>NC_086447.1:179844417-180444417 GCF_028390025.1 Pseudophryne corroboree
AAACCCCGCTGCCGGCCAATGTATTTTTCCCGTACTGTTTATTTTGGGGGGGTCTGTTTGTTTTTGGGTGTTTTTGTGTGTGTTGTTTTCTTTTGTTTGTTTTTTGTTTTTTTTGGGGGGTGCTTTGTTCTTGTTTATTTTGGGGGTCTGTTTGTTTTTTGGTGTTTTGGGGTGTGTTGTTATTCTTTTGTTTTTTTGGGGGGCGGTTTTTGGGGGGGGGGTGTCTTGTTCTTGCCCCAGGCACTGCAGTGGCGGATGGGGATACTGTACAAACCCCGCTGACGGCCAAGGTATTTTTCCCGTAATGTTTATTTGGGGTAGGGGGGTCTGTTTGTATTTGGTTGTTTTTGTGTATGTTGTTTTTCTTTTGTTTTTTGTTTTTTTTGGGGGGGGGGTTTGTGGGGGTGCTTTGTTCTTGTTTATTTTGGGGGGGTCTGTTTGTTTTTGGGTGTTTTGGGGTGTGTTGTTTTTCATTTGTTTTTGGGGTTTTGTTTTGGGGGGTGTCTTGTTCTTGCCCCAGGCACTGCAGTGGCGGATGGGGATACTGGACAAACCCCACTGCCGGACATGGTATTTTTCCAGTACTGTTTATTTGGGGGGGTTGCTTTGTTCTTGTTTATTTTGGGGGGTCTGTTTGTTTTTGGGTGTTTTGGGGGGTGTTGTTTTTCTTTTGTTTTTTTTGTGGGGGCTGTCTTGTTCTTGCCCATGCACTGCAGTGGCGGATGGGGATACTGGACAAACCCCGCTGCTGGCCAAGGTATTTTTCCTGCACTGTTTATTTTGGGGAGTCTTTTGTGGTTTGAAAAATTGTTTGTTTTTGTGTATTTTTGTGTGTGTTTTTATTAGGGGGGGGGGTTTCGTTTTGGTTTTGCGTGTTTTTTTTTGTTTTTTACCCCTTGTGCTGCAGCAGTGGATGGGGATATTGGACAACCCAGCTGCACTTTTTTTTTTTTTTTTAAACTGGGCAGGGTCAAAACACACAGCATCACACACTCCCAGAAGTCCTTGGTTTGTCTCCCACCCCCAGAAGTTCACCATTATATCTCTCACTCCCAGGAGTCACTCGGTCTGTTTTCCACTCCCGGAAGTCCCTGGCTTGTTTCCTTAAGACAATGAACGCGGATGGGGCAGACAGTAAAACGGAAGGCAGTGATGAAGACTATCTCCCCAACTCATCTGAGTTGAGCAGTTCAAATGACAGGAGACAGGCGCTGGAAGAAGCCGAGGCTTCCTCCACAGACGGTGGCCTGAACCGACGGACACAGCGCGGCGTGTCAGTCCAGGTTCTTACCCAAAAAGGGGATGGTTCCAGAACATATAGCAAGAAGAAAAACTTCTGCCTATGGTGTGAGAGGCCATATTCCAAAATTGCGAGGTACGTGGAAGCCGTCCACCGCAGTGAGCCAGAGGTAGCAAGGGTACTGAGCTTTGACAAGAACTCCAGGGAAAGGTCAGTGCAGCTGGACCTAATTCGCCACCGGGGGAACTTTGCACATAATATCGGTGTTCTCCGCGAGGGCAGCGGTGTCCTACTACCTTGCAAGCAGCCGGCCAAGGCAGCAGCTCCCCAAGATTTCATGCACTGCGCACACTGCCAAGGTCTGTTCTCCAGGCGACACCTGTGGCGACATGTGAAGAGGTGCCCTCTTCGAAAAAGGGGTGGCCACCCCAAACCTGGTAGAACTCGGGTCCAGTCCCTGTGCACTTACGCCACACCCGTTCCGCCAGGTGTTGGCACCGGCCTGTGGAAGTTGTTGAGCCAAATGAATTATGATGATGTGGTACCTGTGATCAAGGGGGACAGCTGCATCATGCAGTTCGGGCAGCACCTCTACAACCGACTGGGGTCTGATGTCGGCAAGCACGAGTACATCTGCCAGAAGCTCCGAGAGGTGGGTCGTCTCCTGCTGCATGCGATGAAGGTCACTCCATGCTCCGCCCACCCAACTTTTTCCATGTGGTGCATGCCGTCAGGAGCCTGGCTGGCTACGATGACAAGACCAACACCTATAGGGTCCCCTCGCTGGCCCTGAAGGTGGGCCACAGCTTGCAAAAGATTTCCGCCATGGTTGAGTGCCAGGCGCTGATGGAGGGCAGTACCCTGACCGTGGAGAGCGCACGGAGCTTCAGGAAACTGTACGAGGCGAGGTGGAGTGAGCTCATCTGAACTGCTGCCCTGAAGACCCTACGAGAGATAAAATGGAATGCCCCACTCCTCCTACCCTTCACTGACGACGTGAAGCGATTGAACCTGTACCTCCTTGACCGGCAGCGGGAGTACTTGGATGGGTTATTTGCCCACCCTTCTGCAAAGCAGTGGTCAATGCTGGCCAAGATCACCCTCGCACAGTTGATCCTCTTCAACCGCAGGAGGGAAGGTGAGGTGTCCAAGATGCGGCTATCCTCATTTGAATCACGGCACACAGCCGACCTGCAGGGTGACGTGGCCCAGGCCCTCTCAGAGATGGAGAAGGCTCTCTGTCACCACTTCACCTGTATTGAGATACCTGGTAAAAGAGGCAGGAAGGTTCCCGTCCTGTTATCCCCATGCATGCAGAAAGCCATGGAGCTCCTGACCGAGAAGAGGGCAGAGTGTGGTGTCACCCCTGACAATTTCTACATGTTTGCCAGACCAGCCGCCTTATCACACTTCAGGGGATCCGACTGCATTCGTCTCTATGCCGGGAGTGTGGGGCCAAGCATCCCGAAGCACTGTCCTCCACCCGCCTCCGGAAGCATGTAGCCACCCTTTCCAGGGTCCTCAACCTAAGCGACACCGAGATGGACCAGCTAGCCGATTTCCTCGGACATGACATACGGGTGCATCGACAGTATTACCGTCTTCCAGAAGGTACCCTGCAGCTGGCCAAGTTAAGCAAGCTCTTTGTGCCCTGGAGCAAGGGAGAATGGCTGAGTTCAGGGGCCGCAGTCTGGAGGAGATCTCCATTGATCCAGATGGTAAGTATCACTGGACGAGTGGCTCAAAGGACTGACACTGTAAGTGGGCTGGTGTGACGGGGTTTACTGTCTTTCTCTATTTCCAGAACCAATCCAGGTGGCAAGTGATGACTCTGGGGATGAGCCAGAGAGGCAAGCCAGTGAGGTGACAGTGGTGCACACCGAGAAAGAAGCAAACAGTGTGGCAGTGGAGGGAGCCACTCCTAAAGGGGTGCAACCTCCCATGCTGGTGGGGGGGTTGGTGGGGGGTGGCCTTTGCTGGTGATGGCTTTGCAGGGTGACTGACCTTTCCTCTCCCACATAGGTGACAGCAGAGGTGCTAAGAGAAAACCATGGACCCCAGCGGAAGTCAGAGCCGTTGAAAGACACATGATGCGGTTCATCCACTCCTGCAAGGTTCCGGGCAAGAAGGATTGTGATGCGTGCCTAGGGGCTGAAACCCAAGCACTGAAGGCTCGGAACTGGCTTTCAATTAAATTCTACATAAAGAACCGAATAACTGCGATAATGAGAAAGAGCATGAACTAAATAAATAAATAAAAAATAAGTAAACAAACACATGCATACATACACAAATAAATAAATAAATAAATAAACAAATCAATACATAATAAAATGTGGGTGCCTTTGCACCCGGTGGCCACCTGGGGGGAGGGTGTCACACATAAATTGATCCATATATTATGTCCCCATGGTCCCCTCCCAGGCCGCGCACGCCCGCATCCTCTGTCCCCTTGCACAGGCTCCAGGCTGGGCCCTTCCAGGGGTAAGGGAAATGGTGTCCCCGTGAGGGATGTTCCATACATGGGTCCCGATGAGGTCACAAAAATGTGTGTGTGTGTGTGTGTGTGTGTGTGTGTGTGTGTGTGTGTGTGTGTGTGTGTGTGTGTGGTGTTCTGAATTTTTTTTTATATACTGTATATATACATTTCATTGTCTTTTATTGTAAATTACACATTTCTTAGAAGTCCTACCCTGGATTAGAACCCACTGACAGCAGACACTTTACTGATGGAGCTATTTGCTCCAGTACAGGAAGCATGAGAATTGTAACTATATGAAGTTATGTGTAATTGTCAGAGAAGTAACTTCATATAGTGAAAAGATAGCGCAGCCATCAATTAACTTACTTCAATGGTGTCACAGAATGGGGGGAGAAGAGCCCCCCTTCAGAGCAGGAGCCTGGCGGCAGATGACTCCGTGCCTCCCAGAGTTCTGCCTCTTCTCTGTATCAGTCACTCTTACACACATAATGCCGCAGTCATACACACGTACATATTGTGCATACATTACACACATACACAGTCACACATACATATACAGTACACAGATACTGTATACACACACACACACACACACACACACACACACACACACACACACACACACACAGTTTCACTCACTCAATCAATCAATCTCCATCCACTTACCTAATGAAATCTGGCAGGCGGGAGCTGCAGCATGTCATCCTCCTGTGTTGCAGGCTGCAGTCTGGTCCCGTATAGCTCCGCCCATTTTCCAGTGTAACTGCACCCTCTTTTAGGTCTGCGGCACACACACACACTGCACTGTGACAGGGGAGAGGGAGAGGGGGCTTCATGCTACCGGGCCGGCGCCACTACCAGGCGCCCTCCGAAGTTTCCGGTGCCTGGAGCTTGCGCTCCAACGAAACTGCCCTCCCTACACCCCTGGCCGACACATGCTGGTATGGGATTCTGGCGGTTGGGATTTTGGCGCCAGGCTTGTGCACCTAGTCGGGATGCTGGTGTCGGCATTCCAAATAGTGTAGGCATTTCAAATGGTGGGATCCTGACCAGATCCCATACGTACGCATGTCTCACTGTGTTCACATCACAATCTCGCAGTAAGCTGTTATGTGCAATAAAGCTGTAGCGGGACACATACATACATACATATATATATATATATATATATATATGTAGCAAGAAAACGGCGTCACTCCAAAAAATTGATGTGTATTAAAGATATACAAATCACATAAACATCTCCAACGTTTCGGGGCCCGTAGACCCTTTATATATATATATATATATATATATATATATATAAATATTTATAAAAGATTAACCCGGCACTCCTGTATAGGGTCTGCGTGCCCCGGTGCCATCAGTGAAAACTGGATACTGGAAAAAAATGCTGCGGCACTCAGGGTCTTGTAAAGCAATCAAATATGTATTGGCATCACAAAATAAAACACCAACGTTTCGGGGTGTCTATCACATCTTGATAACGGGGTTAGACACCCCGAAACGTTGGTGTTTTATTTTGTGATGCCAATACATATTTGATTGCTTTACAAGACCCTGAGTGCCGCAGCATTTTTTTCCAGTATATATATATATATATATATATATATATAATAGAAGGCTAATACTGCTCCCCGTCTCTATGGGGGAATTTGAAATGTTTTGCATGCAGGCTGCCAGTAGATTTATTTATTTTTATTTATTTATTTATTTATTAACAGTTTCTTATAAAGCGCAGCATATTCCGTTGCGCTTTACAATTAGAACAGTTATAGAACAAAACTGGGTAAAAACAGACACACAGAGGTTGGATGGCCCTGCTCGCAAGCTTACAATCTATAGGGAAATAGGCATTGATACACAAGGATAGATGCTATCTATTGCATAATGGTCCACCAGATTGCTAGGTTCTTAAGCGCACACGGCCACTGTCGCTGACATTACTGTTTTGATGGTTGGTAACTAGTAATTATATAAACACACATAACTTGCAGAATTACATAGTGATCTCCGCCGACCTACAGGGACCAGAGCTGTCAGTGCTGCAGCTATGCTGTGTGACAATGGCCGGTGGGTCAGGGTCAGACTCATGAGATTCAGCTGTCTGCAGCGGGTCCCATCTTGGTCAAGAATTTCGACCCAGTAATTTACAGATCAACACGGGTATTTTGTCCCTGTGAAAGTGTCAACCCGAGTCGACCCTTTCACACAGAAAAAGGACCGGTGTGTTTCATGAAATTACCGGGTGGAACTGCTTCACCCGGTAATTTCAGTTTCTGCTGAAAGGGGTATTAGTGGCCAAGATACAATACAGGGAGCATTCTAGTGACTCATTTATAATCCTAAAGACAGTCTAGCTACCAATTTACAATGCAAGGACCTCTGGTGATTGAAAGGAATAACTGTACAGATAAAGTGGTTATTATTACGTACCCTCCTGTCCCGGTTATAAGTCTGTAATGGGCTTTCTGAGCTTCTCGTCCTGTGACACAGATAATCATGGGAGTTACTTTCCTCCTTATGCTCTGCAAGTCACAAAGCTCTTTACAAAGGCTTCCAGGAAAGTTTGCGCTTGACCTTTCCCCTTTCCTTTCCTTTCTGCAGCAAGTAATTAAATTATGTTTTGTTAACACAAGTCTGCTGTCATTCAATGGACAGCTAACTGACAGGTATAACAGTTGTTACATTTTGCAAACCGTCTGGCCAGTTTTTGTGGATACAATATCAGTTTTCTTTAGAATTGCATTCTAAACCCTTTTGGCCCACAGCACCTATTGTACTACACGGAGTGTAAGCTCTTGCAATCAGGGCCCTCTCTCCTTATGTTTTGTTACATAATTCCCCATTTTGCAGATTATAATTATATATTGTTGTCAGTTTGTTTATTGACAGCATCTTTCAATAGTGTTCACTGTATACATGGGCGTAACTATAGTGGGTGCTGGGAGTCCTGTTGCTATGAGGCCCAGAGGCTTAGGAGGCCCAGGTCATATACTGAGGACACGTAAAAGGGAGCTGACAGGTGAAGGTCAGAAGGGGAGCAGGCAATCAGAGGACAGGGCCCCTCCATTAAGCCCAGGTAATTAGTACCCACTCCCCCCACTCTCTTAGCGCCACTGCCAATAATCAGTAAATAAAACAACTAGGGGAAAATATACTAAAGGTCGTTTTTGATCGATTTTTTTGTGTGTGATAATGCCGTGATTTTGCTGATCATGAATTTACTTAGGGCCTAATCGAATGTAACTCCATTGTCAGACTCCACTTCGCGGTAAATCACCATTAGGAACAAACATTGGGGGTAATTCTGAGTTGATCACAGCAGGAAATTTGTTAGCAGTTGGGCAAAACCATGTGCACTGCAGGGGATGCAGATATAACATTTGCAGAGAGAGTTAGATTTGGGTAGGTTATTTTGTTTTTGTGCAGGGTAAATAATGGCTGCTTTATTTTGACACTACAATTTAAGATTGCAGATTGAACACACCACACCCAAATCTAAGGGTGTGTACACACGGTGAGATCTTTTCTTCCGATTCTGACTATATAGTCAGAATCGGAAGAAAAGATAGTGCAGATCGCAAGGTGACAGTCACCTTGCGATCCCGATTCGATGCCGATGCGCGGCCCCGCGCGGTCAGCATCGGCAGAAAAAATAGACTGTGCAGGCAAGTCAATCTTGACTATCTCTATATAAGAGATAGTCAAGATTGACACTTAGCCAAAATCGCACAGAACCAGGATCGCAAGCACACTCATTATGTGCTTGCCAGTATCGCAGGCACATAATGAGTGTGCTTGCGATCCTGGTTCTGTGCGATTTTGGCTAAGTGTCAATCTTGACTATCTCTTATAGGGATCAGGTTCCAGTCTCTATCCTAGTGCACTTGAATTATGCATCATACGTATGTTACATTATACTTCATAAGAGCATGTTTTTTTATTTTTAATTTACCAAGGGGCACAGAACATGTACTCTGTAATGGTTAGCCAAACCTCTGTGGTGTCTGGCCACGCCCCAGTGGAGCATGGCCACACCCTCAAGCATGGGCCCCTACAGCAGCATTCCCCCGGTGGGCCTTTCATTCCCCAGTCCGACACTGAATGTTGGAGTACAGAATAAGCCTCAGGTACAGCAATTTACTCCTAGCGCTGCTACCGCAAAGTCTACCAATAATGATGGTTTCTGACTAGCAGCTGTCCCTTTTAAAACCCGGGGCAGAGCGCTTGTAAAAATATATAAAGCAGACGCATTAGCTGAAAAGGAAAATAAGAGTTAAAAATGTATAAATGTTTAAGCTCCTTTGTAGAAGTTATTGTCAGGACTTGCACTGAAGGTGGTGCGGGGTATCCAAGATAATGCCGGGTGTTTGTAGGTATAAGCCGCAGCTGCAGCGGCTCCGCTGACTAGACTAAGCTGTCCCTATCTCTGTCTACCTGCCTCCATGCAGAGCTTCGGCTGGTCACCTCCGTCCTCTGTCCTCCATGCTGGGGTAGTGGTTACTTCTGTGTTGTGCCGCCATCACTGTCCTGATGCCGCTTGCTCGAATGCACGCTCCAACGCGTTTCTGGCCGTAGCCCTTTGTCATCTCCCTCCACATCTCCCCGTCTGTAAGGCCTTTAACATGATTTTGCCCTATTGTGTGCTCTTATGCTTTGCATACAAACATGAGTCAGGCCTCTTGTGAGTAAAAAAACATTTCATATACAGGGAGAACTAGGCTCTGTGTCCACCCCGCTAGCCTGCCCCTAGAAATGTGCGCAATCAGCACACTGAATCTCAGATAACTCTGTATTGCAAGCTGTTGCCTGTGTGGGCAACAAAAGTCTACAGATCTTTGCAATAAGGGGATAAATGTGTCATTTTGAAAAAAAAACAACAATCAAACAAAAACAAAAAACCTTGGATGTGGGCACCATATAAAGAATGTGATGAGTTGTGAGTATATGTGAGGAAGTCTGAGTGATGTGTGGAGCTCTGTGGAGACTGACATATGAAAAGATGTAAGTGCACGTGGGGAGGTGTGAGTGACGTGGGCTGGTGTGAGTGACATGTGGAGAATTGCAAGTGTAATGTAACGTGTGAGTGACGTGGGGTGGGTTAAGTGCATGAGTGACATGGGAATGTGTGAGTTCACGTGGGGAGGTCTGAGTGATGTGTGGAATTCAGAGTGACATGAGGATATGAATAATGTGTGCACATTGAATGGGGAGGTGTGAGTGACATGGGCAGATGTAAGTGCATGTGGGGAGGTGTGAGTGGCATGTGGGGAATTGCAAGTGTAATGTGAGGTGTGAGTGTGAAATTTTGGAGCTAATCTGGGCTTGCACAATACTGGGGTACGAACACGCATAACCAGTGGAGACTGGAAAATACACTCACACAATTGCACCACTTACCTGGCAACATCAGCTTATCCCCAGTACAATAGAAATAATATTTCTGAAAGGATTAAATTAATCACACTTATAGTTGGAACATAATCCACAGGAAATATAGTAACACCACAATACTGGTTTCCTTATAGTCAACCCTGGGGGAACCATTTTGGGCCTGTTCCTTTGTAGTGATGCTTCTCTTCTGTTACTGCCAGAACCGCAGAGGTCCTGCTTCTCTGTTGTCTCTCTGTGTCGGCAAGCTCCCATATCCACAAGCTAAACGGGGATGAAACTGAAGGAAGAACATAATTTGTCCTTGCAGTTTTTCATAGTAGCAATTGTTTCTTTGTCCAGCGGGAGCTGTTATCCCTTGCTAGCATACATACATACATACAGCGTCCACAGATCTCACCACTGAATCTCTTGAGTATACTTAGCTTTAGGCTAGGGATGGCCATCAACCATCAATGTTTTGCATCTGATGGGGATGGTTTCTGCAGTCGATAGTGTAGGTCAGATGGCACAAGTTGCCTTCTTCTATGCATCGCATATTAGTGGCTTCCTCCACTTGCAATGAATCAATTTCATGTTTTTCGTTTTCAGAAAGAAGGTCTTGAAAATGTTCTCCTTTTGGAAAACAAAACACATTGAATTGACGCATTGCTGAAGGCAGACTACCCTGACCTTGGTAACTGAACTGGCATATATAGTGGCAGATGCTCAATTAGCTTAGTGATATCATTCAGGTGCTTGAAAGGGAGGGGTATTTCTAAGCAAGAAAAAAAAAGGCATTTTGTTTCCCCCAGCACCCTGAATGATAACAGTAACCAGATTTAAATCCCACACAATATTAGAATTCAGAGATCTCGGTTACATATATTTGCGCAAATGTATGAATAAGTCCCAAAGCCACATCAAGGCGTCTCTATATATTTGGGGTCCCTAGCACTATAGGTGCACGGTGTGGCACCCCAAAGCACCAGTATAAGCCAGAAAGCCCAGGACAGCATACCAGTGATAAAACTATAGTGTTAATAAATTAATGTTAGGAAGCTGAAGCTATAAAGTTGATACAAAAATGAGATGTAGTTAAAATGGAGAAATAGTGTTAAAGAAATTAGTATGTGTAAAGTGTTAATAGAATGTAAAGGTATGCCACACTAAAGCCATCCAGCTCAGCCAGTCCAGAGGCACCACACCCCACAGCCTCAAGCCCACACAATGCCACTCCAGCCTCATGCTCCTCCCCATGTATCTTCATCCTCATGCACCCTCTGTTTCCCCAGCTGCTGAAGTGGTTTGCTGTTGGGGGGTAGGGGGAGTTGTGTAGGGGGTTGTTAGGGAGTAGGGGGAGTCACTAACTCCAAGCACTGGCAGGTCTCTTGCCGAACCTTCCCTTCTCTGTCACTTCTCCCCATACTACCGGTCTCAAATCACTGTCCCTTCTTTACCTCCACACACCTGTCCATCTCTGTCTCTCTCTGTAATCTCTGTCCCCCTCCTCCACTTTTTCTTATCTCTGTTTCCCTCCACCCCAATGGGGGTACAGTGTGTGTGTGTGTGTGTGTGTGTGTGTGTGTGTGTGTGTGTGTGTGTGTGTGGTAGGTGGTGGGGGTTCAAGGGTACCGGGACTTGATATCCGGTGAGGCAGCTCCAAGTGTTGACAGGATTCAGTGCTGGCTGTGTCTATGAGGGGTTGCACTGTATATCTGTCTAGCAACCACGCAGGTCTTTGAGTCAGTGGTGGTGGTGGGGGTGATATCAACAGAATTTAAGCTCTTAGCATATTTCTCTTACGTCCTAGAGGATGCTGGGGTCCACATTAGTACCATGGGGTATAGACGGGTCCACCAGGAGCCATTGGCACTTTAAGTGTTTGAGAGTGTGGGCTGGCTCCTCCCTCTATGCCCCTCCTACTAGACTCAGTTTAGAAAATGTGCCCGGAGGAGCCGGTCACAGCTAGGGGAGCTCTCCTGAGTTTTCCTGGTAAAAATGTTTTTTTAGAGTTTATTATTTTACAGGGAGGCTGCTGGCAACAGGAGGCCTCCCTGCAGCGAGGGACTGAGGAAGGGAGCAGTGTCCACCCTGCGGGGTCTGAGCCACTGTCTCCGCTGACTGGACACTGAGCTCCAGAGGGGTCTGATCATTCTCCGTCACAGGGGAACACTCGCCCCAGCAGCATGCCACCACCCCCTTGCAGAGCTGAAGAATCGGTGGCGAGTGAGACACCGACCCCCCTAGCAAGCGGGGGGTCGGTGTGAAGATAGCGGCACAGGGTAGGAGCGCAGTATTAACTGTGCTCTGGGGATGGCTTAGCGGTACATGGTGCGGCACTGTGAGGGGCGCCCTGAGCCAGCGCGACACCCTACTAGAAGCCTGTCGGGGTCCCCGGATCTCAGCCAGCACTAAATCCTCAGGCCAGTATAATCTGAAGAAGAGCGGGAAGACAGCGCCATTAAGGGGGTGGAGCTTCTCCTCAGAGCGGCCCCAGCAGCGTTCATCGCCATTTTCCTGCCTGCACAGCGCTGATCAGGAGAAACAGGTCCCTCCACAGCAACTCCAGCTATCTGTAAACAGTACCAGGGGGTTGTAGAAGGAGGGGGGAGGCTGCAATACAACTGTGTATCCTATTAAGGTGCACAGTCAGCGCTGATAAGGGGTCTCCTTTTGGTAAAAGCGCTGTGTGTGGGTTGGCTCCAATCTCTGTGTCTCTCTTGCCATTCTTGGGGGGGGAAACTCTGTCTGCCCTCACCTGTGTGTGTGTGTGTGTAGAGTGTTTGGTGGTCTCCTTTAGCCATGTCCAGGGACACTGTGTCATATGCTGCAGAGGATTTGTCCTCCCAGGATGATCCCATTCCGTGTAATCAGGATAGCACTGGTTTAGCGCAGATACCAGCAAGGGAGCCTGAGTGGTTTTCCTCTATTAAATCTTGGATTTCTCAGATTTCTGACAGGTTTGCATGTTATGAATCTGCAACCCAGGTATTACAGGACTCTATGGCAGTATGGCCTGATTCCTGTACCTCGGGACGCTCCGCTACTGTAGTTACCCCCTCAAACATTCGCTTGTGCATGTCACGCAGGACAGAGGAGTCACTAGGGTTGGTGTCACCCGGTGTGGTACCTCATGGTGTCACCCCCCATGGACCTCCTCCCCTATCACACCATAAGGAATCCTGGCCGGGGGGGGTGAATGGGCGGCGACGCACCGTTTGAGGGGCGTGGTCCGGACAACGCAGATGTTTCCGGACCATTTGTCGGGCGGGCCGCGGCAGCTGCATGACGGCACACGCAGCTAGGCTGCAGAGGCAGAGGGCTACCCCCCCCCCCCCCCGTCTCCCCCTCATGCTAGAGAAAGCAGTTGTAGTTTTGCTACGTTTAGCGTACTAAAACCACAGCTCATCTGGTGAAATGTGGGGATATGGGGTATCATGTGGAGAAATGGGGTATCATGTGGTGTCTTGGTGGTGACATGGGGTATCATGTGGTGTCTTGGTGGTGACATGGGGTATCATGTGGTGTCTTGGTAGTGGCATGGGATTTACTTGGTGGTGGCACTGATTAACCAATTTCCCCTAAACAGCAACCGCAAACATATCCCTGTCCAAGAACCCATTACTGAAGCCCCCCGTCTCCGTGCATCCATTACCCCATCTCTCCCCAATTCGTTATCAATCCCTCCTTCCAACACCCATTAGCACATTCATCCACCCACACTATCAGCTCACATAAAGCTCCCCTCACACAGCGGCACCCATACTACGCTCACACAGCAGCACCCATACTACGTCACACAGCACCCATACTACACAGCACCCACACTACACTCACACAGCAGCACCCATACTACGCTCACACAGCAGCACCCATACTACGTAACACAGCACACATACTACATAGCACCCATACTACACTCACACAGTGGCACCCATACTACGCTCACACAGCACCCATACTACACTCACACAGTGGCACCCATACTACGCTCACACAGCGCTCATACTAAACTCACACAGCACCCATACTACACTCACACAGTGGCACCCATACTACGCTCACACAGCACCCATACTACACAGCACCCATACTACACTCACACAGTGGCACCCATACTACGCTCACACAGCACCCATACTACACAGCACCCATACTACACTCACACAGTGGCACCCATACTACGCTCACACAGCGCTCATACTAAACTCACACAGCACCCATACTACACAGCACTCATACTACGCTCACACAGTGGCACCCATACTACACTCACACAGCACTCATACTACACTCACAAAGCAGCACCCATACTACGTCACACAGCACCCATACTACACTCACACAGTGGCACCCATACTACGCTCACATAGCACCCATACTACGCTCACACAGCGCTCATACTAAACTCACACAGCACCCATACTACACAGCACTCATACTACGCTCACACAGTGGCACCTATACTACACTCACACAGCACTCATACTACACTCACACAGCCCCAATTAGCTTCCCCCCCCCCCCCAGCACTTAACCCAACAATTTGTACATCCAAATGCCCATTAACACATTTACCCCCATACAGACACACACACACACACACACATACATTTCATAAATCGATTCTGCTCATCGTGGAGCATTTATAGAAGTTACCTGGTATCATGCAGCAATATCAGCAGCAGCAGCTCCTTCCTCCTGTAGGACAGTGTGGGAGGCGGAGCTTGTGTGTGTTACTGTCAGGCTCAGTCAGGACCCAAGTGAGGAGAGAGTGGAGTCTGGAGGAGAGGGGAGGGGCGGCCAGAGCACTGCCTGCACGGCTCTGTGGCTGCTGCCTGCTGATCTCACTGACAGGTGAGAATGTCGGGCAGCGGGCTTTAGGAGGCGGGGCCTGGGAGGAGGGGGTGTAGCCGCAGCCGTGGACCACCAGGCTTTGTCTTTGTCATGTCAGGGGATGAAGGTTCGTGCGTGTGAGTGTGCGGCTCCCTTTGCTGTCACCCTATTGAAGGGTGACACCCGGGTGCGGGCCGCACCCCCCGCACCCACCTCATGACGCCACTTACGCAGGATGACACGGATACCGATTCTGACACCACAGACAGTGATGGGGATGTATTGCGGGGTCTGCCTCTCTTGCAAAGGGGGTGCAATTGATGATAGAGACTATCAGGGATGTGTTACATATTAATGATACCACACCTGAGCAGGTTGAGGAGGCTTTTTTCACTGAAAATAAGAAAGCCTCGCTAACCTTCCCTGCGTCAAAGGAATTGAATGCTATATTTGAGAAAGCATGGGAAAACCCTGAGAAAAAATTCCAGATTCCTAAACGGGTACAGGTGGCGTTTCCTTTCCCTGAGGAGGATAGGAAAAAATGGGTAAACCCGCCGATTGTTGACGCATCTGTGTCCAGACTCTCAAAGAAGGTGGTTTTACCTGTTCCAGGGGGATAAGTACGTAATCCCGCTGGACGGGATCCCGGCGGTCGAAATCCCGACGCCGGAATCCCGACCACACAATCCCGACAGGGGTGGCGAGCGGAACGCAGCCCCTTGCCGGCTCGCTTCGCTCGCCACACTATTATATTCTCCCTCTATGGGTGTCGTGGACACCCACGGAGGGAGAATATGGGGTACATTTACTAACATTCGTATTTTCTGAAAAATGGTTAAAGTTCAATCACGAATGACATCGACAGTGTAAAACTGCAACTTTTTGAATTGATTACGATGGATTTACTAAGCTGTCGTATTCGTATTTTTGGTGTTGTCCGATGTCGATGTCATTCGTGTTTTTCTGGTGTATAATGCGGCCGATTTGGTTGTTTTGCGGCCGTGTTTATTGGGGTTTTTTTACGACTGCGTCACATGTCTGTTACGGCAGTGTTTTTCCATTACTGCCGCGTTTTTTTCCTAAGTTTCGTTTTTGTCACTTGTCCGTGATTGGTTGTATTCGTGGTGGAGGAGTGTCTGTGTACTTGACTATAAATACGCCCCAAACCGACCGCACCTCGTGGGTTTAGCTAGTGGAGAGGAGAGAGGAAGGTGTTGTTGGTGTTGGAGAGTTCTGTGGAGTTTGTTGAGGTTTGGAGGCGGAGTTTTGTGATTGGTGAGTGCTGTACTGTGTGTGTAAGTTGTTTTGTCATACTTGTTGTTCTGTTATTTAAAAGTCTGTTTAGTTTTTTGTATTTTGTCTTTTCTTTTCGTCTATAGTCCTTGTTTGTGAGTGAGTGAGTGAGTGAGTGAGTGTTTGTTTGCGTGTGTGTGGTGTGTAGTGGTAGTGGAGGAGTGTGTTATTTGTTTTTTTTTATCTGTGTTTTTTGTGTTGTCTTAAGATTATGTCACAGTCAGAGGTGAGTGTGGTGGAGGAGGTGAGTGAGAGGGAGGAGGTGAGTGAGAGGGAGGAGGTGAGTGAGAGGGAGGAGGTTAGTGAGGAGGAGGGTGAGGTTGCGGCTGCGTTTTCTAGTGATACTGATAGTGATGGTGTTGTGGCTCCGCAGCCACGCACCACTACAAGGACGGGCCGCAATGTAAAGTTTAGTTACGCAGAAAACATGGCTCTGGTGCGGGAGCTGATGAAGCATCAGCGCCAGTTGGTGGGTTCAGATGCATCAAAGGTGTCGACCCGCAGGAAGAGTGTCCTGTGGGGGAAGGTTATTGCTGCTGTGAACAGTGAGGGTGTGGTGAGGCGGACCGAGGACACCTGTAGGAAACGTTTCTATGACATCAAACGCCGTGTGAAGGCCAAGATGGCTAAGGAGGCAAAATCTGCTCGGCAAACCGGGGGAGGACACCCCTTCCGAGCGTCTTATAAAGATTGGGAGGAGCCAATACGTTCGCTGATTCCGCCAGAGGTGGTTTCTGCACTTCATGTCCAAGATTCGGACCGCCCAAGTGCGGATGGTGAGTTTTTTGGTTATCTTTAATTTTTCACATCTGTGCTTTGTACTTTTGTTTTAAAATGTTTCCTGTGTGTTGGTCCACAAATGGGTTGGTGATGTAGTGCAGGCCAATCCACCCTGTGTTTTTCCATCTGTTGTCCAACTACAAGTCCCATCATGCCTGTTCTAATTTTTAAACTTAGGGAATGTCAAATGTGTTGGTGGACATGCTGGGAAGTGTAGTTGCACTACATATTGAGAGACACAGGTTGTGGTTGCTTGGTGTATTGTGTGTGTTAGTTATGTTTTTGTACTAATTAGAATCAAATTATTAATAATGTTGTTTTTGTTTGTTTTTTGGTTTTTCTTTTTCCAGTTTCTTTTTGTTGTGCTTTTTCTTGAAACTAAAAAAAATGGCCTTGTTTTGTGATGTTTTTGTATGTTGTTTTTTTTTCATTATATATTTAACAAAACCAACTATTTGTGTTTGTAATTTTAGTGTAAAATTTAAAAACAGATTTTAAAATCATGCAATATTGTGTTTTGGAAAAGCTACGACATATGTGTTTTAAGTAGTCTAATTATGTTCATATCGCCATTCTTCTTCTTTGTACAGTACGCCAGAGAAGCAGCACATCCAGGCCACAGCCAACCCTGCCTAGAGCTGATGATGGTGGTAATGCAGGTAAGTTATTTCTGTACCCACATCTTAGCCATTAACATAAAACACAAGAAATGTAATGTCAATACTATCACACAGGTTCTTCGTCTGCTCCACGCACACAAAGGCGACAATCACAGGCCAGCATTACTGTGGCTACAAGGCCACCCAAGAGGCCCCGTGTCCAGGCTCCTACTGCTGCTGCTGCTCCTGCACCTGCATCACCCCCCCAAAGGCGCATCTCTGCAGTGGCTGCGGTGCCACCACTGGCACTTTTGGCAAGCCCCCTGAGTGTAGATCCACATTCCCCACAGTTGTCTGGTGAGTAATGTTTGTAATGTTTTTTTTTAATTTAGGTAAAACAAGGTGAAGGCATAAGGAACTGACAAAACACTGTTAGGTCGAAGATGATAAAGGCAGCAGTACAAAATTTATACTTAATTTTAGACTCAACATTTTGGACATGCTTGCCTTGTGTCATGATCACCTTGAACCTATCACTGCTTTAGAAATGACTTATACCTTCTCCAGGTATTGACATCTGCCCCAGTGTTAGTCTTGAAAAAAAAATTAAACAAATTGTAATCAACTTTGATTTAATAATCGACTGCAAGCAGATGCTGTTAGCGTATTGTTATGATGATATGTGTGAAATTACAGTGTCCTGAAACACAAATTTAATACCAAAAAAATGCTCGACAACACTAAAAACATCACAAAAGATGTTAATCAAAATTTTATCAAAAAAAACCCTAAAAATCCAAATCAATACATAAGGCCAAATCCGACATTAAATAACCTGGTTAAGTTGTCAATTTTTGACAACAATCTTAGTGTACTTCTTTACTAAATCCACTGACTGACATGCCCAATGTCTGATTCTAATGTGGCAAACATGGTTATATTTTTTGGTGTTGTGCCAAAGGAACCATCAGAATGTTGGATAAACTAACTTTGAGACATAAAAAAAGAGTACATGGAGTGTATACAATAATTTAGAATGTGAAACATACAATTGTCTCCATAAAATCACAAATTAGTAGTATCAGTTTTTAGCCACATCAATTCACTAAGAGGTAACCAACATAGTAAAGTTTAAGAAGTTAACCATTTAGCTTTTAAATGTATATTATGAAGTAATGCATGTTGCATGAAAAATATTGTAAGACCAATGCTACATATGTAAAAAATATTTCCTGTGTCCCACCCCATACAGATCCGGCCATCATGAGTGACGAGGGCCAGCAGTCCCATGGCCAGGAGACGTATACTCTACACCTGCAGCCCATCGACCAAACACAGGCAAACATGACTGAGGACAATCCAGTCCAACCGCAAGCTTCACAGACTCAACAAATGACCTCAACACCAGGGACAAGCCAAATTCCGCATGAGTTTTGGTCAAGTTGGGCCGCACAACAGGCACACCACTCTGCGTGTCTCAACACCCAAACACAACACCTGTCTAGTTTGCCCCATCATTTGCCTAAAGTTAGCCGCAACTCTGCCAGACTCATCGTGCAGGTGGGGCGGATAGCAAACACAATGGAGCAGATGAGGGCAGACAATTCTCAAATGCAGGCAACCCATCAGCGCATCATGGATGAGCAACTGCGCCAACACCAAACCCTCATACAGATTATCCAGCATAATCAAGTCATAAATGACAATTTGTCGCGAACCATTGCCAACAATACAGCCGCTTATACCCAGCTAACGGCCAGTTTAAATATTTTGAGCCAAAATTTTAGTGCAATGGCACAACAACATGTGGCCACAAGCTCAAGCACAACAACCCCGACCCAAACACCAGTACAATCACCAGTTCGACGATCAAGTCGAAGCCGCACCCACGAACAACCACAAGCCTCTGCACCCAGCACCCAAAAAAAAAAAAGATAATCTGTACTGCACATCATATGCTGGCCAGTTGAAAGTAAAATATATGTGTTCTGAATATATTGTTCAGTAGTTGTCAATAAATGTGAAAAAAAAAATATGTGTATTGGTTAATTCGCAACACCCAAACCCAAAAAACAGTAATGTATAGTCCAAGATGAATATTGTGACAGGGCGAGAGTGTGCTGTGTCAGGGTGTAGGGTCCGTTTGACCAAATCATACCGTGGAAAAACACTTAGAACATTTAGTGTGACCATCTGTCTAACATGGTCAACATCAAGTTTTTTGCAGTTACATTGGACAATATAAACTAAAAAGCATGGCCAGCCTACTCGGAACATATACAACCTGCAGACCCAGTTGTTTTTCCTGCCTTGGTTTTATTGTAGCATCAGGAAGCAGTGACAAGTATCCTACAGCAAACAATACAGCAGAACCACACACAGTAGCAGCCATTTCAGATTGAGAGTGTGTAGAAATGTGTTGGCTCCCCTTTTAAAAGTACCAAACGTCAGGTGTGAGTAATGAACAATTGCCAACACATGTAAAGGGATCAGGGAGTGCCACGTTGTAGCACTCTCCTGATCAGCTGTGTGCTCCTGTCCTCACTGACAGGCAGCACACGGCACTGTTACAATGTAGCGCATATGCGCTACATTGTAACCAATGCGGTGAACTTTCTGCTCAGCGGTGACGTCACTTTAGGTCCACCGCAGGGAAGAAAGTTCCCATCATTGGTTACAAGGTAGCGCATAGGCGCTACATTGTAACAGTGCTGTGTGCTGCCTGTCAGTGAGGACAGTAGCACACAGCTGATCAGGAGAGTGCTACAACGTGGCACTACCTGATTGGCTGAAGAAACCCACTTAGGCAGAAGTCAAAGTGGGTTTCTGGCATTCGGGGAAAGGTGACCCATGTGCAAACATGGTTCCCCTTTCAGTTCGTGGTCGGGACACCGTTTTTTAAATTTTTGGAAGTACGTTGATTAACCCGGGATTTGCAGAGGAGGCTGGACCCCTGGATCTGGTGAGGCTAATTTCTACAACAGGTACCCTTGGATTCTAATGGACAAGAGGACCGACCTGCGTGGGAACTTAAGGTAAGTCTGTATGTATGTGTGTATGTATGTAATAAAATTATACTTTCACGGTGTGTGTGTATTGTATTTTATTTGGTTTTTTTTTAGTAATAGTACTACAGGTAACAGCGGCCCAGTTTTTCCGCCGCATGCTGATACTTGTGGTTCTCCAAGTACCAGCATGCGGGGGAGGCTTGCTGGGACTTGTAGTACTGCTACTAAAAACAATATCTTTTATTTGACAACAAAGCCTATCAGCCCTCCCATCCGCAGCCCATTGGATGGGGGGGGGACAGCCTCGGCCTTCACCCCTGGCCCTTGGGTGGCTGGGGGGGGGGGGGAACCCTTGATTGAAGGGGTCCCCACTCCCCCAGGGTACCCCGGCCAGGGGTGACTAGTTGGATTTTTGATGCCCCGGCCGCAGGGCACTATATAAAAGTGACCCCCGGCTGTGGCATTATCTGTCCAGCTAGTGGAGGCCGGTGCTGGTTTAAAAAATACGGGGGACCCCTACTCTTTTTGTCCCCCGTATTTTTGGGCCCAGGACCAGGCACGAGGTGGCCCCCCTTTCCGGGCAAACTATCGGGACTGGGAGGAGCCTGTGCGGGCATTGATTCCTGGCGAAGTGGTGTCTGCTACTCATGTCCGTGATTCGGACCGACCCACGCAGGATGGTAAGTTTTTAAAGTAATATTGTCGTTAAAATGTCTGCAAAATTAATAATGTTTTTTATTTAAAGTTTTAAGGTTTATATATTTTTTCCAAAAAAGATTGCAGGCCTATGCTCCCTTAAGGTGTGTTTGTGTTTTTTATGTATTTTTGGATCCTTGCAGTATTTTTTTTTTTTTTTTTAAATAAACATGTGCAGTGTTTTTTCTTTTTTTTTTTTTTTTTTTTTAAACAAAATTTTTGGCGTTAATGCTGGAACATGTGTGTTTGTTTTTTAAAAACAAACTGCTTTTTTTTAAAAATAAAAAAAAATAGCTTGGCAATTTTTAAAACATTACACTATTTTTAAACTTGAAAGGACTGAATCTCTGCAATATGTGAGTCACAAATTGTTCTGCTTATAAATTTATTGTGTGCCACATGAAGTACATTTTGATATTCAACTCAAAATCAAAAATATAGAAGCTCTTAAGCTTAA
Organism: Pseudophryne corroboree; assembly: GCF_028390025.1. NCBI lineage: Eukaryota > Metazoa > Chordata > Amphibia > Anura > Myobatrachidae > Pseudophryne > Pseudophryne corroboree. The sequence goes on from NC_086447.1 coordinate 179,865,185, forward strand.
TTTTGTTGTGGCAACCAAACCAAATAGATGCTTACAGTACATTAATGGTTTTCACTGGGTCCTTTAAAAACAAACAGGGTAATAATGTTGGTGTCACTTTTTCCACAGTCACACAGACCAGCCGCCCAGACAGGCCTCAGACCAGTCATGATGATGCCGGTATTGCAGGTAAGTCTTCACTGTAGTCACATATTCTGAAAACACATAGAAGTACAAAATATTAATTTCAAATTTTGCACCTAGGTTCTGCTTCTGGAAGCCGACCTCGTGTAAGGCGGCCATCACAGGTCTCGGGCCACTTACCCAGGAGGCCAACTAAGAACCGGCGTCTTGGCTCTGATTCAGCACCTCCATCATCCCCACCCAGGCGAAGGATATCGGCAGTGTCACCCCAGCCACCACTGGCACTACTGGCGAGTTCGCAGAGTGATGAGCCCAGATCACCTCAGTTATCTGGTGAGTAAATTTTGTCAAAAAACACATAAGCAAGAATATACACAGTAGACTTTTGATGATGTTAGTTTGTTTGGAGTTTACATGTTTTACACAACAATCAATGTGATGTAACGTCTTCAATTGCTCAAGGTGCTTTACTTAAAAGAAATAAGGTCTTAGTGGATGGTCTAGACAACCTAGTTGTATGAAAATATATGAATTGAGTATACATTAAGCACACACACGTTATCATTTTTTCAAAATATTAATCCAATTGAATTTGAGAACAAAAACCAAAAGCCATTATAGTATTCACACATCGGCCCTGTCCAGTATGTATATGGCTTACTTGCTCTGCTCCTCTGGACTATAGAGGTAAGTAGTCTATATCGTGGTGAGGGGAGGGAATCTAACAGTGTAATGTTGTGGAGGGAAGTTAGTTAGGTGAGGAATATGCAAATTTGTCAATGTTTGCACCTGTGTTGGGTTTTTGTTTTTAAAAAGTTCAAAATTGGTAACGTAGACAAAAACAAGAGCTAATAATACCATAATGTAGTATTAGGAATGTATTAATGTGTTGCATTAGCCTTTGCCAAATTTAATCAAATACAACATTGCATGTTGCCTACCCCATACAGAGCACAACTTGATGTCCGCCGACGACCAGCAGGGACCAGAACAACAGCCATCATTCACACTGCAACTTACAGCTGTTGATCCAAGCATTCCAATCCAGTTGCAGAATATACCCCAACCATCCAGCAGTCCCCAACTGGCACAAGCTCCGCCCCCAAGCCAAATTCCTGATGATTTTTTTGCAAGTTGGACAAGCCAACAGGCCCAAAGCAAGGCAACCCTCACACAACATACACAACACCTTGCCAGTCTGCCCCATCATCTACCGCGTCTTAGTCGCAACTCGGGCAGACTAATAGTACAAGTAGGGAGAATGGCTACCTCAATGGAGCAAATTAGGGCGGAAAACAGGCACATGAATGGCAATTTATCACGCATTATAGATGAACAACAGCGACATCAGCAGGCACTCGTGCAGATAATACAACACAATCAAGTGGTGAATGAGGCCTTATCCAGGATAGTAGCCAGCCACACTGCTACAAACACTCAGCTGATTGCCAGTTTAAATAATCTGAGCAGCAATATTGCTATTATGGGTGCTCAGCAAGTTACCTCCAGCTCGGGGACCACAACCCCTGTTCAAACGCCAGTAACCTCCCCTGTACGGCGTTCTGCAAGAGCACGTGCCAGTGAGCCAGCACCCAGCACACACAAGAGAAAAAAAATAAAGGAAACTTTTTGTTCAAAAAAATAAAAGAATTTGAATCCAAAACACATTCCTGTGTCCGTCTCAAAAATGTATGAAGCTGGTCTGTATGTATGGAGTTATGTTTTTCAAGGGTAATGACTGTAAATGTTTTTTTAGCATCAACTAAGCACAATGGACACACCACTATAAACAACAAACAGTAAGTAACAAAACACACACTAGAAAGTAGAGCAAAGTGTTTAGTGAAGGATAATTACAGCCTAATAAAACTAACCTGAAAAATAACGCAGGATCACTTGTTGCCGTACCTGCCTCCCTACATTTGTACTCACACTGTCACCAGATGGTTCTAACTCCTCTGCTTGCTGACTGATTTCTCCCTCACCATGTGCAAGATCTTGACTTAAACACAGATTATGGAGAAAACAGCAGCAGAACACAATCCGAGTCACCTTTGAGGGACTATACAACAAAAGGCCTGCAGATTTATCAAGACACCGAAAACGTGACTTCAGCACCCCAAAACATCTTTCTATCACATTCCGCGTAGCCTTATGTGCATGATTATAACTGTGTTCAGCAGGAGAATCAGGTTGGGACAATGGAGTAAGGAGCCAAGAGTAGCAGCCGTAACCACCATCACCTGAAAAACAAATATAGTCAACATTAGGACATATGTTAGATTATTCGAACACCTCCTCCAAAATCTAGCCTGTGGTTAAAAGACATACACACATAACATTTTCAACATACCCAACAGCCAGCCATCAGGCATTTGTCCATCCTCAAATTTATCGAAGAGCGATGACTGACTGAGGATGAAGGAGTCATGGCAGCCACCAGGGTAACCTGCAACAACACTCATAATTTTTAATTTTGCATCACAGACCACCTGGACATTAGTTGATTGATCCAGATGCCTATTAGTATAGATATACTGGCGGCCCTTAGGTGATCTCAGCTGAACGTGTGTGCAATCTATGGCCCCCAGCACATTGGGCATGCCTGCAAGCTCATAGAAAGCTACCCTGACAGCACTCCACTCCGACTCCTCAGTAGGGAAGCAGATTGAGTCTTTAATGTGTGGCTCCAACACATCCAAAACCTGAGTGGACATTAAAGAAGCTAAGGTGAGTGTCATGTTAGGTATTCTCTACAATACTGTGGTGTTTCAACTTCCAGAAGCAACACTTAGCCATAACCGCATAGGTTTTTTTAGACTCACCTGCCACAAATATCTTGAAAAGGTGGGCTGTGAGATCCCAATGACGTCGCCTGCCACAGCCTGGAAGCTCCCAGTAGCCATAAAGTGTAACACAGCCAGGAGTTTGTGTAGGCCTGAGACAGAGCGAGAGCGTGCTGTCTCAGGGTCTATGCCCAGTTTGACAAGGTCATACAGGTGGAAAATGTTGTTTCTATTTAGGCGGAACATCTGTATGACCCTATCATCGGACAATGCATTTAAGTTTAAACGCCCTCTAAATAAACGAGGCTGGCGCAGCCTCCGCGGAACCTGGACAACCTGTTGGCCATGTTCACTTACCTGGTCCTGATTCCTGGAAGCCTCATGGAGCAGTCTAACGTATCCCACAGCCAACAAAAAACCATTGCCACACACTACAGCCGCCATTTCAGAGTGAGAGTAGTTCATAATGTGGCTGAAACACTTTTATAGGCCCAAAAAATCAGGTGGGAGTAATGGATAATTAAGTTCACATGTAAACGCGGTTTTCAAAGGCTGGCGCGTTTTTTTTTAGCCAAAAAATGCGACTCGTAATTTTTTGCGCCCGCAATAGCATTTTCACGGCAGCAAATACAATTACGAATGGTTAGTAAATGACCGAGATTCGTATCTAAACAGGCGTAATTTGACCGATGGTGTATTCATTCGTAATTTTTTACATGAACTTGCAAAAAAATACGAATGCCCTCATCACTGCCGTGATTAGTGTTTAGTAAATGACCGAGATTGACCGAGATGACACTTTGATGAAAAAACTCCATCTCGGTCAAAATCGGGAGCTTAGTAAATTTACCCCTATGTCGGGATTGTGGCAGTCGGGATTCCAGCGTCGGTATGTCGACCGCCGGGATCCCGTCCAGCGGGATGTTGACCGCATCCCGTTCCAGGATCTACCGCCTTAAAGGAGCCGGCTGATCGAAAAATTTATAACACATTTAAATCAATGTACACTGCTTCAGGGGCCATATTACGTCCCACTATTGCTAGTGCATGGATTGCAAAGGCTATAGTGAAGTGGTCGGCTACCTTATTAGAGGATTTGGATACGATGGATAAGGGTGATGTTGAATTATATTTACGCAACATTCATGATTCAGCAGGTTTTATGGTAGAATCCATGAAAGACCTAGGTTCCATGGCTGCTGGAATATCTTCCATGTCTGTTTCAGCTCGTTGGGGACTGTGGCTGCGCCAGTGGTCGGCCGACGCGGAATCCAGAAATAGTGTGGAGTCTCTACCCTATACAGGTCAGGTTCTCTTTGGGGAAGCTTTAGACGCGTGGATATCCATGGCTACAGCGTGTAAGTCTCCATTTCTTCCCTCAGCATCACCTGCTCCTTTCGGCCTAACAAGCCTAAAAAGGCCAGACCGTCCAATACCTTCTTTAGGGGAGGTCGAGTTAAGTCCAAGAAACCTGCTGCTGCAGGTTCCCAGGAACAAAAGCCTGCTTCAGGTACGCCAAAGTCCTCCGCATGACAGTGGACCGCACAGCCTGGAGGTGGGGCCAGTGGGAGCGAGACTCGGACAATTCAGTCATGTCTGGGTATCGTCTGGCCTGGATCCCTGGGTGATAGATGTTGTATCCCAGGGATACAGGCTGGAATTTCAAAGTCTCCCTCCTCATCGTGTTTTCAAATCAGGCTTACCAGCTCTGCTGGCAGACAGCACTGTCCTACAAGAAGCTGGTGGAGGCACAGGTCATTGTGCCAGTTCCTCCTCATTCGCAAACCACAGGTTACTATTCAAACCTTTTTGTGGTACCGAAACCGGATGGTTCGGTCAGGCCCATTCTGAACCTAAAATCATTGAACCCCTTTCTAAAGGAGTTCAAGTTCAAAATGGAGTCTCTCAGGGCGGTGATATCAGGCCTGGAAGAGGGGGAATTCCTGGTAAACCCTGGATATCAAGTATGTATACCTACACATTCCGATCTGGCTGTTGCATCAGGCTTATCTCCGTTTCGCATTACTGGACTGTCATTTCCAGTTCCAGGCCCTGCCATTTGGCCTCTCCACAGCACCGAGGGTGTTTACCAAGGTGATGGCAGAGATGATGGTTCTCCTCCGCAAACAAGGGGTGAACATCATTCCATATGTGGACGATCTGCTGATAAAGGCATCGTCCAAGGAGAAGCTGCTGCAGTCCATTGTTCTCACAACCCGCCTCCTCAAGATCCACGGTTGGATTCTGAACCTTTCAAAGTTACATTTGGAACCAACCCAGAGGTTGTCCTTTCTGGGAATGATCCATACACACAGAAGTGCAGAGGGTGTTTCTTCCTCAGGAGAAGGCATTGGTCCGGGATGTCCTGAAGCCAGCCCGGGTGTCGGTTCATCAATGCATTCGCCTGTTGGGAAAGATGGTGGCCTCTTACGAGACTTTCCAGTATGGGAGGTTCCACGCTCGGGCCTTCCAACTGGATCTCCTGGACAAGTGGTCAGGATCTCATCTCCACATGCACCAGAGAATACATCTGTCGCCGAAAGCCAGGATTTCGCTCTTCTGGTGGCTACAATTACCTCACCTTCCGGAGGGCCGCATGTTCGGGATTCAGGAATGGGTCCTTCTAACCACGGATGCAAGCCTTCGGGGCTGGGGAGCAGTCACTCAAGGAGTAACTTTCCAAGGAAGGTGGTCAAGTCTGGAAGCCGGCCTGCCCATCAACATCCTGGAACTAAGAGCTGTCTACAACGGTCTTCTTCAGGCGGCCCATCTTCTTAGAAATCGGGCCATTCAAGTGCAGTCAGACAATGTAACGACAGTAGCCTACATAAACCGACAAGGTGGAATGAAGAGCAGAGCTGCAATGTCGGAGGTGACAAGAATCATCCTCTGGGCAGAAAGACACGCGTTGGCGCTCTCAGCAATCTTCATTCCGGGAGTGGACAACTGGGAAGCAGACTTCCTCAGCAGACACGATCTCCATCCAGGGGAGTGTGGTCTCCATCCGGAGGTGTTCAAGGAAATAACAGACCTTTAGGGGTTTACCCCAAATAGACATGATGGCCTCTCATCTCAACAAGAATCTCCGGCGCTATTGTTCCAGGTCGAGCGACCCACAAGCAGTAGCAGTGGACGCCCTGGTGTCTCCGTGGGTTTCCAGTCGTACGTGTTTCCACCACTTCCACTCATTCCAAGAGTTCTGAAACTCGTAAGGAGAACAAGAGTTCAAATGATCCTCATTGCTCCAGACTGGCCAAGGCGGGCTTGGTACGCAGACCTTCTGAATCTCTTGCAGGAAGAGCCGAGGCCTCTTCCTCTTCGGGAGCTACGTTTGACGGCATGGAAGTTGAGCGCCCGAAGAAGGTCATTCCTACCCTGATACAGGCTAGGAAAGGGGTAACGTCTAAACATTACCATCGTATTTGGAAGAAATATGTCTCGGTGTGAATTCAAGAAGTTTCCTATGGTGGAGTTTCAACTCGGACGTTTTCTCCTCTTCCTGCAAGCAGGTGTGGATATGGGCCTGAGGTTGGGATCTGTGAAGGTACAGATTTCGGCACTATCCATTTTCTTCCAGAAACAATTGGCTGCCCTCCCTGAGGTTCAGACTTTTTTGAAGGGAGTTCTGCACATCCAACCTCCCTTTGTACCTACGGCGCCTTGCAGTTCCTCCACTCGGATTGGTTTGAGCCTCTACAGGAGGTTGAGGTCAAAGTTCTTACATGGAAGGCTGTCACGTTGTTGGTCTTAGCTTCTGCTAGATGTGTGTCAGAATTGTGGCTTTATCCTGTAAAAGCCCTTACTTGATCTTCCATGAAGATAGAGCTGAGCTCAGGACACGTTAGCAGTTCCTTCCGAAGGTTGTGTCGGCATTTCATATCAACCAACCTATTGTGGTGCCAGTGGCTACTGACTCCTCAATTACATCAAAGTCCTTGGATGTTGTGAGGGCTCTGAAGATATATGTGAAGAGAACTTCTCATCACAGAAAGTCAGACTCTCTGTTTGTCCTGTATGATCCCAAGAAAATTGGGTGTCCTGCTTCTAAGCAGATGATCTCTCGCTGGATTAGGTTCACTATCCAGCACGCTTATTCTACGGCAGGATTGCCGTGTCCAAAATCTGTTAAGGCCCACTCTACTCGTAAGGTGGGGTCTTCCTGGGTGGCTGACCGGGGTGTCTCGGCATTGCAACTTTGCCGAGCTGCAACTTGGTCTGGGTCGAACACCTTTGCAAAGTTTTACAAGTTCGATACTTTGGCCTCTGATGATCTGAAGTTCAGTCGATCAGTTCTGCAGGAGCCTCTGCACTCTCCCTCCCATTCTGGGAGCTTTGGTACATCCCCATGGTACTAATGTGGACCCCAGCATCCTCTACGGACTACGAGAAAAGGATTTACCGGTAGGTAACCAAAATCCTATTTATAGATGTGATTGCTATGTGTGCTTTATTGTCAATAGATAACAATATAAATATATACTACTGCCAGAGAGAACATTCTAAACCAGCGCTATGATTATCAAATCCCTATATTTAACTACTTATGAGGCAACATTACCTGACTACTGACATAAGCATTTGCTGGAAGGAAGCTAGAGCCAATACACTAATATTATCTGAAGGCGGAAACCCACTTTGCAATACACACGCATATTCCGCCACCAGCAGACTCTAAGGTTCTAAAAACTCCTATACAAAAGAATGTCATAGGAGAAAAGTGTAAAAAGTTATACAGTATCAACTAAAGCTATCAATGACTGAACCAAATTAATTTAAAAAGAAAATTGTTTTATTTCATAAATTGGCAAGTGCCTTTAAAAGATGGTAACAAAAAGAAGAAAAAACAACAACAACAACAACAACAACAATAACCAATATCAAGCAGAATAACAAAAAAACAGAACTCCCTTCTATTTTACATCCTATTGGTTCAAAACCCTCCACTGTCTGCACCACAAATACTCACCATGTAACAGAATCAGGGCTCTGCAGTACATTTGAGGGTTCCATGCATTCTCCAATGAGACTTGTGCTATAGTTAAGGTTTTCTCTTAGGTGGGGAACAGTAAGGTAAGCATACATAACGAGTAGTAATTGTATGGTAGTAAATAACACTGCACTCAATTTAACTAGAAATATAATTACTATATCTCCTATGTGGTATTTATCACAATTTTTAGTTACCCTGAATTAAAAGGCTGGGCTAAGGAATTGGCTCTACCATGGTGGCCCTTTTATGTGATCCAACAGAGGGTTGACCATGATAATACTATTAAAAGCTAGTTCACAGGAGCCTCCTTATGACATAGGCAAAGATAAAACCATTGGAGATTGTCATCTAATTGCTTCTCCCAATGACTTACTATCACATTCACATTCTACAGTTCAATTAAGTTTTGCAAATTAAGTGCTTATGTGGCCTTTCCCTCCGCTATACTGGCAAGCAGTATGTTGCATGCTGTCTTCTGATATCTGCCAGGCTTGATGTTTGATTTTGAATGTACTGTAAGTTATCATAACATGTGACATTCAACCAAGTTGCTTTATTGTGTATCAAGTTAGTGGTTACAACAAGTGACCATTGCATCATCATTTGTATTGGGTATTGCCCAGAAGGTTCTTGTACACTTTGATTTTTTGTAGTTGTGATGTGGTCCCCTGAGCATGGTCAACCATGGTCTGTATGCCAAGGTGACATCTTAAGACAGGAAACTATAGGTTTGGGTATTTGTCCCTGGAGTGTTTGGTATCGGGTCTAGCTTGTGATGGACTGCCACCTTCACCACCACTGCGATCATTATTCCTTTGCCTAGATATTTGGGATTTTTGCAATTTAACGTAGAAAGGAGGTTTAGAAGACACAATTAACATAAGAAAAATGTCCTCCTTAACTGTGTGACATATATTAATTAAAAGCTAATTACAATGGAGCCTTTCTGACCAAACAGTAGGGCAAATACCTACTCTGGAAATACAGTGCAGCATAACTTAGTGAGAAAAGGTTCCTGTCAATAATAAATATTATATTTGGCTAAAATGTACATATCTTCAGCAGCCCTGCCTCCCCCATAGAATCGTTGTCCCCCCCCCTCCCAATCCACCTTCCGCATCTGTAACAGGGTATAAATCTATATGTATAATCTCCATAAATCTATATATATAGTTGATTAAACAAGGTTTTTGTGGGAGCAACTTCTTCGCAATAACAACACCGATTTTGATGGTTGAGGTGTCATTCCATAGGGTGTGTTTAGGGTTGGACTGGTGTATTATGTAGATGTGCAATAAGGTTGCAGAATTTTGATAAGTGGTCAGGTTGTTGAGTAATAATGCATCTACAGACTATTTTCCAGAAGAGCATTGACAAGCTTTTTTTTATTTGGACTATAATTTGCAGCAAATTCCATGACAAACGTTTTCTGCCCTAAGTTCAGTTGATATAATTAATTATTTCTAACACTTTTGGGATACAGTAACCTTTTGGGATACAGTAACCTTTAGATCAGTGGTTCCCAACCGCGGTCCTTAAGTACCCCCAACAGTTCATTTTTTCCGGGTCTCCTCACAGGATTGCAAGTGAAATCATTTGCTCCACCTGTGGGTCTTTTAAAATGTGTCAGTGAGTAATGAATAGAGATGAGCGGGTTCGGTTCCTCGGAATCCGAACCCGCCCGAACTTCAGTTTTTTTTACACGGGGCCGAGCGACTCGGATCTTCCCGCCTTGCTCGGTTAACGCGCCCGAACGTCATCATCCCGCTGTCGGATTCTCGCGAGGCTCGGATTCTATCGCGAGACTCGGATTCTATATAAGGAGCCGCGCGTCGCCGCCATTTTCACACGTGCATTGAGATTCATAGGGAGAGGACGTGGCTGGCGTCCTCTCCGTTTATAGAGAAGAGAGTGAGACTAGAGTAGAGAGAGACACAGTAGTAATTTTGGGGAGCATTAGGAGGAGTACTTTAGGAGGAGTACTACTACTTGCTGAAGTGATAGATAGATAGTGTGACTGTATAATGTATATCTGACTTGTGGGGGAGACACTGACAGTGGGGAGCAGTTAGAGTCTGAGAGCAGGACTTGCTGCCAGAGTGCCACACTGCCATTGTGACCACACTGACCACCAGTATAATATATATTGTGATTGTCTGCTTAGGAGTACTACTTGCAAGTTGCTGATAGTGTGACCAGTGACCTGACCACCAGTTTAATAATCACCACCAGTTTAATATATATAATATATATATATAATTGTATATAATATATATATAATATTGTATACCACCTACCCGTTTTTTTTTTTCTTTCTTCTTCTTTATACATACTACTATAGTAGCTTACTGTAGCAGTCTGCTGTGCTGCTGAGCTGACAGTGTCCAGCAGGTCCGTCATCAGTCATTACATAATAAATATATATTATATACCTGTCCGGCTGCAGTACTAGTGATATTATATATATATATATTGATTTCATCTCATTATCATCCAGTCTATATTAGCAGCAGACACAGTACGGTAGTCCATGGCTGTAGCTACCTCTGTGTCGGCAGTCGCTGGTCCATCCATAATTGTATACCACCTACCCGTGGTTTTTTTTCTTTTCTTTCTTCTTTATACATACTACTATAGTAGCTTACTGTAGCAGTCTGCGGTGCTGCTGAGCTGACAGTGTCCAGCAGGTCCGTCATCAGTCATTACATAATAAATATATATTATATACCTGTCCGGCTGCAGTACTAGTGATATTATATATATATATATTGATTTCATCTCATTATCATCCAGTCTATATTAGCAGCAGACACAGTACGGTAGTCCACGGCTGTAGCTACCTCTGTGTCGGCAGTCGCTGGTCCATCCATAATTGTATACCACCTACCCGTGGTTTTTTTTTCTTTCTTTCTTCTTTATACATACTACTATAGTAGCTTACTGTAGCAGTCTGCGGTGCTGCTGAGCTGACAGTGTCCAGCAGGTCCGTCATCAGTCATTACATAATAAATATATCTACCTGTCCGGCTGCAGTACTAGTGTGATATTATATATATATATATTGATTTCATCTCATTATCATCCAGTATATATTAGCAGCAGACACAGTACGGTAGTCCACGGCCGTAGCTACCTCTGTGTCGGCAGTCGCTGGTCCATCCATAATTGTATACCACCTACCCGTGGTTTTTTTTTTCTTTCTTCTTTATACATACTACTATAGTAGCTTACTGTAGCAGTCTGCGGTGCTGCTGAGCTGACAGTGTCCAGCAGGTCCGTCATCAGTCATTACATAATAAATATATATTATATACCTGTCCGGCTGCAGTACTAGTGATATTATATATATATATATATTGATTTCATCTCATTATCATCCAGTCTATATTAGCAGCAGACACAGTACGGTAGTCCACGGCTGTAGCTACCTCTGTGTCGGCAGTCGCTGGTCCATCCATAATTGTATACCACCTACCCGTGGTTTTTTTTTTTCTTTCTTCTTTATACATACTACTAAAGTAGCTTACTGCAGCAGTCTGCGGTGCTGCTGAGCTGACAGTGTCCAGCAGGTCCGTCATCAGTCATTACATAATAAATATATCTACCTGTCCGGCTGCAGTACTAGTGTGATATTATATATATATATATTGATTTCATCTCATTATCATCCAGTCTATATTAGCAGCAGACACAGTACGGTAGTCCACGGCTGTAGCTACCTCTGTGTCGGCAGTCGCTGGTCCATCCATAATTGTATACCACCTACCTGTGGTTTTTTTTTTTCCTTTCTTCTTTATACATACTACTATAGTAGCTTACTGTAGCAGTCTGCGGTGCTGCTGAGCTGACAGTGTCCAGCAGGTCCGTCATCAGTCATTACATAATAAATATATATTATATACCTGTCCGGCTGCAGTACTAGTGATATTATATATACATTGATTTCATCTCATTATCATCCAGTCTATATTAGCAGCAGACACAGTACGGTAGTCCACGGCTGTAGCTACCTCTGTGTCGGCAGTCGCTCGTCCATCCTTAAGTATACTAGTATCCATCCATCTCCATTGTTTACCTGAGGTGCCTTTTAGTTGTGCCTATTAAAATATGGAGAACAAAAATGTTGAGGTTCCAAAATTAGGGAAAGATCAAGATCCACTTCCACCTCGTGCTGAAGCTGCTGCCACTAGTCATGGCCGAGACGATGAAATGCCAGCAACGTCGTCTGCCAAGGCTGATGCCCAATGTCATAGTACAGAGCATGTAAAATCCAAAACACCAAATATCAGTAAAAAAAGGACTCAAAAATCTAAAATAAAATTGTCGGAGGAGAAGCGTAAACTTGCCAATATGCCATTTACCACACGGAGTGGCAAGGAACGGCTGAGGCCCTGGCCTATGTTCATGGCTAGTGGTTCAGCTTCACATGAGGATGGAAGCAGTCAGCCTCTTGCTAGAAAAATGAAAAGACTCAAGCTGGCAAAAGCACCGCAAAGAACTGTGCGTTCTTCGAAATCCCAAATCCACAAGGAGAGTCCAATTGTGTCGGTTGCGATGCCTGACCTTCCCAACACTGGACGTGAAGAGCATGCGCCTTCCACCATTTGCACGCCCCCTGCAAGTGCTGGAAGGAGCACCCGCAGTCCAGTTCCTGATAGTCAGATTGAAGATGTCAGTGTTGAAGTACACCAGGATGAGGAGGATATGGGTGTTGCTGGCGCTGGGGAGGAAATTGACAAGGAGGATTCTGATGGTGAGGTGGTTTGTTTAAGTCAGGCACCTGGGGAGACACCTGTTGTCCGTGGGAGGAATATGGCCGTTGACATGCCTAGTGAAAATACCAAAAAAATCAGCTCTTCGGTGTGGAAGTATTTCAACAGAAATGCGGACAACATTTGTCAAGCCGTGTGTTGCCTTTGTCAAGCTGTAATAAGTAGGGGTAAGGACGTTAACCACCTCGGAACATCCTCCCTTATACGTCACCTGCAGCGCATTCATAATAAGTCAGTGACAAGTTCAAAAACTTTGGGCGACAGCGGAAGCAGTCCACTGACCAGTAAATCCCTTCCTCTTGTAACCAAGCTCACGCAAACCACCCCACCAACTCCCTCAGTGTCAATTTCCTCCTTCCCCAGGAATGCCAATAGTCCTGCAGGCCATGTCACTGGCAATTCTGACGAGTCCTCTCCTGCCTGGGATTCCTCCGATGCATCCTTGCGTGTAACGCCTACTGCTGCTGGCGCTGCTGTTGTTGCTGCTGGGAGTCGATGGTCATCCCAGAGGGGAAATCGTAAAACCACTTTTACTACTTCCACCAAGCAATTGACTGTCCAACAGTCCTTTGCGAGGAAGATGAAATATCACAGCAGTCATCCAGCTGCAAAGCGGATAACTGAGGCCTTGGCATCCTGGGTGGTGAGAAACGTGGTTCCGGTATCCATCATTACTGCAGAGCCAACTAGAAACTTGTTGGAGGTACTGTGTCCCCGGTACCAAATACCATCTAGGTTCCATTTCTCTAGGCAGGCGATACCGAAAATGTACACAGACCTCAGAAAAAGAGTCACCAGTGTCCTAAAAAATGCAGCTGTACCCAATGTCCACTTAACCACGGACATGTGGACAAGTGGAGCAGGGCAGGGTCAGGACTATATGACTGTGACAGCCCACTGGGTAGATGTATGGACTCCCGCCGCAAGAACAGCAGCGGCGGCACCAGTAGCAGCATCTCGCAAACGCCAACTCTTTCCTAGGCAGGCTACGCTTTGTATCACCGGTTTCCAGAATACGCACACAGCTGAAAACCTCTTACGGCAACTGAGGAAGATCATCGCGGAATGGCTTACCCCAATTGGACTCTCCTGTGGATTTGTGGCATCGGACAACGCCAGCAATATTGTGTGCGCATTAAATCTGGGCAAATTCCAGCACGTCCCATGTTTTGCACATACCTTGAATTTGGTGGTGCAGAATTTTTTAAAAAACGACAGGGACGTGCAAGAGATGCTGTCGGTGGCCAGAAGAATTGCGGGACACTTTCGGCGTACAGGCACCACGTACAGAAGACTGGAGCAACACCAAAAACGCCTGAACCTGCCCTGCCATCATCTGAAGCAAGAAGTGGTAACGAGGTGGAATTCAACCCTATATATGCTTCAGAGGTTGGAGGAGCAGCAAAAGGCCATTCAAGCCTATACAATTCAGCACGATATAGGAGGTGGAATGCACCTGTCTCAAGCGCAGTGGAGAATGATTTCAACGTTGTGCAAGGTTCTGCTGCCCTTTGAACTTGCCACACGTGAAGTCAGTTCAGACACTGCCAGCCTGAGTCAGGTCATTCCCCTCATCAGGCTTTTGCAGAAGAAGCTGGAGACATTGAAGGAGGAGCTAACACGGAGCGATTCCGCTAGGCATGTGGGACTTGTGGATGGAGCCCTTAATTCGCTTAACAAGGATTCACGGGTGGTCAATCTGTTGAAATCAGAGCACTACATTTTGGCCACCGTGCTCGATCCTAGATTTAAAACCTACCTTGGATCTCTCTTTCCGGCAGACACAAGTCTGCTGGGGTTCAAAGACCTGCTGGTGAGAAAATTGTCAAGTCAAGCGGAACGCGACCTGTCAACATCTCCTCCTTCACATTCTCCCGCAACTGGGGGTGCGAGGAAAAGGCTCAGAATTCCGAGCCCACCCGCTGGCGGTGATGCAGGGCAGTCTGGAGCGACTGCTGATGCTGACATCTGGTCCGGACTGAAGGACCTGTCAACGATTACGGACATGTCGTCTACTGTCACTGCATATGATTCTCTCCCCATTGAAAGAATCGTGGAGGATTATATGAGTGACCGCATCCAAGTAGGCACGTCACACAGTCCGTACTTATACTGGCAGGAAAAAGAGGCAATTTGGAGGCCCTTGCACAAACTGGCTTTATTCTACCTAAGTTGCCCTCCCACAAGTGTGTACTCCGAAAGAGTGTTTAGTGCCGCCGCTCACCTTGTCAGCAATCGGCGTACGAGGTTACTTCCAGAAAATGTGGAGAAGATGATGTTCATTAAAATGAATTATAATCAATTCCTCCGTGGAGACATTGACCAGCAGCAATTGCCTCCACAAAGTACACAGGGAGCTGAGATGGTGGATTCCAGTGGGGACGAATTGATAATCTGTGAGGAGGGGGATGTACACGGTGATATATCGGAGGATGATGATGAGGTGGACATCTTGCCTCTGTAGAGCCAGTTTGTGCAAAGAGAGATTAATTGCTTCTTTTTTGGTGGGGGTCCAAACCAACCCGTCATTTCAGTCACAGTCGTGTGGCAGACCCTGTCACTGAAATGATGGGTTGGTTAAAGTGTGCATGTCCTGTTTATACAACATAAGGGTGGGTGGGAGGGCCCAAGGACAATTCCATCTTGCACCTCTTTTTTCTTTAATTTTTATTTGCGTCATGTGCTGTTTGGGGAGTGTTTTTTGGAAGGGCCATCCTGCGTGACACTGCAGTGCCACTCCTAGATGGGCCCGGTGTTTGTGTCGGCCACTAGGGTCGCTTATCTTACTCACACAGCTACCTCATTGCGCCTCTTTTTTTCTTTGCGTCATGTGCTGTTTGGGGAGTGTTTTTTGGAAGGGCCATCCTGCGTGACACTGCAGTGCCACTCCTAGATGGGCCCGGTGTTTGTGCCGGCCACTAGGGTCGCTTATCTTACTCACACAGCTACCTCATTGCGCCTCTTTTTTTCTTTGCATCATGTGCTGTTTGGGGAGTGTTTTTTGGAAGGGCCATCCTGCGTGACACTGCAGTGCCACTCCTAGATGGGCCCGGTGTTTGTGTCGGCCACTAGGGTCGCTTATCTTACTCACACAGCTACCTCATTGCGCCTCTTTTTTTCTTTGCGTCATGTGCTGTTTGGGGAGTGTTTTTTGGAAGGGCCATCCTGCGTGACACTGCAGTGCCACTCCTAGATGGGCCAGGTGTTTGTGTCGGCCACTAGGGTCGCTTAGCTTACTCACACAGCTACCTCATTGCGCCTCTTTTTTTCTTTGCGTCATGTGCTGTTTGGGGAGTGTTTTTTGGAAGGGCCATCCTGCGTGACACTGCAGTGCCACTCCTAGATGGGCCCGGTGTTTGTGTCGGCCACTAGGGTCGCTTATCTTACTCACACAGCTACCTCATTGCGCCTCTTTTTTTCTTTGCGTCATGTGCTGTTTGGGGAGTGTTATTTGGAAGGGCCATCCTGCGTGACACTGCAGTGCCACTCCTAGATGGGCCCGGCGTTTGTGTCGGCCACTAGGGTCGCTTAGCTTAGTCATCCAGCGACCTCGGTGCAAATTTTAGGACTAAAAATAATATTGTGAGGTGTGAGGTATTCAGAATAGACTGAAAATGAGTGGAAATTATGGTTTTTGAGGTTAATAATACTTTGGGATCAAAATGACCCCCAAATTCTATGATTTAAGCTGTTTTTTAGTGTTTTTTGAAAAAAAACACCCGAATCCAAAACACACCCGAATCCGACAAAAAAAATTCGGTGAGGTTTTGCCAAAACGCGGTCGAACCCAAAACACGGCCGCGGAACCGAACCCAAAACCAAAACACAAAACCCGAAAAATTTCAAGTGCACATCTCTAGTAATGAATACACCTGTTCACCTGCTAGGTGATCTGGAAAACATGAACTGTTGGGGGTAGTTGTGGACTGAGGTTGGGAACCACTGCTTTAGATGAACGCATTGTAGAACACACAGTATATTTTTTTGTTCTATTTTGAGCAATGCAGTTGACTAGTGTTACATTAAATCTGCTCAGATCTTCAGTGAAGTCCTAAAAATAGATATATAATTATATACTTTTCACTCAGTTGTTTATTGATCAACATGATTCAACAAAAAATATGATTTACCGAAATCAGTGTGTGAACTTCTATTATTCAATAACGTGTGTGACTCCCTTCCTTGAGCAGTAACAACAATCAAACTTTCCTCCAACCATCCAACTGTCCAACTAAAACGGGCAACTTTTTTATTAGACCTGCCAACTTCTCTCCAACTTGTGATGTCACAGAAGTAGGTGAACAGCGGCTGCCTACTTCTGCATGTTTTGAATATATATTTTTTTAAAACAAAAGAACTTTTCTTTACACCTACAGTGTCATTAGTATCACTGCAAAACTCTCAATATGTATAGTTTGGAGCAGAGAAGGGAAAGAGGGTACATGATAGAAACTCAAATATATGAAGGGTTTTAACAGAGTCCAGGAGGGAAACATTCTCCAAATGAATAGGAGCAATAGGACACGAGGACATGCACTGAGACTGGAGGTGGGGGGGATTTGAGGAAAAATTACTTCACAGAAAGGGTAGTGGACAAGTGGAATAGCCCCCCATCAGAGATGGTAGAGGCTAAGACAGTAGAGCAATTTAAACATGCATGTGATATCATAAGGATATCCTTACAAAGAAATAAGGATCAAATAAGGTTGAGATAAAAATATGGTAAAAAAAAGGGGCAGACTAGATGGGCCAAGTGGTTCTTATCTGCCGACAAATTCTATGTTTCTATACACTGCACAACTACATGGAATACCAGTATCACCAGTGCCCCCACATAATCTGTATTTCACTGTACTAGCATTACTGTATCTATATGCCCCACAGCAGAGTGTATTCTCACAATATACCAGCATCACTATAACAGTGCAACCTATACCAGAGTCATTATTCCAATGCCACCCATATCAAACGATGTCTCCAATTTATACCAGTCATTAATAATCCAGCCTATGTCTTCACACTAACTGCAAAATGTTACCATTGCTCACAAATCCCGACAACCACCCCAAAATACCACCCTGTATAACAGTGCCTCCATACACCTGTCTGTTCATCTAGATACTAACTTGTGCCCATACAGTAAACCAGTGCCAGCATATCAGCGGTGCAAGTATGCGGGTACGGGTGGGTACGGCGTACCCTTAAGAATTTCGCCGTGGGTACGCCGTACCCACACCGACGGGCCGCCACTCGCTACCGCTGATGTGAGGGGAGGAGAGCGCAGCCTGCGCCTCTCCTGCCCCTCAATGTCTTCGTTCAAATCAGCACCGCCCGTGAGCCAATCAGAGCTTGCGGGGCTTTGATTGGCTCACGGATCGGCGCTGAATTGAACTCACCCGCCGGAGACTGAGGGGAAGGAGAAGCGCAGGCTGCGCTCTCCTCCCCTCACACACGGGAGACAAGACAGCAGCAGGGGGGGGGGGCTGCTGCTTCATGAATACCTGGCACAGTGGGGGGCAATGTATATCTGGCACTGTAAGGGGCAATGTATATATGGCACTGTGGGGGGCAATGTATACCTGGCACTGTGGGGGCAATGTATATCTGGCACTGTGGGGGGCAATGTATATCTGGCACTGTTGTGGGCAATGTATATCTGGCACTGTGGCGGGCAATGTATATCTGGCACTGTGGGGGGCAATGTATACCTGGCACTGTGGGGGGCAATGTATATCTGGCACTGTGGGGGGCAATGTATATCTGGCACTGTGGGGGGCAATGTATATCTGACACTGTTGTGGGCAATGTATATCTGGCACTGTGGGGGGCAATGTATATCTGGCACTGTTGTGGGCAATGTATATCTGGCACTGTGGGGGGTAATGTATATCTGGCACTGTGGGGGGCAATGTATATCTGGCACTGTTGTGGGCAATGTATATCTGGCAATGTGGGGGGCAATGTATATCTGGCACTGTGGGGGCAATGTATATCTGGCACTGTGGGGCATTCGTGTATCTGGCACTGTGGGACATTCGTGTATCTGGCACTGTGGGGCAACGTGTATCTGGCACTGTGGGGCATTCGTGTATCTGGCACTGTGGGGCATTCGTGAATCTGGCACTGTGGGGCATTCGTGTATCTGGCACTGTGGGGCATTCGTGTATCTGGCACTGTGGGGCATTCGTGAATCTGGCACTGTGGGGCATTCATGTATCTGGCACTGTGGGGCATTCGTTTATCTGGCACTGTGGGGCATTCGTTTATCTGGCACTGTGGGGCATTCGTTTATCTGGCACTGTGGGGCATTAGTGTATCTGGCACTGTGGGGCATTCGTGTATCTGGCAGTGTGGGCCAACGTGTATCTGGCACTGTGGGGCAACGTGTATCTGGCACTGTGGGCAACGTGTATCTGGCACTGTGGGGGTCGTTTGTGTATCTGCCCCTCCCCCATATGTCTATCACGCCTACATTTTCATTGGCCACGCCCCATATGGCATTTGGCCACACCCATTTTTTGGCGCGCGCATACAGTACCTGTAAGACATTTTTTCTACTTGCACCACTGCAGCATATAGAAGCCAGTGCCACCACCCCACAAGTGACTTGCATTCTAACATGGGCAATGACAGAATAGCAGCACATGCCAGCTTTATCCTTCAGTTTATAGCGGGTTTTTCTGCAACAATGCTCCCACAGCATATAATAGCAGCATGAGTATTTCTACATATTAACCAGGGTCCCCGAAATATATTCCAGCTGTTGGCTCCACTGTACAGCACCTAATGGACCCTAGTACACCAGCCAGTGTTCCTAAATACCAGCCAGTGTATCCCTTGAACATACTACTGCCATGTAATGGTTTCATCACGTAACTGACCCATAGGGGTGCACAGCACATTTTATTAGGGGGTGCACCGTGGGAGGGGTGTGTCTAGCACCGCCTTTTGGGTGTGTCTAGCACCATCTATTGACGGTCAACACAATATAAAATATATACCCTTGTACCAATCCTAATAGAGCAGATACATTGTCAGATGTTGTGGTGTGCACCAAACAAACTCCCCTGATGGCACTCACTGCAATTACACTGCTCCTCCTCAGCCTGGTCTGGCTCCCCCTCTCTTTCCTCTGCAAGCTGCAGCAGCTTGCTTACAAGTCAGTCACTCACTGACACTGACAGTCGCAGACTAGTACTGCTGCTGCTGGAAAAACGAGTGACGTGTCAGTGTTGCTGCCGACTGCCTGCCAGTATTGAATTTGTCTTCCTAAGAGGAACGCTGGCTGCATGCTGATCCTCATCAGTGGCTGGCGTTGGCATAGCATAGAAGGAGAGAGGTAGGCATGTGGCGGGTGGGCGTGCGAGCAGCATGACGTAATCACATCACATCATGCTGTTTTTGTACGTGGAGGTGGAGCCGGGAGTTTGAAAGTCGGTGGCAGTGGCACCCTTGATTAACCCAGGCGTCCGGTCAGTAATACAGTCCTGACAGGGTGCAGCGCAGAGGAAACAGTAATCAGCTTGCTCGGCGATCGCTGCATCAGGCATGTGAGATCGGGGTGCCAGACATTAGCGGGTGCCTGTGCGCACCAGGCACCCCCCCTGCGCACACCTATGAACTGACCGCTGCTACTGTATTTTGGGCAGCATGAAGCAGTCGCATAGTGATAAAAGGAGTGATGTGGTTAGTGAAAAGAAGCCTTGAAAAAGAGTCACGCATTGGCAGGAAGAGGTATTGGACAGGTGGAATTAGCATAGGAACTCCGGTATGACCCCTTTTTTAATTTTAATTCATTATTTGTAATTTATTTATTTATTTATTTCCCCCCCAAAAAAATGTTTTATTGTGTAAAGCACCACAAAGATACATTATACAGTGTGCACAAAGATAGTACTGTACATATGTGTAGCAATAGGCTAGCATCCATATGTTATTCCACCCATAATCAAAGTAAGTAGAGTGTGGTTTGCCTTAAGTAAAGAATACAGCGAAGAATCTCAGAGAAATCTCTAAGATATTAACATTATTGACATTGCTATCTATGAAAGTGTCATAAACTCATACATGAAAAGAAAGAAAAGAGGGGGTGGTGTGTGTGTGTGTGTGTGTGTGTGTGTGTGTGTGTGTGTGAGTGTGTGTGTGTGTGTGTGTGGGGGGGGGCGAAGGGAGCTGCACAGGACCACAGGACCCATACTCTAGTGTCACCTCTTGGTTTAAAAAAAAAAAAGGGGTGGGGGACTAAGATCAAGACTCTATCATACGTTGAAGAGAAGATCTCTCAAGAGTCTCCGTTGTTCGTACCACTTTGTGTTTTTAAGGGTATCTGTAAGTCTACATTGTAGAGTGGAAACTTAGCTTTCCCATGTTTCAAAAATTGTGTTTCTAAGCGTTCCTTGTTTAGAGGCATCTCAATCCAGTCTATGTTTAAAACATGGAATAACTTGTTTTGAAACATCTGTAAAGAAGGCAGAGAGGCCGATATCCAGTTGTGCAGTATTACCTTCCGGGTGACAGTGCTAATTGCCAACAATAGCTTTCTACATCCCCTTGCCATCCTTTGTGGAGCAGGTGTCATCCTGAAGATTGCCCACTCTGCTGTAAATGGAATATAATTGACTAAATGATCTAAAGAGAATTTCCTTACTGAGAGCCAGAAGTGGCGTAGTAAAGGACAAGACCAGAAGCAATGGAGGAATTCCACTTGAGGAGCTTTACATCGTAGACAGTTATGTGAGGTAATCATACCTGCTAAATATTGCCTGTGGGGTAATAGGACCTATGAAAAATATTAAAAAATATTTCTTGGTATTGTGCTGCAGGTAATAATTTACATGAACTACGCAAATTTTTAAGTAAGACTTTGCATGTCAATGAGGGAAAAGAGGATGACCATTGACTGACCCCTGAGGTGACCTGTTCATGGTCTATTTGCTTTCTTAAAATAGTATAATGCCAGGAAATAACCTTATTGGCAGGTGGACTGCATTGAAGCATAACATCAATTGTATTCTGCCAATCCTGATCAGAAAATAACCCTAATAATCGAGCTTGCATAGTGTTGTGCCTGACCCACGACAGTGAAACAGGGTTAGTGCGACCGTAAACAAATGGAGGCGTGGCTTCATAGGAAAGGGGCATGGTCAGCTTTGCTCCCTGTAGTTTTGCCCCCTGTAGAGTTGTGCACCTTGTAGAGCTGTGCCCCATGCAGCTGTTGTGCCCCCAGTAGCTGTTATGCCCTATGCAGCTGTTGTGCCACCTGCAGCGGTGCCCCCAGTAGCTGTTATGCCCCCTGCAGCTGTTGTGCCCCCTGCAGCTGTGCCCCCAGTAGCTGTTATGCCCCCTGCAGCTGTGCCCCCTGCAGCTGTGCCCCCATTAGTTGTGGCCCCAGTAGTTGTGCCCCCCTTAGTGTGCTCACCAGTAGCTGTGCCCCTAGTAAAAAAATACTTACCAGCCCCGTTCCTGCTTCCCGACCACTGCACTCCGTCTCCGCCGCCACTCCTCTGATCTATGGGAGAGACATCATGACGTCTCTCCCATAGCGCCGCACAGAAAGGTCCTCTCCGCGAAGGGAAACTAGACGCTACCCGCATAGCGTCTAGTTTCCCTTCATGGAGAGGACCTTTTGCTGTGCGGTGCGCGATGACGCCATCGCGCACCGCTCAGCATTCAAGCGGCGCTAGCAATGTACAGGGCACGTAACTGACCACACCCCCTGTATTAGGCCACGCCCCTTTTCCTGCCCGGGGCGCAGAGCGCCCTTGAACCGGCCCTGCATATACTGTAGAGTGCTCCTCTCCTCCCTCTTACCGCACTATCACACACACACTGAGTGGGTGGGCTGTGGGCACACTGTCTGTAGCTGCTCCTATTGCCTTCTCTCCTCCCTCCTCTCACATGCTGCCTGCAGTGAAACTGAAGCCCCGTCCCCCGGCTCGGATTCCACCCCTCTGCCTTCTCCCTCTCCTTTCTTTGGAATTTATGCAGCTTGCGGTGCACTTTGCACTGCAGCTGCACACTGAACTGTGGGGCCCCTAGCAGTAATGACCCCCCCTTAATCCGGCTCTGACATAACTGCGTGTATTGTCTGCTTCCTGGGATTCCCAATGCATTGGTAACCAACCGGTATCATACAGACGATTGAAGGGACTTGCTGGAGGAGGCTTATCTGCAACAAAAGGTTTTTGCAGCATACAGTTCAGTGTAAAAATGATTAAACTGTGATAGTATCTCAGTTGTTCTAAATTGTAACATTTTTATTTATTTAATTTTATCTGTGTGTAAATGTATTTATTTTTTACTTCATCGCTTAAGAAAAAGATTCAAAAAGATACCGAGGAATCACATCTCCCCCATCGTAATGGTATGCACCACACAGGATCCACACAAAGATACCTTGATACGTGCTTTACAACCCATAAGAGTGTAAGTGAGGTGTGTTATAATGGTATTAACATAATCCTCTTAACTATAAAACAAGGGGAACTATACATTTGTGCTAGGGAGGCCAATTCCGGGCCTTTTTTTCAATCTCTGGTATCAGGATTGAAAATAGGTCAATCCCGAGAATCCAGGGATACCCGGGATTCGGTTTGAAGACCCGCCCACCCCAGCCCACACAAATACCATTGTGGGTGGGAACTGGGCTTGCGGGCGGCAATGTGCGGTCCGAGCGGTGTGGGTGGCTGGCTTCAGATTCACCATTGTGGGTGGGAGGGCTCATGGGTGGCGAGATGCAGCGCGGGTGGCTGGCTTCACACTGCGCAGTGTGACCTCTGACATCATGTCATACTGCGCAGTATGCACTACGGGGGTAGGGAGAGCCGGAAGGAGGGAGCCGGGCAGTGTCTGAGCGTCCTGAGGATGAACAACGCTGCCCGGCATTAAAAATACAATGGGCAGGTAAATGCCGCAATCCCTGGGATTGGAGCTTCCAATCTCGAGATTGAATCCCGGACATTTTTTGGCCTAAATCCCAGGATCCCGCCGATCCCGAACCTGGGATTGGCCTCCCTAATTTGTGCAAAGAAACCTTGATGTATGCAATCTGAGTTTATAGAGAGTCTGTTAGGTGTTATTGTGAATGACAAAACACTCCATCCCATACACCACCATACACATTGGGGATCATAACGTATGAAGGTGGTAAAGAAACGTTGAAGTGCTTTACTATACCTTCTGATGTGTAAGTAAAGTACGCCACCCCATAAAGATTATCAATCTGCTCTATTTCTCCAACAAATAGGGGGTTAAAGAAACCCTGATGTGACCCATTACACAACCTCACAAGAACTTTTTAGATTTATGATATCCAAAACACATTAAAGTGAGACCATATCAAAAAAGAGACCACTCTCATCCAATTAATTTTATTTTGTTCCATTATAAATATAAAATAAAATCAAGAAATTTACACATCCTCAAATTAAGATTTACTATGTATTATTCTTTCATTTTTTGTCTTTATGGTCACACACCCACACACCAATGGAATGTGGAGGATTCCACATTTCCTTCTAGATAAGTATTTGATCCACCCATTGGTCTTTTTCACCTTCCCATCTAAACGTTAGCATCACCTTTTCCCTATCCTCACACTACTTTTGTCTTAAACTTTTTGGATCTTTTGGGAAACGTCAACTAGTGAAAAAGGCAGCAACATTTTCAAGTGAAGCGCCCAAAAACTTCCCAACTTGTTTGCCCTTACAGAGTTGCTGTTCATATGTGCCAGCTGTGGGTGTTACACATCAGGAAGGTACTGTGATCTTGGGAGAACAAGAGGAGCTGTTAGGTCAGGGGTGCAGCAGCCGGGGGGATTTGCCACTGCTGAATGCTGCTAGACGCGATGAATCATCCAGGGACCCCTGAGAGCAGGAGCAGCACAGGAGAGCCAGCACTCACAGCCGGGACAGAGATCAGTTTTTTTTAATCCCTCGATGTTCCCAATTAGGAAATGTTGCATAATAGAGAGGTGCAGGGGCACTTTATACTCTGTATGTAGATACCTGGTGGCTCAGCACAGGGCTGTTTCTAGCCAATTTGGCTCCCAGTGCGAGATTTAAAAATGCGCCCCCCATGACATAAAAAAATGTGCCCCCCCCCCCCCCCCCCCCCCACACACACACCTAGATTTAAAAAAAAAAACTTGCGCGCGCTCCCGGTAAGGGGGCGTGGCCTCATTTAAATGGGTGTGGACTCATTTAAATGGGCATGGCCTCGTCTGAAAAGACTACCTCACAATCCAGTTTTTGACCCTGCTCCAACAGATCACGACCACCACAGGAAAAAAAAATTCTACCATATTAAGCACCACACAGTAATGCCCCCTGCACCATATTATGCCGCACACCGCAATGCCCTTGATACATTAAATCCCCACACTACGGCAGGCAAGAGTCCCCATTTCACAGAGAGAGAGAATACTTACAGAGGCGATTACCGCTCTTCGGCCCGCCTCACCAGCCGCTCCTCGCGCAGGCCTTTCCCTCTTCCTAACTTGGATCCCCCTCTGTACTCCGCTCGGGGGGGGGGGTGTTTCGCGGAGTGACAGGGTTGCGTTGTGACGTAACGACGCAACCGCGTCATTCCGTGAAACTCCGCCCCCCGAGCGGGTTACTCGGGGAGAAATAGGAGGGGGAAGCAGGGAGCCACAGTTAGTGCCGCGGCGAGGGCCCAGTGCGGTTGCACTGCTCGCCTGCCCCAAGAAACGGCCCTGGCTCAGCACACCAAACGCAACAGCCCCGCTGGTACAGAACACCCAGCAGCATATGCAGTGCTGGTCGGGTTATCAGAAGAACTACTACAGCAATGCACCACTCCCAGTACTGAGGGAGAAAGGAAGGCTCCATGATACATGCCTCTGTCTGACACCTGATGCTCCCAGGTGCGGAGATGCAGCCCCAGTGAGCATGGAGTGGGCGAAGAGGTGCTGGTAGGATGGAAGGGTGCGGGGTCATGCCCAGATGGCAGGAGAGAGCGGACTACAGATGTTCAACATCTGTCTGGAACCAGGAGCAGAGTGCACAAAGAGTAGGAGGACACCGCCGGTCAGTGTATGCTTACTTATCGTTCACTTGGGGATTATTGGGGAACTAGTTGGAACAGATTTTTGCCATTTTATTCCAACCACTGCCCGATGGTTGGAACGATATTGTTCTGGTGTATGGCCAGCTTAAAGTTGGGTGCACACTAAACAATCCTGGATCGTGGCTGACGGCATGACCTATGGAACGTTATGTCAGCTGTACACACACAATGATATAGCGCATGATTGCGCTCTATATCATTCAGTGGCCACATCCAGGAGCATGGTGTTGTTAAAGATATCTACAGGTCTGCCTGCACTAGAAGTACAGTATGATTAGATTCACACTGTGACGTCTAACAATGGATCACCCGCATCACAGTTACTCATTCTGCCCCAGTCTCATTTTAATTGTCCCTCCCTTGGGACCATTGTTTGCCATATCTCTTGCTGCGTATTTGATAGATGTGATTTTATTACTACCCCTTTCACACAGAAAATTAAATTACCGGGTGAAGCAGTTCTGCCTGGTAATTTCACGAAAAACAAGGGTCAACCCGGGTTGAAATTCCCAGGACTTTGACACGGGAATTTACCAGGGTTGGAGACACTGGAACTCCGACCCAGGTTGACCCTTTCAAAGAGACAAAATACCTGTTTTGACCCGCAAATTACCAGGTCGAAATTCTTGACACGGTGATTTGCTTCTGTGTGTGAAAAGGAGGAGGAGGGGAGGGGGGTGGTGGGGGTTCAGACAGGGCCCGGCAACACGAGCTGGCACTGAAATGCTGTGTAACTGCCGGGCTTTCTGTCTGAAAAGGGTATCAGAGGCATTGTATGTGAACGTACCATCTTGCTAATATAATAAAAATGGCTGCAGGACTTTAGTCAGTTTTCTAGTACAATAAGTGTTGAGTAGTTTACGGTTATCAGTGTTTTGAACATTTTTTTTCTGGGAGGTGTGATGTTAGTGTATTAGAATGCCTAATATTTGTAGACACTCCCTTACTAATATGTGTAAGCCTGATTCTTCAGTGATGGTCCCTGGGACCAGGGGGATGCTGGGAAGTGGGTGGTCCAGTGTGCAGTGTGCCTGGAGTTGGTGATGAAATAAAACAGCACAGCAGTGAACTCACATGTCTCTGTGTCCTTATGACTGGATTTACAAACATATGAACAAAACATGGTGTCAGAAGAAGTTTAACTTGGACCGCTAGTGCTCTCAGAGTGTGAAATAATCCTGCAGCAGTCCGTAAGGCTGTGATACTCAGTGTCTGCAAAGCCTGCCGTGTGCTCCTCTCTTCAAACAGTGAGTATCCATGGATAAACTAGCTCCTCCAACCGGCATGCTGATGTCTGGTAACTTGTCTGAAAACAGGAAAAGATTTAAGCAAAGGTTTAATATATATCTTGCTGCATGTGGAGCTGATACAGAGGCTGACAAAACGAAGGCATCCATTTTCCTCCATGTGATAGGAGAGGATGTGCTGGACATTTATATCTTCTATAATGCAAAAGTTTGAAGATTACTTTGTGCCAAGGAAAAATGTGACATATGAAAGATATAAGTTTTTCACATGTGATCAGAAGTCTGTAGATGGATTTGATCAGTATGTTACAGAGCTGCAATCACTCAGTAAAACCTGTGAGTTTGGTGATTTAAAGGATTCACTGATTAGAGATCGTATTGTCTGTAGAATACCTGATAATGGACTCAGAGAGAGACTGCTGAGCAAGACCTAACACTAGACAAGGCAGTGACTATGTGTAGATCTGCAGAAATAATAGATTTCAAGCCAAAAAGTTACACAAGGACACTGATGGTGCTGTCTATGTAGTGCAGAAAACAGAGCCAAGCAAACCTCCATTCTAAAAAATGAAGCAGTCTAAGCCACAGTCTAATAAGGAAATGTGTAGTAGATGTGGAAATGCTCACAATCCTAAAATTTGCCCGGCTTAAGGTAAAACCTGCATGCAATGTGGCAGACTTAATCACTTTGCCAAATGCTGTAAAATGAAAAGTGAAACAACCAATGTGCATGCTGTTAAACAGAGGAATTCTTTGTGGATTGCATTGAACTTTGCAGTGCAGATAAGAAAGAATGGATTGTCCCTTTAACTATGAACGAGATTGTCATTCCCTTTAAGCGTGATACTGGCGCGCAGGTGAATTTAATATCGTTTCAAGACTATAAGACTTTTAGAGTAAAACCTAAAATTCATCCAGCCAAAGTGAAAGTTACAGGGTACACTGGGGAGGAAATTCCTGTGAAAGGTACATGCTTAGTGACACTGAAATATAAGGGACAACAGTTTAAAACATCTCTACTGATTGTGGATAAAAATGTGCAACCGATTCTAGGATTAAGTTCCTGTGAGAAACTAAGCTTGCTAAAGAAAGTTTTTATGGTGACATCACAAGTAGAAGATGACTGCAAATCGATGTTTACAGAATACAGAGACTTGTTTGAAGGTCTAGGTTGTTTGCCTGGAGAGCATAAAATAAATATAGACACGCAAGTTTCTTCAGTGATACAACCCTGTAGAAAAGTGCCGTTTGCGCTGAGAGAAAAACTGAAGCAAGAGTAAAATCGCTTGGAAGCCTTGGGTGTGATACAGAAAGTTGATGAGCCTACTGAATGGGTAAGCTCCTTAGTAATTGTTGAAAAGAAAAATGGACAACTCAGAATATGTCTAGACCCCAGAGATTTAAACAAAGCTATTAAACGAGAACATTTCAAACTACCAACCAGAGATGAAATCATGTCGCAATTTGCGGGAGCAAAATGGTTCAGTAAATTGGACGCATCTTCAGGATTCTGGCAAATGAAGCTAGAT
Source organism: Pseudophryne corroboree (assembly GCF_028390025.1). Classification (NCBI taxonomy): domain Eukaryota; kingdom Metazoa; phylum Chordata; class Amphibia; order Anura; family Myobatrachidae; genus Pseudophryne; species Pseudophryne corroboree. Next base: position 179,893,718 of record NC_086447.1, read on the forward strand.
GAGGCCAGCTCAAAGCTTTGTACATTTAATGCACCAGAAGGTCGATACAGATTTCTTCGACTACCATATGGAATATTGTCTGCTCCAGAAGTATATCACAAAAAGATACACATGATTTTTTAACATATTCCAGGTGTTGAAACAATGATGGATGACATTATTGTCTGGGGATCTACAAAGGAAGAACATGATTCTAGATTGAGACAAGTAATGGAACTTGTCAAGAAAGTAAATCTAAAGCTAAACAAGGACAAATGTGAATTTGGCGTGAATACATGGAACGTCCTAACAACAAAGACGACGTCAGAAGATTCCTAGGAATGATTACTTACTTAGGAAAGTTTATTTTTCAACTCTCTGAACGAACAGCCTCTCTTAGATGGTTGTTGGACAAAGATAACGAGTGGATGTGGTCACATGAACAAGAAGAAAGTTGGCAAAACTTGAAACAGATCATTACAGAGCAACCAGTGCTAAAATTCTTTGATCCTGTGAAAAGAATAAGAATTTCAGCAGATGCTTCGCAATTTGGCCTAGGCTCAGTGCTGTTACAAGAACATGAGGATACATGGCAACCAGTAATCTATGCATCAAGAGCACTGAGAAGTGCTGAAACAAGGTATGCTCAGATAGAAAAAGAACTTCTAGCGATCCCATATGCATGTGAGCGATTTCATCAGTTTGTGTATGGTCAAACATTTACAGTGGAAACTGACCACAAGACATTGGTAGCTATCATGACTAAATCATTACATGACTGTGCCATGTCCCGGCAAATACATGTACATTGCTGATACACTTTCTCGTGCTGTGGACAAAAGTGAAGGTTCCAAAAGTCTGATGGATGAAGAGATAGAAGCCTATGTTAATTTGATCGTAGCTTCTCTACCAGTGTCTCTTGCAAGACAAGAACAGATTAGGAAAGAAACTGAGACAGATGACACAATGAAAGTGTTGAAAGATATCATTCTGAAAGGTTGACCAGCAGAAAAACATGCGTGCATGCTGTCTATCCATGATTATTGGATGTACCGCAGTGACCTTACAGTTGTCGATGGTATTATTTACAAAGGCATAAGGTTTGTCATACCTGCACGACTAAGAAAAACTATGCTGTGCAAGATACATGAAGGCCACTTAGGAGAAGAAATATGTAAGCGGAGAGTGCGTGAAGTTATGTATTGGCCAAGAATGAACCAAGACATAGCACAGACTACAGCTACATATGAATTATGTCTTGCGTATAGACCAAAACAAGAAGTCGAGCCACTGAGTCCTCACGCAGTGCCAGAGAGACCGTACCAGAAAGTTGGCGCAGATTTGTTTGATTGTAATGGGAAACGTACATTGTGGTGACTGATTATTACTCTAACTACCCGGAGGTGAAGACACTACATACAACTACTAGTAAAGCCGTAATCAATTGCATGAAGTCAATCTTTGCAAGGCATGGTGTTCCTATGGAAGTGTTCACTGACAATGGTCCTCAGTTTTCCAGTGCTGAATTTAGACAATTTGCTGATGAGTGGGAATTTGTCCATACTACGTCAAGTCCCCACTATCCACGCTCAAATGGGTTGGTGGAAAGTTCAGTAAAAACTGTAAAGAGTCTCATGAAAAAAGCTCAAGAAGGTAAAGAAGATTTCTACAAAAGTCTTTTAATCTACCGCAGTACACCTTTACAGAATGGACTTTCTCCTGCACAAATGCTGATGGGAAGGAGGATTAGAGCAAATCTCCCGATACATGATGAACTGCTTAATACACATAACTCAGCGTTGGTCAGACTGAGTAAGGAACGTCAACAGGCGAAACAGAAACTGTTCCATGACAGGCGAGCAAAAGGCTTATCTGATCTAAAATCGGATGACCAAGTCCGTCTCAGAGATCACGAGAAAGGTATTTGGGTGCAGAAAGGTATTGTGCAAGCACAAGTAGCACCAAGATCTTATACTACACGTACAGAGGCCCTCATTCCGAGTTGTTCGCTCTGTAATTTTCTTCGCATCGCAGCGATTTTCCGCTAATTGCGCATGCGCAATGTTCACACTGCGACTGCGCCAAGTAAATTTGCTAAGAAGTTTGGTATTTTACTCACGGCATTACGAAGTTTTTTCTTCGTTCTGGTGATCGTTGTGTGATTGACAGGAAGTGGGTGTTTCTGGGCGGAAACTGGCCGTTTTATGGGTGTGTGTGAAAAAACGCTGCCGTTTCTGGGAAAAACGTGGAAGTGGCTGGAGAAACGGGGGAGTGTCTGGGCGAACGCTGGGTGTGTTTGTGACGTCAAACCAGGAACGACAAGCACTGAACTGATCGCAGTGGCAGAGTAAGTCTTGAGCTACTCAGAAACTGCACAGAAAAATCTTTTCGCAATATTGCGAATCTTTCGTTCGCAATTTTGCTAAGCTAAGATTCACTCCCAGTAGGCGGCGGCTTAGCGTGTGCAAAGCTGCTAAAAGCAGCTTGCGAGCGAACAACTCGGAATGACCCCAATGTGTGGAACGGAAGAAAGAAGAAATCGGGTGGATTTAAGATCTCAACCTAACCATAATGAAGACAACATGACTAAAGAATACCCTTCATCTGACATGTATGATGATCCTGATAATGGTGAACAAACCACGATTCTAGAAAGGTCCAACATGGTCGATGAAACACAGACTGTGTATTAAAGACCCAAAAGGGAAATACGCAGACCTGAGAGACTCATTGAAACGTGTTAGATGATGTTCTTAATATGACGTTGTTAATTGTTGCATTGAAGCGTACAGGGCTTATCTTTAAAGAAAAGAGGATGTGATGTTAGTGTATTAGAATGCTTAATATTTGTAGACACTCCCTTACTAATATGTGTAAGCCTGTATCTTCAGTGATGGTCCCTGGGACCAGGGGGATGCTGGGAAGTGGGTGGTCCAGGGTGCGGTGTGTCTGGAGTTGGTGATGGAATAAAACAGCACAGCAGTGAACTCACATGTCTCTGTGTCCTGATGACTGGATTTACAAACATATTAACAAAACAGGAGGGGGATAATAATCTTATGAATTAGCGTTCTTTTTTTCAACTGTAGGAGACATTTACGGGTCTATTTATTAACCCCTCGACAGTGCAAACTTAGGGCCTAATTCCTGTTTTCACAACAGTGATTATCAGCAACCTGCGCATGTGCCTTGTTTGCAGTGCGCACACAAGGTACCTCTGTGATTGCGCTCGCACTGACATTTTATACGCAGTCATTGATAGGATGGGACTATTTAGGGCAGAGATCATGTACATAAAGAAAAATGGTGCCAGCATCGCTACTGCCGCTGTCAGTCTGCATTGTCATAGGTCAACACTAGGAGTTGATGTTCCTCATTATTGCGTCAGTGCTGCGTATGAGTACGCAATTGCGGAGGACTTTGCAATGGCTCTGGTGGGCGTCTATCGTCTTTCATGGGCGGCAGCTTCACTTGCGATGATGAAAAATGGTAGGTGCATAGGAATGTGCGTACAAACAAGAATTAGGCCCTTAGTATCCCACAGGCTGCGAGTAGCAGCAGTAGATACTAAAACACCGGATCAATTGAACATTGCTCCAGTATGGGGACGCTGATCCAAAAATCCCAAAAAAGAAGTGTTGGGGCGTATGCATGAACATGGTGCGTATGAAGAAGGCGGCATCCAGTGACAGGATCTGAACAGGGGAAGGACATAGGAAGGAGCGGAGGTTCAGGAATCAATGCCATCTGAAGATGGCGCAGGTTCCCGCTGACAAGTTCCATTCCCTTCCATTTGGTATTTTTGGAGCATGATGAATTTAAGTCCCCATACTATTGTATAAGGGTGGTGGGTCAGGTCGGACTGAAAGGTATATACGTGATACTGTATCTCCTGTATTACGGCCCTCATTCCGAGTCGTTCGCTCGGTATTTTTCATCGCATCGCAGTGAAATTCCGCTTAGTGCGCATGCGCAATATTCGCACTGCAACTGCGCCAAGTATCTTTGCTATGAAGAAAGTATTTTTACTCACGGCTTTTTCATCGCTCCGGCGATCGTAATGTGATTGACAGGAAATGGGTGTTACTGGGCGGAAACACGGCGTTTTATGGGCGTGTGGCTGAAAACGCTACCGTTTCCGGAAAAAACGCAGGAGTGGCCGGAGAAACGGGGGAGTGGTTGGGCGAACGCTGGGTGTGTTTGTGACGTCAAACCAGGAACGACAAGCACTGAACTGATCGCACAGGCAGAGTAAGTCTGAAGCTACTCTAAAACTGCTAAGTAGTTTGTGATCGCAATATTGCGAATACATCGGTCGCAATTTTAAGATGCTAAGATACACTCCCAGTAGGCGGCGGCTTAGCGTGTGTAACTCTGCTAAATTCGCCTTGCGACCGATCAACTCGGAATGAGGGCCTACATCTATAATGAATACTTAATTTCACTTTTAAAGAGATGAATGAATAGACCCCTTAATGTTGGTTCATTTTGATGACTTAATGAAAATGTGTATCTTTTTATTGGTTATTTGATTTATTGAGTTATCTTTATCCATTCCTATGTCTTAGGTGAAATCTGAACACATTTAAGGTCACATTAAGGCAGAAGTTCAGAACAGTCTTCACAAACATCCAAATGCCACTCTATGGGCCTGATTCTGAGTGGGACGCAGCAGCGATGTGGGCCGCAATGTTTCTGGTATGCACATGCGTCTGAGCTGCAACGCGCATGCATCCCAATTCTGTTCGTCCAGAGTCAGAGCTAAAATGTTACACACATGGTAGCAGAAATTTATGGGGTGTTCCTGGGCAGTGACTGGGAGGTAACAGGAGGGCGGCCTGTCAGATACAGAGAGATGTTACGTGTTATGGGAGTGCAGAAACATGTACATGGGAGGCCATATTCTGATGGGTAATCTGTATTTGCATGGGGCTGGTGTAAGTTTCTATGGTGTATCTGGTGCTGCATCTAAAGGTGCACCAAGTGGTATTACAGCGTGTATGGACACTGACAGCGGGCGTCTCAGCCCTTGCACATATGGAACACGAATGTACAACAGGGAAGGACTTTGTAGCGCCATTTGCAGAAAGTCAGTGACGCGACTGCAGCAAAAGATGCAGATGACACAACGGCATCTGACTCAGAATCACGCTCTATGCTGTGTACATGTGTTTAGGTCTCTTTACAAGTGCAGTCAAAGTGCATCTTTTTGAAACATGTCCTTGTGACAAAAACAAAACGTTACTATCTTATCCCAGCCAAATCTTGTGGAAGCGACGTCTCATGACGTTTACAATGGGCTGCATATAATGTCTGAGCTGCATTGCTGTGCATTATTCAGACATACAGAAAGAATCTGCTGCAGCACACAGCAAGTTAAAGCATTTTAAAAACACAAAAATGTACTTATTTGGTGATTTTTTATTTCTACATCTATTTACATGTTTTAATGGTGTTTGAATCACATGTTAAACACAAAGTTTTAGATACACTAATTAGTTAATTACCCGGCATACAAGTTTTTAACAATGTACTAATCACCTTTTTATCCAATAGGTTTATATTTCCTTTCTAACAAGATGATTTCAGCACACCGTGATTGCGGAGACCGGCACTGTACAGTTTACTACAAAATGTGTCTGTACTACTGTACCAAGAAATAATCCACTCTTCATATTTTATTAATTCATTAGAAGTAAAAATGTGTAAAATAGACTTACCTCAGCAAATCCATAATTACTAAGCACTCACTGTATTTATTATTATGCAGAAACTGTAGTCCACAGCTGTATCATACAGAAAAAAGTTATACAGGGTGAGGCAAAAAAACGCCCAGATTTTAAAGGTTAGCAAAAAAAGGCATGCTATTCAAAATGTTAGTACATAATCTAAAAGTGCATGGGGGATCCCAGCAGTCAGAATACAGATGCTGGAATCCTTAGACTACTCGGGTCACTAATAGGGTCACCAGCCCAGCGTTGCGATCCCGAACAAATATCCGTGGTTCACCGGATAGGTAAGCCACGGTGGGGGGGAAGGTTGTTAGGCTGCAGGGGGAGGATTAGCGTTAGGCTGTGGTCCTGGGGAGTTAGGTTTAGGCTGTGGGGAGGGGGGATTAGGGTTAGGCACCCCCAGTGAGGGTTAGAGGGAAGGTTAGGTTTAGGCTGCGGGGTGGGGTGGGGTGGGGTGGGGAGAGTTAGGCACCACCGGGGAAGGTTAGGCTTAGGCTGCAGTAAGAGAGGGTTTGGGTTAGGGAGCCAGTGGGGAAGGTAAGTATACCTATTTTCACCTGTCGGGATTCTGATCATCAGGATGCCGCGGTCTGTATTCTGACCTCTGGAATTGCAAACCACCGGCATTTCAAGCGAACCCGTGCATGGATACAGTTTATTTTGAATTGGTTTTGAAAATAATATCGTCCAGCTGATCGCCTTCATTTGTGATACACATTTGTAGTAAGTTTTGCATCACCCGGTGTTATTGCTGCAATTTCCTGACGAAGCTCACTTTCATATGTCGATTACTCCTTTGCTTCCTTACATCTCAGCTGTATTGTGTACTGAGAACTGTGATGCTAATTGTTACCTGTGCTCTGTTTTAGTTTTCTGTGATGTTAAGTTCTGTGTACACTGTATTGTTCTAATGTGCGTTGTATGTGCAGTGCTGCAAAACACTTGTGGCACCTTATAAATAAATTGTAATACTACTAATAATAATAATAATAATAAATAATTTGTCTGGCTACGTTAACAAGCAGAATTTTTATTCCTGGGTGGAAAACAATCCTCATCAGCTTCATGATGGGTCTTTACACAGCCAACGGGGCCATCTGACAGCTGAGGTCTATAAACATCCACCAAGAACCATTAATGAACTGAAAGCTGCTATACGCCAAGAAATGAAGATATCATATTTAAAACCAACTGAAAGTAACTTTGGGGATCATTCAGACCCGATCGCACGCTGCCTTTTTTGCAGCCGTGCGATCGGGTCTGAACAGCGCATGCATGCGGGCCGCAATGCGCAGGCACGTCGCTGGCCGGCGACGGGGGTCGCCAGACAGCGAAGGATTCTATGAAAAAAGTGATCGCAACGGTGATCGCAAGAAGATTGACAGGAATAGGCCGTTTGTGGGTGGCAACTCACCGTTTTCAGGGAGTGTCGAGGAAAACGCAGGCGTGCCCGGCAGTTTCCAGGGAGGGTTCCCGACGTCAGCTCCGTCCAGGATCACCGCAGCGGCTGAGTAAGTCCTGAGCTGTGCAGAGACTGCACAAGCGTTCGTACCACTGCACAGCGATTACCTCCTCCCCTGTAGGCGGCGACTACCTGATCGCTGCAGTGCAAAAAATAGCCTGCTAGCTATCAGGTCTGAATCACTCCCTTTATTCCATGCACTTTTAGATTATGTACTAACATCTTGAATAGCATTTACCATGCCTTTTTTGTTAACCTTTAAAATCTGGTAGTTATTTTTTGCCTGCACACAAGAGGACGGAGGAGCCGCAGATTGCTAAAAACTATTCTGTTGTATGTTTATATATATATATATATATATATATATATTTTTTTTTAGATGATTTTACACACAAGAAAGATACATATACAAAAGTAATTTCATAACATTTATTCCGAATATTTTGAAGTTTCCAAGAAAGCTGAAAAAGTCTCTAATAAAGAAGAAATTGCCTATCACATATGAAGAAGAATACAGCACAATGCAATCCACGAGCTAAGAAGAAGATTACCTCTGCAGTAAGTCGGCAGTATCTAGAACAGGAAGCCTTACTCACGATATAGAAAAACCTTGCTGTCTGACATAAAAAGAAGAGCTCGGCCTAGTTCTAATCTGCTTCTTATCATTTGTACAGGAGCTGGTTTTACCAACACAACAGAAGAATGGACCGGGACGTTGACGCAGAGCAGTTTCTATAAAACAGTGCAGGGTTATTGCTAGGCAACCATGCAAGAAAAAAAAAAAAAAGAGCAAAACATAATAATGAAAACAAAGAACAAATCTAGTAAATTCTTGTTAGAGAGATTTAACCACTGGGCTTTGATTACTTTGTTTCACAACACAAACATTGTAGACACTCAATATCCCTATCAACGGATAAATGATGCATTATATACGTACGTCTCCTAACTCTACAGGTAATGCCTGCATACTGTTCAGACGGTAACATTGCTAACACAAAAAGAGATTTTGCCAAGAATTCTATGATTTCCAATAGGTTTAACCGTTTAACCCGTTTATTGCCAGAGAAGATGGAACGCTACTCTTGCAGAAAACGGGTTGATTTCACAGCTGTGTAGAACTGTGCCCCAAATAATGCATGGAATGAATGAATCTCGCAACAGAGAAACCGGTGTTAAATTCATTTTTCTTTTTCTTAAAAATAATTAGTCAGTTTAATAATTCATCCATTTAAAAGATGATTGCACACATCTCCTGACATCTACCAGAAAAGAGCAGGGCAGACTACAAATCCTTTGTTTTAATTAGCGTCACGAGAGGTTTGTCATCGGGGCTATAATCTTCGTATGTTACTGGTGTTGCGTCATACATGGCAGGACGAGACTTTTTCCCAAATCTGAGAGAGAAAACAATAATACATAAATTAGTGAGCAGAGCACTTTAATATTACGCAATTGCAAGTACAAGAATAGTAGACAACCAGGGGTGGATTAAGGGAGGGGCGCAGGGGATACTGTACCCCAGGCCCCCTTCTATCAGGAGGGCACCCCTGGCTGGAACACACTGCCATCACCGGCTCTCCCTATTGTGCAGCAGCAGAAGGAAGAACCAGGCAGCCAGAATGTGTGCAGTGCAGGCAGACACACAAGTTTATCAGGTTTCTTGAGCTACCGACAAAGCTTCCCGTCCAGAGAAGAGAAAAGAAGGAGGGAGAGGGCTGGGATTGATGTGTCTGAGTCTTGAGTAACCTGTTATTTGATGAGATCAATCGGCATTGCAGAAAGAGGCACACCAAAAGTCCTCCCGAGTCCTGCGCCAGTGTGTAAGTAGTACACCATTGGTTTAAATTTAATATGCACATTCTAGTATAACCCCTCAGCACACTGCTGCACCTGCACTGTTCAGGCCTATAGTTGGGAAGGGCAAGTTGATAAGTCGAGACGGTATAGACAACATATGGAGTGCCCCCCCTTCCCATCTTAAGAACCCCGGGCACCCTAAGGCTTTGGGCCTAAGTCAGACCTGATTGCAGGAGAAAACATTTTCTCTAATTGGCAAAACCATGTGCACTGCAGGGGGGCAGATATAACATGTGCAGAGAGAGTTAGATTTGGGTGGGGTGTGTTAAAACTGAAATCTATATGGCAGTGTAAAAATAAAGCAGCCAGTATTTACCCTGCACAGAAACAAAATAACCCACCCAAATTTAACTCTCCTCTGCACGTGTTATATCTGCCCCACCTGTAGAGCACATGGTTTTGCCCATTAGAGAACAATTTTGCAGCTGTGATCAGGTCTGAATTAGGCCCTTAATCCGGCCCTGAGATGATTTTGCCAATTGTGACGTTTATTACACCATACAGCAAATTGCAGATAGACAGTACAGGTGGTTTTGCTTATGGCGTTAGGCATTAATGGGTTAATTCCTGTATGTCATGTAAAAGATAAGAAACTGCCAATCTACCAATTTAACCTCCAAAACATATATTTTTTTATTTTTTTATTGTAATCCCCCATTCACAATTTTAGATTATTATATGTGAGACCTTTCTACCACTCATTAATACCATTGCCAAAGGAAGACAAGTTTCTGGGTAACGCCCACAAATTAGATGTTACATAGGAAGCTTGCACTAGTACTTCATGACTAAGCATACTGAGGACAAGATACACTGTTGGAGAGCATACATGGTGATTCGGGTGTAGTACTGCTGACCGGCGGTCATGAGACCGCCGGTCAGTTTACCGACGCTGGGATCCCGGCAGCATACCGATGCCGGGATCCCGGCGGGGAGGGGCGAGTGCAGCAAGCCCCTTGCGGGCTCGCTGCGCTTTCCCACTCTATGGGTGTCGTGGACACCCACGAGTTGAAATAGTCCCTGTTGGTCGGCATGCCGACCATCGGGATAGTGAGCCGTCGGGCTGGTGGAGGAGGTCATGTGACCGTCGGTCAGCTGACCGGCGGTCACATGAATACCACCCAGTGATTCTGGTGTTGTGCAGACAAGCCATTGTTACAGTATAGCAGATAATGCCAGGCAAAGAGATGTCACCTGATTGAGAGACATGAAGTAAGTATATTTATTATGGAGCACTTTTCAAAGTCACCACGTTTTGGCTAGTTTTGGCTGATAAATTTAAAGGTGCAATAATATTAAATAAAAAATACACCTGGTGTCAAGGACAAGCACATTCACCAGTCCAAAGCTGTAAGTAACCTCACCTCTCCTCTTCAATTATCCCTTTAATAGTTCAGGAGGCACCTATTGGCGGGTTTAGGGGTGAGGTCGCCCCTAGGCACAACAGTAATGCACCCCCCCCCCAGCACCTTCCTAATTGTATTATTTTTATTGATTTGTTATAAGCCCTCATTTGATGATAGCCTATTTAAAGGAATAAAAAAGCTACTTACAATGGCATTTTTTTATTTTAAATTTCTGTATACATATTTACTAAGTAGGACAGCTTACAGGGGCAGTATGTGTACTGGATTCAGTATGATACACCGGTGGCTGTGATGCCGGCCATCAGTATACTGCATTCCGGACACCAGTATGCCGGCAGCGGGGCGAGCGCTAGATAGAAGGTTCTATTCTCCCTCTATGGGTGTCGTGGACACCCATACAGGGGGAATCACCTACCGCGCCGGTATACCGGCGGCGGTATGGTGCCCCCATCGGTATCCTGGCGTCTGTATTGTGACCAGCGGGATCCTGACGATCAGTATGCTAACCGCATACCCTCTTAGCTATGGTTATTGAGCCTCTGGCTTACCTTCTACAGGCCAATCCTGCAGCTAAAGGGCTTAGAGGTGGCTCACGTGATGACAAGACCGCACAATACGTGGATATCTTGCTTTTTATTAATGAATATGACAAGTCTATGCCTAACGTCCATAACATTATAAATACCTTTGGTAGCTACTATGGACTATTAATTCATTGGGACAAATCCTGCATTATCCCCCGCAAGGGTGACCCTCCGAGTACTCCCTCAATCCCCTCACATTAAAATGGGTGGACTCATTTAAATATTTATGAGTGTGGATAACCAATGAGTTCCAACAATATGTTTCTTTAAATATTACACCACAGATAACTCTCCTCCGCTCTCAAATGGTGACCTGGGAGAAACTGCCATTGACCATCACTGGTTGAGTTAACCTAATTAAAATGGTTTTACAATCCAAACGACCTTTAGTATATATACCCTCTGGAATTTATCACAATGAGGGGAGGTTCCATTTGGAAGGAGGATTAGGGTTAGGCACTAGAGGGGAGGGGGTTAGCCTTAGCCACCAACCCCGAAGTCTTAGCCTTAGCTGCCACCCTCGGTGTCTTAGCCCTAACCGCCACGCAGACAGGTTAGGGTAGGGGACAGGGCAGGGGTAAAATAATTACCCTGCCCCCTGTCGTTATTCTCAGTGTTGGAATGCCAGTGTCGGTCATGCGAATGCCGGCATCCCGACAGCCGGATCCCATACCGAACCCGTTTGGAATGGTTACAGGATAACAGTAATGAGTCAACTGTGAGATGAATATAGGCTCCCAATAAGAATAATTTATCATTACTAGCAGTTGTGTCTATCCCTGGGCAAATAGTTTGTGGGGGACGCTCATACACAGTGTGTGGGGGACGCTCATACACAGTTTGTGGAGACGATCATACACAGTTTGTGGGGACGATCATACACAGTTTGTGGGGGACGCTCATACACAGTTTGTGGGGGACGCTCATACACAATTTGTGGGGGACACTCATTCACAGTTTGTGGGGACGATCATACACAGTTTGTGGGGGACGCTCATACACAGTTTGTGGGGGACGCTCATACACAGTTTGTGGGGAACACTCATACAGTTTGTGGGGGACGCTCATACAGTTTGTGGGGGACGCTCATACAGTTTGTGGGGACGATCATACACAGTTTGTGGGGGACGCTCATACAGTTTGTGGGGGACGCTCATACACAGTTTATGGGGGACACTCATACACATTTTATGGGGGACCCTCATACACAGTTTGTGGGGGATGCTCATACGCCAGTTTGTGGGGGACGCTCATACACAGTTTGTGGGGGACGCTCATACACAGTTTGTGGGGGACGCTCATACACAGTTTGTGGGGGACGCTCATACACAGTTTGTGGGGGACACTCATTAACAGTTTGTGGGGACGATCATACACAGTTTGTGGGGGACGCTCATACACAGTTTGTGGGGACGATCATACACAGTTTGTGGGGGACGCTCATAGACAGTTTGTGGGGGACGCTCATACACAATTTGTGGGGGACACTCATTCACAGTTTGTCGGGGACGCTCATACACAGTTGGTGGGGGACGCTCATACACAGTTTATGGGGGACGCACATACACAGTTTGTGGGGGACGCCCATACACAGTTTGTGGGGGACGCTCAAACACAGTTGGTGGGGGACGCTCAGAGGCGTCACTCACCTCTGTGACACCCGGTACGGCAGCGAGGATAAAGGGGGCGTGGTTTCACTGGAATGGGCGTGGCTTAAACAGAGGGGTGGGGCTTCGCGGGCGGAACCCGTTTTTAGCCCATTGCAAGCACGAACAGGGGCGGGGCTTTGTGGAGGGGCTTTGTGGAGGGGCGGGGCTTCGCGTCCCGACACCCGTTTTTTTTTTCCCACTGGGGGATGTGGGAGGTGAGGGCTGACTCTCGGGAGGTGCTGTCCCTGCAGTGCTGGCTGCTACACAGTTACAGGAGCCGAGTGCTGCACATAATATAACAGTGCAGCACTCGGCTTCTGTCACTCTGCAGGAGCCAGCATTTTGGTGTCACCCCTCGGCGGGTGACACCCGGGAGCGGGCCGCACCCCCCGCACCCCCTTGTGACGCCACTTGGGACACTCATACACAGTTTGTGGGGGGTGCTCGTACAGTTTGTGGGGGACGCTCATACACAGTTTGTGGGGGGACGCTCATACACAGTTTGTGGGGGACGCTCATACACAGTTTGTGGGGGACGCTCATACACAGTTTGTGGGGGACGCTCATACACAGTTTGTGGGGGACGCTCATACACAGGTTGTGGGGGACGCTCATACACAGTTGGTGGGGGACGCTCATACACAGTTGGTGGGGGACGCTCATACACAGTTTGTGGGGGACGCTCATACACAGGTTGTGGGGGACGCTCATACACAGTTGGTGGGGGACGCTCATACACAGTTGGTGGGGGACGCTCATACACAGTTGGTGGGGGACGCTCATACACAGTTTGTGGGGGACGCTCATACACAGTTGGTGGGGGACGCTCATACACAGTTGGTGGGGGACGCTCATACACAGGTTGTGGGGGACGCTCATACACAGTTGGTGGGGGACACTCATACACAGTTTGTGGGGGACGCTCATACACAGGTTGTGGGGGACGCTCATACACAGTTGGTGGGGGACGCTCATACACAGGTTGTGGGGGACGCTCATACACAGTTGGTGGGGGACACTCATACACAGTTTGTGGGGGACGCTCATACACAGGTTGTGGGGGACGCTCATACACAGTTGGTGGGGGACGCTCATACACAGTTGGTGGGGGACGCTCATACACAGTTGGTGGGGGACGCTCATACACAGTTGGTGGGGGACGCTCATACACAGTTGGTGGGGGACGCTCATACACAGTTGGTGGGGGACGCTCATACACAGTTGGTGGGGGACGCTCATACACAGTTTGTGGGGGACGCTCATACACAGTTGGTGGGGGACGCTCATACACAGTTGGTGGGGGACGCTCATACACAGGTTGTGGGGGACGCTCATACACAGTTGGTGGGGGACACTCATACACAGTTTGTGGGGGACGCTCATACACAGGTTGTGGGGGACGCTCATACACAGTTGGTGGGGGACGCTCATACACAGGTTGTGGGGGACGCTCATACACAGTTGGTGGGGGACACTCATACACAGTTTGTGGGGGACGCTCATACACAGGTTGTGGGGGACGCTCATACACAGTTGGTGGGGGACGCTCATACACAGTTGGTGGGGGACGCTCATACACAGTTGGTGGGGGACGCTCATACACAGTTGGTGGGGGACGCTCATACACAGGTTGTGGGGGACGCTCATACACAGTTGGTGGGGGATGCTCATACACAGTTGGTGGGGGACGCTCATACACAGTTTGTGGGGGACGTGCATACACAGTTTGTGGGGGACCCTCATACGCCAGTTTGTGGGGGACGCTCATACACAGTGTGTGGGGGACGCTCATACACAGTTTGTGGGGGACGCTCATACACAGTTTGTGGGGGACGCTCATACACAGGTTGTGGGGGACGCTCATACACAGTTTGTGGGGGACACGCATACACAGTTTGTGGGGGACGCTCATACACAGTTGGTGGGGGACGCTCATACACAGTTTGTGGGGGACGCTCATACACAGTTGGTGGGGGACGCTCATACACAGTTGGTGGGGGACGCTCATACACAGTTTGTGGGGGACGCTCATACACAGGTTGTGGGGGACGCTCATACACAGTTGGTGGGGGACGCTCATACACAGTTGGTGGGGGACGCTCATACACAGTTGGTGGGGGACGCTCATACACAGTTGGTGGGGGACGCTCATACACAGTTGGTGGGGGACGCTCATACACAGTTGGTGGGGGATGCTCATACACAGTTGGTGGGGGACGCTCATACACAGTTTGTGGGGGACGTGCATACACAGTTTGTGGGGGACGCTCATACACAGTTTGTGGGGGACGTGCATACACAGTTTGTGGGGGACCCTCATACGCCAGTTTGTGGGGGACGCTCATACACAGTGTGTGGGGGACGCTCATACACAGTTGGTGGGGGGACGCTCATACACAGTTTGTGGGGGACGTGCATACACAGTTTGTGGGGGACGCTCATACACAGTTTGTGGGGGACGCTCATACGCCAGTTTGTGGGGGACGCTCATACACAGTGTGTGGGGGACGCTCATACACAGTGTGTGGGGGACGCTCATACACAGTTTGTGGGGGACGCTCATACACAGTTTGTGGGGGACGCTCATACACAGTTGGTGGGGGGACGCTCATACACAGTTTGTGGGGGACGTGCATACACAGTTTGTGGGGGACGCTCATACACAGTTTGTGGGGGACGCTCATACGCCAGTTTGTGGGGGACGCTCATACACAGTGTGTGGGGGACGCTCATACACAGTGTGTGGGGGACGCTCATACACAGTTTGTGGGGGACGCTCATACACAGTTTGTGGGGGACCCTCATACACAGTTTGTGGGGGACGCTCATACACAGTTTGTGGGGGACGCTCGTACAGTTTGTGGGGGACGCTTATACACAGTTGGTGGGGGATGCTCATACACAGTTTGTGGAGAACGCTCATACACAGTTTATGGGGGACGCTCATACACAGTTTATGGGGGACGCTCATACACAGTTTATGGGGGACGCTCATACACAGCTTGTGGAGAACGCTCATACACAGTTTATGGGGGACGCTCATACACAGTTTGTGGGGGACCCTCATACACAGTTTGTGGGGGACGCTCATACACAGTTGGTGGGGGATGCTCATACACAATTTATGGGGGACGCTCATACACAGTTGGTGGGGGACGCTCATACACAGTTTGTGGGGGACGCTCATACACAGTTTATGGGGGACGCTCATACACAGTTTATGGGGGACGCTCATACACAGTTTATGGGGGACGCTCATACACAGCTTGTGGAGAACGCTCATACACAGTTTATGGGGGACGCTCATACACAGTTTGTGGGGGATGCCCATACACAGTTTGTGGGGGACGCTCATACACAGTTTGTGGGGGACCCTCATACACAGTTTGTGGGGGACGCTCATACACAGTTGGTGGGGGATGCTCATACACAGTTGGTGGGGGACGCTCATACACAGCTTGTGGGGGGCGCGCATACACAGTTTGTGGGGGACGCTCATACACAGTTAGTGGGGGACCCTCATACACAGTTTGTGGGGGACGCTCATACACAGTTTGTTTGGGGAAGCTCATACACATTTTATGGGGGATGCTCATACACAGTTTGTGGGGGACGCTCATACACAGTTTATGGGGGACGCTCATACACCGTTTGTGGGGGACGCTCATACACAGTTTGTGGGGGACGCCCATACACAGTTTGTGGGGGACGCTCATACACAGTTTGTGGGGGACGCTCATACACAGTTTGTGGGGGACCCTCATACACAGTTTGTGGGGGACGCTCATACACAGTTGGTGAGGGACGCTCATACAGTTTGTGGGGGGTGCTCATACACAGTTTGTGGGGGACGCTCATACAGTTTGTGGGGGACGCTCATACAGTTTGTGGGGACGATCATACACACAGTTTGTGGGGGACGCTCATACACAGTTTGTGGGGGACGCTCATACACAGTTTGTGGGGGACGCTCATACACAGGTTGTGGGGGACGCTCATACACAGTTGGTGGGGGACGCTCATACACAGTTGGTGGGGGACGCTCATACACAGTTGGTGGGGGACGCTCATACACAGTTTGTGGGGGACGCTCATACACAGTTGGTGGGGGACGCTCATACACAGTTGGTGGGGGACGCTCATACACAGGTTGTGGGGGACGCTCATACACAGTTGGTGGGGGACACTCATACACAGTTTGTGGGGGACGCTCATACACAGGTTGTGGGGGACGCTCATACACAGTTGGTGGGGGACGCTCATACACAGGTTGTGGGGGACGCTCATACACAGTTGGTGGGGGACACTCATACACAGTTTGTGGGGGACGCTCATACACAGGTTGTGGGGGACGCTCATACACAGTTGGTGGGGGACGCTCATACACAGTTGGTGGGGGACGCTCATACACAGTTGGTGGGGGACGCTCATACACAGTTGGTGGGGGACGCTCATACACAGTTGGTGGGGGACGCTCATACACAGTTGGTGGGGGACGCTCATACACAGTTGGTGGGGGACGCTCATACACAGTTTGTGGGGGACGCTCATACACAGTTGGTGGGGGACGCTCATACACAGTTGGTGGGGGACGCTCATACACAGGTTGTGGGGGACGCTCATACACAGTTGGTGGGGGACACTCATACACAGTTTGTGGGGGACGCTCATACACAGGTTGTGGGGGACGCTCATACACAGTTGGTGGGGGACGCTCATACACAGGTTGTGGGGGACGCTCATACACAGTTGGTGGGGGACACTCATACACAGTTTGTGGGGGACGCTCATACACAGGTTGTGGGGGACGCTCATACACAGTTGGTGGGGGACGCTCATACACAGTTGGTGGGGGACGCTCATACACAGTTGGTGGGGGACGCTCATACACAGTTGGTGGGGGACGCTCATACACAGGTTGTGGGGGACGCTCATACACAGTTGGTGGGGGATGCTCATACACAGTTGGTGGGGGACGCTCATACACAGTTTGTGGGGGACGTGCATACACAGTTTGTGGGGGACCCTCATACGCCAGTTTGTGGGGGACGCTCATACACAGTGTGTGGGGGACGCTCATACACAGTTTGTGGGGGACGCTCATACACAGTTTGTGGGGGACGCTCATACACAGGTTGTGGGGGACGCTCATACACAGTTTGTGGGGGACACGCATACACAGTTTGTGGGGGACGCTCATACACAGTTGGTGGGGGACGCTCATACACAGTTTGTGGGGGACGCTCATACACAGTTGGTGGGGGACGCTCATACACAGTTGGTGGGGGACGCTCATACACAGTTTGTGGGGGACGCTCATACACAGGTTGTGGGGGACGCTCATACACAGTTGGTGGGGGACGCTCATACACAGTTGGTGGGGGACGCTCATACACAGTTGGTGGGGGACGCTCATACACAGTTGGTGGGGGACGCTCATACACAGTTGGTGGGGGACGCTCATACACAGTTGGTGGGGGATGCTCATACACAGTTGGTGGGGGACGCTCATACACAGTTTGTGGGGGACGTGCATACACAGTTTGTGGGGGACGCTCATACACAGTTTGTGGGGGACGTGCATACACAGTTTGTGGGGGACCCTCATACGCCAGTTTGTGGGGGACGCTCATACACAGTGTGTGGGGGACGCTCATACACAGTTGGTGGGGGGACGCTCATACACAGTTTGTGGGGGACGTGCATACACAGTTTGTGGGGGACGCTCATACACAGTTTGTGGGGGACGCTCATACGCCAGTTTGTGGGGGACGCTCATACACAGTGTGTGGGGGACGCTCATACACAGTGTGTGGGGGACGCTCATACACAGTTTGTGGGGGACGCTCATACACAGTTTGTGGGGGACGCTCATACACAGTTGGTGGGGGGACGCTCATACACAGTTTGTGGGGGACGTGCATACACAGTTTGTGGGGGACGCTCATACACAGTTTGTGGGGGACGCTCATACGCCAGTTTGTGGGGGACGCTCATACACAGTGTGTGGGGGACGCTCATACACAGTGTGTGGGGGACGCTCATACACAGTTTGTGGGGGACGCTCATACACAGTTTGTGGGGGACCCTCATACACAGTTTGTGGGGGACGCTCATACACAGTTTGTGGGGGACGCTCGTACAGTTTGTGGGGGACGCTTATACACAGTTGGTGGGGGATGCTCATACACAGTTTGTGGAGAACGCTCATACACAGTTTATGGGGGACGCTCATACACAGTTTATGGGGGACGCTCATACACAGTTTATGGGGGACGCTCATACACAGCTTGTGGAGAACGCTCATACACAGTTTATGGGGGACGCTCATACACAGTTTGTGGGGGACCCTCATACACAGTTTGTGGGGGACGCTCATACACAGTTGGTGGGGGATGCTCATACACAATTTATGGGGGACGCTCATACACAGTTGGTGGGGGACGCTCATACACAGTTTGTGGGGGACGCTCATACACAGTTTATGGGGGACGCTCATACACAGTTTATGGGGGACGCTCATACACAGTTTATGGGGGACGCTCATACACAGCTTGTGGAGAACGCTCATACACAGTTTATGGGGGACGCTCATACACAGTTTGTGGGGGATGCCCATACACAGTTTGTGGGGGACGCTCATACACAGTTTGTGGGGGACCCTCATACACAGTTTGTGGGGGACGCTCATACACAGTTGGTGGGGGATGCTCATACACAGTTGGTGGGGGACGCTCATACACAGCTTGTGGGGGGCGCGCATACACAGTTTGTGGGGGACGCTCATACACAGTTAGTGGGGGACCCTCATACACAGTTTGTGGGGGACGCTCATACACAGTTTGTTTGGGGAAGCTCATACACATTTTATGGGGGATGCTCATACACAGTTTGTGGGGGACGCTCATACACAGTTTATGGGGGACGCTCATACACCGTTTGTGGGGGACGCTCATACACAGTTTGTGGGGGACGCCCATACACAGTTTGTGGGGGACGCTCATACACAGTTTGTGGGGGACGCTCATACACAGTTTGTGGGGGACCCTCATACACAGTTTGTGGGGGACGCTCATACACAGTTGGTGAGGGACGCTCATACAGTTTGTGGGGGGTGCTCATACACAGTTTGTGGGGGACGCTCATACAGTTTGTGGGGGACGCTCATACAGTTTGTGGGGACGATCATACACACAGTTTGTGGGGGACGCTCATACACAGTTTGTGGGGGACGCTCATACACAGTTTATGGGGGACACTCATACACATTTTATGGGGGACCCTCATACACAGTTTGTGGGGGACGCTCATACACAGTTTGTGGGGGATGCTCATACACAGTTTGTGGGGGGACGCTCATACACAGTTTGTGGGGGACGCTCATACACAGTTTGTGGGGGACCCTCATACACAGTTTGTGGGGGATGCTCATACACAGTTTGTGGGGGGACGCTCATACACAGTTTGTGGGGGACGCTCATACACAGTTTGTGGGGGACGCTCATACACAGTTTGTGGGGGACGCTCATACACAGTTTGTGGGGGACGCTCATACACAGGTTGTGGGGGACGCTCATACACAGTTGGTGGGGGACGCTCATACACAGTTGGTGGGGGACGCTCATACACAGTTTGTGGGGGACGCTCATACACAGGTTGTGGGGGACGCTCATACACAGTTGGTGGGGGACGCTCATACACAGTTGGTGGGGGACGCTCATACACAGTTGGTGGGGGACGCTCATACACAGTTGGTGGGGGACGCTCATACACAGGTTGTGGGGGACGCTCATACACAGTTGGTGGGGGACACTCATACACAGTTTGTGGGGGACGCTCATACACAGGTTGTGGGGGACGCTCATACACAGTTGGTGGGGGACGCTCATACACAGTTGGTGGGGGACGCTCATACACAGTTGGTGGGGGACGCTCATACACAGTTGGTGGGGGACGCTCATACACAGGTTGTGGGGGACGCTCATACACAGTTGGTGGGGGATGCTCATACACAGTTGGTGGGGGACGCTCATACACAGTTTGTGGGGGACGTGCATACACAGTTTGTGGGGGACCCTCATACGCCAGTTTGTGGGGGACGCTCATACACAGTGTGTGGGGGACGCTCATACACAGTTTGTGGGGGACGCTCATACACAGTTGGTGGGGGACGCTCATACACAGTTTGTGGGGGACGCTCATACACAGGTTGTGGGGGACGCTCATACACAGTTTGTGGGGGACACGCATACACAGTTTGTGGGGGACGCTCATACACAGTTGGTGGGGGACGCTCATACACAGTTTGTGGGGGACGCTCATACACAGTTGGTGGGGGACGCTCATACACAGTTGGTGGGGGACGCTCATACACAGTTTGTGGGGGACGCTCATACACAGGTTGTGGGGGACGCTCATACACAGTTGGTGGGGGACGCTCATACACAGTTGGTGGGGGACGCTCATACACAGTTGGTGGGGGACGCTCATACACAGTTGGTGGGGGACGCTCATACACAGTTGGTGGGGGACGCTCATACACAGTTGGTGGGGGATGCTCATACACAGTTGGTGGGGGACGCTCATACACAGTTTGTGGGGGACGTGCATACACAGTTTGTGGGGGACGCTCATACACAGTTTGTGGGGGACGTGCATACACAGTTTGTGGGGGACCCTCATACGCCAGTTTGTGGGGGACGCTCATACACAGTGTGTGGGGGACGCTCATACACAGTTGGTGGGGGGACGCTCATACACAGTTTGTGGGGGACGTGCATACACAGTTTGTGGGGGACGCTCATACACAGTTTGTGGGGGACGCTCATACGCCAGTTTGTGGGGGACGCTCATACACAGTGTGTGGGGGACGCTCATACACAGTGTGTGGGGGACGCTCATACACAGTTTGTGGGGGACGCTCATACACAGTTTGTGGGGGACGCTCATACACAGTTGGTGGGGGGACGCTCATACACAGTTTGTGGGGGACGTGCATACACAGTTTGTGGGGGACGCTCATACACAGTTTGTGGGGGACGCTCATACGCCAGTTTGTGGGGGACGCTCATACACAGTGTGTGGGGGACGCTCATACACAGTGTGTGGGGGACGCTCATACACAGTTTGTGGGGGACGCTCATACACAGTTTGTGGGGGACCCTCATACACAGTTTGTGGGGGACGCTCATACACAGTTTGTGGGGGACGCTCGTACAGTTTGTGGGGGACGCTTATACACAGTTGGTGGGGGATGCTCATACACAGTTTGTGGAGAACGCTCATACACAGTTTATGGGGGACGCTCATACACAGTTTATGGGGGACGCTCATACACAGTTTATGGGGGACGCTCATACACAGCTTGTGGAGAACGCTCATACACAGTTTATGGGGGACGCTCATACACAGTTTGTGGGGGACCCTCATACACAGTTTGTGGGGGACGCTCATACACAGTTGGTGGGGGATGCTCATACACAATTTATGGGGGACGCTCATACACAGTTGGTGGGGGACGCTCATACACAGTTTGTGGGGGACGCTCATACACAGTTTATGGGGGACGCTCATACACAGTTTATGGGGGACGCTCATACACAGTTTATGGGGGACGCTCATACACAGCTTGTGGAGAACGCTCATACACAGTTTATGGGGGACGCTCATACACAGTTTGTGGGGGATGCCCATACACAGTTTGTGGGGGACGCTCATACACAGTTTGTGGGGGACCCTCATACACAGTTTGTGGGGGACGCTCATACACAGTTGGTGGGGGATGCTCATACACAGTTGGTGGGGGACGCTCATACACAGCTTGTGGGGGGCGCGCATACACAGTTTGTGGGGGACGCTCATACACAGTTAGTGGGGGACCCTCATACACAGTTTGTGGGGGACGCTCATACACAGTTTGTTTGGGGAAGCTCATACACATTTTATGGGGGATGCTCATACACAGTTTGTGGGGGACGCTCATACACAGTTTATGGGGGACGCTCATACACCGTTTGTGGGGGACGCTCATACACAGTTTGTGGGGGACGCCCATACACAGTTTGTGGGGGACGCTCATACACAGTTTGTGGGGGACGCTCATACACAGTTTGTGGGGGACCCTCATACACAGTTTGTGGGGGACGCTCATACACAGTTGGTGAGGGACGCTCATACAGTTTGTGGGGGGTGCTCATACACAGTTTGTGGGGGACGCTCATACAGTTTGTGGGGGACGCTCATACAGTTTGTGGGGACGATCATACACACAGTTTGTGGGGGACGCTCATACACAGTTTGTGGGGGACGCTCATACACAGTTTATGGGGGACACTCATACACATTTTATGGGGGACCCTCATACACAGTTTGTGGGGGATGCTCATACGCCAGTTTGTGGGGGACGCTCATACACAGTTTGTGGGGGGTGCTCGTACAGTTTGTGGGGGACGCTCATACACAGGTTGTGGGGGACGCTCATACACAGTTGGTGGGGGGACGCGCATACACAGTTTGTGGGGGACCCTCATACAGTTTGTGGGGGACGCTCATACACAGTTGGTGGGGGACGCTCATATACAGTTGGTGGGGGACGCTCATACACAGTTTGTGGAGAACGCTCATACACAGTTTATGGGGGACGCTCATACACAGTTTATGGGGGACGCTCATACACAGTTTATGGGGGACGCTCATACACAGCTTGTGGAGAACGCTCATACACAGTTTATGGGGGACGCTCATACACAGTTTGTGGGGGATGCCCATACACAGTTTGTGGGGGACGCTCATACACAGTTTGTGGGGGACCCTCATACAGTTTGTGGGGGACGCTCATACACAGTTGGTGGGGGATGCTCATACACAGTTTATGGGGGACGCTCATACACAGTTGGTGGGGGACGCTCATACACAGTTTGTGGGGGACGCTCATACACAGTTTATGGGGGACGCTCATACACAGTTTATGGGGGACGCTCATACACAGTTTATGGGGGACGCTCATACACAGCTTGTGGAGAACGCTCATACACAGTTTATGGGGGACGCTCATACACAGTTTGTGGGGGATGCCCATACACAGTTTGTGGGGGACGCTCATACACAGTTTGTGGGGGACCCTCATACACAGTTTGTGGGGGACGCTCATACACAGTTGGTGGGGGATGCTCATACACAGTTGGTGGGGGACGCTCATACACAGCTTGTGGGGGGCGCGCATACACAGTTTGTGGGGGACGCTCATACACAGTTAGTGGGGGACCCTCATACACAGTTTGTGGGGGACGCTCATACACAGTTTGTTTGGGGAAGCTCATACACATTTTATGGGGGATGCTCATACACAGTTTGTGGGGGACGCTCATACACAGTTTATGGGGGACGCTCATACACCGTTTGTGGGGGACGCTCATACACAGTTTGTGGGGGACGCCCATACACAGTTTGTGGGGGACGCTCATACACAGTTTGTGGGGGACGCTCATACACAGTTTGTGGGGGACCCTCATACACAGTTTGTGGGGGACGCTCATACACAGTTGGTGAGGGACGCTCATACAGTTTGTGGGGGGTGCTCATACACAGTTTGTGGGGGACGCTCATACAGTTTGTGGGGGACGCTCATACAGTTTGTGGGGACGATCATACACACAGTTTGTGGGGGACGCTCATACACAGTTTGTGGGGGACGCTCATACACAGTTTATGGGGGACACTCATACACATTTTATGGGGGACCCTCATACACAGTTTGTGGGGGATGCTCATACGCCAGTTTGTGGGGGACGCTCATACACAGTTTGTGGGGGGTGCTCGTACAGTTTGTGGGGGACGCTCATACACAGGTTGTGGGGGACGCTCATACACAGTTGGTGGGGGGACGCGCATACACAGTTTGTGGGGGACCCTCATACAGTTTGTGGGGGACGCTCATACACAGTTGGTGGGGGACGCTCATATACAGTTGGTGGGGGACGCTCATACACAGTTTGTGGGGGACGCTCATACACAGTTTGTGGGGGACCCTCATACACAGTTTGTGGGGGGACGCTCATACACAGTTTTTGGGGGACCCTCATACACAGTTTGTGGGGGGACGCTCATACACAGTTGGTGGGGGACGCTCATACAGTTTGTGGGGGACGCTCATACACAGTTTGTGGGGGACGCGCATACACAGTTGGTGGGGGACGCTCATACACAGTTTGTGGGGGACGCTCATACACAGTTTGTGGGGGACCCTCATACACAGTTTGTGGGGGACCCTCATACACAGTTTGTGGGGGACGCGCATACACAGTTTGTGGGGGACCCTCATACACAGTTTGTGGGGGACGCTCATACACAGTTGGTGGGGGACGCTCATACACAGTTGGTGGGGGACGCTCATAGACAGTTTGTGGGGGACACGCAAACACAGTTGGTGGGGGACGCTCATACACAGTTGGTGGGGGACGCTCATACACAGTTTGTGGGGGACGCTCATACACAGTTTGTGGGGGACCCTCATTCACAGTTTGTGGGGGACGCTCATACAGTTTGTGGGGGACGCTCATACAGTTTGTGGGGACGATCATACACAGTTTGTGGGGGACACTCATACACAGTTTGTGGGGGACCCTCATACACAGTTTCTGGGGGACGCTTATACACAGTTTATGGGGGACACTCATACACATTTTATGGGGGACCCTCATACACAGTTTGTGGGGGACGCTCATACGCCAGTTTGTGGGGGACGCTCATACACAGTTGGTGTTGGACGAGCATACACAGTTTGTGGCTGTGTTGGTGGGGGACGCTCATACACAGTTGGTGGGGGACGCTCATACACAGTTTATGGGGGACGCTCATACACAGTTTGTGGGGGACGCTTATACACAGTCTGTGGGGGATGCTCATACACAGTTTATGGGGGACGCTCATACACAGTTTGTGGGGGACGCTCATACACAGTTTGTGGGGGACCCTCATACACAGTTTGTGGGGGACCCTCATACACAGTTTGTGGGGGACCCTCATACACAGTTGGTGGGGGACGCTCATACACAGTTGGTGGGGGACGCTCATACACAGTTTGTGGGGGACACGCATACACAGTTTGTGGGGGACGCTCATACACAGTTTGTGGGGGACCCTCATACACAGTTTGTGGGGGACGCTCATACATAGTTGGTGGGGGATGCTCATACACAGTTTGTTTGGGGAAGCTCATACACATTTTATGGGGGACGCTCATACACAGTTTATGGGGGATGCTCATACACAGTTTGTGGGGGTCGCTCATACACAGTTTATGGGGGACGCTCATACACCGTTTGTGGGGGACGCTTATACACAGTTGGTGGGGGATGCTCATACACAGTTTATGGGGGACGCTCATACACAGTTTGTGGGGGACGCCCATACACAGTTTGTGGGGGACGCTCATACAGTTTGTGGGGGACGCGCATACACAGTTGGTGGGGGATGCTCATACACAGTTTGTTTGGGGAAGCTCATACACATTTTATGGGGGACGCTCATACACAGTTTATGGGGGATGCTCATACACAGTTTTTAGGGGTCGCTCATACACAGTTTATGGAGGACGCTCATACACCGTTTGTGGGGGACGCTTATACACAGTTGGTGGGGGATGCTCATACACAGTTTATGGGGGACCCTCATACACAGTTTGTGGGGGGACGCTCATACACAGTTGGTGGGGGACGCTCATACACAGTTTGTGGGGGACGCTCATACACAGTTTGTGGGGGATGCGCATACACAGTTGGGGGACGCTCATACACAGTTGGTGGGGGACGCTCATACACAGTTTGTGGGGGACGCTCATACACAGTTTGTGGGGGACGCGCATACACAGTTGGGGGACGCTCATACACAGTTGGTGGGGGACGCTCATACACAGTTTGTGGGGGACGCGCATACACAGTTTGTGGGGGACGCGCATACACAGTTTGTGGGGGACGCTCATACACAGTTTGTGGGGGACGCTCATACACAGTTTGTGGGGGACCCTCATACACAGTTTGTGGGGGACGCTCATACACAGTTGGTGGGGGACGCTCATACACATTTTATGGGGGACCCTCATACACAGTTTGTGGGGGACGCTCATACGCCAGTTTGTGGGGGACGCTCATACACAGTTGGTGTGGGATGCGCATACACAGTCTGTGGGGTCGCTCATACACAGTGTGTGGGGGACGCTCATACACAGTGTGTGGGGGACGCTCATACACAGTTTGTGTGGGACGCTCATACACAGTTTGTGGAGAACGCTCATACACAGTTTATGGGGGACGCTCATACACAGTTGGTGGGGGATGCTCATACACAGTTTGTGGGGGACGCTCATACACAGTTTGTGGGGGACGCTTATACACAGTTGGTGGGGGATGCTCATACACAGTTTGTGGAGAATGCTCATACACAGTTTATGGGGGACGCTCATACACAGTTGGTGGGGGACGCTCATACACAGTTTATGGGGGACGCTCATACACAGTTTATGGGGGACGCTCATACACAGTTTGTGGAGAACGCTCATACACAGTTTATGGGGGACGCTCATACACAGTTTGTGGGGGATGCCCATACACAGTTTGTGGGGGACGCTCATACACAGTTTGTGGGGGACGCTCATACACAGTTTGTGGGGGACCCTCATACACAGTTTGTGGGGGACGCTCATACACAGTTGGTGGGGGATGCTCATACACAGTTGGTGGGGGACGCTCATACACAGCTTGTGGGGGACGCGCATACACAGTTTGTGGGGGACGCTCATACACAGTTAGTGGGGGACCCTCATACACAGTTTGTGGGGGACGCTCATTCACAGTTTGTGGGGGACGCCCATACACAGTTAGTGGGGGATGCTCATACACAGTTTATGGGGGACGCACATACACAGTTTGTGGGGGACGCCCATACACAGTTTGTGGGGGACGCTCAAACACAGTTGGTGGGGGACGCTCATACACAGTTTGTGGGGGGTGCTCGTACAGTTTGTGGGGGACGCTCATACACAGGTTGTGGGGGACGCTCATACACAGTTGGTGGGGGGACGCGCATACACAGTTTGTGGGGGACCCTCATACAGTTTGTGGGGGACGCTCATACACAGTTGGTGGGGGACGCTCATATACAGTTGGTGGGGGACGCTCATACACAGTTTGTGGGGGACGCTCATACACAGTTTGTGGGGGACCCTCATACACAGTTTGTGGGGGGACGCTCATACACAGTTTGTGGGGGACCCTCATACACAGTTTGTGGGGGGACGCTCATACACAGTTGGTGGGGGACGCTCATACAGTTTGTGGGGGACGCTCATACACAGTTTGTGGGGGACGCTCATACACAGTTTGTGGGGGACGCTCATACACAGTTTGTGGGGGACCCTCATACACAGTTTGTGGGGGACCCTCATACACAGTTTGTGGGGGACGCGCATACACAGTTTGTGGGGGACGCTCATACACAGTTTGTGGGGGACGCTCATACACAGTTTGTGGGGGACCCTCATACACAGTTTGTGGGGGACGCTCATACACAGTTGGTGGGGGACGCTCATACACAGTTGGTGGGGGACGCTCATACACAGTTGGTGGGGGACACGCATACACAGTTGGTGGGGGACGCTCATACACAGTTGGTGGGGGACGCTCATACAAAGTTTGTGGGGGACGCTCATACAAAGTTTGTGGGGGACGCTCATACACAGTTTGTGGGGGACCCTCATTCACAGTTTGTGGGGGACGCTCATACAGTTTGTGGGGGACGCTCATACAGTTTGTGGGGGACGCTCATACAGTTTGTGGGGGACGCTCATACAGTTTGTGGGGACGATCATACACAGTTTGTGGGGGACACTCACACAGTTTGTGGGGGACCCTCATACACAGTTTCAGGGGGACGCTTATACACAGTTTATGGGGGACACTCATACACATTTTATGGGGGACCCTCATACACAGTTTGTGGGGGACGCTCATACGCCAGTTTGTGGGGGACGCTCATACACAGTTGGTGTTGGACGAGCATACACAGTTTGTGGGGGACGCTCATACACAGTGTGTGGGGGACGCTCATACACAGTGTGTGGGGGACGCTCATACACAGTGTGTGGGGGACGCTCATACACAGTTTGTGGAGAACGCTCATACACAGTTTATGGGGGACGCTCATACACAGTTGGTGGGGGACGCTCATACACAGTTGGTGGGGGACGCTCATACACAGTTTATGGGGGACGCTCATACACAGTTTGTGGGGGACGCTTATACACAGTCTGTGGGGGATGCTCATACACAGTTTATGGGGGACGCTCATACACAGTTTGTGGGGGACGCTCATACACAGTTTGTGGGGGACCCTCATACAGTTTGTGGGGGACGCTCATACACAGTTTGTGGGGGACCCTCATACACAGTTGGTGGGGGACGCTCATACACAGTTTGTGGGGGACACGCATACACAGTTTGTGGGGGACGCTCATACACAGTTTGTGGGGGACCCTCATACACAGTTTGTGGGGGACGCTCATACATAGTTGGTGGGGGATGCTCATACACAGTTTGTTTGGGGAAGCTCATACTCATTTTATGGGGGACGCTCATACACAGTTTATGGGGGATGCTCATACACAGTTTGTGGGGGTCGCTCATACACAGTTTATGGGGGACGCTCATACACCGTTTGTGGGGGACGCTTATACACAGTTGGTGGGGGATGCTCATACAGTTTATGGGGGACGATCATACACAGTTTGTGGGGGACGCCCATACACAGTTTGTGGGGGACGCTCGTACAGTTTGTGGGGGACGCGCATACACAGTTGGTGGGGGATGCTCATACACAGTTTGTTTGGGGAAGCTCATACACATTTTATGGGGGACGCTCATACACAGTTTATGGGGGATGCTCATACACAGTTTTTGGGGGTCGCTCATACACAGTTTATGGGGGACGCTCATACACCGTTTGTGGGGGACGCTTATACACAGTTGGTGGGGGATGCTCATACACAGTTTATGGAGGACGCTCATACACAGTTTGTGGGGGACGCCCATACACAGTTTGTGGGGGACGCTCATACAGTTTGTGGGGGACGCTCATACACAGTTTGTGGGGGACCCTCATACACAGTTTGTGGGGGACGCTCATACACAGTTGGTGGGGGACGCTCATACACAGTTGGTGGGGGACGCTCATACACAGTTTGTGGGGGACGCGCATACACAGTTTGTGGGGGACGCTCATACACAGTTTGTGGGGGACGCTCATACACAGTTTGTGGGGGACCCTCATACACAGTTTGTGGGGGACGCTCATACACAGTTGGTGGGGGACGCTCATACACAGTTGGTGGGGGACGCTCATACACAGTTTGTGGGGGACGCCCATACACAGTTTGTGGGGTACGCTCATACACAGTTTGTGGGGGACCCTCATACACAGTTTCTGGGGGACGCTCATACACAGTTTATGGGGGACACTCATACACATTTTATCGGGGACCCTCATACACAGTTTGTGGGGGACGCTCATACGCCAGTTTGTGGGGGACGCTCATACACAGTTGGTGTTGGACGAGCATACACAGTTTGTGGGGGACGCTCATACACAGTGTGTGGGGGACGCTCATACACAGTGTGTGGGGGACGCTCATACACAGTGTGTGGGGGACGCTCATACACAGTTTGTGGAGAACGCTCATACACAGTTTATGGGGGACGCTCATACACAGTTGGTGGGGGACGCTCATACACAGTTGGTGGGGGACGCTCATACACAGTTTGTGGGGGACGCTCATACACAGTTTGTGGGAAACGCTTATACACAGTCTGTGGGGGATGCTCATACACAGTTTATGGGGGACGCTCATACAGTTTGTGGGGGATGCCCATACACAGTTTGTGGGGGACGCTCATACACAGTTTGTGGGGGACGCTCATACACAGTTTGTGGGGGACCCTCATACACAGTTTGTGGGGGACCCTCATACACAGTTTGTGGGGGACCCTCATACACAGTTGGTGGGAGACGCTCATACACAGTTGGTGGGGGACGCTCATACACAGTTTGTGGGGGACGCGCATACACAGTTTGTGGGGGACGCTCATACACAGTTTGTGGGGGACCCTCATACACAGTTTGTGGGGGACGCTCATACACAGTTGGTGGGGGATGCTCATACACAGTTTGTTTGGGGAAGCTCATACACATTTTATGGGGGACGCTCATACACAGTTTATGGGGGATGCTCATACACAGTTTGTGGGGGTCGCTCATACACAGTTTATGGGGGACGCTCATACACCGTTTGTGGGGGACGCTTATACACAGTTGGTGGGGGATGCTCATACACAGTTTATGGGGGACGCTCATACACAGTTTGTGGGGGACGCCCATACACAGTTTGTGGGGGACGCTCATACAGTTTGTGGGGGACGCTCATACACAGTTTGTGGGGGACCCTCATATACAGTTTGTGGGGGACGCTCATACACAGTTGGTGGGGGACGCTCATACACAGTTGGTGGGGGACGCTCATACACAGTTTGTGGGGGACGCGCATACACAGTTTGTGGGGGACGCTCATACACAGTTTGTGGGGGACGCTCATACACAGTTTGTGGGGGACCCTCATACACAGTTTGTGGGGGACGCTCATACACAGTTGGTGGGGGATGCTCATACACAGTTTGTTTGGGGAAGCTCATACACATTTTATGGGGGACGCTCATACACAGTTTATGGGGGATGCTCATACACAGTTTATGGGGGATGCTCATACACAGTTTGTGGGGGACGCTCATACACATTTTATGGGGGACGCTCATACACAGTTTATGGGGGATGCTCATACACAGTTTGTGGGGGACGCTCATACACAGTTTGTGGGGGACGCTCATACACAGTTTGTGGGGGACGCTCATACACATTTTATGGGGGACGCTCATACACAGTTTATGGGGGGATGCTCGTACAGTATGTTGGGGATGCTCATACACAGTTTGTGGGGGCCGCTCGTACACAGGTTGTGGGGGCCGCTTGTACACAGGTTGTGGGGTCGCTCGTACACAGGTTGTGGGGGCCGCTCATACACAGGTTGTGGGGGGCGCTCGTACACAGGTTGTGGGGGGCGCTCGTACACAGGTTGTGGGGGACGCTCATACACAGGTTGTGGGGGCCGCTCGTACACAGGTTGTGGGGCCGCTCATACACAGGTTGTGGGGGACGCTCATACACAGTTTGTGGGGGCCGCTCGTACACAGGTTGTGGGGGACGCACGTAGACAGGTTGTGGGGGACGCTCGTACTACAGTGCTGCGGTGTAAATAAACCTCCAAACATGTGACAGTTGCTGCCTGTTGGGAACTATGTGCACTTATCACTATTGTTTATGTAAAATAAATGTTCTCTGATCAAAATACTGAAAACTACATTGTATTGGACTATTTTATTGCATCTTCTGGGGATTGTGTTTCTATGTTTGTTTGAGCTATAAGCTGAAAACAATAAAATAAAACAAAACAATACTTGATTAAAAAAACAATGACCCGTTTCCCTCGCCTGACTCATCCTACTCACCGCGCGTGGCGAATTGATGCAATGGCGCTACTGAACTCGCTGTCAATGCTCCTGCAGTTGTAGAATTCCTCATAGGCAGGGCGAGAAGATCCTTGATACTCAATGCGGCTGATTCTGCAGATCCCCACGATAAGTATGATTAGCATGAGGACGAAGGCCACGCACAGTGCTCCTATAATGATGTAGAGTGAATGCCGGGGCATGTTGGTTAGACTCTCTGCCATATGGCCGGCCTTCCATTGCAAGTCTGCACGCAAAAAGGAACAGAGAAACTTTTTCAATTCACCATGTGTGCCACAGAAGAACATTCTATGTAGCTCTATATACACCTGGGGGTATATTTACTAAGATTCGTAATTTCCGAAAATAGGTCAAAGTTCAATCACGAATGACATCGACAGTGTAAAACTGCAACTTTTTGAATTGATTACGATGGATTTACTAAGCTGTCGTATTCGTATTTTTCTTTGCTTCCGATGTCGATGTCATTCGTTTTTTTTTACCTATTTTTACGGCAGTGATTAGCAAAACACTGCCGTTTTTTTTTACAATCAATCTCGGCCGGATCTGTGTGATCCGTGCTGGGGTTCTTATTTTTTTTTTTTTTAATTAAACAATGTAAAATCCCCCAAAAAAATGCGTGGGGTCCCCCCTCCTAAGCATAACCAGCCTCGGGCTCTTTGAGCCGATCCTGGTTGCAGAAATATGGGGGAAAAATTGACAGGGGTTCCCCCATATTTAAGCAACCAGCATCGGGCTCTGCGCCTGGTCCTGGTTCCAAAAATACGGGGGACAAAAAGAGTAGGGGTCCCCCGTATTTTTAAAACCAGCACCGGGCTCCACTAGCTGGACAGATAATGCCACAGCCGGGGGTCACTTTTATACAGCGCCCTGCGGCCGTGGCATCAAAAATCCAACTAGTCACCCCTGGCCGGGGTACCCTGGGGGAGTGGGGACCCCTTCAATCAAGGGGTCCCCCCCCCCCAGCCACCCAAGGGCCAGGGGTGAAGCCCGAGGCTGTCCCCCCCCATCCAATGGGCTGCGGATGGGGAGGCTGATAGCCATTTGTGATAATGAAAAGATATTGTTTTTAGTAGCAGTACTACAAGTCCCAGCAAGCCTCCCCCGCATGCTGGTACTTGGAGAACCACAAGTACCAGCATGCGGCGGAAAAACGGGCCCGCTGGTACCTGTAGTACTACCACTAAAAAAATACCCAAAAAAACACAAGACACACACACCGTGAAAGTATAATTTTATTACATACATGCACACATACATACATACTTACCTTATGTTCTCACGCAGGTCGGTCCTCTTCTCCAGTAGAATCCAAGGGCTACCTGTTGAAGAAATTCTACTCACCAGATCCATGGGTCCAGGCTCCTCGGCAAATCCAGGGTTAATCCACGTACTTGAATAAATAAAAAAAAACGGTGTCCCGACCACGAACTGAAAGGGGACCCATGTTTGCACATGGGTCACCTTCCCACGAATGCCAGAAACCCACTTTGACTTCTGTCTAAGTGGGTTTCTTCAGCCAATCAGGGAGTGCCACGTTGTAGCACTCTCCTGATCAGCTGTGTGCTGCTGTCCTCACTGACAGGCAGCACGCGGCAGTGTTACAATGTAGCGCCTATGCGCTACATTGTAACCAATGATGGGAACTTTCTGCCCTGCGGTTGACCTAAAGTGACGTCACCGCTGAGCAGAAAGTTCCCAGCATTGGTTACAATGGAGCGCATAGGCGCTACATTGTAACACTGCCGTGTGCCGCCTGTCAGTGAGGACAGCAGCACACAGCTGATCAGGAGAGTGCTACAACGTGGCACTCCCTGATTGGCTGAAGAAACCCACTTAGACAGAAGTCAAAGTGGGTTTCTGGCATTCGTGGGAAGGTGACCCATGTGCAAACATGGGTCCCCTTTCAGTTCGTGGTCGGGACACCGTTTTTTTTTTTTATTCAAGTACGTGGATTAACCCTGGATTTGCCGAGGAGCCTGGACCCATGGATCTGGTGAGTAGAATTTCTTCAACAGGTAGCCCTTGGATTCTACTGGAGAAGAGGACCGACCTGCGTGAGAACATAAGGTAAGTATGTATGTATGTATGTGTGTAAGTATGTAATAAAATTATACTTTCACGGTGTGTGTGTCTTGTGTTTTTTTGGGTATTTTTTTAGTGGTAGTACTACAGGTACCAGCGGGCCCGTTTTTCCGCCGCATGCTGGTACTTGTGGTTCTCCAAGTACCAGCATGCGGGGGAGGCTTGCTGGGACTTGTAGTACTGCTACTAAAAACAATATCTTTTATTTTACAACAAAGGCTATCAGCCCTCCCATCCGCAGCCCATTGGATGGGGGGGGGACAGCCTCGGGCTTCACCCCTGGCCCTTGGGTGGCTGGGGGGGGGGACCCCTTGATTGAAGGGGTTCCCACTCCCCCAGGGTACCCCGGCCAGGGGTGACTAGTTGGATTTTTGATGCCACGGCCGCAGGGCGCTGTATAAAAGTGACCCCCGGCTGTGGCATTATCTGTCCAGCTAGTGGAGCCCGGTGCTGGTTTTAAAAATACGGGGGACCCCTACTCTTTTTGTCCCCCGTATTTTTGGGACCAGGACCAGGCGCAGAGCCCGATGCTGGTTGCTTAAATATGGGGGAACCCCTGTCATTTTTTTCCCCATATTTCTGCAACCAGGATCGGCTCAAAGAGCCCGAGGCTGGTTATGCTTAGGAGGGGGGACCCCACGCAATTTTTTTGGCAAAAATAAGCACTTTCCCACCCCTTCCCACTGATATACATGCACGGATCTCATGGATCCCTGCATGCATCTCAAATCACGGAAAAAAAAAGCAGGTCTGTTTTTTTTTAGGACTTTTTTACGAGTTGTAATTTTTCACGGCAGTGTTTTGTGTTTTTTTGCTTTGCACTTCTTAGTAAATGACCGAGATTCATATCTAAACAGGCGTAATTTGACCGATGGTGTATTCATTCGTAATTTTTTACCTGAACTAGCAAAAAATTACGAATGCCCTCATCACTGCCGTGATTAGTGTTTAGTAAATGACCGAGATTAACCGAGATGACACTTTGAAGAAAAAACGGCATCTCGGTCAAAATCGGGAGCTTAGTAAATATACCCCCTGGCTTCTGAGATTCTGCATTTGGATTTACACTTTTATGTTTCTTCCTATTATAGCTTATCTAGTCAACAATACTATAAATACACATTAATATATATTGTACAATTAAAGAATTGAGTTGAGATGTAAAAATAACCGCATTTGTATTTCCAGTGTAGCCACACTCTGGCTGGTGGGAACATATGACTTAGGGTCTGATTCAGACCTGAACCCAGCAGAAAATTTGTTCTCTAATGGGCAAAACCATGTGCACTGCGGGGGGAAGAGGAATGTGCACTGCGGGGGCGCGTGCGC
Source organism: Pseudophryne corroboree (assembly GCF_028390025.1). Taxonomy (NCBI): domain Eukaryota; kingdom Metazoa; phylum Chordata; class Amphibia; order Anura; family Myobatrachidae; genus Pseudophryne; species Pseudophryne corroboree. The sequence goes on from NC_086447.1 coordinate 179,929,390, forward strand.
GGGGGGGGGGGGGGTGGTAAGAAAGATATATCATGTGCAGATAGTTTTAGATTTGGGTTAGGTGTGTTCAAACTGAAATCTAAATTGCAGTGTAAAAATGAAGCAGCCAATATTTACCCTGCACAGAAACAAAGTAACCCAGCCAAATCTAAATTTCTCTGCACATGTTATATCTGCCCCACCTGCAGTGCACATGGTTTTGCCCATTAGAGAACAATTTTGCTGCTGAATTAGGATCTTAGGGGGTAATTCCAAGTTGATCGCAGCAGGACATTTTTTAGCAGTTGGGCAAAACCATGTGCACTGCAGGGGAGGCAGATATAACATGTGCAGAAAGAGTTAGATTTGGGTAGGTTATTTTGTTTCTGTGCAGGGTAAATACTGGCTGCTTTATTTTTACACTGCAATTTAGATTTCAGTTTGAATACACCCCACGCAAATCTAACTCTCTCTGCACCATGTTATATCTGCCCCCCCCTGCAGTGCACATGGTTTTGCCCAATTGCTAACAAACGTGATGCTGCGATCAACTCAGAATTAGGCCCTTAGTACAGTCTGCAAGTGAACACACACAGCGACAGCAGTCAACGGCCAACTCAACATCAGACATGCACGGAGATAACTGACAGATTTGAATTAACTTTTTCTCCAGCATGCTAGTCACTTATGGGGCTCCGATGTGCCATATTGGTCCAATACGCCATAACATGGATGATATGGGTACCCATGTGGGCAGCTTAAGCTGTTTCAACTCCAGAAATCATACCAATATTTCCAATTAGTTTTTCATCCCAACGGTTAGCAAATAGTTTTAGCTTCTTGGACAATAAAGTCAGTCTTGCCGCCATCTTGACGTGGACAATCTACCATGCTTCATACTTACGGATCTCACAGTTGGCTCCAACCCACCCATGGGGGCAGTGACATATGTAGCCATTGGGTTGGTCAACGCAGGTGCCAGAATGGTGGCATGGGTTACTGTCACACTCATTTACATCGATCTCACACATCTCTCCTGAAAATAGATAAGACATTACATACACACTGTATGGTAATAACTGGACACATGCATGTGACATTAGTGCAATTGTACAGTTGGTGGGGGATGCTCGTACAGTTTGTGGGGGACGCTCATACACAGTTTGTGGGGGCCTCTCGTACACAGTTTGTGGGGGCCGCTCATACACAGGTTGTGGGGGCTGCTCGTCCACAGGTTGTGGGGGACGCTCGTCCACAGGTTGTGGGGGCCGCTCATCCACAGGTTGTGGGGGACGCTCATCCACATGTTGTGGGGGCCGCTAGTACACAGGTTGTGGGGGCTGCTCGTCCACAGGTTGTGGGGGACGCTCATCCACATGTTGTGGGGGCCACTCGTCCACAGGTTGTGGGGGCCACTCGTCCACAGGTTGTGAGGGCCACTTGTACACAGGTTGTGAGGGCCACTTGTACACAGGTTGTGGGGACCACTCGTACACAGGTTGTGGGGACCACTAGTACACAGGTTGTGAGGGCCACTCGTACACAGGTTGTGAAGGCCACTCGTACACAGGTTGTGAAGGCCACTCGTACACAGGTTGTGGGGGCAACTTGTACACAGATTGTGGGGGCCACTCGTACACAGATTGTGGGGGCCACTCGTACATTAGTTTGTATTTCCGCGAGCATCACAAAGGAGTATAAAATACAGTATAAAGGAGTGTATAATAATGTATGTGTACATGGGCTACTTGTAACTGCCAGGCCCATTGCTGCTACGAGTATTTATGGAAAAATGTTACCATGCTCATCTATAATAATGGCCCGGAGAGGTAAGGTGTAACTGGGAGATAGCCTAAGCTGACAGAAGCCATCGCTAGTTGGATACAGATAACCGGCTCATGTATAGACCACTACATCTTCCATGGGGTTTACCTACATGTCTCCAGAGTAACTCACCGATAAAGCCAGAAGCACATACACAGGTAGCGTTGAGACCTTCACTGTCACAAGTCCCTCCATTCTGACAGCTCACATTCACACACGGGTCCTTGTACAGCTCACAATGACGGCCTGGAACACAACAATTTATGGCATAAACATGGAACAGTGAATAAGAGCTATTCATTTATTGGTTTGCTAGAGATTCTGATTTAGCAGTGTAGCATATTGTGTCTGCTTTAGTCTTCAGCCAGTCTACAATTGTCAGGGGCCTGGTGTTACTGCCACTAAACCCATCTCAGCTGGATACCAGCACAGAGCAATAAGAGCCGTTATAGGATACCAACAGGTGGCATCTAAAGGCCCCCATACACAGGTCCGATTTGACCTGTTTTCATCCGATTCCGACGGATCCGGCCGATATGTGTTTGACATCCGATCCCGTGCTCTCCCCACTCTGTGCCTCCGTGACCCCCCCTATCCTTCTACGCTGGAGAGAGAGGCTGAGATTTCAAAACCCCTATGAATCAGCGGCCGTCCATTCATTTGAATAGGAGTTTTGAAAGCTTCCTCCTGCTGCTACCGCAGCCTGTTCCCTGCCGGTAGCACCCCGGGAGTCCTTTACATGCGATAAATGGCATGCGATTTATCGCATGTAAAAAATTATATATCAAGTACCAAATTGTATGAAGCCCTGCCGGGGAGCTTCAAAGAAAGTCGGGTGTACAAGTCGGACCTGTGTATGGGGGCCATTATATAGAAGAGCATGAATTGGAACTGTAAACAACAGGACAGCAGACACTATAACACGGGAAAACATAATGGTGTAGAGAGGGATGGGGCTATTTTGGGGTCTGGTAACTATGGCAACAATGCATACGAGTATGTTAGTTACAACACAGTACTGGCCACCTTAAAAAATGCAAAGTTAAAATATATGTCCTGACATATGATAAGAGACATTGAAAACATTCTCAGACAATTCCAATGACTTCTGCTATAATGATTACCAGGAGGGAAGAGTTACAAATCATAAACTGTATCTGGTTGGATATCAACTGTAAATCAGTGTTGTGGATTTTGGAACAGTTTGTTCTATAGATCGTGTAGGGACAAAATGGTCAAGCTGTCTGTACTGTATGTCATACAGACACTCAGGAAACACTAAAACCCTCTGTATACATATACACACACATATATACATGTATACTAGCTGTTTTACGCGTTCTTCCGAGTTTCTGATTTTCACGGTTGTACATATAAATCAGTGTTAAAAATTTGGTAAATCTATAGAGATGTGAATTTGAGATGTCATAATGTAAGTAAATATTAATCCATGGTTCTTGACGTTACCCGAGGAGCACCCGTAGCAAATACGGTAAAAAGTGACAGGACCATTTTTGTCGTTTTTTTAAATTCTACATACTGGAGGTGCAATCCAAATTTTTAACCGATTGTCAGTTTGGGTGTTATTGTTCACACAACACAAGTCACGCATTGGTAATGATGTCATTATGTCAACCCCTTTTCATTCCCTTAGGGGAGGTTAATTAAAATTCTAATTACGTAGTTTTCCTATTTATTTATTTATTATTTATTTATTTACAGTTTCTTATATAGCGCAGCATATTCCGTTGCGCTTTACAATTGGAATCAACAGTGATAAGACAAAATGGGTAATAACAGACAGACATAGAGGTAGGAAGGCCCTGCTCACAAGTTTACAATCTATAGGAGGTTTATTAAAAGTCAGATTACGTAGTTTTCCTATTTCCCACCTGAAGAATACCTATTTTAAATTTGAGCTTCCTAACATATCGAGAAGTAATAGAATTAGTGATGAGTGAGTGAGAGCTTTTGCATATATATATATATATATATATATATATATATATATATATACCACTGCAAGAAAATGGATTTTCACACAAATCCTCTTCATACCACATACATGCACTTAACTTGAGAGCTTGCTGTTATTCAGCTACAATACCCTTTATTAAATAACACATTTCAATATATTGCCATACCCAGGATTCAAACCTAAAACCTGTTGAATTCTAATCAAACACCCTACTCATTGAGCTATTTGATCTTTCATAAAAACTATGAACACTATAGAAAGCTACTGGTACTTGTAAAAAAAATAATCAGAATTGCAATTGAGCAGATCTATGTAGTGTGCAGCCACCCATCCAATCCCTTGCAGCCACACACTACATAGATCTGCTCAGCCACAAACTTAATTTTTTCACAAAGTACAAGGTAAGCTTCAAATAGGGTTTTCTACCTGAATGACCTACCTTTCTATGCAATGGCAGATAGCTCAATGAATAACAAAGAAATTTTAAGTTGAGTTCATGAATGCTGTATAGCTATAAGCGACAGAAGGGGTCAGGGTAGGAGATGGGCAGTCAGGAGATGCTGGGCTTCAAAAAGGGGGTTATCTCCTAGTGAAGCTAATTAAAACAGAATTGACAAGTGCCGCCAACAGCGCCCCCCTACCCTGCAGTGCTATGTGCGGTGCACCCACCGCACACACCTACAGTAGTTACGGCCCTGTCTCTGGGCACACTTCAGACGGAAGGGGGTGGGTGTGGGGTGCCGGAGCCTAGTCATACTGCTCCAGGATACCATGGCACCAAGCTCTGTTTCCATCAAAGGTGCAGTCACTATTTAAAACTCTACTTGCATGGCTTCCCCTAAGTGAGTGTTTCCCAAATCCAGCCCTCAAATCCAACTCACAGTCCAACCATACGGCTATCTTTGCTTCAGCACAGGTTGTTAAATCAAACGGACGTAGGTAAAAATTAAGCCACCTGCACTCATGCACAGATATTCTTAGTACCAGTACCAGTGGGCCACGAGGACTGGGTTTGGGAAATACTGCCTTAAGTCAATGCTTTACCTGTCATGATCAGTCATGAAAGCAATTCCATTGTGGTCTATCCATGCCTAAAATATCCAGCACTGACATAAAGCGCTAAAGAGCGTCCATGGAAATAGTTTTCAAGGCAAGGGAGCTTCAATCAGTAGAAATGTTTCACTGTAATACTGAAGTAGTGTTCCAGCTAGGATTCTAAGAAGACAGGGCACAGGGGTTGTGGAGGCAGCGCACAAAAAGGGGGCGTTTCACTAATGTGGGCGTGCCCCAGCCAACAGCGTCACTGATGGGGGCATGCTCAGCACCTACGGAGGTGCAGGGTTTCCCACAAACTCTCCATTTAATGTGAATAGATGCTCATGGCATCTATTTACACAGCAGCAGCACGGAGCAGGCATGCAGGAAGCCGCTAAAGGGCCAGGGCACATTTGCCCTTTATAAATTGGACAGGGCACAGCGCCCTGCTAAAACAGCCTAGCATGAACATTACTGAAACATACTAATATGCATTTTTCTGCTGAATTCCCAATAATTTGCTGCCTCTGAATCTGCCAGAGAGCGCCTCGCTATGGGAGCACACCTTTCTGGTTGGCATGGGGTTTAAAACATACTGTACCTCTTCCAGTTTTGGAAGGACAGTCACAATTCGAGTACATCAAAAGGGGTGTCATTTTTTCCTAAAGTGGGTGTTTTACCTAGAATGTGCAAGGTTTGTGTGTATTGGGGGCATGGGCTTTTTTGTAGAGATGAGCGGATTCGGTTTTACTCGGTTTTACTCGGTTCTCAAAACGACATCTTATTGGCTCACGGATGTCACGTGTTTTGGATAGCCAATAAGGTTCGGTTTTGAGAACCGAGTAAAACCGAGTAAAACCGAATTGTCAGGTCCGGGTGTTTTTGTGAATCCGTTAACCCGGGACCAACCACAGGTGTAGGTGCTGGGCTATGAAGAAAGCAGGGAGGACGAAGAAAGTTCCGATTCATATATTTATTCAAAATAACAATTCAGTAAAGGGTTAACTGACAAGTTGTTAATCATCATATTATACTGAAGTATTGCAGGAATAATATGCAAGAGAAAACTCAAAAATAAATAAAAGAAATGTTCATGGAAACATATGCAAAACAAGCTGATGAATAACTGTTGGATTGTCCAAATATAAACAAGCTTTGATGCTGAACTGCAGAATGTGATTAACTGGATAATGCAGACATGAAGAGATAACTGTAAGGATTTGCAATGGAGTTTTGAGAGTTAACTGAGAGACTGTGAAGAATTATCCTTGTTATGACAACATAGCAAATATAAACAAGCTTTGATGCTGAACTGCAGATTGTGTTTAACTGGTTAATGCAGACATGGAGAATTAACTGTAAGAATTGGCAATGGAGTTTTGAGAGTTAACTGAGAGACTGTGATGAATTATCCTTGTTATGACAACATAGCAAATATAAACAAGCTTTGATGCTGAACTGCAGATTGTGTTTAACTGGTTAATGCAGACATGGAGAATTAACTGTAAGAATTGGCAATGGAGTTTTGAGAGTTAACTGAGAGACTGTGATGAATTATCCTTGTAATGACAACATAGCAAATAAAAGTACTGAATTGGGTTACTTGCGGGTTCCGGAGATCACTGTGAAACTGTAGTAGAAGACAAGGTGATGAATGGGTTAAATGCAGAGTTGAACAAACGAACAGCTGAGAGAAACGGAATCCTCCAGACTTTGAATGATAGGCAGACTGACAAGGTAACCTCATGCAGGACACTGGGAATCCAACTATTTCCAATAGGAGTGCAATTAACTGACAGCACAGCGGAGAGCCGGTGGATCTTTCAGCAGTGAAGGCTGCAGACGGACCTCTGGGAACGGAGGCGATATCTGGACCACGGGAATCACACAGGAATGCACGGAGAGAGCTCAGAGCTAGAGCACAGCTTTGATACAACAAAGCACTGGCCCAGAGTAACATAATCCCAGCCTACTTAAAGGCAGCACAAGCACGGGATTGGTTTACACCTGCCCACAGGTGTTTTCACAAGTGCTCTGTATTAGCTATTTGGTCTCCAACATGGCCACCTCCTATACAGCAGACACACCGCAGTGCCTTAGGCCATTTGGTCCCCGCACTCACAGTTCCCAGACTCTGCATTACCTGTGCCATTGATCACGCCGTGTCCCCACACGAGCGCACAGCACCGCGAGCAACCGCACTGGCAACGGATGAACCCCAGAACCCGCAAAGGTGAGAGACCGGTTCGTGACAGTACCCCCTCTTCTACGGGTGGTCTCCGAACACCTTTGAACCTTGTCAGGATTTTTGGAGAAGTATTTCTGTACCAGACTTGGAGCTTGAACATCTTCAGAGAAAACCCAGGATCTCTCCTCCGGACCGTAACCCTTCCAGTCGACCAGAAACTGTAAACGTCCATATCGGAAACGTAAGTCCACAATCTCTTTAACTTCAAATTCCTCATTCTGCAAAGAGTGAACTTTAGGAGATTTGGACTGGGTAGTACGGAACTTATTGAGAATCAAAGGCTTCAGTAAAGATGTATGAAAGGCGTTAGGAATTCTCAAAGACGGTGGCAACTTGACTTTGTATGACACAGGGTTGAGTACCTTTACAATGGGAAATGGACCAATGAACTTGGGAGCAAATTTCTTAGAAGGAACTTTGAACTTGAGATTGCGCGTAGAAATCCAAACTTGGTCTCCCACTTTGTAATTCGGTACAGTTTTACGTTTTCTATCTACAAAAGATTTATAACGAGCGAAAGTTTTGACCAAGGACTTACGTACACAACTTCAGATGCTAGATAGACGTTGAAGCTCTTGATCTGCTGCTGGAACCTCTAGGGCTGGCAATGGATGAAACCCTGGTGGAGAACTTCTTGGACTCTTATGTTGGGCACATTTAGGACATGCTGCTATAAACTCTTGGACATCGGCTTTGAGACGTGGCCACCAATAAGACTGTTGAATAAATTTGAGAGTCTTTAGAACCCCAGGATGACCCATGAAGGAAGAGGAGTGAGCCCAGGTAAGCAGCCGTTTTCGGAGACTTGTGGCGACAAAGGTCTTGCCAGGCGGAGGAACTGGAGAGGTTCGAGTCATTAAAAAGGACGTAGGATTCACAATGGCTTGATTCGTGGTAGCATCATTTAATTCAGAAGAAGCAAAGGACCGGGAAAGGGCATCTGCCTTTTTGTTCTGAGACCCTGGACGATAGGTGAGTTTGAAATCAAATCGTGAGAAGAAAAGCGCCCATCGAGCTTGTCGTGGATTCAAACACTGAGCTGACTGCAGATACAGAAGATTCTTATGATCAGTATAAACTGTAATGCGATGTTGAGCTCCTTCTAGAAGGTATCTCCACTCCTCAAATGCCAACTTAAAGGCAAGTAACTCTTGCTCACCGATTGCATAATTACGTTCTGCCGGGAGGAACTTACGGGAGAAATATCCGCAGGGATGGACCTTTTTATCTTCAAAGACTTGTGACAACACAGCTCCTACTGCTTCTGTAGATGCATGCACCTCTAGTAGAAAGGGACGATTCAAATCAGGCTGTCGAAGAATGGGGGCTGACACAAAGGCTTGCTTTAAATCAGAGAAGGCTTTGATTGCTTCAGAAGACCAATTCGTAGGATTTGCTCCCTTGCGAGTTAGGGCTGTGATAGGAGCAGCTAACGTAGAATAATTCTTAATGAATCTCCTATAGAAATTAGCAAAGCCAAGAAATCGCTGAATCCCCTTGAGAGTTGTAGGAGTGGACCAATCCCGGAAAGCTCGCGTCTCTGGGATGGATAGCGGATGAATTTGTCCCCTAGGAGGGGTCTTGCCCGGAACCAGGACGACTGGGCAGTCCCATTCACGATGAGGAGGTAGAGAGTCTGCTGCTTGCTTACTGGAAACATCCGCAAGGGATTGATACACCGGAGGTAGATCGGAAAGGCTAATTGACCGAAGAGGTACAATTGTAGCTACACAGTCCTTGGTACAAGATTTACCCCATGAAAGGACTTCCATGGTTTGCCAATTAAGTTGAGGATTATGTTTCTGCAGCCAAGGTAAACCAAGTATCACATCTTGAGAGGCTTTGGGAATCACGTAGAAGGAGAGGTATTCGGAATGGAGCTCACCAACTTTCATCTTGAGACATACGGTTCGATGAGTAATTATACCATCTGGAATTCGACTTCCATCCACTGCTGTAACGGCAACTGCTGCTTCCAGAGGCATGGTTTGAACTTTAGACCGTATGACAAAGGCTGAGGAGATGAAGTTCTCGGCTGCCCCGGAATCTAGGAGAGCTGAAACTTTCACTGTAGAACTTGGAACTTCTAATTGAATAGACAAGGTCGGCTCTTTCCCAGAACGTGATTCTAAAGTAACTCCTAGCTTAACCTCTCTTGAATAAGCTAGGAGGCGAGAGTTTCCCAGTCGGAGTTTGCAAAATTTAACTAAATGTTCGGAGGACCCACAGTACATGCAGAGGTTACCCTGTCGACGACGAAGTCGTTCCTCCTCTGTGAGGCGAGAGCGCCCAATCTGCATAGGTTCTTCAGTCATTACTAGAGACTGTGATGAAGAATCTTGTCGAGGTCTAGGATGATCACGTGGACTGGATCGCTCTGCCCTGGATTTCTCTAAACATCGCTCCCTGTAGCGTAGGTCAAGTTTGTTACAGAGAGAAATCAATTCATCCAGTTTAATTGGCACATCCCGGATAGTTAAATCATCCTTGATTCTTTCTGAAAGTCCATTCCAAAACGCGGCGATCAGGGCCTCCTCATTCCAGTTTAACTCTGAAGACAACGTGCGAAACTGAATAATATATTGACTGACAGGACGTAAACCTTGACGTAGACGGAGAATCTCCAAGGATGCTGAGGTGGTCCTGCCTGGTTCGTCAAAGATTCTCCGGAAGGAAGATACGAACTCTTTGTAATTAGAGAGGATAGGATCACCTCTCTCCCATAATGGTGATGCCCACTCCAGAGCCTGACCGGAGAGGAGGGCAATAATATATGCAACCTTAGAACGAGCTGATGGGAAACTGGCAGACATCAGTTCAAACTGGATCTCGCATTGATTCAGGAATCCTCTGCAAAGTTTTGGAGTTCCGTCAAACTTACTCGGAGAGGGTAACTGCAAGCGGGACGTAGGCAGCGTCACAGGAGAAGCTGTAGTGGTAACTGGGACATCCGGGGTTAGAATCTGGACTTGGGACGTTTTAATAGCCGTATGAAGAGTCTCTAAACGGTCTGCCATAGTTTGCATAAACTGCACTATTTGTGTCTGTATAGACTCCTGGTTTTCCAGACGGGAAAGGATATCTGACGTAGCACCGCCTCCTGCGAATTGGTCACTTGACGGATCCATGTGGCCAGTGCTTACTGTCAGGTCCGGGTGTTTTTGTGAATCCGTTAACCCGGGACCAACCACAGGTGTAGGTGCTGGGCTATGAAGAAAGCAGGGAGGACGAAGAAAGTTCCGATTCATATATTTATTCAAAATAACAATTCAGTAAAGGGTTAACTGACAAGTTGTTAATCATCATATTATACTGAAGTATTGCAGGAATAATATGCAAGAGAAAACTCAAAAATAAATAAAAGAAATGTTCATGGAAACATATGCAAAACAAGCTGATGAATAACTGTTGGATTGTCCAAATATAAACAAGCTTTGATGCTGAACTGCAGAATGTGATTAACTGGATAATGCAGACATGAAGAGATAACTGTAAGGATTTGCAATGGAGTTTTGAGAGTTAACTGAGAGACTGTGAAGAATTATCCTTGTTATGACAACATAGCAAATATAAACAAGCTTTGATGCTGAACTGCAGATTGTGTTTAACTGGTTAATGCAGACATGGAGAATTAACTGTAAGAATTGGCAATGGAGTTTTGAGAGTTAACTGAGAGACTGTGATGAATTATCCTTGTTATGACAACATAGCAAATATAAACAAGCTTTGATGCTGAACTGCAGATTGTGTTTAACTGGTTAATGCAGACATGGAGAATTAACTGTAAGAATTGGCAATGGAGTTTTGAGAGTTAACTGAGAGACTGTGATGAATTATCCTTGTAATGACAACATAGCAAATAAAAGTACTGAATTGGGTTACTTGCGGGTTCCGGAGATCACTGTGAAACTGTAGTAGAAGACAAGGTGATGAATGGGTTAAATGCAGAGTTGAACAAACGAACAGCTGAGAGAAACGGAATCCTCCAGACTTTGAATGATAGGCAGACTGACAAGGTAACCTCATGCAGGACACTGGGAATCCAACTATTTCCAATAGGAGTGCAATTAACTGACAGCACAGCGGAGAGCCGGTGGATCTTTCAGCAGTGAAGGCTGCAGACGGACCTCTGGGAACGGAGGCGATATCTGGACCACGGGAATCACACAGGAATGCACGGAGAGAGCTCAGAGCTAGAGCACAGCTTTGATACAACAAAGCACTGGCCCAGAGTAACATAATCCCAGCCTACTTAAAGGCAGCACAAGCACGGGATTGGCTTACACCTGCCCACAGGTGTTTTCACAAGTGCTCTGTATTAGCTATTTGGTCTCCAACATAGCCACCTCCTATACAGCAGACACACCGCAGTGCCTTAGGCCATTTGGTCCCCGCACTCACAGTTCCCAGACTCTGCATTACCTGTGCCATTGATCACGCCGTGTCCCCACACGAGCGCACAGCACCGCGAGCAACCGCACTGGCAACGGATGAACCCCAGAACCCGCAAAGGTGAGAGACCGGTTCGTGACACGAATCCGCTCATCTCTACTATTTTGTCCCTATTTTTCGATTTTAAGGGGTACATTTATTAGTTGTCTGCTTTTTTAAAATTTGATAGAACACTGGAACAACAAACATGGACATAATTATGTAGAGATGTGCGGCGGACACCTTTCGGGTTTTGTGTTTTGGATCTGGATCCGCGCTCAGGTTTTGGATCTGGATTGATTTTGCCAAAACCACCCTTTCGGGTTTTGGTTTTTATTCTGGATGATTTTTGAAAAATAAATAAAAAACAGCTCAAATCAGAGAATTTGGGGGGTAATTTTGATCCTACGGTATTAGTAACCTCAATAACATTAATTTACACTCATTTCCAGTCTATTCTGAACACCTCACAATATTGTTTTTAGGCCAAAAGGTTGCACCGAGGTCGCTGGATGACTAAGCTAAGCGACACAAACACCTGGCCCATCTAGGAGTGGCACTGCAGTGGCAGACAGGATGGAAGTTTTATAAACTAAGCCGCAAAGAGCACATAATGCAAAGAAAAAAGTTGTATAAACAGAACATGCACACTTTAACAAACCAATCATTTCAGCGACAGGGTCTGCCACACGACTGTGGCTGAAATGATTGGTTTGTTTGGGCCCCCACAAAAAAGAAGCAATCTCTCCTTGCACAAACTGGCTCTACAGAGGCAAGATGTCGTCCTCATCCTCATCCTCCGATTCCTCACCCCTTTCAGTGTGTACATCCTTATCCTCACAGAGTATTAAGTCATCCCCACTGGAATCAGAATCAGCTTTTACCAGGTACACTTGCGTATACTAGGAATTTGTTTTCGGTGTACAGTGCAGCAGCCAGGGGTGAACACGTAGACAAGAGGGGGAAGGCGGATGTGATGAGGGGGGGGGGGGGGGGGAGATAATACATGCAGTATACAGATTAAGTAAAAGTACACAGTGTTCGTTCCAATCAGAAAATCGGAGTAGAGCGACTGGACAGTCAACCCGGCGATTTGTCAGGAGTTCAGCAGGTGGACTGCTTAAGGAAAGAAGCTTTTGAGGCTTCTGTTGGTTCTGGTGGGACTGGCCCTGTATCTTTTCCCGGATGGCAGCAGGTTGCGCTCGCCATAGCCCGGAGAGGCGGATCATTGACTATCCTGGTCGCCCATTTTATGGCTCTGGACCGGTACAGGTCATGGACAGGCGGGAGGTCAACTCCGATGATCTTCCCAGCAGACCTTACCACTCTTTGGAGCCTATGTTTGTCTCTCTCGCTGGCGGAACTATACCAGATGATAATCGAGGAGCACAGGACAGATTCTACAATTGCGGAGTAGAAGAGGAGCAGGAGATTCTGTGAGATGTTAACCTGCTTAAGTTGCCATAGGAAGAACAGCCTCTGCTGCGCCTTGCCGATGCTAGCATTTGCATTTGGTCCTCATTTGAGGTCTCTAGAGATCGTGGTCCCCAGGAACTTGAAGGAGTCCACTAGCAGCACCACACTATCGGCTATGATAAGTGGGGGTGCCTCAGCTGGTTTCTTCATAAAGTCTACTACCATCTCAACGGTTTTAAGTGGGTTGAGCTCCAGGTTGTTACAGCTACACCACCGGGCCAACCGATCCACTTCCTCTCTGTAGTCCGATTCGTCCCCTTCTTTTATGCGGCTGATGACGGTGGTGTCGTCGGCGAATTGAATGATTTTAACTGACTGAGACTCAGAGGAACAGTCATTAGTGTACAGAGAGAAGAGCAGGGGTGAGAGGACACAGCCCTGGGGTGCTCCAGTACTGATGGAATGAGCTTGGGAGGTGAATCCCCCCCGCTTTGACCACCTGTATTCTGTCGGTCAGAAAGTCCACGATACAGGAACAGATTGCTCCCGGGACCTCTTGGCGGAGTAGTTTGTGGTAGAGAATGCTGGGGTTGATTGCATTGAAGGCGGAGCTAAAGTCTATAAAACAGGATCCTCGCGTAGGATGTGGTGCAGGCCCAGGTTGACAGCGTCCTCAATGCACCGATTTGCTCGGTAGGGAAACTGAAGGGGGTTTAGATGGGGGCAGGTCACAGCTTTAAAGTGGTTCAGAACCAGGTGCTCGAACACTTTCATGACCACAGACGTGCAATCTGTAGTCATTCAGACTTTGAAGCAGGAGGGAACTTTGCGTATTTTTAGCGATTTATTAAATAGTTTGGAGAATATGACCGGCGCATGCCCTCAGGGCAGATGGGGATACTCCATCAAGACCAGGTGAATTCCTTGGATTGACCCTCTTGAACATCTCCTCCACCTCCTCATGGGCAATCTGCAGTGCTTAGGGTTGGCAACCAGAGGTGAGGGCAGTGGGGAAGAGATGGTGTGGTTCACAGGGAGCTTCTTTGTCGAACCTGCAGTAGAAGAGGTTCAGCTCGTTTGTTAGCCTCTTGTTCATGGTGGAGTGCTTAGGGGGTCTCTTGTAGTTGGTGATGGCCTGCATACCTTTCCATATGGATGCATAGTCCTTGGTTGAGAGATCTTTTGCCGGCTTGTCCGAGAACTGCTTTTTTGCCTGTCTGATTCCTTTCATTAGGGAGATCCTAGCGCGGTTGTATAGTGCTCTATCTTTGCTGCTGTAAGCCTTCTCTTTGGCCCGGCAAAGTTGCCTCAGCTGGACGTTGAACCATGGCTAGTTGTTATTGTAGATTCGGTAAGTCTTGGTAGGTACACACATGTCCTCGCAGAATCTGATGTAGGATATTGTGGTGTCGGTTAGGTCATTCAGGTCGGATGCCGCGGCTATGAAGACCTCCCAGTCCATGCAGTTGAAGCAGGCCTGTAGCTTCACCTTAGCCTCATCAGTCCATTTCTTGACCGTTTTGACAACTGGCTTGGCCGCTTTCAGCTTCTGTGGGAAGAAGATGGACAAGGCAGTGGTCGGATAGGCCAAGAGCATCACTGTTCCTGGTGTACTTTCTGGAGGCAATTGCTGATAAAGGTCTACCTGGAAGAATTTATAATTAATTTTGATGAACATCATCTCCAAATTTTGTGGAAGTAACGCTGATCGCTGACAGGGTTACCGACTGCACTAAACACTCTTTCGGAGTACACATTGGAGGGGGGCAACTTAGGTAAAATAAAGCCAGTTTGTGCAAGGGCCTCCAAATTGCCTCTTTTTCCTGCCAGTATACATACGGACTGTCTGACATGCCTACTTGGATGCTGTCAACGATACTCATAATCCTCCACCATTCTTTCAATGGTGACAGAATCATATGCAGTGACAGTAGACATGTCAGTATTTGTTGGCCGGTCCTTCAGTCCGGACCAGATGTCAACACTTGCTCATGACTGAAAAGAAAAGAGATATAGTCCCTGTGCGCACAATTGGGCAGCTCTAATAGGCCCTGAGATAAGGGATCACACTCTAGATCCCAGACAATAGCTACAAACACAAAAATACCTCTGGCCAATATGTGCGCCCAAATAAATTAAAAATGACAAATGAGAGAAATGAATGTACTCCCCTGGTTAATGCGACTCTGGAGATGTTCCACTTGTTTCTTAGGGTAACGTAGAGCATGAAAAAAATAGAAAACACAAAAAGATCCTTGTGTAATACTGTTGGGTAAAATTGCACTTTTGTCTAGTGATTTAGTACTCCAATAATGATATGTCACGGGGTCTCATACCCCTAAATCAGATCACTCACAATCATAAATAGAAAGGTAAACTTCTCATAAAAATTGGTAGAGAACCACCACCATATAGGGTCAGGGGATGCCCCCTTCAGTGAAAACTCACTGAAGTCTACCTTATGTTCAATTTATTTTAACTTTTTAGTGGGGAAAAAAATTGCTTTATTTTTATATTTATATTTATGTGGTTCTTAATGTGACTAAGGATATTATGGAGGTTACATATATTCTCTTTCCTCCAAGATATTGATCAACTATTTGAGTTTCCATGGTTACGAATGTGAGAAGTCTACATCGGACAAAATGACCTCAAAATTATGGATGGAACTGCCATTAGAGGAGTGTGGAGCCGGGGGAGCGCTTCCGCGGTGCACATATCCGGTGGCCGTATGGACGACGTTATCGAGCCCAGGGAGAGAAGATCGTGACGGGGATTTCCGGCGGAAGTGAGGCAAATGATGTACCCACGATGGATAGAATCCAGCGGCAGCAGTGAAACTCGTCAGGACGGAACCTAGACGGAAGTAAGACGGACGCCATCTTGCTCTGGACGGAAGTGAGTCGCCCGCCATCTTGGGAGAGGCAAGAGACTGCTCTATGGCCGGGACTATGCATTTTTCATCAGACGAACATTCTCTAAGGGGAATTTGTTCTTCATTATACAGAGAAGGGGGTCATAATTGTAATTGTTCACACCAGAACATTATTGTTAATTAGAATGGGTATATATATTGCACACATCACAGGTTACCCCTCACACCTTGACAAAGATTCCTAGAGGATCGAAACGCGTAGGTGGGGGTACCTGTGCTACAGTGAGGACGCTATCTGGTGAGGAGAGAACCCCAGGATTGAAATAAACGTGGCCCCGTTTGTTTGAACGTCACCATCTTATTCCTGGCCTGTCTCCAATCCGGGTATGCTCCTTACAGTTTTTTAAGAAGTGGTTTTAATAAAGTGTTTTTATGAGTGAAAAAGATTTGGTTCACTTATATACTTTCTCCTGAGGATTCATGTCTGGGAGATGATTGTGGATTGAAAAAAAGGAAAAAGGAAAGAAAGAACCCACTTACTATGCACCTTTACAAGTTTTAATCTGTGAGTGTTCTGCTAACAGGGGTTATCCCCTGGCGTTCATACTTGGTGTTGGATCTATATAACTGAGTACCGTATAGGCCTGAATGCAAGCTTTCTATCTGAGTTTTCACTGAAGGGGGCATCCCCTGACCCTATATGGTGGTGGTTCTCTACCAATTTTTATGAGAAGTTTACCTTTCTATTTATGATTGTGAGTGATCTGATTTAGGGGTATGAGACCCCGTAACATATCATTATTGGAGTACTAAATCACTAGACAAAAGTGCAATTTTACCCAACAGTATTACACAAGGATCTTTTTGTGTTTTCTATTTTTTTCATGCTCTACGTTACCCTAAGAAACAAGTGGAACATCTCCAGAGTCGCATTAACCAGGGGAGTACATTCATTTCTCTCATTTGTCATTTTTCATTTATTTGGGCGCACATATTGGCCAGAGGTATTTTTGTGTTTGTAGCTATTGTCTGGGATCTAGAGTGTGATCCCTTATCTCAGGGCCTATTAGAGCTGCCCAATTGTGCGCACAGGGACTATATCTCTTTTCTTTTCTGTTTCAGTTCTTTACAGTACTTTAGTTATATTTGTCCTCGTGCTGCAGTATGTTTACTTTTAGAGAGAGAAGAAAGGAGGGTTTAGACTCTTTTTTTGGCACCCGTTCAGAGACGGCAAATTTAGAAAATGAGGAGCTTAGTAGCATTATGAAACGCATGGAAAAAGATCTTATGAAGGAGAGCCGTCTCTGGTGGGAAGTAGCCACTTTAGAGAAATACATTAGCATTCATCTTATACCGAAAGGTCTTAAAATAGATAAAAAGGCTTCATTTACGGATGCAAGTGATGAATTTAAGGATAATTGGGCTAAAATTATTGAGAGCTGTTCTTTTTCATTAATGAAATTAATAATTGAGGAGAGAACAAGAGATCTGAGAAAGTTAGAGGAGCAAATAGAAAAAAACAAACAGTTTATTATTCCCTTTTCACAATTATCTGAATATAAGGAGATGGAAGAGAAAATAGAAATTAAATTTAATAAAACAGAAAAAATCTTAAGGGATAGGAAGTTAAAGAAATTCCGTAGGGATCAAAACTTAATTGGTGGGGATCAAGAGTTTGTCCAGAAAACACCTCAAGTAAAAAATACACCCATTAGGTTTAAGGGGAGAGGATCAAGAGTACAGTATGATATGGATTCACATATTGACAACAAGCGTCCAATGTATACACCTATAAGGGGAAACCCCACTAGGTGGAACAAGGGAGCCAAGAATTATGACAATCATCATACGTATTCACCACAAAATTGGAGAAGGAATACAAATTATAGAAGGTGGGGTGGAGAGGAGAGATTTGGTGAAACCTATCCGGTTAAGACCCAAAATAGGTATGAACCCTTAAGTGATAGGAATGATATCCGAACTCCAGCTGCACCTATGAGAAGAGAATCTTTGCGACGCCCTTTTTCAGAAAGGGTCAGGAATGTATGGCCACCCAGATAGTCTACAAGACCAAAAGGGGAAAATTGGAGGGACAAAAAAAAACCAAAAAAAACACTGTAAAAGGACTAGGAATTGTACAGATAAAATCGATAAGGTCCCAAATCAGGAAAAAGAAGGGCATGAAATTAGACCAGAGTATATAAAAACTAAGATCTTTAATTTAAGTACACATCTACTCACACAACATGAGAGGTCAGTTTTGGAGAAGAGTTTAAAGTATGCACCCTCCACCAAAATAGATGACTTTGATTTCTATATTGATCTACAAAAGTACATTCGAAAATTAACAGTCAAAATTTTTTTCCTTGGTAAGGAAGATGGGGTGGATCAAGTTTCGGTGGAAGGGGCATGTGCCACTCCATTCAGACCAAAGTCCCTTTTCTTCCCTTCCCATGTGAAAGGTAGTTTTTTAGAAACCTTTTCAGCACAGGTTCTGGAAGATGTTAAAGAGATCAGTGGGAAAAAAATAAAATTTAATTTAACATCGAAAGAAAGACTAGCTTTGAAAGATCTTAAAAGAATGATAATGTGGTTATAAAACCCACGGACAAAGGAGGAGGTGTTGTACTTATGGATGCAGATAAATATGAGCAGGAGGTAATGAGACAACTAAATGACACTATGGTGTATAAAAAATTGAAAAAGGACCCCACAGATGCTTTTCAATTACAATTAAGGACCATCATAGATATGTACCACCTTAATGGCACACTTACAGAAAAAGAAGCAAAATTTGCCATCATTGAGAAACCTCAGATCCCTGCCATATATATCCTGCCGAAGGTCCACAAGGACCCGGTGTGTCCACCAGGGAGACCTATAGTCTCTGGAGTGGACTCCATAACTGCAAACCTATCCCAACTCATCGATTTTCACCTTCAGCCATTGGTACTCACCAATAAATCTCATTTGAAGGACACTAGGGATGTTCTAAATTTACTGAATTCCACCACATGGGAAGAAGGCTATTTCCTAGTTAGCGCAGATGTTAGCTCGCTATACACTATTATATCACATACGGATGGGGTGGAGGCAGTTAAAATCTTTCTATCTAGATCAGGAATGAATCAGGGTCTACAAAATTTCCTCATTGAGGGAATTACGTTCATCTTAGAACACAATTATTTCCTATTTAAGGGTGAATTCTACATTCAGAATACAGGTACAGCCATGGGCACCAGGTTCGCCCCCAGTTATGCCAACATATTTATGGGACTCTGGGAGGAGCTATATGTGTGGCAGAATACGAAACTGGGGGCGAACCTGGTGACATGGTCACGGTATATAGACGATATTTTGTTTATATGGAAGGGGAACAGGGAGAGTCTTGACAACTTCTGTTCCCATTTGAATAATAACACCCAAAATATAAAGCTTTCTTTTGAAATCAGTGAATCCTGTCTGCATTTTCTAGATATCACTATATACATTAAAGAAGGTAAAATAGAAATTAAAACCTACCAAAAGCCTACCGACTCTGCAACGTATATCCATACAAATAGTTGCCATCACCGGAATTGGCTGGACTCAATTCCGGGTGGGCAGTTCAAACGTCTTAGACGTAATTGCACTGCAGAATCTGTTTTTGAAGAACAAGCACAAAAAATGAAAGACTCCTTTATAGCTTGTGGATATAATCAGGATAAAGTGGAGAGTGGTCTTTCAAATGAACAACAGATTGATCGAAAAGACCTATTGAAGAGTAAAGTAAATCAAAGCAATGAGGATAGGTTCCAATGGGCATTTGTCACTGGTTTCAATTCACAACATAAGGACATAGAGAAAGCCTTTAGGAAGAATTGGTGTATTCTACAAAGAGACCCTGTAATAGGGAAATTATTACCTGAAAAGCCGGTACATATATATAGAAAGGCAAGAAACATTAAAGACCAACTAGTGAGAAGTATTTATCCAAAAAAAGAAGAACGTTTTAGTTATAATAGATCTAAAGGTTTCTACAGGTGCAGTTCCTGTATTGGCTGCAGGAACATTAATGGACTAACCACTTCTAAAGTAGATAAAATTGTTATAAATGGATTTGAACACAAAGTGGATGAGTTCATAACTTGCAATACGGCCAATGTTATTTATGCGGTAGAATGTATATGCAATAAATTTTACATTGGTCGCACTACAAGACCGCTAAAGGTTCGAATAGCCGAACACTGTAGAAATATTAAAAAAGGCTTAGAGAGTCATGCACTGTCAAGCCATTTTAAAGACAAACATAAGTGTTCTTTACATGAAGTTAAAAACTTCTATGGTCTGAAATTAGTTAAGACCACGGAAAGATCAAAAGATATCTTAGGTATTCTTGCTAAAATGGAAATGACGTTTATATATAAGTACAAAACTCTACTTCCATCTGGTCTTAACAGTGACTTTGAGTTGCAATGGTTCCTTTAATGAGGTCTACCTTATGTTCAATTTATTTTAACTTTTTGTGGGGAAAAAAATTGCTTTATTTTTATATTTATATTTATGTGGTTCTTAATGTGACTAAGGATATTATGGAGGTTACATATATTCTCTTTCCTCCAAGATATTGATCATCTATTTGAGTTTCCATGGTTACGAATGTGAGAAGTCTACTTCGGACAAAATGACCTCAAAATTATGGATGGAACTGCCATTAGAGGAGTGTGGAGCCGGGGGAGCGCTTCCGCGGTGCACATATCCGGTGGCCGTATGGACGACGTTATCGAGCCCAGGGAGAGAAGATCGTGACGGGGATTTCCGGCGGAAGTGAGGCAAATGATGTACCCACGATGGATAGAATCCAGCGGCAGCAGTGAAACTCGTCAGGACGGAACCTAGACGGAAGTAAGACGGACGCCATCTTGCTCTGGACGGAAGTGAGTCGCCCGCCATCTTGGGAGAGGCAAGAGACTGCTCTATGGCCGGGACTATGCATTTTTCATCAGATGAACATTACTCTAAGGGGAATTTGTTCTTCATTATACAGAGGAGGGGGTCATAATTGTAATTGTTCACACCAGAACATTATTGTTAATTAGAATGGGTATATATATTGCACACATCACAGGTTACCCCTCACACCTTGACAAAGATTCCTAGAGGATCGAAACGCGTAGGTGGGGGTACCTGTGCTACAGTGAGGACGCTATCTGGTGAGGAGAGAACCCCAGGATTGAAATAAACGGGGCCCCGTTTGTTTGAACGTCACCATCTTATTCCTGGCCTGTCTCCAATCCGGGTATGCTCCTTACAGTTTTTTAAGAAGTGGTTTTAATAAAGTGTTTTTATGAGTGAAAAAGATTTGGTTCACTTATATACTTTCTCCTGAGGATTCATGTCTGGGAGATGATTGTGGATTGAAAAAAGGAAAAAGGAAAGAAAGAACCCACTTACTATGCACCTTTACAAGTTTTAATCTGTGAGTGTTCTGCTAACAGGGGTTATCCCCTGGCGTTCATACTTGGTGTTGGATCTATATAACTGAGTACCGTATAGGCCTGAATGCAAGCTTTCTATCTGTGAGTTTTCACTGAAGGGGGCATCCCCTGACCCTATATGGTGGTGGTTCTCTACCAATTTTTATGAGAAGTTTACCTTTCTATTTATGATTGTGAGTGATCTGATTTAGGGGTATGAGACCCCGTGACATATCATTATTGGAGTACTAAATCACTAGACAAAAGTGCAATTTTACCCAACAGTATTACACAAGGATCTTTTTGTGTTTTCTATTTTTTTCATGCTCTACGTTACCCTAAGAAACAAGTGGAACATCTCCAGAGTCGCATTAACCAGGGGAGTACATTCATTTCTCTCATTTGTCATTTTTAATTTATTTGGGCGCACATATTGGCCAGAGGTATTTTTGTGTTTGTAGCACTTGCTCATGACTGCTCTGCATCACCGCCAGTGGGTGGGGTAGGAAATGTTATCCTTTTCCTCGCAGACCCAGTTGCGGGAAAAAATGAAGGAGGAGCTGTGGATTGTGTCACATTCCGCTTGAGTTGACAATTTTCTCGCCATCAGGTCTTTGCACCTCTGCAGACTGGTATCTGCCGGAAAGAGATACAACATAGGCTTTAAACCTAGGATAGAGCATGGTGGCCAAAATGTAGTGCTCTGCTTTCAACAGATTGACCACCCTTGAATCCTGGCAAAGCGAATGAAGGGCTCCATCCACAAGTCCCACATACTTAGCGAAATCGCTCTGTTTTAGCTCCTCCTTCAATTTCTCCAGCTGCTTCTGCAAAAGCCTGATGAGGGGAATGACTTGACTCAAGCTGGCAGTGTCTGAGCTGACTTCACGTGTGGCAAGTTTGAAGGGTTGGAGAACCTTGCACAACACAGAAATCATTCTCCACTGCGCTTGCGTCAGGTGAATTTCCCCTCCTTTGCCTATATCGTTGGTGGATGTATAGGCTTGAATGGCCTTTTGCTGCTCCTCCATCCTCTGAAGCATATAGAGTGTTGAATTCCAACTCGTTACCATCTCTTGCTTTAGGTGATGGCAGGGCAGGTTCAAGAGTGTTTACTGGCACTCCAGTCTTCGGCATGCAGTCGCTGAATGTCGAAAGTGGCCCGCAATTCTTCGGGCCACCGACAGCATCTCCTGCACGCCCCTATAATTTTTCAAGAAATTCTACACCACCAAATTAATTCTATGTGCAAAATATGGGACTCACTGGAATTTGCCCAGATGTAATGCAAGCACAATATTGGTGGCGTTGTCAGATATCACTAATCCCCAGGAGAGTCTAAGTGGGGTAAGCCACTGTGCGATGATGTCCCTCAGTTTTCAGAAGAGGTTGTCAGCGGTGTGCCTCTTACGGAAAACGGCGTAGCTTGCTTAGGAATGAGTTGGCGTTTGTGAGATGCTGCTACTGGTGCGGCTGCTGTTGTTGCTGCGGGAGGTAATACATCTACCCAGTGGGCTGTCACAGTCATGTAGCCCTTAGTTTGCCCTGATCCACTTGTCCACACGTCCGTGGTTAAGTGGACACTGGGTACAACTGCATTTTTCAAGACACTAAGGACACTTTTCTTAATGTCCCTGTACAGTCCAGGAATCGCGTGCCTAGTGAAGTGGAATCTAGATGGGATTTGGTACCGGGGACACAGTACGTCCATCAACTGTCTAAATCCCACTGCACTAATGGCAGATACCGGACGCACGTCTATCACCAGCATAGTTGTTATGGCCTCAGTAATCCGTTTTGCAACAGGGTGACTGCTGTCATATTTCATCTTCCTCGCAAAAAGGACTGTTGGACAGTCAATTGCTTAGTTGAAGTAGTACAAGTGGTCTTCCGACTTCCCCTCTGGGATGATGATCGACTCCCAGCAGAAACAACAGCAGTGGCAGCAGCAGCAGTAGGTGTACCACTCAAGGATCCTTCGGAGGAATCCATGTTAGCAAAGTCATGCTAGTGACATGGCCTGCCGGACTACTTATGTTCCTGACTGAGGAAGAAATTGACGTTGAGGTATTTGGTGGTGTGGCTTGCAGGAGCTTGGGTACAACAGGAAGAAGGGATTTAGGTGTCAGTGGACTGCTTATGCTCTTACCCAAAGTTTCTGAACTTGACAATGACTTCTGATGAATGCGCTGCAGGTGACGTATAAGGGAGTATGTTCCTAGGTGGATAACGTCCTTACCCCTGCTTATTACGGATTGACAAAGGCAACACATGGCTTGACACCTGTTGTCCGGATTTGTGGAGAAATAATTCCACACCGAAGAGGTGGCTTTTTTGGTATTTTGCCCAGGCATGACAATGGGCTTTCTCATCTCATGTACAACAACTGTCTGCACTGGTGCCTTATACAAATGTACCACATTGCCATCAGAATCCTCATCGTCAATTTCCTCCTCAGCGCCACCTACACCAATATCCTCCTCATCCTGGTGTACGTCTACAGTGACATCCTCAATCTCAATATCAGCAACTGGACTGGCAGTACTTTCAGGGGGCATGCAAATGGTGGTAGGAGCCTCCTCTTTCCATACAGTCTTGGGAAGGTCAGACCTAGACACTGCAACCGCGGACACACTTGGACTCTCCTTGGGGATTTCTGATCTCTCTGAATGCACAGTTGTTTTTTCCTGTGTTTTAACAAGCTTCATTTTTTACATTTTTCGAGAGAGGAGGGCTTCCATCCTCATGAGAAGCTAAGCCACCAGTCATGGACATAGGCCAAGGGCTTTCCTTGCCACTTTGTGTTGTGAATTGCATATTGCCAATTTTACGTTTCCCATCAGATAAATTTCTTTTTTTCCTGATTATTCATTTTTGTTTCTTGGATTTTACAAGCCCTCTATGACATTGGGTATCGGCCTTAGCAGACAACGTTGATGGACTTGCATTGTCAATGTCATGACTAGTAGCTTCAGCACTAGTACTAGGAACTGGAAGTGGTTCCTGATCTTGAACTATTTTTTCCTCCAAATTGTTGTTCTCCATTTCACAGGACAGCACTCCTTTATTATTACAGCACACAGAACAGTGCTACTTTATTTTCACAGCACCCATGTGTTCTTACAGCATTCAGGACCAGTGTGCTTTTATTTTAACAACAGCAGCACCCCTGAATTATTACAGCATACAAGACTGGGCCAGCACCCCTATATTTTCACAGCATACAGGGCCAGTGTAATATTATTTTAACAGCAGCACCCCTGTATTTTTACAGCATACAGGACCAGTGTGCTTTTATTTTAACAACAGCAGCACCCCTGAATTATTACAGCATACAAGACTGGGCCAGCACCCCTATATTTTCACAGCATACAGGACCAGTGTGCTTTTATTTTAACAACTGAACCCCTGAATGTTTACAGCAAACAGGGCCAGGGTGCTTTTATTTTAACAACTGCACCCCTGATTTTTTACAGCATACATGACCAGTGTGCTTTTATTTGAACAGAAGCACCCCTGAATTTTCACAGCATACAAGACTGGGCCAGCACCCCTGTATTTTTACAGCATACAGGACCAGTTTGCTTTTATTTTAACAACTGCACCCCATAATTTTTTACAGCATACAGGACCAGTGTACTTTTATTTTAGCAGAAGCACCCCTGAATTTTTACAGCATACAAGATTGTGCCAGCACCCCTGTATTTTCACAGCATACAGGACTAGTGTGCTTTTATTTTAACAACAGCAACCCTGATTTTTTATAGTATACAGGAGGACAGTGCCCCTGCTTCCTTTACAACACAGTGACAACCAGGACAGCAACAACACCCATGTACAGCTGCAGCACCCCTAACAGCACATGAAACACCAGTGACAGCACCCCTAACAGCACAGGTAGAGCATAGTGACAGGAGCAGCACCCCTACGGAGCACACACTGACCCCACCCGTCGCCAACTCCCACAGAGAGACAGAGCTCTGTATCCCTCACTCTCCAAATCCAGAGTGAAAATGGCGGTGACACGCAGCTGTTTATATGGAATCCAAAGCCCATGAGAATCCGACAGCGGGATGATGACCTTTTGCCTCGTTCTGGCTTCCGATTCTGGTAGGAAGTCCTGAGCCGAGCTCGGATCCAGGCTCAGAACGTGAAGTTCAGAGGGGTTCGGTTCTCTGGGAACCGAACCCGCTCATCTCTATATTTATGTGACCATGAGGGGTGGAGTATGGGCGCGATATGAACAGGGAAAAAATAAATGTAGGGAGAGAATATTCCAATTATGGGCCTAATTCAGCAAGGATCGCAAATCAGCAAAATTAGCAAAAAAAGCGTAGAAACGCAAATTCTGCAACTTAAATAGCAAAAACTGAGAAAAAAAAACTAATTTCTAAAACTTAGCAAAACTGCGTATGCACTGCGAAAAGTAGACATGTAGGGGGCGTACTAAAGGGCTGGACTAGCAAAACCTACGATCAGGGGCGTGTTGCGGGGCGTGTTGTGGGCGTATGCTGATGGTCGGTGGGCAGTGCATTCACAATTTTTACAACAGATCGCACATTTCTGCTGTGCAGTTTCTGAGTGATTACAGGTCTACCTTAAAAATTGCACAAGCTGACCTCAGTTATAGACTGCATGTATACTGCAATCATTGCTTCATTACACCCAGCTGAAGAAGCTCACAGCTCAGACCACAAATCACTTCATTCAGCTGTATTGGAAGTGGAACTTAAGGCCCATACACATTAGACGATGTCGCTCTGTGAGCGACATCGTCGAATGTTTCCCCCTCCCGGGCCGGCCGGTCGGCGGCCACCTGTACACACTGAGTGATATGACCGCTCATATCGCTCAGTGACCTCACGCCCCCGCCAGCCCTGCATGAAGGTCGTGGACGACAGTCCACATCCTTCATGCATGCCCTACCGACAGCGACGATCGTTGCCGACCCGCAGGGCCGCGCATCGTTCATCACTGGCGGCATACACACTTAACGATAAAATGAGCGACGCCGCTCAAGGAGGGGGAAAATGAGCGACGTCGCTCATTTAATCATTAAGTGTGTACGGACCTTTAGAAACATGTAAGGTATTGTTTAACTCTGTAACACATGTTGATTGTGAAAATATATGTTACTAACCGACTTGTGTTTACACTTACTAACAATCGAGGTTTGACAACCACACTATTTGATAGAAGCAAATGTAAAATAACCTTTACAAGCATTTTGCTTAGTAGTATCTGCTGAATGACATTTAGCTTCCTAACATTTTTTTTTTAAACAACCAACATAACAAGGATATCCAGGGTTACGGGGCATAGTCACGCACTATGGTTATTATAAAAAAGAGGGGTAAAACGTAACGGCAGTCATCAACTTCAGTCAAAATTTTATACAAAATAATCGTGCATAGGAGACCACAAATAGGTTGAACTCGATGGACAATTGTCTTTTTTCAACCTTAGATACTATGGGGTAAATTTACTAAGCTCCCGATTTTGACCGAGATGCCGTTTTTTCATCAAAGTGTCATCTCGGTAATTTACTAAGCAATAATCACGGCAGTGATGAGGGCATTCGTAATTTTTTGCAAGTCCAAGAAAAAAATTACGAATGAATACACCATCGGTCAAAACGCGGCTGTTTAAGTATGAATCTCGGTAATTTACTAAGAAGTGCAAAGCAAAAAACAAACAAACACTGCCGTGAAAAATTACAACTCGTAAAAAAGTGCTAAAAAAAAAACAGACCTGCTTTTTTTTCCCGTGATTGGATAGGCATGCAGGGATCCATGAGATCCGTGCATGTATATCAGTGGGAAGGGGTGGGAAAGTTGTTATTTTATTAAAAAAAATTGCGTGGGGTCCCCCCTCCTAAGCATAACCAGCCTCGGGCTCTTTGAGCCGATCCTGGTTGCAGAAATATGGGGAAAAAATTGACAGGGGTTCCCCCATATTTAAGCAACCAGCATCGGGCTCTGCGCCTGGTCCTGGTTCCAAAAATACGGGGGACAAAAAGAGTAGGGGTCCCCCGTATTTTTAAAACCAGCACCGGGCTCCACTAGCTGGACAGATAATGCCACAGCCGGGGGTCACTTTGATATAGTGCCCTGCGGCCGTGGCATCAAAAATCCAACTAGTCACCCCTGGCCGGGGTACCCTGGGGGAGTGGGGACCCCTTCAATCAAGGGGTCCCCCCCCCCCAGCCACCCAAGGGCCAGGGGTGAAGCCCGAGGCTGTGTCCCCCCCCATCCAATGGGCTGCGGATGGGGAGGCTGATAGCCTTTTGTGATAATGAAAAGATATTGTTTTTAGTAGCAGTACTACAAGGCCCAGCAAGCCTCCCCCGCATGCTGGTACTTGGAGAACCACAAGTACCAGCATGCGACGGAAAAACGGGCCCGCTGGTACCTGTAGTACTACTACTAAAAAAATACCCAAAAAAAGACAAGACACACACACCGTGAAAGTAAAGATTTATTACATACATGCACACAAACATACATACATACTTACCTTATGTTCACACGCAGGTCGGTCCTCTTCTCCAGTAGAATCCAAGGGGTACCTGTTGAATAAATTCTACTCACCAGATCGCGGGTCCCAGGGTCCTCGGGGCATCCATTTGTAATCCACGTACTTGCATAAAATAAGAAAACGGAAAGCCGAGCCACGAACTGAAAGGAGCCCCATGTTTTCACATGGGACTCCTTTCCCCGAATGCCAGAAACCCACTCTGACTGATGTCTAAGTGGGTTTCTTCAGCCAATCAGGGAGTGCTACGTTGTAGCACTCTCCTGATCGGCTGTGTGCTCCTGTACTGAGTGACAGGCGGCACACGGCAGTGTTACAATGTAGCGCCTATGCGCTCCATTGTAACCAATGGTGGGAACTTTCTGCCCTGCGGTTGACCTAAAGTGACGTCACCGCTGAGCAGAAAGTTCCCACCATTGGTTACAATGGAGCGCATAGGCGCTACATTGTAACACTGCCGCGTGCCGCCTGTCACTCAGTACAGGAGCACACAGCCGATCAGGAGAGTGCTACAACGTAGCACTCCCTGATTGGCTGAAGAAACCCACTTAGACATCAGTCAGAGTGGGTTTCTGGCATTCGGGGAAAGGAGTCCCATGTGAAAACATGGGGCCCCTTTCAGTTCGTGGCTCGGCTTTCCGTTTTCTTATTTTATGCAAGTACGTGGATTACAAATGGATGCCCCGAGGACCCTGGGACCCGCGATCTGGTGAGTAGAATTTATTCAACAGGTACCCCTTGGATTCTACTGGAGAAGAGGACCGACCTGCGTGTGAACATAAGGTAAGTATGTATGTATGTTTGTGTGCATGTATGTAATAAATCTTTACTTTCACGGTGTGTGTGTCTTGTCTTTTTTTGGGTATTTTTTTAGTAGTAGTACTACAGGTACCAGCGGGCCCGTTTTTCCGTCGCATGCTGGTACTTGTGGTTCTCCAAGTACCAGCATGCGGGGGAGGCTTGCTGGGCCTTGTAGTACTGCTACTAAAAACAATATCTTTTCATTATCACAAAAGGCTATCAGCCTCCCCATCCGCAGCCCATTGGATGGGGGGGGGACACAGCCTCGGGCTTCACCCCTGGCCCTTGGGTGGCTGGGGGGGGGGACCCCTTGATTGAAGGGGTCCCCACTCCCCCAGGGTACCCCGGCCAGGGGTGACTAGTTGGATTTTTGATGCCACGGCCGCAGGGCACTATATCAAAGTGACCCCCGGCTGTGGCATTATCTGTCCAGCTAGTGGAGCCCGGTGCTGGTTTTAAAAATACGGGGGACCCCTACTCTTTTTGTCCCCCGTATTTTTGGAACCAGGACCAGGCGCAGAGCCCGATGCTGGTTGCTTAAATATGGGGGAACCCCTGTCAATTTTTTACCCATATTTCTGCAACCAGGATCGGCTCAAAGAGCCCGAGGCTGGTTATGCTTAGGAGGGGGGACCCCACGCAATTTTTTTTAAGGATTTTACAGTGTTTAATTTAAAAAAAATAAAATAAAAAATGAACCCCAGCACGGATCACACAGATCCGGCCGAGATTCATTGTAAAAAAGTCGGCAGTGTTTTGCTAATCACTGCCGTAAAAATAAAAATAAAAACACGAATGACATCGACATCGGAACAAAAGAAAAACCCGAATACGGCAGCTTAGTAAATCCGTCGTAACAAATTCAAAAAGTTGCAGTTTTACACTTTCGATGTCATTCGTGATTGAACTTTGACCTGAAACGGGAAAATACGAATGTTAGTAAATTTACCCCTATGTTACTATACCCACATTCATTTTTTTTATTTTTTACTAATTTATTTGTGAACTACACACATAAATATATGTTGAAGAACAGCAACACCATCTTTTTATTTTCAAGTTTTGCAAATTCTGCTCCATTTGTATAATTATTGAAACAAATCTTTACACATAATTCCTTAAAGTAAGGTATGTAAATAAAAGCAAATAAACAATAATATGTAATGTTTGACCACTTCACAATCAAAAAAACACTATATATTTTTACATATACATTGGCAGTTATTCTTAAACTCAATCACAGGTTGCAAAAGACTGCACTATAGAGGGATGCAACAGAAAAGGAAAATAGGGATTTCTGCATTAGGAGTCAGTCGACTGGTTCACTGTTGCTGACATACATTAAATGCCAAAAGGTAAGAGTTTGCAAACATAGATTTAAAACTCTAAGGTACAGTAAATCAATGCTTGAAAAGTGACAGCATATATTTTTACTCTCTATCCTTCTTATGTAAACGGGATTGTTTTAATATTAAATACTGTATGTCTCATGGCTCTCAGCCTGTTTCTTTGTCTCTTTCATATCCTTGCATTAATTTGCATAATAAAATGACTACAAATAAACATCAAACAGATATATCAAAGCCAAAGTCCCTGTTCAAAACACCTCTCACAATGCACATCTATTTGTGTTCGTGTTTACATATATTCAGTCTTACTAGCACCAGCAGAAAGCCACAGACTTCCATACTGCATATTCCTATGAATGTTAGATACATATGATGCCCGCTCTGATACATTACAACAATAATATCCCCAAAAATAACACAAAGTATTATATAAGAGTATTAATACTAATAAGTAACACATTTATGTGATTCCTTACTATGGCTGATCACTCTTCCACAGCCTTCATATCTTTACATGCTCTCTAAATACTTATCTCTTTATTAACCACTTGCCTGGCATGGTCGTATCAGATGCGACCATGCCTGCAAGTGCATTATCTGACCTGGTCGCACAGGATGTGACCAGTCAGATAAACAGTGTTAGCAGCAGCAGGGAAGGGAAACTTCCCTCTGCTGCTGCTCACAGAGGGACCGGAAAGGTCCCTCTGCCTCCCTGCACTCTCCCCTACTGATTGCCGTGCTGCCGATCACTGCTGATTGGTCAGCACGGCAGGACCCCTCCAGTCAGAGCCGGCCCTAACCAATATGATGCCCTAGGCAAGATTTTAGCCGGTGCCCCCTAGCACCACCGCTGGTTCTTCCTCTGACCTTGCACCTCTTTCCCAGCACCATCACCCCTGACCCATAGAAGTCCTTATTTTGGTGTTTGTACCCTCTATATTTTAAATAGGAACAGCTCACACATTTGGCGCACAGCCCAAAAAAGGGTGTGTTTTTGCTGGCAAGGGGCATGGCCACACAATAGTAACCCCAATTCCAATTATGCCACACAGTACTGCAACTTTATTCACATTTGATCATGCAATAGTGTCCATAATTCATATTACATCCCACAGTAGTATCACTTTACCTTATAAACATTAATCCTCACAGTAGTGCCCCTTATTCACATTACATCACACTGAATTGCTCGTTATTCACATTACACCACACCCTATTGCTCTTTATTCACATTAGATGACACAGTAGTGCCCTTTATATACGCAGCGCCACAAAGTAGAGCACCTTATACACATAATGCCACATATTAGTAATGCATTTATACACCTAATTCAACACAGTAATACCCCTTACACATATGAGACACCTTATTAATGTCCATATAAACATAATGCGCTTTACACATTATGACAATCTTTATTAATGCCCTTTTACACATAATGTCCCTTACACATATGCTGCACATTATTAATGCCTTTATACACATAATGACACACAGTGCCACCTACACATTTGCTGCACATTATTAGTGCCCCTTTACACATAATGACACACATACAGTAGTACCCTGTTACACATATGCCGCACATTATTAATGCCCTTGGGGGTAATTCTGAGTTGATCGCAGCAGCAAGTTTGTTAGCAATTGGGCAAAACCATGTGCACTGCAGGAGAGGGCAGATATGACATGTGCAGAGAGAGTTAGATTTGGGTGGGTTATTTTGTTTCTGTGCAGGGTAAATACTGACGGCTTTATTTTTATGCTGCAATTTAGATGTCAGTTTGAATACACTCCACCCAAATCTAACTCTCTCTGCACATGTTACATCTGCCCCACCTGCAATGCACATGGTTTTGTCCAACTGCTAACAAATTTGCTGCTGCGATCAACTCAGAATTAGGCCCCTTATACACATAATGACACACATAGTGCCCCTTACACATTTACACATATGTTGCACATTATTAATGCATTTTTACATGACACACATAATGCTCCTTACACATATTCTGAACACTACTGCACAACCAACCCAAACACACACACACACACACGCACGCACGCACGCACACACACACACACACACACACAGCACTCACATTTCCACTAACACTGTGACCTCTGCCTCTGCTTGGATACAGATGTGTCCTCATAAATATTGCCTCAATGCTAACATCGGGCACCTTTTTTTAATGAAAATGCATCTTATTTGCATTGCTATGTGGCTAGGATGCACAAGCAGCTTCTGCTGATTAAAATGATATGTGGCATGCCTATATACTGCGTGCGACTGTGTCTGTATCTGCATATGAAATGCTACATACAGAATATAGGCATGCTGCATATCATTTTAATCAGCAGAAGCTGCTGATGCCCCTAGGCATACTAGATGCCCTAGGCAATTGCCTAGTTTGCCTATGCCTATGGCCGGCTCTGCCTCCAGTGGCTGCAGACAATAGCAGCGGCTGAACAGAGTAAATGAACCCTCGCAAGCCCCCCCCCCCCCCCCTCCCCTGCGTACCTGGAGGCAGTCCTGGCTTTCAAAATAAAAGCCTCAATGTTTCCAATGTTCCTATGGTCGTGATGTTCACGATTGATGTTTCGATGTCTGAGAAAAATATTTTAAAAAATATATATTTTTTATTTTTAAACTAAAATCATTTTGGATAGGGTTAAATTCATGTTCTTCATCTAATTCACTCATAAAAAAACACTAATACACCCTCACACCTACCCTACTCCCACCTGTACCATCCACACTAATACACCCTCACACCTACCCTACTCCCACCTGTACCACCCACATTAATACACCCTCACACCTACCCTGCTCCCACCTGTAATATCCACACTCATACACCCTCACACCTACCCTACTCCCACCTGTACTATCCACACTAATACACCCTCACACCTACCCTACTCCCACCTGTACCATCGACACTAATACTCCTCACATCTACCCTACTCCCACCTGTACTATCCACACTAATACACCCTCACACCTACCCTA
Source organism: Pseudophryne corroboree (assembly GCF_028390025.1). Lineage (NCBI taxonomy): Eukaryota > Metazoa > Chordata > Amphibia > Anura > Myobatrachidae > Pseudophryne > Pseudophryne corroboree. Next base: position 179,962,330 of record NC_086447.1, read on the forward strand.
CTCCCACCTGTACCACCCACACTAATACTCCTCACACCTACCCTACTCCCACCCACACTAATACACCCTCACACCTACCCTACTCCCACCTGTACCACCCACATTAATACACCCTCACACCTACCCTACTCCCACCTGTACTATCCACACTAATACACCCTCACACCTACCCTACTCCCACCTGTACCACCCACACTAATACTCCTCACATCTACCCTACTCCCACCTGTACCACCCACGCTAATACACCCTCACATCTACACTACTCCCACCTGTACCACCCACACTAATACACCCTCACACCTACCCTACTCCCACCTGTACCATCCACACTAATACACCCTCACACCTACCCTTCTTCCACCTGTACCATCCACACTAATACACCCTCACACCTTCCCTACTCCCACCTGTACCATCCACACTAATACACCCTCCCACCTACCCTACTTCCACCTGTACCACCCACACTAATACACCCTCACACCTACCCTACTCCCACCTGTAATATCCACACTAATACACCCTCACACCTACCCTACTTCCACCTGTCCCACCCACACTAATACACCCTCACACCTACCCAACTCCCACCTGTACCATCGACACTAATACACCCTCACACCTACCCTACTCCCACCTGTACCACTCACACTAATACACCCTCACACCTACCCTACTCCCACCTGTACCACTCACACTAATACACCCTCACACCTACCCTACTTCCACCTGTCCCACCCACACTAATACACCCTCACACCTACCCTACTTCCACCTGTACCATCCACACTAATACACCCTCACACCTACCCTACTTCCACCTGTCCCACCCACACTAATACACCCTCACACCTACCCTACTTCCACCTGTCCCACCCACACTAATACACCCTCACACCTACCCTACTTCCACCTGTACCACCAACACTAATACACCCTCACACATACCCTACTCCAACCTGTACCATCCACACTAATACACCTACACACCTACCCTACTCCCATTTGTACTACCCACACTAATACACCATAACATCTACCCTACTCCCACCTTGACCAACCACACTAATACACCTTCACACCTACCCTACTCCCACCTGTACCATCCACACTAATACACCCTCACACCTAACCTATCTCCCACCTGTACCACTCACACTAATACACCTTCACACCTACCCTACTACCACCTGTATAACCCACACTAATACACCCTCACACCTACCCTACTCCCACCTGTACCATCCACACTAATACACCTTTCCTACTCCCACCTGTACCACCCACACTAATACACCTTCACACCTGCCCTACTTCCACCTGTACCACCCACACTAATACACCCTCACACCAACCCTACTCCCACCTGTACCACCCACACTAATACACCCTCACACCTACCCTACTCCCACATGTACCACTCACTTATTCCCATTCACATCTACCTCCACTTGCACCACCCACATTAATATACCTTCACACCTTCCCTAATCCCATCTGCTGTATAATACCCACACTACTAAACCCTAACACCTACCCTACTCCCACATACACTAATACACCCTCACACTGACCCTCTTCCCACTATACAGCCCACACTAATACATCCTCACATCTACCCGAATCCCACCTATACTACCCACACTTATACACCCTCACACATACCATACTCCCACTAATACACTCTCCTATCTACCCTACTCTCACCTATACTACCCACACTAATACACCTTCAAACATACTGTACTCCAACCTATACTGCCCACACTAGTACACCCTCACATCTACCCTACTCCTACCTGTACCACCCACACTAATACACCTTCACATCTACTCTACTCCCACCTGTACCAACCACACTAATTCACATTCACATGTACCACCATACTAATTCTCATTCACTTCTACTCTAGTCCCACCTATACCACCCACACTAATACACCTTCCCTAATCCCGTCTACTGTATAATACCCACACTAATGCACCCACACACCTACCCTACTCCCAACTATACTACTGTTACATGTGCTGTCTGCAACTCTGTTCTGTCAGTTTAATTGCAACTCTCCAGTATTCTGTCTGCTCAATTGCTGTAGCAGCACACCTGTTGGGAGATGCCTTATTACCTTACTCCAGCATGTGGTTTCTTGTTAAAGTCAGGAGCCTGGGGATGTGCAGTGTCAAAGTCGAAAAATATTGCAGTACACACATCAAGTACAAACTACACACAGATGGCCTCCGTGCACGTACTTATTCTGCCGTGCGTGCACATATCCGCAATTTGCGTATGGTCGCTCCCGTGGTCCTGCGCATTAGCGCGTGGTATGAGTATTTACGGTAGAGTTTGTGAACGCATGGAAAGCTATCAAGACAAATTACATATTTAATCCAATTAGTGCACAATGTACACATAGTCTCCTTGCACCACGTCAGTAAGTTACAGCAGTTTAAATGGTAACAGAACAAAGGGATTCACCTTTACAGGATAGGAGGGGACAGAACAAGGTTATAAGGTGGTGTTTGGTATCCAGCTGTAGGGTATTTTAAGGGTAACATTCCGGTGTTGGTCTGCAGCAGATTGCATGTTCCTGCGGATAGTTATGTGCAGGAGCAGAATATATATATAAACTGTATTTACTGTACATTATGTATGCGGCGGGAATCCAGAGGAGACCACCCAAAAGAGCAGTTGGAACAGACATCGCCCACCTATTCAAACCGACCTATGACCTCTCCTGTACTGTAAATGACCATCCCTGTGTCCAATGGACAAAGAGATTACAGTATCCATTGTGTTAGGTTTTGGAAGAATTGTATAAAGAGAGCCTGCTGCAGGCCTGGTCAGACACAAGACTCACAAAGTTATCTATCAGATGACGGAGGACCAGACTGGGTAGCGCGGCGAAATCCAAACAAGTATGTAACATTGACTGTAGCCATTATTCTGTTGTATTGTATTGTATATATTGTAACCCCCTTTCAGTAATAATATGCTGTGGTGTCGGAACCCAGCAGTTTAATTACAATCTGGTGTCATGTCTTCCTTTCCCTGCTAAAGTTTAAAGTGTATTATTATCGCATTGCATAGCTGTTAAGGGTTCACGGTGTATCATTGGGTGTGTACGCGCTGTGTGTACTTTGTACAGCCAGCGCAGCGTTTGTACGCAAAGCCCGTACTCGGTACGGGACTCTGTACGCTAACGGTGTAAAAAGTCCGTAGGTTGCGGATTAAGTATAGCGGCCGCAGCGGCTCCATGGTAAAGTGTATTTAAAGTGTGTTTAAGGTATAGCTTTTCATTCCTGTATATAAAATCAGCATTATCAATTGGGGGCTCCGTCAGGGATTCCACATACTCACAGCCTTACAGGTCACAGCAGACTTAATATATCAGCAAAAGGGTGGACAGAAAGTATCCTATGTAACCTTTTCTTGGTCGGTGGATACACTGAAAACCCTACTTGTTTGCTGATTAGATGACGTCTGCTCTGTATGGTTTGTAGAGATGCTGGTAGAACCCGTAAAATAACCAGGAAAAAAGCTATTTAAAAATCTGTGATTTTTTTTTGGCTCCAAAAGCGCACCCATACCCTTTGTATACCATCTCACATTGTTGCAAAACAAGGTTCAAATAAGTCATATTGTGTTTGATTCAGATTGGATTGTTTATCTGTTTAAGTAGGTTTAAAAGTATATTTAAAAGTGGCTGCATAGTCTTGATATAGTTTTTATTTTTAACTCAGGTCTAAAATAACTTCTGGTGCTTGTGTGATGTGTGATTTCTTTGTGACAAATGAAGCCGTATGGTCTGTCCTCCATTTTGGACTAACTACATGGCCTGTCCACCATTTTGTGTAACCCTCATGGATGTGGAAGGGGGAGGAGCAGCGGCCATTTTGGGAAGGTCATTTTCTAAATGGCTGATTTTCACTGCTCAGAATAATCAGCTTTCCTTGGCCACATCAAAGACCATTTATGAGTTACCAATGCATTTATTTAACCCATGCCATAGTCAATTACAAATCATTTCAGCTGGGCCTAGTGAGAGTTAATAGATGAATACTTGATGTAAGAATTACACACAGATATAAAAAAGTTTTTATCTTTTTCCTCCAGGATTTAGTTAAATCTGCTTGCTATAAGATAGCCATTGAAATGCAAATTAACCCGTGTAATTGCTTTCTCTTAGCAGTGAAAAAAACACTTTTACAGGCAGGCAAAAGCACATAGCTTTGATATGCAAATTAGAAGCACTGAATGGGTAAATGAGTCTCACAGGAGACCAGTGAATGGTACATATATATAATATTATTATAATTATGTGTATATTTATACCAGTGTATGTTCTGCAAGATGGCTATCCAATCTGAATTATATCATTTAAATGATTGATTATTGCTAGATTCATTATAGATCTGTGTGAAACCGGTTACATTTTGTTGCTATATAGTTAAAACTAAAATAAATGTTTAAGGAAGTAAGTGTAAAGCACAAACGCAGTCTGGCCTGGTTGTAAAGGTTTATACAGGAAGAAACTGTGTGTTGTGTTAAGTGAGCGATTATAGTTAGTATTGCTCACATTTATCGAAGTTGTTTGAGTTGTTTTATTGCGTACACACATTGGTACACGTGATACGGAATGTGAGGACAGCGTACAAAAACATGCACGTGGCGCAAGGCCGCACACGTGGCATAGAGGTACTCACGGTTGCGTAATTACGCAAGCTTGCGTAGGGTTGTGTGCGCATAATAAAACTACACAATAGTTCGTTTAGTTTAAAGGTGGGACAGTAGCCACGCTACAATAGCACAAAACTGCACGGTTTCTAAAGCAGATTAGTATAAAACTTTTTGTTTAAACTGTATTGCCTCTGGAAGTAAGGATGCTTATCTGAATTAATCAAAATTTTCTGTATAGAAAAGACAAAGTGTACTTGAGAGAGTGAATGTAGGAGTGAGTGGAACTGAACCCCGGAAGTCGGGTCCCGTGGTACACCAATTAAGCGGAGGCTTGGTGGCGTGAAATGGCTGGTTCACGTAAATATAGATTGAAATATGCAAATTGTGAGGAGATTTGCAGAGGAGCGTAATAGGGAATTGTGTAGTATTGAAGTAAAAGGGTTTTTTGTTACGCTCCGGCTGAGGTTTCGCAGCTTGTGATTCGATTCCAGTGGTCGTACGGCAGATAAGTAACAAGTACATATATGCTGTGCGATTGGACTGAGCGTTTGTGGGTGCGATAGACAGCGCAACGTGATATCCTTTTTACAAGCTTTTGCGAAAAATCGCGGTATCATTAGCGCTGTATAGAGCATACGCAAGCGTGATTTGTGTATAATGAAGTGCATAGGGAGTTTTCGCTGGTCTCTCTCAGGAAAATCTCCAACGACCGATACTTTACTGGAAAGAGTAAGTTATTCCTAAAAACCTCCAGTAAATATAGGTCAGATAGGGCCCTAGGTTGGGTAGATTGCCTTCGCTATTGACAGTGTATGGTAGTCCTGGCCAACGTGGGCGTGAGCGAGTGAAAGCGCTAGGTGTCTTTCACCGTCTATCTGCGGTGTGCATTGGGGATTGCGTTACTTGGCAAAAAGTCCGCGATGGGATCCAATTGCACAAGCAGTGGGCGTTTGGTAACTAGGGTTCAGGTTGAAGTGCCGCGGCCCAGGGGGTCAGCTAGGTTTATTATGTGTGAAAAATATGGGTCACACACTGAGGCTTTTTGCAATGAATGGGTATGTATGACTGACAAAGATAGGGTACCATTCCCTAAAGTGGGCAGCTTTGAACCAGAGGTATTGCAGAACTTAAGCAGTAAAATATGTCTTCTTAAATCCAGAAAACAAAGGATTAGACATAACGATTGTTTAAATTTATGGCAACAGGAGGGGGATGTGCAAAGGGAACAAACTCGTACAGCAGGTTCCAAACCTAGCAGGAATGGAGACACAAACGCACCATTACCGACACAGGTAGAAGAAAAAAAGATGGCTACAATCAATGGTACATCTGTAAATGAAAATATTATGCAAGAGCAATGTATTAACCCTAACCTTTGCAAGCTGTATCCTGTTTTGAAGTCTTTTCAAGGTTATAGGTCACAGGAAGATGAAGGATCCAGCCAAATCGCAGCTCTCCTCCAAGCAGTCACTTTGCAAGAAACTCAGGTGGGGCCTATCCAACCAGGTAGAGCAGTAACAATATTCCCCAATGAAAGAACTAGTGAAGTCACAGCTACCGGTAAGTGTGAGAGAGTTCATTACACAGAGACAACACCACCTCACAGTAAACAGATTAGGAACGGAATGGTAGAATTACACCCTGTTTTGGAATTAGTAACTCCCAATAGGAGGACCGATAGTCAGGGAGTAATCCTCACCAGGAATAATGCAATGTATTGCCTGTGGCCCAGAAATGAGCTACGGTCAATCATTTCAGAATTCCCCGACCCTCGGAAGCATTTAGCCAGATGTCAGAAGTTTATCAGAGATCTGGGTAATGCGTATGAACCGACAAACAAACACTTGCGGATATTTTTTAAAGCGTGCCTACCCCCTAATATTGACACCCAAAAATGTATCACTGATTGTAGATTAGAGTCGGATAGTCGTATGACTGACAAACACAATCAGGAGAACTTAGAGCAAATTAACATGCAACTAGAGTTGTATTTCCCCACAACCGTTAAGTGGAGAAGAATTTTCTACATAAAACAGAGGGAAAATGAAATTACATCTGAATATTTCCATCGGGCCCTGCAAATAATGGATAGATACATTGGGGTATCAGATACAGGGAACGATGCGAATTACAGGGAGGTGGCTGTCTCTGTGCTAATGGACGGACTCAGTAAGGCAGTTAGGGACAGGGTACAAGCATCTTTGCCTAATTGGAGAGGGGCCACGGTAGCTTGTCTTAGAGAGTGCGCAACTGAACACCACAAGAATATTGCTAGGCGTAGAAAACAATAGGAGGAGAGGCTAAGGATTGAAAGTATACAGGCTCTTACACTAAAGTCTCATCAGCCTAAACCCCAAAACCCTGGTGGTAAGAAAAGGCCAAGGATATGTTACACTTGTAGGAAGGAAGGGCATTTTGCCAGAGATTGTAGATATAGTAGAACACATAGTCAATATAGACCCCTAGACAGAGAAAACAAGCCATGGTATTAAAACACATAGACGGGATCAAGGGACATATAGTAAGGAATCACGAGCCACAAAGAAAACACAGATTCGGTTAATGTGAAGAACAGAATAAATGCAACTTTACCCTTTTTGACAGAACTTGCTGGGGTTAGGAGGAGGCCTCTAAACTTTTGCTTCTTCCTCTAGCAGAAGTGACCTCTAATTAACTTAACAGGAGTTTTGTTAGAGATGGTATACATATTGAGTGCTCCCGCCCAGGAAGTACAAAGTATGTTGGATACCCACGAAGACTAATGTTGCATTTCACTGGTCTAGATACATGTCCATCACAGGTAGAGGAAATTATCTCAAAGATACCGAGTGTCACAATCCTGACTGTAATTCTCATATTTGGTGACTTACCCCTGCTTTCTGTCCTGGATCCTGTGTCTTTTCACTCACGGAGTTAAACAGCTTGTCAGCACTGAGTTTCCTGAGTTCTCTGCCTGAGAGGTAATCAGCTCCACCTGTGGTGATCTCCTGTGTGAGGCTGAATTCAGTAATCTAAAAGCAAGCATCCTGTGTTTTGCAGAAGTCCAGGCTTCAGTGTTCTCTTGGCCTGCTAGGCCTCATTCTACATCACAGCCTTGGCTAGAGTAGTCACATGACAGTGACATCACCTAATCCTGCCCACCAATCATCAAGGACCAGGAAGTATAAATCAGGAGGCTGAGTTGGAATCTGGGCCAGTTCCTCGTGTCACATACAGCCTTGTGAGAGTCTTTATGCTGAGCTCCCTTAAGGTAACCATTGTACCTAAGTTCCTGTGGAAACTCTGTTCCCTTGTTCCTGTATGGTTACTTGTGTGTTGCCATTTGATTTCACCATTTCCCTGAGTCTCAATGTAAAGGCACAGCTGCAATGTTTCGTCTTAAAGGCACAGTACTGAATTCCATGTTCTCCACTGAAAACCACAGCTGTCGTGTTTCAGTTTTACTACTGTTGTAGTTGGGATCTCCAGAGCTCAGTACTTCCGTGCTTCCAACACCTCCGTGCCTCCGTGCTTCCAGCATCTCCGTGACTCAGCACCTCTGTGCCTCAGTACCTCCGTGCTTCCAGCACCTCCGTGCCTCCGTGCTTCCAGCAGCTCCGTGACTCAGCATCTCCGTGCCTCAGCACCTCCGTGCCTCAGTACCTCCGTGCTTCCAACACCTCCGTGCTTCCAGCACCTCCGTGACTCAGCATCTCCGTGCCTCAGCACCTCAGTACCTCCGTGCCTCAGGACCTCCGTGCCTCCGTGCCTCAGTACCTCCGTGCTTCCAGCACCTCCGTGCCTCCGTGCTTCCAGCACCTCCGTGACTCAGCATCTCCGTGCCTCAGCACCTCCGTGCCTCAGTACCTCCGTGCTTCCAGCACCTCCGTGCCTCCGTGCTTCCAGCATCTCCGTGACTCAGCATCTCCGTGCCTCAGCACCTCCGTGCCTCCGTGCCTCAGCACCTCCGTGCCTCAGTGCCTCCGTGCTTCCAGCATCTCCGTGACTCAGCATCTCCGTGCCTCAGCACCTCCGTGCCTCCGTGCCTCAGCACCTCCGTGCCTCAGTACCTCCGTGCTTCCAGCACCTCCGTGCCTCCGTGCCTCAGCACCCCAGTGTCTCTACGCACTCCAGTGTCTCTACGCACCCCAGTGTCTTCACGCACCTCAGTGTCTCTACGCACCTCAGTGCCTCTACGCACCTCAGTGCCTCTACGCACCTCAGTGCCTCTACGTACCTCAGTGTCTCCAAGTACCTCAGTGTCTCCAAGTACCTCAGTGTCTCCAAGTACCTCAGTGTCTCCAAGCACCTCAGTGTCTCCAAGCACCTCAGTGTCTCCAAGCACCTCAGTGTCCCCAAGCACCCCGTGCCCTTTAGCACAGTTGTACCTGTTATTCTTCACTGATTCATCAGCGCCTTTCCAGTTCTGTCTTTCAGGAGACCTTCAGCGCCCACACGTGCTTCCTGTCTGCCGACCTCATCCTGCATGAGGAGAACTTGGATTCGGCCATCTCTGCTGCGGTTCCTCTTCCCAGTCACCGGAAGAGACCCCGAGTCCACAACACTTCCAAAACCAGGTCAGTGGTGGTATTCGTGTAGTCCTCCAGTCGCCCGCGCAGACTTCGCTAGCACCGGGTTCACAAAAACCTTAGTCATGACAGTAGGAACTGGCCACATGGACCCGGCCGAAAGTGTTAGTCTGACGCATGACCTCCTAAGCAATATTGCAGGACGCTTGGAAGGTCTGGAGTCGACTCAGCATCGATTGGCACAGTGTCTGCAGCGGAATTCGTCCTCCAGAGATTCTATGACCTTCTGCTCTAAGACTCCTGACCAACTGCAGATTTTCTACCAGATGTTACTACAGTTACAAGAACTTTTGCCTAGTATTCTCTCTGTGATGCCTGATCTCCTCAGGAATACTACCAACGTTGTTGATCCTGTTTTGTCCCATCCAGTTAATAGAGTCTCTTCCTCTGCGCAAGGGAAAGTTTTTCATCAGAGCTATCCACGGCCCAAGCTCTCTGAAGCTGAACGTCAGCGGCGTAAGGAGCTACATCTCTGTCTTTACTGTGGAAATTCTGGTCATTTTGTTAAAGACTGCATTCTTCGCAAGCCAGGGAATGGTGACAAATCGCAGTATCACAGTGCTCATGTCTACAAGTCATCCACAGTAGCCGATCCTGCTACTGCTGACGGGGGTATCAAGATGGCTACTCGGAAAGAGACTCAAATTTATGACTGGGGTCCGGTGATTAAAAGACCTTATCCCAAGTTGGGTGTCCAGAGAAGAATATTCAAGCCATTTAGAGTCACAGAGGAGTCAGAGTGTCCAGCCCCAGGGGGGGCGTCCGTGTCTTCAGCCCCAGGAGGGGCGTCTTCAGAGTGTCCAGCCCCAGGAGGGGCGTCTTCAGAGTGTCCAGCCCCAGGAGGGGCGTCTTCAGAGTGTCCAGCCCCAGGAGGGGCGTCTTCAGAGTGTCCAGCCCCAGGAGGGGCGTCTTCAGAGTGTCCAGCCCCAGGAGGGGCGTCTTCAAAGTGTCCAGCCCCAGGAGGGGCGTCTTCAGAGTGTCTAGCCCCAGGAGGGGCGTCTTCAGAGTGTCTAGCCCCAGGAGGGGCGTCTTCAAAGTGTCCAGCCCCAGGAGGGGCGTCTTCAAAGTGTCTAGCCCCAGGAGGGGCGTCTTCAGAGTGTCCAGCCCCAGGGGGGGCGTCCGTGTCTTCAGCCCCAGGGGGGGCGTCTTCAGAGTGTCCAGCCCCAAGAAGGGGTTCTTCAGAGTGTCCAGCCCCAAGAAGGGGTTCTTCAGAGCGTCCAGCCCCAGTGAGGGGTTCAGAGCGTCCAGCCCCAGTGAGGGGTTCAGAGCGTCCAGCCCCAGGAGGGGGTTCTTCAGAGGGCACAGCCCCAGGAGGGGGTTCTTCAGAGGGTCCAGCCCCAGGAGGGGGTTCCGAGGGTACAGCCCCAGGAAGGGGATCCGAGGGTCCAGAGCCAGAGGGTCTACAGAGTGCTGCCCAGCCAGAGGGTCTACAGAGTGCTGCCCAGCCAGAGGGTCTACAGAGTGCTGCCCAGCCAGAGGGTCTACAGAGTGCTGCCCAGCCAGAGGGTCTACAGAGTGCTGCCCAGCCAGAGGGTCTACAGAGTGCTGCCCAGCCAGAGGGTCTACAGAGTGCTGCCCAGCCAGAGGGTCTACAGCCAGAGAGCCTTCAGAGCGCTGCCCAGCCAGAGAGCCTTCAGAGCGCTGCCCAGCCAGAGAGCCTTCAGAGCGCTGCCCAGCCAGAGAGCCTTCAGAGCGCTGCCCAGCCAGAGAGCCTTCAGAGCGCTGCCCAGCCAGAGAGCCTTCAGAGCGCAGACCAGCCCCGTGAAGAGAGGGCTCTTGCCTCAGCCCAGCCCCGTGAAGTGGGGGCTCTTGCCTCAGCCCAGCCCCTTGAAGTGGGGGCTCTTGCCTCAGCCCAGCCCCTTGAAGTGGGGGCTCTTGCCTCAGCCCAGCCCCGTGAAGTGGGGGCTCTTGCCTCAGCCCAGCCCCGTGAAGTGGGGGCTCTTGCCTCAGCCCAGCCCCGTGAAGTGGGGGCTCCTGCCTTGGTTCAGCCCCGTGAAGAAAGGACTCAGTCCGTCCCGGTTCCAGCCGGTCCAGCAATACTCCAGGCCCAGCCTGGTCAGTCCGTCCCGGTTCCAGCCGGTCCAGCAATACTCCAGGCCCAGCTTGGCCAGTCCGTTCCGGTTCCAGCCGGTCCAGCAATACTCCAGGCTCCGCCTGGTCAGTTCGTTCCGGTTCCAGCCGGTCCAGTGTTACTCCAGGACCAGCCTGGTCAGTCTCCTTTGGTTCCAGCCAATTCAAGCATCCCCGGATCCAATCCAGTCCTACTCGTCCAGTCAAAGATTTCTCCAGTTTCAGCCTCTAAGCTTTCGTCTGATGGTTTACCACCTATTTACTTCGATGGAGATTTACTGCAATATGCCGCTTTGGTTGAACAATTTCTGTCTCGGATGGAGTCTGATCCTTCAGGTGCAGTAACTCCTTCCAACGTTACTCGATATCTGTTCCTGGCATTCAGAGGAAGAGCTTTGGAGTGGGCCAACATGCTTTTTGAGAGTAATGATCCTGTGTTCCATGACTTACAGAATTTTAGTAATGCTGTGGTTAAAGAATTTGGTCCTAAACCTATGGAATCTGACTCGGTAAAGAAATCAGGCTCTAAAGGGAATGCAGAAGGAAGTTTGTGCTGTCCTCCCAGGGATAATCTAAGAATCTCCTTCAGTAAGAATCCGACCATTAAAATTGCTCATGTTGGAGTCTCTCCTAGCCCAGAGAATTTAAATCTCCAGTGCACCTCATTTTCATCTGCAAACTGTGTATCTATGGGAGATTCATATCTTCCATTAGACTTGGACTCAGACTCTGAATTTGATCCAGTCCATGATGCTACTCCTTTCTTGGGAGCCCCCATGTTTTCTAAGGAAGGTTTTTCTTTACAGGAGATCCCGCGGTCCTTGGTCAAAACCAAACGTTCCCATAAGAAGAAGATACATCAACGAAGGTCCTAAATTCTTCTGTATGAATTTCTCAAGTTCCCCTAAGATTAGATGGGTGTCCGGAGTCCACCCTCGAAGAGGGGGATACTGTCACAATCCTGACTGTAATTCTCATATTTGGTGACTTACCCCTGCTTTCTGTCCTGGATCCTGTGTCTTTTCACTCACGGAGTTAAACAGCTTGTCAGCACTGAGTTTCCTGAGTTCTCTGCCTGAGAGGTAATCAGCTCCACCTGTGGTGATCTCCTGTGTGAGGCTGAATTCAGTAATCTAAAAGCAAGCATCCTGTGTTTTGCAGAAGTCCAGGCTTCAGTGTTCTCTTGGCCTGCTAGGCCTCATTCTACATCACAGCCTTGGCTAGAGTAGTCACATGACAGTGACATCACCTAATCCTGCCCACCAATCATCAAGGACCAGGAAGTATAAATCAGGAGGCTGAGTTGGAATCTGGGCCAGTTCCTCGTGTCACATACAGCCTTGTGAGAGTCTTTATGCTGAGCTCCCTTAAGGTAACCATTGTACCTAAGTTCCTGTGGAAACTCTGTTCCCTTGTTCCTGTATGGTTACTTGTGTGTTGCCATTTGATTTCACCATTTCCCTGAGTCTCAATGTAAAGGCACAGCTGCAATGTTTCGTCTTAAAGGCACAGTACTGAATTCCATGTTCTCCACTGAAAACCACAGCTGTCGTGTTTCAGTTTTACTACTGTTGTAGTTGGGATCTCCAGAGCTCAGTACTTCCGTGCTTCCAACACCTCCGTGCCTCCGTGCTTCCAGCATCTCCGTGACTCAGCACCTCTGTGCCTCAGTACCTCCGTGCTTCCAGCACCTCCGTGCCTTCGTGCTTCCAGCAGCTCCGTGACTCAGCATCTCCGTGCCTCAGCACCTCCGTGCCTCAGTACCTCCGTGCTTCCAACACCTCCGTGCTTCCAGCACCTCCGTGACTCAGCATCTCCGTGCCTCAGCACCTCAGTACCTCCGTGCCTCAGGACCTCCGTGCCTCCGTGCCTCAGTACCTCCGTGCTTCCAGCACCTCCGTGCCTCCGTGCTTCCAGCACCTCCGTGACTCAGCATCTCCGTGCCTCAGCACCTTCGTGCCTCAGTACCTCCGTGCTTCCAGCACCTCCGTGCCTCCGTGCTTCCAGCATCTCCGTGACTCAGCATCTCCGTGCCTCAGCACCTCCGTGCCTCCGTGCCTCCAGCATCTCCGTGACTCAGCATCTCCGTGCCTCAGCACCTCCGTGCCTCCGTGCCTCAGCACCTCCGTGCCTCAGTACCTCCGTGCTTCCAGCACCTCCGTGCCTCCGTGCCTCAGCACCCCAGTGTCTCTACGCACTCCAGTGTCTCTACGCACCCCAGTGTCTTCACGCACCTCAGTGTCTCTACGCACCTCAGTGCCTCTACGCACCTCAGTGCCTCTACGCACCTCAGTGCCTCTACGCACCTCAGTGCCTCTACGTACCTCAGTGTCTCCAAGTACCTCAGTGTCTCCAAGTACCTCAGTGTCTCCAAGTACCTCAGTGTCTCCAAGCACCTCAGTGTCTCCAAGCACCTCAGTGTCTCCAAGCACCTCAGTGTCTCCAAGCACCTCAGTGTCCCCAAGCACCCCGTGCCCTTTAGCACAGTTGTACCTGTTATTCTTCACTGATTCATCAGCGCCTTTCCAGTTCTGTCTTTCAGGAGACCTTCAGCGCCCACACGTGCTTCCTGTCTGCCGACCTCATCCTGCATGAGGAGAACTTGGATTCGGCCATCTCTGCCGCGGTTCCTCTTCCCAGTCACCGGAAGAGACCCCGAGTCCACAACACTTCCAAAACCAGGTCAGTGGTGGTATTCGTGTAGTCCTCCAGTCGCCCGCGCAGACTTCGCTAGCACCGGGTTCACAAAAACCTTAGTCATGACACCGAGTTCCCTATGAACTTAGAATGGACAGGACACTGGATTGATGTCTGGGATAGTTCCGGTAGAGATATAACACAGGGGAGCAGACCGAGTAAAGAATCATTACCCCTGTAGTGCCCAATCCAGATGTCAAATTTGGTAAAATCTTCCTTGCCTCTACAAACTTATCTGTTACTAAATTCTATGTGATTTGTCTTCAAAGTTTCCTCTTCATCTCTTGCGTTCACCGACAGGATTACAGTTCAGACGCCACATGCCTACTCGGTCTTTCAGAGTTCTGCCCAAATCCAGTATATCTCACCAGTATAAGAGCATAAGGACACCAGTATTAATGCAGTGTGCCTGGTCATGCACAAAGGGTGAAGAATGAGAATACTGGTGAAGGGAGACTGTGTACAGACACCGATATGCGTGATGGTGTGACAGCCTGTTGATGAATGCCAAACCTGACATTTCCAAATCTGACATTTTTCTCTTCTTTATTTACTATATCCCCCTCTCTTCTCTCATCCAGAGACGGTTTACTTCACACAACTGATAACACACGATAGTAAATTAAAATGAAAAAATTTGTGGTCCCTAAAGGAAAAGGCAGTCTGAAGGGCAAAGGGGTATGGCCAGGAATCCTCAGGACTGTGGACAGGTGGACAAGGTAAGCCGGTGGTCCCCAGAGCATAACTTCCAAGCTTAGCTGAGGCGGCACACGGTCTGACTCGTCTGGGCAAAGAGGGTATGTGCAAGCTGGTAAGGGCCTACTGGTGTGCGCCAGGATTCTCTTCTCATGCAGGTAAGAGAGCAATGACATGTTTTACTTGCTTGAGGAAGAATATTGGAAAGTCAATACCAACAGAGCCATCCCATATCCCTCCGACAGAGGGACCTTTTCAGATAATACAAATCTATTTCATACAGTTACTACCCTGTAGGAATTTAAAATATGTGTTAGTTTGTATTGATGTATTTTCCAGTTGGGTAGAAGCATTCCCCGCTGCCACAAATACTGCTGTGTTCACTGCAAAGAAAATCATGAAGGAATTTGTGTGCAGATATGGTATCCCTAGAATGATTGAAAGTGATAGGAGTACCCACTTTACAGGTGAAGTCTTTCAGGTCATGTGCAAACTGATGGGATTAATAGCAAGCTGCATACTCCGTACCGACCACAGGCGAGTGCAAAGGTGGAGAGAGTGAACAGCACTATTAAGAACAAGCTGAGCAAATTAATGGCTGAAACTGGATTGTCGTGGCCAGAAGCTTTGCCACTAGTGTTGTACAGCATCAGAACCACTACCAGGTCTCCCCTTAACCTATCACCCTTTGAAATTCTTTTTGGTCGACAACCTCATGTAATGATAGACCCCAGGATGATTTGAAATGTAATAATGAAGTGACTGTGAAATATTTGGTTGGGATGAGCCAGCAGCTGAGAAATCAACAAAGAAATTTAAAGCTGGTGATTCCTGATCTACCGAACAGTAATTGTCATGACATTGAGCCTGGGGATTATGTGCTGATTCGAAATTTCTTACGCTCAGGTTGCCTCATAAACAGGTGGGAAGGACCATATCAAGTATTGTTAATCAGCATGACAGCATTGAAGGTCGCCGAAAGAGAGACTTGGGTCCACTCGTCCCACTGCAAGAAGGTCGCTGTCCCGGAGAGAACTCGTGACAAAGAGCAGAGTGTAGCGAATCTCGTATCGCTCGAGTGTCTGTTCCGGGAAAGTTGAACGGCAGGACTGTTGAAGGGCATCTGAGCACAGAGAGTAACAAGACCTAGAACGGTTGTTGTACCACTTTCTTTTTTCACCTCCCCCCTGTATTTTTCCTTTCTTTTCTTCTTCTTATTTTCCTCCTTTCCCCTAACGAAATGGATCGATCACAAGAGACTGCGTTTCGGGTTCTGTTAGTAATTCTGGTTTTGATAAGGACAATTTGTTTTGGTGAGGGTCCCAGAGAGGTCGAGCAGGGATCTGGAATGGGTTCTGATGGCTAGTATGAATTTGTAGGATCTCAGGAGCAGCACATCACTTTAGTAAAGGCTGGCATCAGTAAGCGCTCTGGTAATCAGGGAGCTCGGAGGCACTGTGAGGGGTTATTGTCTGACGAATATTGTATTTGTAGGCATTGTGAGAATATAGTAGAGGATGGGTGCATCCAGAGATGTCAGTCCAACCTTAATATCGACATGGACCATCATCCGTTGAGTGATTACCACTCACTAGTGGGTAAGGTCTTAAACCAGACAGAATGCTGGGTGTGCTCACAGGTACCTCAAGGTCAGAGCAAGTCAGGATTAGTACCGTACCCTTTAGCAATAGATGAGGTACTGGAATTGCGGGGTGGGAGGCCAGTGGGCAAGAAATTCAATATTTCTAGGCCCCCTAGTTTGAAGCTCCACCAGTATCATGTAGACAGGTCCTTACTGTGCTTTAATATTTCCAATTACCGAAAACCAGGAAATTGGGAAGTGACGTGGAACAAGCAGACAATGACCTTTTCACACAGAGCTGATAGGATACCCATAGACTCTGAACTTGTACGCCAAATAGCCAACAGTGGGAGGTATTTCCGGTATAGGTATACTCATGGAAGCAAGACCATGTGGGTTGGAAAAGTATCGCCAAGGTATTGTGCTCATATCATCCAGCCCGATACTTGTACTGAGCAGATGGGAGAACTAGGGATAGGTTTCTTTACTTGGAAAATTTGTAATATGGTGAAGTTATATTTTGTCCCCTATGTTCTCCCAGATGATGTCTATTTCATATGTGGGAGGAAGGCGTACAAGTGGCTTGCCCTGAGCTCAGAGGGACTGTGTTATATTGGGAGAGTACTGCCAGAGGTCATGACCATAACCCATGATAAGATGAAAGACGTTCACCGCAGTGCTCAGGCTCCTTATACTCATAATCACTTTGAACACATCATCAAGAGACACCTCATAGATAGGGCAGAGCACGCAGCCTCTGATTTGATCCACGTATCCACGGGGATTCAATTTCTTCTCGCATTAGACATCACCCGTACTGCCAGAGGAATTATAAATTATAGGTATACCCATGAGCTAGCGAACTTGATAGATAATATCACTGAGATGTATGACGACACCTTCAGGTATACGGGAAGGGAGTTACAAACTTACAAGAAGGAACTGATTCAGCACAGGATGGTCCTTAATTATGTCACAACTGTGACAGGTGGGTACTGTGTTACTCTGGCAACTCAATATGGTGTGAAGTGCTGTACGTATATTACAAACAGCACTGACGACCCCACGGAGATCATCGATCAAAAGATGGACGATATCTTGCAGTTGAAGTGGGAGTTCAGGAGGAAGCACAACCTTACCTTAGCGACTGTGAGTAATGAACTGACCGGCTGGGTCTCATGGTTGAACCCATGCACATGGTTCTCAGGTTTAGGAGAGTGGGCTCAGAATCTTATTATGAGTGTGGGGAAGTTTCTCCTTTGTATTCTGGGAGTCATCATAATTATTGATTCGATATTAAGGTGTGTTCAAATTCTAATGCGGCGCAAGCACGGCACAAATCTGATGAGTCTAAGGAGCGAGGGCCCTGTTATAGCAGCAGATTTAATTTATGACCCATCCATAGAGACAGTGTTATGATAAGGATTGCAAATGAATTCCATGGCCTGTTTCTTTCACCCGTTTTTCTTTTGTCTCCCCCTCTGCCCAGATACACCCATCCGGAAAAGACGTCAGCCCTACCCAAAATGTTTATGTGAATGCATTTTATATGTGTGTCTTATCTTCATCTCTGCAACCTCCAGTTAATGGCACACATTGTCGACAGGTGATATCCACATATACTAGCACTCACATATGTTTCCCCCTCCATGTATCATCAACTAAATGCATACCCCATTTGTTGGAACAAGAAGCCAAAAAGAGCTCGGTTGTGTTTGTTGGCCCATTTAAAGACCCTTGATACGGGATGAGAAGGATTTAATGTATACTTCGCAATACCTCAAAGCTTATTACATATACGGCACGATGATACATGCCCCTCAGACATGGATTCATACATACATGCTTTTTACTATCCCACTAGGTCATATATTTCCCACCTACAACTCTGCCCCGATCATCCAAACTTCTGTAGATATTGTGTAGATATTTTTCTGTATAGTGATTAGATAGTGGCAGTTATTGGTGACTGCCAAAGGGTGGACTGTCAAAGTCGAAAAATATTGCAGTACACACATCAAGTACAAACTACACACAGATGGCCTTCGTGCTCGTAGTCATTCTGCCGTGCGTGCACATATCCGCAATTTGCGTATGGTCGCTCCCGTGGTCCTGCGCATTAGCGCGTGGTATGAGTATTTACAGTAGAGTTTGTGAACGCATGGAAAGCGATCAAAACACATCACATATTTAATCCAAATAGTGCACAATGTACACATAGGGGTATATTTACTAAAATTTGTAATTCTCCCGATTTGGTGGGAGATTAATCACAAATGACATCGAAAGTGTAAAACTGCAACTTTTTGAATTTATTACGACTAATTTACTAAGCTGTCGTATTCTGCATTTTCGTGTTTTCCGATGTCGATGTCATTCGTAATTTTTTTCAGTGTTTTACGGGAGTGAATGGCAAAACACTGCCGACTTTAACACAATGAATCACGGCCGGATCTGTGAGATCCGTGCTGGGGTTCATTGTGCACCTTTTTTTATTTTTTAAAATAGTTGTAAATGAGAAAAAAAATTGCGTGGGGTCCCCCCTCCTAAGCATAA
Source organism: Pseudophryne corroboree (assembly GCF_028390025.1). NCBI lineage: Eukaryota > Metazoa > Chordata > Amphibia > Anura > Myobatrachidae > Pseudophryne > Pseudophryne corroboree. The sequence goes on from NC_086447.1 coordinate 179,981,180, forward strand.
CCAGCCTCGGGCTCTTTGAGCCGGTCCTGGTTGCAAAAATATGGGGAAAAAATTGACAGGGGTTCCCCCATATTTAAGCAACCAGCACCGGGCTCTGCGCCTGGTCCTGGTTCCAAAAATACGGGGGACAAAAAGCGTAGGGGTCCCCCGTATTTTTGCAACCAGCACCAGGCTCCACTAGCTGGACAGATATTGCCACAGCCGGGGGTCACTTTTATACAGTGCCCTGCGGCCGTGGCATCAAATATCCAACTAGTCACCCCTGGCCGGGGTACCCTGGGGGACTGGGGACCCCTTCAATCAAGGGGTCCCCCCCCAGCCACCCAAGGGCCAGGGGTGAAGCCCGAGGCTGTCCCCCCCATCCAATGGGCTGCGGATGGGGGGCTGATAGCCTTTGTTTAAAGTTATGAATATTGTTTTTAGTAGCAGTACTACAAGGCCCAGCAAGCCTCCCCCGCAAGCTGGTACTTGGAGAACCACAAGTACCAGCATGCGGCGGAAAAACGGGCCCGCTGGTACCTGTAGTACTACTACTAAAAAAATACCCCAATAAAGACAGAAGACACACACCGTGAACGTATAACTTTAATACATACATACATACCAACATACATACATACTTACATTATGTTCACACGAGGGTCGGTCCTCTTCTCCCAGTAGAATCCATGGGGTACCTGTTGATAAAATTATACTCACAAAATCCAGTGTAGATCGGTCCTCTTCTGCTTGAAATCCATTTGTAATCCACGTACTTGTGAAAATAAAAAAACGAATACCCGACCTCGCACTGAAAGGGGCCCCATGTTTTCACATGGGACCCCTTTCCCCGAATGCCTGGAACCCCCTCTGACTTAAGTCCAAGAAGGTTCCATCAGCCAATCAGGGAGCGCCACGTTGTGGCACCCTCCTGATTGGCTGTGTGCTCCTGTACTGACTGACAGGCGGCACACGGCAGTGTTACAATGTAGCGCCTATGCGCTCCATTGTAACCAATGGTGGGAACTTTTTGCTCAGCGGTTGACCGAAAGTGACCTCACCGCTGACCACAAAGTTCCCACCATTGGTTACAATGGAGCGCATAGGCGCTACATTGTAACACTGCCGTGTGCCGCCTGTCAGTCAGTACAGGAGCACACAGCCAATTTGTAAGTTTGCCTATTTTGAGATTTGCACTTTTTAGTAAATGACCGAGTTCTACTAATTTGCTGGCGTATTTGACCGATGGTGTATTCATTCGTATTTTTTTTTCAGGACTTCCAAAAAAATACGAATGCCCTCATCACTGCCGTGATTTGAGTTTAGTAAATGACCGAGATGACACTTTGAAGAAAAAACGGCATCTCGGTCAAAATCGGGACCTTAGTAAATATACCCCATAGTCTCCCTGTACCACATCAGTAAGTTACAGCAGTTTAAATGGTAACAGAGCAAAGGGATTTGCCTTTACAGGATAGGAGGGGACAGAACAAGGTTATATGGTGGTGTTTGGTATCCAGCTGTAGGGTATTTTAAGGGTAACATTCCGGTGTTGGTCTGCAGCAGATCGCATGTTCCTGCGAATAGTTATGTGCAGGAGCAGAATAGAGAAATAAACTGTATTTACTGTACATTATGTATGCGGTGGGAATCCACCCACAAGAGCAGTTGGAACAGACATCGCCCACCTATTCAAACCGACCTATGACCTCTCCTGTACTGTAAATGACCATCCCTGTGTCCAATGGACAAAGAGATTACAGTATCCATTGTGTTAGGTTTTGGAAGAATTGTATAAAGAGAGCCTGCTGCAGGCCTGGTCAGACACAAGACTCACAAAGTCATCTATCAGATGACGGAGGACCAGACTGGGTAGCGCGGCGAAATCCAAACAAGTATGTAACATTGACTGTAGCCATTATTCTGTTGTTTTGTATTGTATTGTATATATTGTAACCCCCATTCAGTAATAATATGCTGTGGTGTCGGAACCCAGCAGTTTAATTACAATCTGGTGTCATGTCTTCCTTTCCCTGCTAAGGTTTAAAGTGTATTACTATCGCATTGCATAGCTGTTAAGGGTTCACGGTGTATCATTGGGTGTGTACGCGCTGTGTGTACTTTGTACAGCCAGCGCGGTGTTTGTACGCAAAGTCCGTACTCGGTACGGGACTCTGTACGCTAACGGTGTAAAAAGTCTATAGGTTGTGGATTAAGTATAGCGGCCGCAGCGGCTCCATGGTAATGTGTATTTAAAGTGTGTTTAAGGTATAGCTTTTCATTCCTGTATATAAAATCAGCATTATCAGCAGCAGCACAGTTGCACAGAGTTAGTGATCAAAGGGGGCTTGGCTGCATTGAACCTTGTCATTGGTTAGTACTCTCTTTATATTCCCATTCTGCCCATTATTCCCTGCTGGTCATAAATTATGTTTGCTGCATAAGCCTTTGGCTCTTTGTTTGATATTCTTGTCCTGTGAGAGCCTGTGCTAAAGTGTCCTTGCCAGACCCAGTCCTGTCTGGTACCTGTCTGTCTTGGCTTTAGCTGTAGTGGGGATTTCATCACACCATACTTGTTCCTTGTCTTGTCTGTATCTTGGTCTTTCTGTTATCCAGTATCATTCATTTACATACAGCTGCTTTACACATACCACCGCCTGTGTATCTATTACCACAGTCTCATTCCACTACAGTCTCTCTCTGGCCTGTTTATATGTGAACATTGTCATAATCCTATTAGTCTGTTCTCTGAACAATTCCTTGTCTCGGTCTTCTCTGCTCGTTTGTGTTTTTACTGCGGTTTCCAGGAGTAACATCCACTGGCCTGGAGCATTCTGTGTTTTTATGTCTGTTCTGCTATCACTGTCTGTATTCTATTGTCATGCATTTCTTCCGTTGCCAGTAGCAACCACTGTGAGTTCAGAGCATTCCTTCTCATTTATGTACCAGTTGATATGTCTTTTATACAGTCCAGATCCCACTGTGTGTTACACTTCTGCTATTCACCAGTACCTGCCAGTCCAGTCTTGTCTTATCCAGTCCTGATCCCACTGTGTGTTATACTCCTGCTATTTACCAGTACCGGCCAGTCCAGTTTAATCTAGTCCTTGTCTAGTGTGTGCCTATCTGTCCAGCTTTAACCCACTCTGAGCAAGGTGGGTGTCTACTCCAGCATATTCCTTGCACTTGCCCAGCCTTCAATAGTTTTCCACATTAAAACCTGAGGGCATCTGAGTACTGGGTGGACTTAATCCACCTAGGAAAGGCGGCTGCTAAAGGTGAAGCTTTAGTATGCAGGAGACTTGAGGATCGCTGGGCTTGCGTAACACTCCATCCAGATACATTCCCTAGATCAGGGCTGGCCAAACCGGTCCTCGAGATCTACCAACAGTTCATGTTTTCCAGGCCTCCTGGAGATCTGTAGAATTGTCAGTTAGGAATGAATGCAGCACATCTTAATTAGTAATGACTACACCTGTGCACCAGCTAGGTGGTCTGGAAAATGTGTACTGTTGGTAGATCTCGAGGACTGGTTTGGCCAGCCCTGCCCTAGATCATTCCAATCAACACTCTGTCCAGATATATTCCCCCAATTGTAACATTATGACCAGCCAAAACATACTGGAGTTTTGCAAGATGGGTCCTGTATTGCAAAATCCAGCCCAGTCCTCCGTCTCAAGCCAGACTACAGATAAGGATCCAGCTCCGGTCCTGTCCAGACTCAAGTGGTGTGAGGATATGCAAACTCTAACATCACAAGCCATTCTAATGCTGTCTATTCGTGTGGATGCTGTGCAGCAGCAGATCTCTGCACACAATTTTTTTCCTAATCTCTGCTATTCATGTAAGCAAAGAATAAATGAGACCTCGCAAAACAGCTGTTTGTTGCCTTCTCAGTTTGACAGCACAGGAGATCCAGAACAACTGAGGATTCAGTAGTCTCTATGTGAACAGTTGTTAAAGCCATATTTAGGGAACTATGGGGCAGATGTATTAACCTGGAGGAGGCATAAGGAAGTGATAAACCAGTGATATGTGCAAGTTGCTAAAGGCACCAGCCAATCAGATCCTAACTGTTAATTTACATATTGGAACTGATTGGCTGGTGCCTTTAACACCTTGCACATATCACTGATTTATCACTTCCTTATGCCTTCTCCAGGTTAAAACATCTGCCCCTATGGTCTTTTTCTGGAAGCGCTTGGGAATTCCTTGGACACCACAAGAATCGCTTTTCAATCTGCTAGGGCAGAAAAGACCGTAAACTCCGGTTCCCCTAGGTCAGGGGTGACCTCTCCTATGTCTTCAGAAAGGAGATTAGGGAGTTTCCGGCATTCCAAACTTTCTTAGGCTGAGCGTCAGCGACAAAAGGATGAGCAGCTTTGCATGTATTGTGGAAGCCTAAGTCACTTTATTAAAGACTGCTTTCTTCGCAAGTCAAGTAAAAGTGATGCTCAACATATCGAGGTACTGGTTGCCAAGTCATCTCTAGTGGTGGGTCCAGACTCCATGAATCTCAATGAAGGTGTCATGGGTTCCCAAAAGGAGGATCGGGTCTATAACTGGGGGCCTTTGACCCAAAGTTCCCAAGTTTAGATTTGGGAACCAACTGAGGGTACACAAATCCCTCATTCCCAGGGTAACCCTAGAGAATGCTTCCAAATCTACAATCTCTGAAGAGTCCTCTAGCCCTGAAGGGGCACTGGATTTGCCAACCTCAGTAGAGGAAACCAATGTCCTGAGTCTAATTGAGGGATCCGATGTTGTGGTCAATGACTTGGCCCCAGCAGGGGAAGCCAATGATCCGGTCCCAGGGAGAGAGTCCGATGATCCGGTCCCAGGGAGAGAGTCCGATGATCCGGTCCCAGGGAGAGAGTCCGATGATCCGGTCCCAGGGGGAGAGTCCGATGATCTGGTCCCAGGGAAAGAGTCCGATATTCCGGTCCCAGGGAGAGAGTCAGATGATCCAGTCCCAGGGAGAGAGTCCGATGATCCGGTCCCAGGGAGAGAGTCCGATGATCCGATCCCATCAAGGGAATCCGATGTTCTGGTTTCATCAAGGGAATCCGATGTTCTGGTCTCATCAAGAGAATCCGATGTTCTGGTTTCATCAAGGGAATCAGATGTTCTGGTTTCATCAAGGGAATCCGATGTTTCGGTTTCATCAAGGTAATCCGATGTTGGGAGTCCAGGAGCGGTGTCTGATGTGCAGACCCCAGGAGCCGTCTAAGGTGCCGACCCCAGGAGGGGAGTCTGAGGTGCCGCCCTCCAGAGAAGTATCTGACATGGTGACTGAAGAGTCAGTTCCAGAAGGGTCTTCTGAATATGTGGCCCTGGAAAGGTCATCTGACTCTGCGGTCCCTGAGGGGGCATCTGACTCCAAAGCCTCAGAGGAGGCGCCTGTCTTCGTGTCAAGTCTTGTAGCTCCATGTGGAGCATCTGTCTTACTGTCAAGTCCTGTAGCCTCAGAAGAGGTGTCTTTCTCCATGTCAAGTCTTATAGCTCCATATGAGGCATCTAACTTAATGTCAAGTCCTGTAGCTCCAGGAGGGGCATCTGACTTAGTGTCAAGTCCTGTAGCCCCAAGAGGGATGTCTGTCCATGTCTCAATTCCTGCAGCTCCTTGTGGAGCATCTGATCCTGTCGAGTTCCCAGCAGAGGAAATTTCAGTCAAGACTCTGAGGGCGGTAGATGCTGTTAAGTCCCCAAAAGGAGAGAGCCCAGCCATGACCTCGGAGTAGTTCATGCCATGTCCCCTAAAAAGACTTCTAGACACTCAACTTCTGAAAGAACTTCTGAGCCTGTAAGATCTAGTAAAAATCTAAGCCAGTTATATGTGCAGAAGATTCACAACTTCCTCCTAAAGACCAAGATCCAGATTTAGCCCTCTTTTATGGACGCCATACGAGCACCGAAATGGCTGTTGACTTGCCAGCTTACAGAGGCGTGCTATCTTTACCTTATTGCTTCTGCAGTCACCTTACGTGGTGGCTGTCAGGTACCCCATGTGTATACATCTGATACCCTCTGACATGCCTCTGTAATACTTTTTTGTATATGTACTTTTGTACCATGTTTTTTAATCTTTCATAAAGTCTTTTGCATTTACTGGAGGTGCCGGCCTCTTATTAGACTACATTGCAACTCATTATGTGACAGGCACTCCGAAAGTGGACCTATAGTGTGTGCGGTTGGTTCGGAGATACCTATATATATGTATACAAACACACAATTGCTGCGCCACCGTATATAGATTTTCTATTTGTCTCTTCTATCAAATGTATACGGTACATTAATATATAGCGCATCTTTATTGCTGCTTTTAGTACTACAGCTTTCACCAGGACATAACCCTGAGCAGCAATAAACACGCCCATAGGCGGAGCTAGACACACCCTTTGGGGCGGAGCATGACACGCGCTGCAACAGCACGCCATTCTGCTGCCACCTTGAATCTCCCTGAAACTAGTTTTCAAAAGTAGGCAAATATGCCCAACTCTGAGTGCCCAGGACCTCAGGCAGAAGTCCCATTAATCTCTACAATAAAACACTTCAGATATGAATTTAACACTCTCAAAGTATATGCAGGCAGTGCCAACAAATGCAAAGCAGGCATGGTGTTTTCGGAGTTATTTTATATTAATAAGTACATTTGCCTTCAAGAAATACAAATTCCTTACATTCCTGCCTCCCCACATATATATGGCTGGCTCTCTTCCTGTTAAGCTACAGACATTCACAAAACACTTTCAACCATTCACTGTATGAGGCGAGTTTCTTGGCAATGCAGTTATTTGAGCCAAATCCAGCATATAATATTAGAATTTGTCTCTAGCTGCTTGCTGCTTCATGTACAATAAATATGCTTACCTACCAATAATTCTGGTACTAACCCTTACACAGTCCTAACAACTAATCTCTAACTAGAAACCTACGCCAATCTTTTTGTTTAATCCTTGTATTAGTCCAACCCCAAGTAAGGGGTTCATGTATAAAGTAGTGAAAAGAGTGGAGAAGTGGACCAGTGGAGATGTTGCCCATAGCAACCACATATTTTCTAGAATGTACCTCAAAGCTGATTGGCTGCCATGGCAAATTCTCCACTCTTTATCCTTCATGTCTCATGTATTGATAACTGTATGGAGAAAAGTACTGCAGTTAATGCAGTGTGACTTCTCCCATTAGTTCAAAATGTTAGGTGGCTTAGTAATTAATATTCAAATGTCTAAACTAGTTGAGTTAGAGTTTAGCATCTGGCAGACAGCTGTGGGGACACTTTGGGTTGTTCATACTATTAAGGTTGGTACTCACGGAGCGATCGCTGCTTAAAATCTAAGCAATCTGACTAGATTGCTTAGATTTTAAGACTGATCGCTCCGTGTGTACCCCCTACAGTGATAGCGATGTGCAGCCCCGTGCATCGCTATCGCTGGTGCTAGATTGGCCAGCCGTGCAGGCCAATCTAGCGGGTCGCTCATTTCACCCGCTGGGTGAAATGAGCGCCCGCCCCCCATTCTACCCCCGCACGCTCAGCAGCTAGTCATGGGCAAAGTGATTCACTGAACTGAGTTGAGACAGATGACTTAGTTCAGTGGAGTGTCACGAGTCAGTGTCCCGGCACATGAGTCATGACTCATTTGTATTGGAATGTATTGCAGAGACTACACATGATTCAGTGAGTTGCCAGAAACTCAGTGCTGGCAGACCAGAGCTGGTGACTCATGGAGGGAGTCAGGGAGTGACTCAGTCCTCTGGGAGATGGATCAGCTAGTTATTTAGCTGCAGTGATTGTGCAGTGCATCTGGGGGAGGCAGCTGCTTATGCACTGATTGTTAATAATATATTAACATAGATTCAGTGTTATGCATATATATTATTAATAACCAATTATTGCATACTAGTTACTGAATATGCACATTACTTCTGCATACCCTCCAACTGGACCTTTTTAGCAGGTACAGTACCTTTTTTTTATGGTCTGTACCGATTTTTGGCTCTCTAGACTTCTATTGAAAGTATAGGAAAATGGAGTGGCCACGCTCCATTTACCCGTGACCACGCCCCCTGTCCTAATTTGTACCGATTTTTGATATGTAAAATGTTGGAGGGTATGCTTCTGGCTGAGGAGAGAAAGCTTAACAGCCATGAAACACGTAGCATTCAGTCACAACCACATTGAGCAGGAACAGTGAGCACTGAGCTGAGAGCCCTGTACCACAGGGGCTTCACCTCCTGCAGGCTAATGCTGCATGAATCAGATCCATCCACTGAGTCACTGAGTCTACACAGTGTACAACTGTCTCAACTCACAGGCAGATTCAGGAATCAGGATGAATGACTCAGGCACAGCAGCACAGCACTCACTGACTGGTGAGGTGAGTCATGACTGCTCTCTCCCCCCTTCCACTGGGTGTCACCTGGTATTGCCGCTGGCCAATCACAACGACACACTGAGTTTCCTCCCTCTGGCTGAGAGAGACTACTGCTGCAGCTGTCTCAACTCACTAAACAGTGAGTGACTCGAATCATTCATAGTACTTCCTGATGATTCAAGTCACTGTGTTGAGACAGAGTCAGTAGCCATCTCTACTCAGCACACATCGCTCTGTGCTGAGTGGCGGGAGAGATGTGTGCTGAGCGGTTCGCTCAGCACACATCTCTCCCACATCGGCCAGTGAGTACTGGCCTTTAGAATCGCAAGTAAAAAAACAATGGAGTCCAATCACATCCAGTCAGCGCTCACTGCACAGGTAGCATCTTGTCTCACACTATAATAAGTAACAGACAATTATGTGAATAGCTCATGATGGGGTAAAGCACGATTTTACTGTAGGTCAGCCACCAGACTGGATGGGCGTGGTTTTATATACTAGCCAACAAATTGCAGGTCTTGCTTTATATAGCAGTGATCATATGGAACATCTGATTTATATACTAGCAGCTGCGCTGAATGTCTTATTTGTATACTACCAGATTGCAGATTTTTTCAATACAAAACCCTCCAGATTAGAGGCCTAATTTTATAAACTAGCTCATAGACAGAGTAGACAGAGGTGTGGCACATTGAAGGGAAGAAAAAAACAGTGGCAGTGTACATCTCATAACTAAAGAGCCAACAATCTCTATTACAAGCCTTTGTAGGGAGACCCGATCCAACCACAGTTTCCCCCAAATATGCCACATCGTTCCCACCCGAAATGCACCCAATATGCCACACAGCTTCTCCCCAAATATATACCAGTGTCCCCCATTTATTGACACACCGTCCCGTCCCAATATATACCACAGTGCCTCCCTCACCAAATATGACCCACAGTGCCCCACCCCCGGCATGCTCACTTCCCATTTTCCAGCTTTTATCTTGATTCCTTATGGACCTCTGTGACTGTGTTCTGCTTACACATACAGCTCTGTGCAAATGTCTCCTGAGCCCCTGTCCTTGGCACTGAGAAGTGGGACTCTGGAGCCACTATGCACTTCTGCAGAGCCACGGTAGCCGGGCAGCCCCGTCCAGGGACAGGTTGGGCACTGTAGGGCTGCCTAACAAGTAGTGACAGAACGTGGCACCTTCTGACCGCCTGTAACTCTGACTTCAATCGCTATGCCACTGCCTATAGATATAGGGTCAATTTTATACACTAGTCCAGGCCTGGCCAACCTGTGGCTCTCCAGATGTTGTGAAACTACAAATCCCAGCATGCTCTGCTACAGTTTTAGCATTCCCTAATAGCAAACCTGTGGCAAGGCATGATGGGACTTGTAGTTTTACAACAGCTGGAGAGCCACAGGTTGGCCAGGCCTGCACTAGCCAATAAAGTACAAATAAGCTTTGCACATTAGCCAACAAATTAGTCTTCACTTTCAACATTGTCTAGCCTAGTCACAGACGGAGCCACGACTAGCGTGGCTCCATCTGTATATTGTATAAAATAAATAATGATGTGGATGGTCCAAGATGTAAGTGTAAACTCTAAATCTATCCTGCATCTTGACAGTTTGAATTGTGTCTCCAGCCAGTTACAACCATCACACAATGTAGCTAGTACTAGTCAATATAGAAAAAAAATTCTTGGTATTGCTTAAACATTTTAACCTACCCAACTGTGCATTCTATCAATATTTAAAAATGAAACATCTTTACAGCATGCAGCCCCACACCCCATTTAGGTATTCTGCATTTGATTCACCAAGGGTCTTATATCTGCTCTGTGTTCCTTATGTACCATTAACTTGTCAAGGCACCCAACATGGGCCCTCATTCCGAGTTGTTCGCTCGCAAGCTGCTTTTAGCAGCTTTGCACGCGCTAAGCCGCCGCCTACTGGGAGTGAATCTTAGCTTATCAAAATTGCGAACGAAAGATTAGCAGAATTGCGAATAGACACTTCTTAGCAGTTTCTGAGTAGCTCCACACTTACTCGGCATCTGCGATCAGTTCAGTGCTTGTCGTTCCTGGTTTGATGTCACAAACACACCCAGCGTCGGCCAGACATTCCTCCGTTTCTCCAGCCACTCCCGCGTTTTCCCAGAAACGGTAGCGTTTTTTCGCACACACCCATAAAACGGCCTGTTTCCGCCCAGAAACACCCACTTCCTGTCAATCACATTACGATCACCAGAACGAAGAAAAAACCTCGTAATGCCGTGAGTAAAATTCCTAACTGCATAGCAAATTTACTTGGCGCAGTCGCAGTGCGGACATTGCGCATGCGCATTAGCGACTAATCGCTCCGTTGCGAGAAAAAAATACAGAGCGAACAACTCGGAATGACCACCCTGGTTCACTGGAAGACTTTGGCGAGACCTGGGATGTAGAGCAATGGTTCCATATTTAAAACAGTATAACGACTTTCTGACATGAATTCTGAGTTCTTATTAGAACTATCACTCAATATCCCTTCCCTTCCACTTCCCCATTTACCTCCTTCCACAGCCCCTGCATGGTCCCCTAAATGCACCTGGAAGCTTATTGACCATATTTTCTGTTGTTCAGTGGCTGATCGCCTTCTACTGGAAAAATCCTGAATCACCCCAGTCCGTAAAAAGTATGGGTGGTATGCAAACTGGAACATAGTTACAGGATCCTTCACAATCGCCCTCACATATTCCAAGGTGTGGGGTCTACATAGATTGACCATTCTGAGACACAGCAAGTCCTCTCCCTTATCCATATTACTATACTTTGGGGTACATTTACTAAGCAGTGATAAGAGCGGAGAAGTGAGCCAGTGGAGAAATTGCCCCATCAACCAATCAGCAGCTCTGTATCATTTTATAGTATGCAAATTATAGATGTTACTTCAGTGCTAATTGGTTGCCATGGGCAACTTCTCCACTGGCTCACTTCTCCGCTCTTATCACTGCTTAGTAAATGTCCCCCTTAGTCTTGAGGCTCCTCTTTACCGACTCATACTCTTTTCTTAATCTCTCCCTTTCTCCTCTCTGTTATACTAATCTCCCTAGGTTGCCCCCCTCCATCCCACTCACCCCCTCACTTTACCTGGTACACTGATAGTTATAATGAATACATTAATTAATACTGTGAGTAGTCATTCCTCTACTCATCTCTCAAAATGTTTTCAATGCTGTCCTCGGCTAGTTACTATGGCTACTGGAGACCTGTATTTGTACCGGACACTGTTCTCCATCCTCCGTTCTTTTTCTGCACTCTCCCCTCCCTATTACCTCTTTTAAGGTGGCCCTCGCTGTGAAGGAGTCTTTCAGGTTGTTGACTAAATTTGCTATAAGCTTAATTTCCTCACTATTCTTAAATATGTAACTCTGCATTATGTCAGGTGAAAAGCGTTTGTTTTAAATGACTAAGCGGAGTCTGACGTTTGGTGAAAACAGAGCGATGCTGGTGAAAGCTATGACGTGCCAGCACTGCTTGCACTAAGGACACATTACCTTCATATTCCGATGGACACATGCACTGGTACTCATTAACCAGATCTCTACAGGAAGCTCCATTCTGACATGGGGCCGACAAGCACTCATTGTATTCCTCCTCACAGTACAGTCCGTGGTAACCTGTGTTAAAGAAATCAGATGCAATCTGTGTAAGTTAAGGCACATAGGAAGCCAGAACACTTTGAATAGTTAACAAACATTTTAGGACCATTGAAAATTATAAAAAAAAAATTCAGTTTGAATACAGAAATGTAATAAAATGTATTGTATTGGCATAGAGTGTAGAATCCAGTAAGTCTGCTCTGTCCACGGGTGTGGTTCATCAAATCGACAGTGTCTAGGTCGACAATGTTTAGGTCGACCACTATAGGTCGACAGTCCCTAGGTCGACATGGATGGAAGGTCGACAGGGTTTCTAGGTCGACATGAGGATTTTTTATTTATTTTTTGTGTCGTTTTCTTCATAGAGTGACCGGGACCCCAAATTAGTGCACCACGTTCGCTCGCCATGCTTCGGGCATGGTGCCTTCGCTCCGTTACCGCTTAGCTCGGCACACTTCCACGTGGATCGTTAAGTATGAAAAATGCAAAAAAAAAAAAAATTTGAAAAACTCATGTCGACCTTTAGACCTGTCGACCTAGCACATGTCGACCTAGAAACCCTGTCGACCTTCCATCCATGTTGACCTAGTGACTGTCGACCTATATTAGTCGACCTAAACATTGTCGACCTAGACACTGTCGATCTTCAGACCGGATCCCCTGTCCACAACATCATTTTATTTTGCAGAGCTCCCGTTTATGATTATGACCTCTGTACAGAGATGCAGAACACTGTCCTGTTCTACACACGGTCGAGTCACATTATTATGACCACCTTCTACATTTGACGTCAGCAGCGCGTAGCCCGTGAAGTACGTCACGAGTTGTACGCTGGCTTGGTGGGTATATAAGGTGTGCGATAGGCCATCTGCACACTTATCACTCATTGCTGACATGGGTAAAAGGGGCAATTTATCCAAGCTGCAAAAAGAGATGATTATCGGCTTTCAGGCCAAGGATGCGGTATTCTGAAAAGGCGCAGACTGTGAACTGTTTGTGTGCTGCTGTGGTGAAGGTGTATCGTGACTGGACAAATGGCACCATTGCGAATAACTGATGAGGAAACTGAGGAGCACCACGTGTCATTGATGTGAGAGGTGAACATTGACTACAGTGGAGCAGGTCACAGTCAGAATGAACCAGGGGGCTTACCAGACTTATGTCTAAAATGACAGATCAGCCAATACAGCTGCTGTCCGTGCTGCACACATCGGGTACTACTCTGGCTATCAGCTGGTGGTCATAATAATGTGACTCGACCATGTATAATTATATACTTTGTAGAGCTCATCCTTGTAAAGCTAAGAATGACTCAAAAACTGATTTATATCAAGCTCCAACTTTTTGAATACCTACAGTATTAGTTGTTCCGGTACACGGATCACTGTATGGGAACCACTGGCTTACACAGTTACACCATCATTTCAGTTCTATCCTCATCTTTCATTATATAAATATCAGAAGGTGAATAAAAGCACACTTTAAGAATAACACCAAAATGTAGTTGTCCTTTTAGCCACAGGAAAGATGTTCAGTCCAATGAATACAAACACAATACTATCAATCACTACCGTCATTACCGTTATTACCAACAATATTAATATATAACAGTGAGATAAACAAATACACACTGATCCCAATACTGGAAGTTTTATTGAGAGACAGGTGAACGGACATGGGCCCTCATTCCGAGTTGTTCGCTCGCAAGCTGCTTTTAGCAGCTTTACACACGCTAAGCCGCCGCCTACTGGGAGTGAATCTTAGCTTCTTAAAATTGCGAACGAAAGATTCGCAATATTGCGAAAAGACATGTCTGTGCAGTTTCTGAGTAGCTCGAGACTTACTCGGCATCTGCGATCAGTTCAGTGCTTGTCGTTCCTGGTTTGACGTCACAAACACACCCAGCGTTCGCCCAGACACTCCTCCGTTTCTCCAGCCACTCCCGCGTTTTTCCCAGAAACGGTTGCGTTTTTACCCACACGCCCATAAAACGGCCTGTTTCCGCCCAGAAACACCCACTTCCTGTCAATCACATTACGATCACCAGAACGAAGAAAAAACCGTGAGTAAAATACCTAACTGCATAGCAAATTTACTTGGCGCAGTCGCACTGCGGACATTGCGCATGCGCACTAAGCGGAAAATCGCTGCGATGCGAAAAAATTTACAGAGCGAACAACTCGGAATGACCACCATTAGGGTAATGTCTATTTTCCCAATTTAGAGGAATTATTATATAGATGGTATGTGCCAACCCATTAAAATAGAATGTACCCAAATACAGCACAGTAAGATGGCAGGCATGCGCTCTGTGCTGCCGTGGACCCCGTCCCCAATTCCTCTGCCATCCAATCCCCCTGAGTGCTCTACCATGGTCAGTATTACCCAGCGCCCCAAATACTGAGAGGGTGGGCAGGACCATTCAGAGGACGCTACCCCGCCACCCTGCATAGGCACATACTAGGGTTGAAGTCAAGCAGGATCTATTGCTGGACCCTTGCTGCAATGACCATTCTGCTGATTAGGAACTCGCCTCTGGTGTCAGGGAGCTTCAGTTCTACACTAAGGGTGTGTACATAAGGACATTACACAAAAACCTGTTGAATTCTCTTTGGGGCAAAGACTCTAAATCTAACCAAAAAGATCCCACATATGCTTCTAAACAAGCATTTGCTTTGCCCTTTGCTTTCACAAATGTAACAAGTGTAAATACGTTCTCTGGGAATGCAAGTGAAGACCCTAAGTACACTTGGCCTGCTTCATACTTGCAAGTAAAGAAAAAAGTTATTTTGAGTCTAGAACAAACCATGTTGCCATGCAAGGAGAGCAACTACATTTATATATTTTTTTTTTCTGTACAGGGGAAATACTGGTTGCTTTTCCATTTAAATTTACACAGAAATTTAGATTTTAGTTTGAACACACCCCGTCCGCATGTCAATCTGCTGTCTCCCTCCTTCCCTAGCGGCTGCTGTAAGGAGGGATACGGAGAGCACAGCTCGCGTCTTTCCTGTGTCCCTCCTGCGTGTCTATTGAATGAAGTGCCCATTCGTGAGCTCTTATTGGCTCACAAACCAGCACTTCATTTAACAGACATGCCGGAGACGCAGGAGGGACACAGGAGAGGCGCGCGCTGTGCGTGGCATACTATATCACGGACATTGTGGTATGTGGTATAATGTCTCAGGGGCATTGCAGTGTGGCATAATGTATAACGGCATTGCGGTGTGTGGCATAGGATATAACGGGCATTGCGGTATGTATCACAGGCATTATGGTGTGTGGTATACTATATCACGGGCATTGTGGTATGTGGTATAATGTCTCAGAGTCATTGCAGCGTGTGGCATAATGTATCACGGACATTGCGGTGTGTGTCATAATGTGTCAGGCATTACGGTGTGTGGTATACTATATCACGAGCATTGTGGTATGTGGTATAATGTCTCAGGGTCATTGCGGTGTGTGTCATTCTGTGTCACAGACATTGTATGTGCTATAATGTATCAGGGGCATTGCAGTGTGTAGGATAATGTATAACGGGTATTGCGATTCCTGTCATAATGTGTCACAGGCATTACGGTGTGTGGCATAATGTGTCGGAGGCATTATGGTGTGTGGCATATTGTGTCATGGGCATTATTGTGTGTGGCATAATGTCTAAGGGCCCTTGCAGTATGTGGCATAATGTATACTGGGCATTACTATAAGGAGGAAAAATGACAAATAATGTAAGGGGCATGAATCAGGATTATTTTTCTTTCCTGTGGTGGCTAACGTCTGGGCGTGCAGGTTGCAAAACTGGGGTATAAGGTAGTCTTTTCCTGCAATGACACAACCCCTTTATGCAAAGCCACGCCCATTTCAATAAAGCCACACCCTTTTTTGTGGCGCGCACGCAAGTTTATCCCTTTACTAGTGACAATTATGAGGTGGGGGGGGGGGGGATTGGCGCCGGATAATTTTTTGGCTTGGGGGAGAAAAATTTCTAGTTACGCCACTGGCCCCACCTGCAGTGCAACATGGTTTTGCCCAATTGTGTGCTTTTTTGCTTTACTTACATCATGTAGACTAAAGTAATTGGACACTGACAGCAAATAGATGAAAAAGATTTGTCAGTACTCTGTAGGTCCACCATGTGCAGTGATTACTGCAGACACTCTTCTTGTCAAACTGTCCACAAGGTCCTAGACAACAGCAGGCGGTATGTTTTGCCATTCCACCTTAAGTACAGCAACCAACTGCAACACTGAAGAAGGTTGAGTTGGTCTAGAACACACCTGTTGCTCCAGTTCGTCCTAGAGGTTTTCAATGGGGTTAAAACCTGGACTCTGAGCCTGCTAGTCCTTGCGCAGCCTACAGTGATCCTCTTTTGAAACTCAGTTAGCTCCTTCCGGCAAGTCATTTTGTTAGCAAATTATCTAATCAGTGCCCCTCTACCCATTTTATACCTTTCAGAACACGACAAGGGCACGCCATTATGTTTCCCAGGGAGGGGGGTGTCCAATTACTTTTGTCTATATAGTTTACAGTACAGACATGAATCAGGCACATGGGCCCTCATTCCGAGTTGTTCGCTCGCTAGCTGCTTTTAGCAGCTTTGCACACGCTAAGCCGCCGCCTACTAGGAGTGAATCTTAGCTTCTTAAAATTGCGAACGAAAGATTTGCAATATTGCGATAAGACATCTCCGTGCAGTTTCTGAGTAGCTCGAGACTTACTCTTCCAGTGCGATCAGTTCAGTGCTTGTCGTTCCTGGTTTGACGTCACAAACACACCCAGCGTTCGCCCAGACACTCCCCCGTTTCTCCAGCCACTCCCGCGTTTTTCCCAAAAACTGTAGCGTTTTTTCCCACACGCCCATAAAACGGCCTGTTTCCGCCCAGAAACACCCACTTCCTGTCAATCACATTACGATCACCAGAACGAAGAAAAAAACGTGAGTAAAATACCTAACTGCATAGCAAATTTACTTGGCGCAGTCGCAGTGTGGACATTGCGCATGCGCACTAAGCGGAAAATCTCTGCGATGCGAAAAAATTTACCGAGCGAACAACTCGGAATGACCACCCATGGTACATACCCTGCAGTATGTTGCAGCACAGGGTTGAAATGCATTAACTGAATTAAGTCAGAGACCTATACTAATGACTATTGATTTTCTACATCTTTGTCCTGCAAAACAAAATTGCTTACATACAGACACAGCAGATGAAAAACAGGCACAGTTAAGAGATAACTGACTTGAGCTTTATTACAAGCTCCAAAGAATAATATCACACTTTGCCCTGTTTAGTAATATGAAGTGTCTGTACTGTATGTAAGGATTATAAGGATATGGATATATCGCATATGTCCACTAGGTGGTATAAGATCAATTCCTTTTCCTTTCAATATGACATTGCTACAGGAGGCTAATGAAAGTATCATTGTAACCACACACTTGGTTGGCATTGTATTCACTAATCTATGACAATAATTTGCACAAGGCACTCAATTCAAACTTTTCATATGAACCCACTAACATAAAATCCATGTTTCCAGTATAAGATATCATTGGGGTTCTACACCCCTAGAAAGTGGTCAATGTTCCCTGCTAATCCATGCTACTTAGCATTCCTCTCATGAGCAAATGTTCAAACCAGCACAAAGACCCTGACCCAGCATGGGTGCTAATGGAGGAACCTATTATACCCAAGCGCTAACAAGGGATCACAAACACAATAGCCAGGGATGGCATGGGTTAATGGAAAGCTGAACTGTGGGGAAATACTCAATAATCCCAGGGACATTCAATTCATGTACACAGAGCTAAACAGCCACATGCTAACATAAAATGCAATGTAATATATACTGATCAATGCTCACTGTCACTGTATTGTGTGACCACCACCTATGACATCATCCGAAACTGCACCTGAGACTCCTCTGTCTCCTATTCTCCTTACTGCTAACCTTCATGGAACTACATACTATTACTGTATGATACCTAGATATTACACTTTTTCTATGTTGCAACCATGTTGATTTATTTGCTTAGTTTTTGAAAATGACTAAATTGGTCACTTCTATTTTGTATCACAGTTTATTACACAAATGCCAACATAAGCAATTAAAAACAATTTTGACTTCCAATTTCCAATGTCCTGCCCAGGAGAGGTCACAGATACCAGGCAGTGGCTTAATGTGATCACATATGCCGCCAGCCTGCCATTCATCTCTACTGTGTTGCAGCAGGCTTATTGTCCAACTTGGCAACACGTATGTAGACAATTTGGCTCTGAACCCAGCAATAAAGTTACAACGTCAGCTATCACATCACTATTCACTACTCCCTGGGATGGGATCTTATCTGAGCCACAGTCCCAGAAATAATTTCTTACTGCTGCAACACACGGTGATAAGAAATGAATGCTAACAGGGGGAATTTGCAATAATTATTATAGCGCTGAGGCAAATGTGTTGACATCTTACCCCTGGAACACATTATGATATATCCAACGCGGATTGGAATGATATATCGTACACATAGCATAGTGTGTACGGCCGATAGCGTGCTCCCGCGGGTCGTTCCCTAGGTCATCCAATCAGGTGTGCTACGCGCCAAATGGGACTACCCAGGAACGACGGCATGCAGCTACATGAGGGGGTAACAATATATTAGGCCATTGCCCACCACATCGTGCAGTGTGTACGGGTGGCACGCTATATAATGTACCATCGGTCATACAGTTGGCTGGGATACACATCATTCTGATGTGTACCTGGCCTTAGGGATCTGATTTTTTTGACCCTTTAGTAAATTGCACAATGATGTATTAATACAATTCATTGTAAAAATATTTTGTGCTGACGTTCTACAGATGTATCATGGCTGTACTACTCAGATACCACTGACACCTTTGAGTTTCCATTTTACCCAAGTCCCTGGATCAAAATGCTTTAGCCTAGCTGTATGTGCTTTAATCAAGACTTATCTGGGATGTGCATACACTGCAAAGAGTGTCCAGGCTATACTGAACATAATTATACGTGACTTTCTTCTTTACTTTTTACATATATGAAAATCAACCTAACACTTTTATGCTTATGATGATCAAACTGCAAAAATACAGCCTATCACTTCACTGAGGCACATCATTCCTGCTTTCTAGGGAATTGGGGGCCTGCTGCCGCCCCCCCCCCCCCCCCATCCCCCCTCCCCTCCAAAGGCAGCAGATTGTCAGTCAATGACAGTAAGCAGCTGCAGTGTATTTAGATGCAGGAACTACACTGCACATGTGCAACATGGCTCCAGCGTGTTTGTAAAGTACTGAACATCTGTAGTTTGTGACATACAGGCAACTTGCGTCACCTGAATTAGGCCCTACATGCAATCCTAATTATTTCATAATATCTCAGCTCCCACGCAATTTCCATTAAAAATTATATCCTATGACATGACTTTAATGGCTTTTCTTAAATCATGTATCCTCCCCAATCTTTATACCACCTCTTCAAACTATTTACTACAAATATTTAGTTACTTTAACTTTCTCCACAAAATCCTCTACTCCAATGAATTATTTCTGCATTGCGATGCCATATATTCAGGATGTTTTCCCTCTTATTATATATAAAACTGATTACCTTCTCATAAATAATATAAAAATCTGTCATTTTCACAAGCCGGCTCAGAACAAAAGGTCACTCAAGGTCGGAGTGCCTGCGGGTGAGACCAAAGAACTCAGGGCTCATTCTGTTTGACGGAAAAATCTGACAGAAATCTTAATGTTTCCTGCTGCTATGATCAAAACCAAATACTGGGGTTTGAAATCTTGGAAAACTCCTGCTCTTCACTTCGGTGTATCAAATGCTCAGTTTATTCGTTTTGATGAAATGCAATTTGATGCAGGAAAAATTACTCATACACACAGTTGATCCATATGTCTCTCCAAAGCATGTGCATGCAAATACGTGCTCTAGGCTATTAGCTTTAGGTCCAATGACTATTAGCTTTAGGTCCGTCTTTGTGATTATCTAGAATTCACCTTAGGTCGCTGAGAGTTGTTCCAGCTGTCATGAAGCGGGGTCTTTGTAGCGGTCATATTTCTGTTGTCTGCAAGTCTCCATTACATTCAGCAACATTCCTGACATGTTTGTAAACAAACCATCCAGCTTCATGACTGTGGCCATCTTGGATTCCTCCATGTGATTCACTAAGCCATCCCAGTGCTCCTGCAGTCAGCTGACTCCAGTCACCAATGAACTTTCACCACTGCCTATATAACGTACTCATGCCTGATAGTCAGTGTCAGAGCAACGCCTTCCCTCTGGGATAGTCCCTGATCACAATTCTGTTACCTGAAACTCCATTACTGATGTATACAAGATACACTCCTGTGTTACTATGTTCCTGCAGTATACAAGATATACTCCTGTTCCTGCTGTATTCATCCTGCATTCCCGTATTCCTACCTATTTCAATCCTCTGCTTTAACTCTCCGCTGCATCAGTTCACCTGCTGCTAGATTCAGTGATTACCTATGCCATTTCTGCAGCGTGCTCACATTCATACGGTTTCAAGCATATCCTGCCTTACATCCATCCATGCTGAGTGTATTACATATGGCGCTTTCATTATTCTGCTGTACTGTCTCTGGTGTTTCTGTGCTTTTTTCTGTGGTGGACTAGGTACTAGGTACTAGCTAATAGAACATATAGAATAGAGATACCAGCAATACTTAGATGAGGGGACATAACAGTGTGGTCACAACATGGTAACTTGACTTCTGCTTCAATAAAACATTTTATCATCTCTGAGAACACTGAATTGTGTAGATTGGGGAAGTGGACTGTTTTTTTTTTTTAAATATTGTTTTATTATTTCAAAGCTAAAGTGAATTACAATGGATATAAAAGGCATAGAGGTGTAATAAATATCAAATGCAATGAGGCATCAGATACAAATGTAAAAGTAAAAATAAAAAAGATTATACAATGTAGTAACTAGAGATGAGCAGGCTCAGTTCTCAGAGAACCAAGCCAGCCCAAACCTCCAGGATATAAGGGAATCTGGGCAGCAGCTCGGGTTTTCCCGCCTTGCACAGAATCCAAATCACGGCAAAACGCCATCATCCTGGTGTCAGATTCTCGTGGGTTTTGGATTCTATATGAGACCCTGTGGGTGTGATTTGGCGCAACTTCACACAGGACCACTGGTCTATGCTGACTCCACTTCAGTAGCTAAGCTGAATTATCAGCCAGTGTCCATCCACTCCAGTGCTGCTAACGTTATCTGTCCAGTGCCCATACACTTCACTGGGGCGGACGTATCTGTCCAGTGTCCATCCACTCCAGTGCTGCTGCTGTGTCTGTCCAGTGTCCATACACTTCAGTGGGGCTGACATATTTGTCCAGTGTCCATCCACTCCAGTGCGGCTGCCGTATCTGTCCAGTGTCCATACACTTCAGTGGTGCTGACGTATCGGTCCAGTGTCCATCCTCTCCAGTGCTGCTGCCGTATCTGTCCAGTGTTCGTCCACCACAGTGCTGCTGCCGTATCTGTCCACTCCAGTCCCCTCAGGCTCCTTAGTGTTGTTAATATTGGCCAAGCTAGATTACAGTTCAGGCAGTTAGCAAGTCACTGTCATTATTTTTTATCACCAATGTATTTATAATCCTTGTAGCAATGTATTTTTCACTGTATACCAATGTGTCCCATACTTGTGTAAAGTCCTCCAGCATGTCCCCCAGACACTGGCCAGCATTGTTTATGCAGTGTCCCCCATGACTCTACACACTGTGTCCCTCCAACTGGGAAGCAGACTTCCTCAGCAAACACGATCTCCATCCAGGAGAGTGGGAACTTCATCAAGAAGTCTTTGCAGAGATAACCGGTCTCTGGGGAGTTCCTCAAATAGACATGATGGCCTCACGCCTCAACAAAAAGCTTCGGAGGTACTGTGCCAGGTCCCGGGACCCTCAGGCAATAGCAGTAGACGCTCTGGTAACGCCATGGGTGTTCCAGTCAGTCTATGTGTTTCCTCCTCTGCCTCTCATCACAAAGGTGTTGAGGATCATAAGACTGAAAAGAGTACAGACAATACTCATTATTCCAGACTGACCTCGAAGGGCCTGGTACTCAGAACTTCAGGAGATGCTCGCAGAAGATCCTTGGCCTCTTCCACTAAGGGAGGACCTGTTACAGCAGGGACCCTGCACGTTCCAAGACTTACCGCGGTTACGTTTGACGGCATGGCGGTTGAACGTCGGATCCTAGCTGAGAAGGGTATTCCGGAGGAGGTCATACCTACTCTAATAAAGGCTAGGAAGGAGGTGACGGCGAAACATTATCACCGTATCTGGAGAAAGTATGTATCTTGGTGTGAAGCCAAGAATGCTCCTACGGAAGATTTCCACCTGGGCCGTTTTCTCCACTTTCTACAGACAGGAGTGGATATGGGCCTGAAGTTAGACTCTGTTAAGGTACAGATTTCGGCCTTATCGATATTCTTTCAGAAGGAATTGGCTTCTCTTCCAGAAGTCCAGACTTTTGTGAAGGGAGTGCTACACATCCAGCCTCCTTTTGTGGCCCCAGTGGCGCCATGGGACCTGAACGTGGTGTTACAGTTCCTTAAGTCACACTGGTTTGAACCCTTTAAAACGGTTGAGTTGAAATTTCTCACCTGGAAGGTGGTCATGTTATTGGCCTTAGCTTCGGCAAGGCGGGTGTCTGAATTGGCGGCATTGTCTCACAAGAGCCCCTACTTGATTTTTCATGTGGATAGAGCAGAATTGAGGACTCGTCCTCAATTTTTACCTAAAGTGGTGTCTTCATTTCATATGAACCAACCTATCGTGGTGCCTGTGGCTACGAGTGACTTGGAGGATTCCATGTCCCTGGATGTAGTCAGGGCCTTAAAGATTTATGTAGCCAGGACGGTTAAAATTAGGAAAACAGAGGCTCTGTTTGTCCTGTATGCAGCCAACAAGATTGGCGCGCCTGCTTCGAAGCAGACTATTGCTCGCTGGATCTGTATCACGATTCAGCAGGCTTATGTTATGGCTGGATTGCCGTTACCACATTCAGTAAAGGCCCATTTCACTAGGAAGGTGGGCTCTTCTTGGGCGGCTGCCCGAGGCGTCTCGGCATTACAGCTTTGCCGAGCGGCGACTTGGTCGGGTTCAAACACTTTTGCTAAATTCTACAAGTTTGATACCCTGGCTGATGAGGACCTAGCATTTGCTCAGTCAGTGCTGCAGAGTCATTCGCACTCTCCCGCCTGATTGGGAGCTTTGGTATAAACCCCATGGTCCTTACGGAGTCCCCAGCATCCTCTAGGACGTAAGAGAAAATAAGATTTTAAACCTACCGGTAAATCTTTTTCTTCTAGTCCGTAGAGGATGCTGGGCGCCCGTCCCAGTGCGGAAAATCTGCAAGACTTGTATATAGTTATAGCTTACATAAGGGTTATGTTACAGTTGGAATCGGTCTTGGACCGATGCTGTTGTTTTGTTCATACTTTTAACTGGTTTTGGTTATTCCAGGTTATATGGTATGATTGGTGTGGGCTGGTATGAATGTTGCCCTTAGATTAACAAAATACTTTCCTCGTGTTGTCCATCTCCTCTGGGCACAGTTCTCTAACTGAGGTCTGGAGGAGGGGCATAGAGGGAGGAGCCAGTGCACACCCATACTAAAAGTTCTTTATAGGTGCCCATGTCTCCTGCGGAGCCCGTCTATACCCCATGGTCCTTACGGAGTACCCAGCATCCTCTACGGACTAGGAGAAAAAGATTTACCGGTAGGTTTCAAATCTTATTTTTACCTCTGTTCAATGCACAGGTATTTTTTACTATTTTACAAAGATTGATATTTGAATATGAAAACGGACCGGTTCTTCAAAAGTACGGTAACTAGGTAACTGCGGAAAGCAATAAGTCAGCCATGCAAAGCTTTTACTGAATTCCAAAAAGAAAAAAATAAATTACTAATCAGGAGTCATAAAAGAAACCCTGCACAAAGGGGGTCATTCCGAGTTGATCGCTAGCTGCTGTTGTCCGCAGCGCGGTGATCAGGTGAAAAATCGGCACTTCTGCGCATGCGTATGGTGCGCACTGCGCACACCCAAAGTTCACAAAAGCCAATGCAGTTTCACACAAGGTCTAGCGACGCTTTTCAGTCGCACTGCTGATCGGTGAGTGATTGACAGGAAAGGGGCGTTTCTGGGAGGTAACTGACCGTTTTCCGGGAGTGTGCTAAAAAATGCAGGCGTGCCTGGGGAAACGGGGGAGTGGTTGCCTGAACGCAGGGCATGTTTGTGACGTCAAAACAGGAACTAAATAGACTGAAGTGATCGCAAGGTAGGAGTAGGTCTGCAGCTACTCAGAAACTGCATGAAAATATTTTGGAGCAGTTCTGCGAAGCTTTCGTTCGCACTTCTGCTAAGCTAACATACACTTCCACAGGGCGGCGGCTTATCGTGTGCACTGCTGCTAAAAGCAGCTAGCGAGCGAACAACTCGAAATGAATGCCAATATACAGGCTACTTTACTATCTGACCCTATCCAACTTTCTCTTTTCTCCAATGACCAAACCAATGCTGAACTGTATCTGCTCTCTCAGGAATTACTTCATTATTTTTATATTACTTATGTGCACGTTTTCTCGGAAGCAATAGGCTTTCTCATGCCAGCACAGTGATATACCGCAAGGAACTCCTATTATTTCTGAAAATGGGTGCCAGCGGTTAGAGTCAGTGTAAAATGGACTTAATAGAACGGCTTCTACTAGATCCAATGGGATGCGGTTATCCTTCTGGCTGTTGGGATGCTGGCGGTCCCATGACTGACAGTGAAATCCCGACACTGGATCACCAAGATCCAATCTACGCTGACAAATCAGGAAAGCGTGAGTTCTCTCCAGTCATTGTAGAATGGAAGCATGCTTCCATACAGCACAGGAGATCTAACACACAGGTGAAGAGTGCAGTAAAGACAGTATTACTTCCATATTGTTGAAAGAACAGTAAATGTCTGAGTCTGAGTTATCCAAGTATTTCTCTGAAAGGGCAGGACTCCCTCCCCTCTGCCCGAGTACTTTCTGCTGCAGCACTTCTTTGTAGCAGACAATCTCTTTCATCCTTTGAACCCGCTGCCCAGCAGTCACACTCCCCCCCCCCCTCCTTCTGTTGCCCTTTTGGGCCACAAGTCAATCCCCCTTCCTTCAATTTCCCTGTATCTGTAAGTCAATTTCACCTCCTTCCTTTGCCCTATGTGCCCAGCACTCATCCTCCATCCCTACTTATTTATTTACAGTTGTGCTTTACAATTGGAATTTGTTGCCACCTGTGCCAAGCCATCATCCTCCTCCCTCCCTTTTATTGCTTGTGCCCTGCCATTATCCTCTCTCCAGTTATTGCACCCTGTGCCAGGCAGTCACTCTACCTCCCTTTCATTGCCCCTCTGCCCAGCAGTCATCCTCCCTGACTTCCAATACCCCCTAATACCCAGCAGTCATCCTCCTTTCCTTCCACTGCCTCCTGTGCCCAACATCGTCCTCCTGTCCTTCCATTCTCTTGCTCGCCGGCTGCCATATCCCCCCCCCCCCCCCCCCCCCGACTGCAAAGTGCGTGCCCCTGGCCTGGTGGTACAGTGGATGCTCCCTCCCCGTTATCCCTAGTATCCTTGCCCCCTCACTCTGCACGTTACCCCGAAAGACTCCGCCCAGTTATCCCACATTCCTCTCTCCTCCCCATAACTCCCCTCCATTGTAGTGGCATTGCCAGCAAGTGGGTGGGTGTCCAAACATATGTCCCGTCCCCTGGGCAGAACCGCACGGGAAGTCTGGTGCGCCTCTCGGCTCATCCCAGTCCAGTCACGTGCGCTGTTACCATAGAAAATTATTAACTATCTCAGAGCCGTCACCGTGTCACGTCTGTCACAGTGCAATCAGATGGAGAAGACTGTGCCTGCATTATACACCCCGCACCTGCCCTGGCAGCGTGTGCCCCGGGTGCTATACTCACATACAGTCACCACTGGTTGCCCAGCACTGCCAGTAATCTCGTGGATGTATTCGTCACTGGGAATGGGAATGTATTCTTATGATTATACTGCATACCCTCCAGCTGTACCTTTTTAGCAGGTACTGTACCTTTTATTATGGTCTGTACTCATTTTTGGCTCTCCAAACTTCCATTGAAAGTATAGGAAAAGGGGCATGGCCACACCCAGTTTAACCATGGCCACGCCCCCTTTCCTAATTTGTACCGATTTTTCTGTGCAAAATGTTGTAGGGTATGCATACTGGGGCTCATATAATGACAGTGAGAGGTACAGAAGCGGAGTAAACCTCATGGATCCCGAAGCAAGATGCAGATCTGGGACCCCTTCCTCAAACAATCCTCAGTGCGCCCCACCAACAATTATAGCAGACGCCTACCCCCCCTTACCCCCCAACAATTATAGCAGACAGGTCCCTGCTCATTATGCCACCCCCAGTCAGTGTTTGCTCCCTATTCCGCCCCCCTACCATTATAGCAGGTGGATGGTAGTTGTACTAGTGTATTTATTATTATTACCAGTTATTTATATAGCGCACACATATGCCGCAGCCTCTCCCCCTTTACTGATTGAAGCAGCCTAGCAGGTCCCCCATCTCTTATAATATTTATTATTACACCCCACTGTATTGATTATATATCAGTGCCCCACTGATTGTAGCAGGCATCTCCTATACAAGGTAATCCTTAAAATAGAGTTTTATAGCATATTGATATATCACCAGTGTGTGCCACCCTCACAAAGCCATGATTGTAGCAGGCGGATGTTAGACTGGGAAACATACGTTTTACCGGCAGACGGGATGTCGGCTGTCAGTATACCGACGGTGGCATCCCATCTGACGGAATCCCAGCAGCTGTAATTATACTGGAGTGCACTTCAGTATCAACTAAATGTGTTACTGTATGATGGCTAATAACCACAGTAAGATCTATTCCATTAAGAATAAGTTACCTGCACTTGTAAAATATGGAATAACCAGTTTCTGTTTGATTGAACAGCATGGTAGCTACCATACAATCACTATATGACTACACCAGTTATATCAGGTGATTCAGCTAGATAGCAGAGAAGTGAATAATAACAATCTGAGCTCCCACACAGACTAATTTAGCTGCAATGTTGAAGATTGAATATGTGGGTGAGCACCTGGGATCCAGTGATCATCAAGCAGTATGGTTTAGTATAAAGACAGGATCCAACTCCTGTCACATAAAAACAAAGTTGTTGGATTTTAGAAATGCTGACTTTGCAAAAAATGGGGAGATGTTTAAGTGATTCATTGGCGGACTGGAGGAACTTGGAAGGAGTGCAGGAGAGGTGGGAAAAACTGAAAAGTGCAATACTAAGTGCAACAGACCTTTGTATCAAAAGGGTTAGGAAAAGCACCAGGAAAAGGAAGCCAGTGTGGTTCACAAAAGAAGTATCAACTAGTGTGAAAGCAAAAAAGATGGCTTTTAGGAAATACAAACAGACTCAAAATAATAACGACAAAGAGGTGTATCTTGACAGACGGAAGGATGCTAAGAAAGTGATCAGACGTGCAAAGGCAAAAGCTGAGCAGAAAATGGCCCAGTCAGTAGATAAAGGGGGCAAAACTTTTTTTAAGTATATAAGTGAAAGGAGAAAATCAAATGGAGGAATAATAAGACTTAAGACAGAGAGTGAGCATTTGGTGGAGGGTGACAAGGCAATATCAGATCACCTAAATAATTATTTTTGCTCAGTATTTACTACAGAAGAAGGGATGGGGCCACAGTTAAGTTGCAAGGACATTCATAAAAATAAGGTAGATGAAAGTACTTTTACAGAGGAGAAGGTCCTCACAGAATTTTAACAACTAAAAGTGGATAAATCAATGGGACCAGATGGGATACACCCAAGGATACTCGCTAAAAGATGTGCTGGTTACACCTTTAACAGAATTATTTAACCAGTCACTAAATACAGGTGCTATTCCAGAGGACTGGAAAAGAGCAAATGTAGTTCCACTGCACAAAAGTGGAAGCAAGGAAGAAGCAAGTAACTACAGACCAGTAAGCCTTACATCAGTAGTGGGGAAAGTAATGGAAAAACTATTAAAAGAAAGAGTTGTGGAATATCTTAAATCAAACCACTTACAGGATCCAAAACAGCATGGATTTACTGGTGGGAGATAATGCCAAACAAATCTTATTGACTTTTTTGACTCTGTGACGAAAATAATAGATCATGGGGGAGCTGTAGATGTAGCATATCTAGACTTTAGTAAGGCATTTGACACTGTCCCACATCGCAGACTGCTAAATAAACTTGAAAGCGTGGGGGTGGATTATAAAACAGTTAAATGGATAAGAACCTGGTTGCAGGATAGGAAACAGACAGTTGTAGTTAATGGAGAAGCAATCTATGGAGGGAAATGTTACCTGTGGAGTACCCCAGGGATCTGTACTTGGTCCAGTTCTCTTTAATATCTTTGTTGGTGACATTGCAGATGGTATTGAAGGGAAGGTATGCCTTTTTGCAGATGATACAAAGATATGCAACAGGGTAGACACACCGGGAGGGGTAAAACAAATGATTGATGACCTAGGTAGGCTTGAGAAATGGTCAAGAATGTGGCAACTACAGTTTAATGCTAAAAAATACAAAATCATGCACTTGGGTCTCAAAAACCCAAAGGCTAAATATAGTATCAAGGGTACTATAATGGAAACTACTGAGGAGGAAAGGGATTTAGGAGTCACTATTTCAAGTGACTTGAAGGCAGGAAAGCAATGCAACAAAGCAATGAGAGAGGCAAGTCAGATGCTTGGTTGCATAGGGAGAGGAATCAGTAGTAGGAAAAAAGAAGTGATAATGCTCCTGTATAGGTCATTGGTGCGGCCCCCTCTGGAATACTGTGTCCAGTTCTGGAGACCATACTGTATCTCCAGAAGAATATAAATACATGAGAGTGTACAAAGAAGGGCAATTAAATGGTGCATGGCCTACATCACAAAACGTACCCAGAAAGGCTAAGAGATCTTAACATGTATAGGGAGAAGGGAAAGGGGGGGACATGATAGAAACTTTCAAATATATCAAGGGTCTTAACAAAGTTCAGGAGGGAAACATTCTTCAAAGGAAAAGAAATATTAGAACTCGAGGACATACACTGAGACTGGAGGGGGGGGGGGTTCAGGAGAAATTTAAGGAAAAATTACTTCACAGAAAGGGTAGTGGATAAGTGGAATAGTCTCCCATCAGAGGTGGTAGAGGCTAAGACTGTAGAGCAATTTAAACATGCTTGGGATAGGCATATGAATATCCTTACAAAGAATTAAGGTTCAAAAAGGGTTGAGATTGCCTAAAGGATAAAAAAAAAAAAAAAAAAAAAAGAGGCAGACTAGATGGGCCAAGTGGTTCTTATCTGCCGTCAAATTCTATGTTTCTATGTACTAACCAACTGCCATGTTACAGGTTGTGTATGAAAAATGACAGTTTGCAGCTGCTTGGTTGGTAGTATATTTTTTCCACGTTATCTCTCTCTAAGCAAATTCTCTCCCTGGGGGGGGGGGGGATGTACTAAGCCTTTAAAAGTACCAGCCAATGAGCTCCTAACTGCCATGCTAAAGGATGGGCTTGAAAAATGACAGTTAGGAGCTGGTTGGTTGGTACTTTATCGCAGTGAAATGTATCACTTTTGGCTTAGTACATCTGGCCCCCTATGTGCACTGGTGAGATGTGCCCAGTTTCTTGTATTACACCTCCTCTGGGCAAATTAGCCTAATAATACTGCATAAATATCCTTACATTGAATTGTAACATGCAGGGAATGTGAGGCTGATTGCATACCCTCCAACATTTTACACATGAAAACCAGTACAAATTAGGAAAGAGTAACAGGGGTGTGACTATGCCCCCTTTCCTATACTTTTAATGTTAATTTGGAGAGTCAAAAATCTGTACAAAGCCTTTTTGGCAGGTACAGACCATAAAAAAAAAAAAAAAAAAAGATACTGTACCTGCCAAAAAGGTACAGTTGGAGGGTATCTGATTGTGATACGCAGCATTGTGATGTCACAGGCATCATTCTGATGTCACAAGGCTGCCTGCTAGAAAAGTCAGTGCTTGGCATAGGGACACTTACTTTTTACAGTTGATGAGTGCGACTAGTATCTGTATCCAGATATTTATTCTTATCGCTGTGATTTTTTCGACGTATCTGACGTCTTACAGTCTGAGGTAAGCTTATATCAACATATATGTTATTTGTAATTAGGTGTAAGCTGACCAGGCCACAAATTCTGGTGCTGGACACATATTTGTTGTGGTGGTGGAGGGGTGATTTTATTTATTTATTTTTTATTATTTTACTTGTTAGTCATCATTTATGTTTTTACCTTTCCTTGGGGTTTTCACCCGTAAGGTGCATACACACGGTGAGATATTGACTATATATTTACTTTGCGATTTCCTCTGAAGTCCCCGGAGCCCTGAACCTCCGATATTGACTATAATTACTTTACTTTGACTATGTGTGATTTTGACTAAGTGTAAATTTTGACTATTTGACTTGCCTGCACAGTCTATATTTTCTTGCGATACTGACCATGGGAGCGTGCATTGGTATCGCAAGCTGTGTACACATGGGGGGGTCATTCCGAGTTGATCGCTTGCTGCCGTTTTTCACAGTATAGCGATCAGGCTAAAAATCGGCTGTTCTGCGCATGCGTATGGGCCGCAGGGCGCACGAATCAAGTAATTTCACACAAAACTGAGCAATTTTACACAGGGGCGAGCAACGCTTTTCAGTCGCACTGCTGATCGGTGAGCGATTGACAGGAAGTGGGTGTTTCTGGGCGGAAACTGACCATTTTTCAGGAGTGTGCTAAAAAAACGCAGGCGTGTCAGACTAAAATGCTGGAAAGGCTGGAGAAACGGGGGAGTGGCTGGCCGAACGCAGGGCGTGTTTGTAACGTCAAACCAGGAACTAAACTGACTAAAGTGATCGTAATCTAGGAGTAGGTCTGGAGCTGTTCAGAAACTGCAGGAAAAGATTTCCTAGCAATTCTGCTAATCTTTCGTTCGCTATTCTGCTAAGCTAAGATACACTCCCAGAGGGCGGCGGCTTAGCGTTTGCAATGCTGCTAAAAGCAGCTAGCGAGCGATCAACTCGGAATGAGGGCTATGGTGTGATTTGCACTAACTTTCCTTATGATTTTGACTATATAGTTAAAATTGTAAGGTTACATTGCACCGTGTGTTTGCACTTTTAGGGATATATTTACTAAAGGCTGATACTCGATTTTATCTAGCACAAATCATTTAAAAAATATATACATCAATGTTGTGTTTCCAGGGCTAAACACACATTTACTAACAAATTATTTTTGATGTTAATTTGTAAATGTGTGTTTTAGCCTTAGAAACACAACATCAATTTAAATCGTCATTTAGTAAATATACCCCTTGTACTAAGAAAATACCTCTTAAAATGTATTTCTGCGGGTCAGGATTATAAGTCATAGGGTGGTTCCAATTAGCTCCGATCCGTTTTCAGCAATGAAAACAGCCAAAAATCGAGATTAATGATCGATGGTCATTATCGCAGTATCCTATAACAGGACATTTTCATCGGTCGATAATGGACCTGCGATTGCAGGAAAACACATGGGATTGGGGATAAATCCACTCTGACTGACAAGTTACAGGCTGTGCTTGAAAGATGGCAGTTAGGATATTCCTCCACTTTATCTCTCTCCATGCTTTATAAAATCTCCCCTATGTCTGTGCACTGGTGAGATGTACCCAACTTATTGTATTATACCTCCTCTGGGTGAATAAGCCTAATAATACTGCATACAAATCCTTACACTGAATGGTAACATGCAGGCAATGTGAGGCTGATTGTGACACGCAGCATTGTGATGTCACAGGCAGCGGTGTGATGTCACAGGCAGCATTGTGATATCACAAGGCTGCCTGCTAGAAAAGTCAGTGCTTGGCATAGGGGCACTTACTTTTTACAGTTGATGAGTGCGAGTAGTATCTGTATCCAGATATTTATTCTTATCTCTGTGATTTTTTTGACGTATCTGACGTCTTACAGTCTGAGGTAAGCTTATATTTACATATATGATGTTTGTAATTAGGTGTAAGCTGCCCAGGCCACAAACACTGGTGCTGGATACATTTTTGTAGCTGTGGTGGATTTTATTGTTTTCCATTATTTTTTTATTTTTATTTTTTTCATCCTTAGAGGTATATTTACTAAAGGTTGATTTGCAAGATCATTAATTACTCATTGGCTGCTACCCTGACAGATAGTAAATCTACCTCCAATTTATATATGTAGAGAAGGTACAAATAAGAAGATAAATGAGTTACAGCAGCTCATATTTTATTTTACTTGTTTCATTTACTTGACAACTATTGTGTTTATCTTTCAGAAGAGAACATTACCATCGGTTCCGCTCGTCCTGCGGCTATTTGCTAGCCATGGATGCGAGAAAGACTGTGAGGAACAAACTGCAGGAGCATCCATTGCTCTTGCTGTATCTGTTTGGGTTCTTCTTCCACCTGAGGCCTGCAGAACCCTTCTATACAGAATACATGACTGGACCTAAACATTTCACCATGGAAGAGGTAACAGAACACAATTCTTACTTATATCTGTAACATATAAGCTGTGTGACATTGGAATACATGTTATTGATGAGTTGTATGAAGTCACTTAGTAAACTGTACCATACACTTCGTAATCCCAATTTCCTTGATGGCATGGCTGTTCACCCTTTCACTGTATGGAGTTCAGTGGGTTTCCACATTTTACGTTCATTGGTGTCTACTGACCAAGAACGTCTTCTAACTTTCATGGAATTGAACTCTGATCACCCTGAGATGGGTTCATGCCCACTGGCGTTCTTACAGTTAAAGTTTTACGCTTCACATGTATTGCAACATTTTTCTAACAAAGGGCCTAATTCAGAGTTGATCGCAGCAGCAAATTTGTTAGCAATCATGTGCACTGCAGGGGGGTAGATATAACATGGGCAGAGAGAGTTAAGGGGGGTACACACGGAGAGATCCGTACTTAAAATCTAAGCAATCTTGCTAGATTGCTTAGATTTTAAGCACGGATCTGTCGTGTGTATGCCCTCCAGCGATAGCGATGCGCGGCCCCGCGCATCGCTATCGCCGATGCTAGATTGAGCTGCATGCAGGCTCAATCTAGCGGGTCGCTCACTTCAGCGCTGTGTGAAGTGAGCGGCCCCCCGTCGGCTTTCCCCCTCGCTCAGCACATCGCGCTGTGCTGAGCGGGGTGAGAGATGTGTGCTGAGCGGTCTGTGTTAAGATCGCTCAGCACACATCTCTCCCGTGAGTACCCCCCTTTAGATTTGGGTGGGGTGTGTTCAAACTGAAATCTAAATTGCAGTGTAAAAATAAAGCAGCCATTACTTACCCTGCACAGAAACAAAATAACCCACCCAAATCTAACTGTCTCTGCAAATGTTATATCTGCCGCCCCCCCCCCCCCCTGGAGTGCACATGGTTTTGCCCGACTGCTAACAAATTTGCTGCTGCGATCAAATCTGAATTACCCCCAAAGACTGGAAAAATTCTTTAGATTCCACCCTGACCATTCCGCCCCCTCAACGTAGAGCTATATCAATTCATTATACTGCTTTAAGGGACACTGTAGCTAATGCAAAAAAAAAAACTGAGGGGGGGGGGCGGGGGGTGATGTCGAAATGGTTACACTACTTCCCAACCTTGGAGAAATCTCTACTTTATTCCCAAAAAACCCTGTCAGCCAGCATGTAAATGGAACTGTTCCTAAACACATGCCATAAAACTTATTTATCACCGCTCAGACTTTTTCATATGGGCACCCCAGAAAGCCATGCCTGCTTACGCTGCCATCAAGAGGAATCTGATATCTTTCATTGTTTATGGGCTTGTCAAGTACTTTTGGCACCTAATCCGCAGATACGCGGAAGCCAAACGTATAAAACATGTCCCATTCACTCCAGAATGGGCAATTCTGAGTATATTATGAGTTAAATTTGGATGGGTTATTTTGTTTCTGTGCAGGGTAAATACTGGCTGCTTTATGTTTACACTACAATTTAGATTTCAGTTTGAAAACACCCCCCACCCAAATCTAACTCTCTCTGTACATATCTGCCCCCTTGCAGTGCACATGGTTTTGCCCAACTGCTAACAAATTTACTGCTGCGATCAACTCTGAATTAGGCCCTAAGTGCTACGGGAAGGAAAACTACTGAATACTCAAGGGTTGGTTGGATAGTACACCTCCTCAAATATCTCTGTTCCTGTACAAGCTCAACTTTATCTTTAAGATGGATTGGATGGAAACACTTTTGCAAACAATTCATTTTTTTCTGCACCAATAATAAAATTGCCCTGAAAACAAAATATATTTAGACATACAGTAGAGCTTTCTAATAACAACAACAACAACCTAAAGCGTTCCCAACACCAGTAGCATGTGTGCCAGGTTCACGTCAGGGGTACTTACACCCAACAAAGGGCCTAATTCACTAAGGATTGCAATTGTAAAGCTGTTTGCAGATGTTTTCACTCCCCGTTTTCACAAACGCTGACCACCCCCACCCCTCCTCGCGAACACGTTCACATTTCTGCGCTGTGATCACAGGACCTATTCCGCACATGCGCAGAACAGGTCCTGACCATCGGGGTAAATGCAGTAAGGATCGCATCAGTGATCCTTACTGAATCACCCCCAAAATACACTTACACCCTGCAGGGTTGTAAGCACAGAAGAAGCTTTTAACACTTGTTGTAATAAGGAAAAGGACATTTGCTATTAGATGTGATTTAAATAAAAAAGAAAAACATATAATACAGCAGGTATAATCGTCTTTCTCATGTATGGGCAAAAGAAGCACAGAACTCATTCTGCACCCACAAATCATATAATATCGGTGTGATCAGAGATGAAAGCATTATTAGCTTTAGAGGCTATTCCACACTCAGAAGTAACTAGTTAGTGCTGAGAACTCATCTTCGTCATCAGAATGTCTATGCCCCAGCCATTATCTCTCTGTGATTATATCATGATTATAATGGGAATATAATGCTACTAAGGATATTGGGGGTAATTCCAAGTTGATCGCAGCAGGATTTTTGTTAGCTATTGGGCAAAACCATGTGCACTGCAGGGGAGGCAGCTATAACATGTTAGATAGAGAGAGTCAGATTTGGGTGTGGTGAGTTCAATCTGCAATCTAATTTGCAGTGTAAAAATAAAGCAGCCAGTATTTATCCTGCACAGAAACAAAATAACCCACCCAAATCTAACTGTCTCTGCACATGTTATATCTGCCTCCCCTGCAGTGCACATGGTTTTGCCCAATTGCTATCAATAATCCTGCTGCGATCAACTTGGAATTACCCCCATTGTCTTCTGGTCATACATGGTGCTGACACCTAACTTGCCATTGAACATAGAACAACAGCTACTCAGACTCTCTTCTCAGATTGCTTATCATGTGTCTTCTTTCTCCCCAGGTCAAGACTGAGCTCTCCTCTATATGGATATACAGTATGCTGCTTCTTCAGCTGCCAGCTCTCCTCTTTATTGACCTCTGCCGATACAAACCAGTCATCGTGTTTCAGGGCCTGTGCCAAGTCATCGTCTACGGCCTGCTGTGCTTTGCATCCAGCTTCCAGGCCATGAAGTGGCTTCAGGTTATCTCAGCCATGGTCACTACATGTGAAATTGCCATCTATTCATATGTATGCAGTGTGGTGACTGTTGATCAATATGGCAAGGCCTTTATCTGCAGCAGATGGTTTAACTTGCTGGGATACACCATAGGAGCTCTGGGTGGTCAGCTCATGGTGTCATATGGCCACTTCTCCTACTACTGGCTGAACATTATTTCCCTGGGAAGTGCATCAGTGGCTTTTATCATC
Source organism: Pseudophryne corroboree (assembly GCF_028390025.1). NCBI lineage: Eukaryota > Metazoa > Chordata > Amphibia > Anura > Myobatrachidae > Pseudophryne > Pseudophryne corroboree. The sequence continues at coordinate 180,017,142 of NC_086447.1, forward strand.
TCTATTTTCTTGCCCATGCTCAGCACAAATTATCCATGTTCGGAATGTTTAAATGACCAGATCAAGCGCAAAGACAGGAACATCGTGCAGTGCTGCTGTAAGGTGGTGGTCAAGTTCCTCAAGCAGCAGTGGTTGGACATCTGTGAGAGCTATTCTTACAACACCATGATCTGGTCTTTATTGTGGTTACTTGTGACAGCTGGATGCCACCAAGTGACAGACTCTTCCGAAACGCTCTGGGAAAAGCTGCTGGAACACTCTGACAGCGTCTACCTGCTTAATGGAGGTGTGGAAGCTGTAGCAGCTGTACTAGGTAAGAATAGATTACACTTTGTGGGTAATGTGTCCCCAGCACACTAATCTCTTACCCCGCACACTGACTAGGGAGCGCAATGTCTTAGGCAATTATCCCTTTCTCATTATGGGGCAGATAAAGTGAAGAGAGCTGAACGACCAACCAATTAGCTTCTGTCATTTATCTAGCACAGCCTTTAATATGAGTAAGAAGCTGACTGATTTGTAGTTTATCCCTCTCACAGATATGTTTAAACTCCCTCCTGGGCTTTGCAAATTAATCTGCCATTGGACAGACAATAGGGGAGTGAGAACATACAAAACCATGGGAACCCCTCAGATGTCCTCACAGTGATCTATTATTACTTTATAAGTCACATTCCTCACTCTCATGTCATAAGCCTTATGGGTAAAAGATCTGTGGAAGATGAAGCAGCTGAGTGTATTCCATTCCCTGTGCTGCTTCTTGGCCATAGAGCTCTCAGCTAAATATATGCAGTAACATATCCAGTATATGTCTATTAATGACTCATCTGTATTAGGCAGAGTTACTCATTAGACCAGCTATGGGATAGATATATATATATATATATATATATATATATATATATATATATATATATATATATATATATATGTTACATATTCTTTAGATCCACTAAAAAAAAATTTAAACTCAATTATTTTATGGCCAACATAATTTAAATAAAGAAAATGAAACTATATTACATATGCATAGAAATGATTCATAAACTGTTACATTAAATATGTAGTTATATTAGAGATTGTGTTTCCCTTATGTATGAAGAACCGGAGATATTATTAATACTAAGTTCCCCCTGTAATATCAGGTCAGTAAGAGACATGATGACGCCTCATAGCTAATCTGTATCTCTTGTCTCCTGTAGGGCTAATTGCATTCTTCGTGATGGACCGCATTAAGGTAGACTGGAGCTACTGGGGAGAGCTGGTTGTGTCTGCCCTGTGTGCAGTGGACTGTGCTGCCACACTAGCTATGGCCATCACAAGCAGCATCTGGGTGGGCTATGCTGGCTACATTGTGTGTAAGACCACCTACATGATCAGCAACACAATAGTAATGTAAGTATACACTCTGTACCACTGCTATTATTACTTTATAGATGCCTTTGCATGTTATATAAATACCATGTATAAATCTATAGCAGTCAGCCGTCCTATATAATGAAAGGCTAACACTGTTTCTCACCTCTATGGGGGGAATTCAAGTGTTTTGTGCGTCGGCGGCCACTAGATAGCGCCCAATGGAGCAAACATCACTGTTATGTTCAGTCATTTTGATGGGCTGGTAACTATTTATATAGCTTTTGTGCATGTAAAACATGAAACTTGCTTCTTTATTATTTAATCATTTATCATCCTAGGCCACAAATCCCTATGCACAAGGGCATAGCTACCATAGGTGCAGGGAGTACAGCTGCTATGGGGCCCAGAGCTGAGAGGGGCCCAACTTCTCTGTCATAGTTACATTTGTGATATACATTTTTCACCATTGGTTGATACATAGGGGCCCTTTCAAATGTTTGCCTTGGTGCCTACAATATATCTAGTTATACCCCTGGATCTGCTAATTGTAATGTGGTATAAAATGAACTGGAGAATATTATAGTGTTACATAGTATGAACCTGGGCCCTGTAATATGGCAAAATATGAAATGGAGGCACTATAGTGTGGCATACTATGCACTTTGGGCACTGTATGTCATAATGTGAATTGGGGGTACTGTATTACATAATGTGTACTGGCAGCCCTTCAATGTGCTATAGTGTGAATGGGGGGAACTGTGTTACATAATGTGTACTGGCAGCCCTACAATGTGATATAATGTGAATGGGGGGAACTGTGTTACATAATGTGTACTGGCAGCCCTACAATGTGATATAATGTGAATGGGGGGAACTGTGTTACATAATGTGTACTGGCAGCCCTACAATGTGCTATAATGTGAATGGGGGAACTGTGTTACATAATGTGTACTGGCAGCCCTACAATGTGATATAATGTGAATGGGGGGGAACTGTGTTACATAATGTGTACTGGCAGCCCTACAATGTGATATAATGTGAATGGGGGAACTGTGTTACATAATGTGTACTGGCAGCCCTACAATGTGATATAATGTGAATTAGGGGTACTGTGTTACATAATGTGTACTGGCAGCCCTACAATGTGATATAATGTGAATTGGGGGTACTGTGTTACATAATGTGTACTGGCAGCCCTACAATGTGATATAATGTGAATGGGGGGGAACTGTGTTACATAATGTGTACTGGCAGCCCTACAATGTGATATAATGTGAATGGGGGAACTGTGTTACATAATGTGTACTGGCAGCCCTACAATGTGATATAATGTGAATTAGGGGTACTGTGTTACATAATGTGTACTGGCAGCCCTACAATGTGATATAATGTGAATTGGGGGTACTGTGTTACATAATGTGTACTGGCAGCCCTACAATGTGATATAATGTGAATTAGGGGTACTGTGTTACATAATGTGTACTGGCAGCCCTACAATGTGATATAATGTGAATTGGGGGTACTGTGTTACATAATGTGTACTGGCAGCCCTACAATGTGATATAATGTGAATTAGGGGTACTGTGTTACATAATGTGTATTGGCAGCCCTACAATGTGACATAATGTGAACTAAGGCACTACTAAGGGTTAGAAAATTAACTGGGGCAATATTATCGGGAATTAAATTAACAATGGCTGTGGAGAGGTTTCTCTCTTGAAGCATTGGGATAGAGGCCCCTTCAAAATGTTGCTATGGGGCCTACAAAATTCTGGTTACGCCCCTGTCTATGCACAGTACCACTTCCCCGTCAGAGCAATGCTGAGTGAGTTATAGCTGTAGCACCCTAGTAACATGAGGGTTATGTATAAACACCAGCACATGTACAGATCTGCATGAACAATCACAGCATCCAATCAGGAGTCTGACATGGGGAGTGATGTATCAAGCAATGAAAAGAGTGGAGAAGTTGCCATATCAACCAATCAACTTCTACCTATCATTTTATAGAATGTACTTGACAAACCTGAATGCTGATGGCTCTGGTCCACTTCTCCACTCTCTCACTGCCTGATAACTGGGCCTCCTTGTCATCTAATTCACAATGTGTGGTAAAGTTACTAAGCGCCATCTTCCGTAAGCCGTCATTTCTTGGCATGTGTAGCAGGAAATGTAAGACGCCAATTCTATTTACAGCAAATCCAACATAAATTGCCCCTATGGGGTGTTTTCAATAGATGTCGGATCCTTTCCGATGGAAAGGATCCGACATCTCAGTATTCAATGAGCTGCGGATTTGGCCGTTCATGACAATGCCAATCTGACTTTTATTAAAGTCGAATTGACATTGTCAGAAACGGGGCCAAAACCTGTCGGATTTTGCCATGAAATCCGACAAAACACGTGGATCCGCGGCTAATCTACCAATCCACGTGTTTTCTGACAAGTCGGAATTCCCGACTTGTCGGAAAAACGAAGGGAGGATTGAATAGGTCGGAACACCTTGCGACCTAAAAAAGTCGGAAACTGCCGTCTTTCCGACAAGACAGCAGTTTCCGACAAGAATTGAATACCTCCCCATGGGGGTCATTCAGAGTTGTTCGCTCGGTAAATTTCTTCGCATCGCAGCGATTTTCCGCTTAGTGCGCATGCGCAATGTTCGCACTGCGACTGCGCCAAGTAAATTTACTATGAAGTTAGGAATTTTACTCACGGCTTTTTCTTCGTTCAGGCAATCGTAATGTGATTGACAGGAAGTGGGTGTTTCTGGGCGGAAACTGGCCGTTTTATGGGTGTGTGTGAAAAAATGCTACCGTTTCTGGGAAAAACGCGGGAGTGGCTGGAGAAACGGAGGAGTGTCTGGGCGAACGCTGGGTGTGTTTGTGACGTCAAACCAGGAACGACAAGCACTGAACTGATCGCAGATGCCGAGTAAGTCTGGAGCTACTCAGAAACTGCTAAGACTTGTGTAATCGCAATATTGCGAATCTTTCGTTCGCAATTTTACTATGCTAAGATTCACTCCCAGTAGGCGGCGGCATAGCGTGTGCAATGCTGCTAAAAACAGCTTGCGAGCGAACAACTCGGAATGAGGGCCTATATCTGTAACAGTGAAATACTGAGCGGCTGCTATTGGTTTGCAGAATGCTAATAAATAATCCCCATTACACCTGCACCTAGCCAGGCAATCCTTCATACTGTACTGCTTCCTCCTCTCACTGCACAATGCTAATAAATAATCCCCATTACACCTGCACCTAGCCAGGCAATCGCCATACTGTACTGCTTCCTCCTCTCACTGCACAATGCTAATAAATAATCCCCATTACACCTGCACCTAGCCAGGCAATCCTCATACTGTACTGCTTCCTCCTCTCACTGCACAATGCTAATAAATAATCCCCATTACACCTGCACCTAGCCAGGCAATCCTCATACTGTACTGCTTCCTCCTCTCACTGCACAATGCTAATAAATAATCCCCATTACACCTGCACCTAGCCAGGCAATCCTCATACTGTACTGCTTCCTCCTCTCACTGCACAATGCTAATAAATAATCCCCATTACACCTGCACCTAGCCAGGCAATCCTCATACTGTACTGCTTCCTCCTCTCACTGCACAATGCTAATAAATAATCCCCATTACACCTGCACCTAGCCAGGCAATCCTCATACTGTACTGCTTCCTCCTCTCACTGCACAATGCTAATAAATAATCCCCATTACACCTGCACCTAGCCAGGCAATCCTCATACTGTACTGCTTCCTCCTCTCACTGCACAATGACACTGTTACAGGTATATACATCCAGTGTGTGTTTTCTCATGTGTGTTTGTAACACACAGTGATATATGTCTGGTCACACGCCTATGACTTACAGTACCCACTGTATATCCCCATGTCCTGTGCTGTTATATATAACTGATGTATGTCCCACTTCTATCCTAGGCTGAACATCACTCTGAGTGTGACCAGGAGAAGATATGCGTTGGTGTTTGTGATGAACAAGTTCATATCTCTGCTGCCGCAGGAACTTGTATCTCTAGTGATGACTTATCTCAATCTGGAGATCTACATCCAGGTAAGGATTCCCAACCACATCACTTCCACTAAGTATGTACAAACCTTATAGGCATTATTGTGTTCTGTAAAAATATCTCATTTATTTTACTATGACACAAATGCACCATTTGTTTTTTATGCTGTCTTATTTCCAGCATATGTATAGATAATCCCATGTTAGAGGTACAGATGTGTCCTCACACACCTAGCTTCTATACGGCATACAGTGCAAGACGCCCGGCACAACTCAGATTATGGGAGTAGTGCACCATAGGTTTTTAAATTTTTTGTCTTATTTGCATCACAGATGCATTGAAAACCCCTCACAGGGTACTAGAGGCTCTGGGCTGCAGCTTTTACCGCACAGGAATTAGATTTAAACACCTAGAAAGTCCCAGATGAAGCACAACGGAAAACGAGTAAAAGCAGCAGCCACTTGCATCGGAGCCTTTATTACACAGATTCATTATCAGCTGTGCACAGATATACAAATGTCACACAAAGAAACTGATCAGTGACAGCTAGCAATGTAGTTTTATCACTCACAGATGTTTTATTTATGTAAATAAGATGCACATTGTGAACAAGAAAGAATCACTGTATAATAAATAGGCCCCATATTACTTGCTCTAATAATGTCACTGCTAATAACTTTCATTTCATTATATTATAATTTCTTTATTATTTTTCTTTCAGTTTATCATCTACAGTTACTATTTGGATGTACTAACACTGAGTTTCGGCATCATCGCAGTCTTCAGAATGGTTTCCAAAACTAAGAAAAGCAGAAGAAACCAACAGACCACCAATGACAGCGCAGGATGTCCATAAGATCACTCCATTTGCTCCCAGGTAGTATTTACAGCTGCTCCACCACAGCTAGCAACAGAACATCTCCACCTGGTAAATCCCCGAGCCGATGCATATCGGCCTGCGACAAAGCATACAGAAATATTGGAGCATGATATCCTCACTCGCTGGTTCCTGCGTAATTGGGACTACAACATAATTGTCCACAGCCAGCAGTGAACTATCTCTGCCATTACATTGCCTGAAGCAGCTGTAAAGATGAATCCTCGGTTATTACTGCACGTTAAACAGCCCTTCTAGCCACGCCTAGTCCCGAGTAAACATGTAACTGCAATGTAATGGTGTGCTGAGCATATAGACTAGGTTAGGGCCTTGCAGAATATTGGGGTCCCTTGACGTGGGCTGCAAGCTTAAATATTTTGATCAAAATATGAGAAAGTTCCCCTCTATTTAATTTGCTACATAAACACAGATTTGCAGCATATTTTGGTGCCAACAGCAAATGTCTTGTATACATATATGGTATCAATATTGCCAAGCATCTGGACACACAGATTATATATATATATATATACAGGTTGAGTCTCCCTTATCCAAAATGCTTGGGACCAGAGGTATTTTGGATAACGGATTTTTCCGTATTTTGGAATAATTAGATACCATAATGAGATATCATGGTAATGGGACCTAAATCTAAGCACAGAATGCATTTATGTTACATATACACCTTATACACACAGCCTGATGGTAATTTTTGCCAATATTTTTTATAACTTTGTGCATTAAACAAAGTGTGTGTACATACACACAATTCATTTATGTTTCATATACACCTTGTATACACAGCCTGAAGGTCATTTAATACAATATTATTAATAACTTTGTGTATTAAACAAAGTTTGTGTACACTGAGCCATCAAAAAACAAAGATTTCACTATCTCACTCTCACTCAAAAAAGTCCGTATTTCGGAATATTCCGTATTTCGGAATATATGGATATGGGATACTCAACCTGTATATATATATATATATAGCCATGTTTATTTTTGCTGGGATGCGGCATGTTGCAAAACGGCTATACGCAGCCAGCAATCGATCCATTAATTCCTAATGTCCTATTGAAATTAATCGAGCGATCTCCGTCCACAGTTAGTTGCAGACAGGCCTGCCATGCAGCATGCCACATTGCAAGATGAGCATGCCTACATCTGTGTATACAAAAACAGTGGTCAGCACTTTAAGAAGATCTTGATAATTAAATCACATCAACACATCACCTAGTTGGTATAATATATATATATATATATATATATATATATATACACACATGCATCTGTACATACTCATAGACATACATACACACACACAGTAGCATATACACATAGCATACTTAAAAATGCACATGTAACATATACACACACAAATATGACATACTTACAAACACACACAGCATACATAAACACACACAACCTACTTGCAAACACACACACATAGCACACAGTGTATATGTATATATATATATATTATTCATGGAGCCGGCACTCCTTGCTTCCTTCAATTCAAATAACCCGGTGCCTTCCTAGAAGATACATACAGAGGTTTGTGAAGGCGGCACTCACAGGTAAATAATCAGACATAGTCCATATAACTTATATAGTCATATATGGACTACAGTACGTCTGATTATTTACCTGTGAGTGCCGTCTTCACAAACCTCTGTGTATATATATATATATATATACACACACACACACATACATACATACACACACACACACACACACACACACACACACACATATACACACACTCATACATATACACACACACAAACACACACACACACACCCACAAGCATGCACATAGTATACATGAGCCACCATACTTTATTACAGATGCTCCACGCAGAACCCCCCCAGACCGCCCCCTTCCCTGCCGGCACATCCACCATGCAAGACAGACCTGCAGACTGGAGTCGCCTGGTTTGTAGATATACTTACACACATACATCTGTACATACACAGACATACATACAGACACACACACACACACACACACACACACACACACACACACACACACACACACACACCATACTGAAAAACACACATAGCATACATACACACTGGAGATACACACACATAACCTGTAGCATACATACACACAGCAGACACAAACAAACAAACAAACAAACATATTACATACTTACATACATACAAACACAACATACAAATACACACATACAGCATACATATATACACAATCTACACACACAAACACGTACATCGTATACATGAGCCATCCTAACTTATTATAGCTACTCCACGCCGCTTGTGGCTCACATGTCAGTCCTGTATAGATATTCCCCTCTCTATCTGGGGTATGTATTTAAATTACCACACCTCAGGATCCTGGCGGTCGCAATATCGATGCCGTCATCCCGAGAGGGGTACAATCCCGCCGCTGGAATACTGGCGAGGTAGGCGATTCTCCCTCTGTGAGTATCCACGACACCCATAGAGGAAGAATAGAACCTGTGGTGAGCAAAGCCGCAAGGGGCCTCAATGCACGCGCCCCAGTGCCATCAATCTGGCATCCAGTATGTTGCTGTCAGTATAGTGACAGCTGGCATCCCATACGCAGGATCCCATGCCGATCCCCTATCTGGGATGGGAGTACATGTAACTGCAATGTAATGTTGTGCTGAGTATATAGGTTAGGTTAGGGACTTGCAGAATATTGGGTCCCTTGGCATGGGCTTCCAGTTTAAATGTTTTGATCAAAATATGACAAAATCCCCTCTATATTACTTGCTACATACACACAGATTTATAGCATATTATTGTTAGCTCCGGCTATAGCAATTGTCTCTTTTATTAAGCTAACCATCCCTACTCCACGAGACAGGTCAGGGCTGTTTCTAGGTCTGGGCGAGCCATGCAATCGCATGGGGCACTCCTGCGGACAGACCCTCAGAGCCACACAGCCCCTGGGCACTAGGACTCAGCGGCTTGCAGGAAGCATAACCTTTGGCCAGGAAGCGTGTGCTGACCAAGCAAGTTAGCGGTGCAGTGTGGGCTCTACATACTCTTGGCACCTGCTGGGAGAAAAGACTCGACCGGACACTGGGTGGCGGGAAAGCCACACTCAAAAACAGCCCACTACCACTGCAGACATGGGGTCCTCCACACTCTGTAAGTAGCAGCTGCAGTCCCAAAGGAAAGACCTCTAAAAGCACACCCGTCAGATCCCGGCACCGCTGTTAGGGAAAGGTAGGGATACTTGCAGCACATCTACGTTTTTCTACCTTTATTTTCTGTCCTACAAGCCCATGGCGTCATGAGAAGGTGGCATCACTGGTACTGACCTGTCAAAGTTACACGTGTTATATACATTTTTCACCATTGGCAAATACATAGTATCTGAGGTTGAAAAAAGACAATTGTCCATCGAGTTCAACCTATTTGTGGTCTCCTATGCATGATGATTTGACTAAAATTTCTGAATGATGCTGATGTCAGCTGTTGCATTTTATCACTATTTATAGTAACTATAATGCATGACTATGCACCATACCCCTGGATATCATTATCCATTAGGAATTTATCTAACCCATTCTTAAAGGTGTTGACAGATTCCGCCATTACAACTCCCTCAGGCAGGGAATTCCAAACACGTATTGTCCTTACTGTGAAAAAGCCTTTACGCCGTATTGTGCGGAATCTCTTCTCCTCTAACCTGAGCGAGTGTCCACGAGTCCTCTGTGTTGATCTAACCAAAAACAGGTCCCACACAAGCTCTGTGTATTGTCCCCTTATATATTTGTAGATGTTGATCATATCCCCTCTTAGTCTCCGCTTTTCCAATGTAAACATGCCTAGTCTTTCAAGCCTTTCCTTGTATTCCATCGTCTCCACGCCCTTAATTAGTTTGGTCGCCCTCCTCTGAACCTTTTCTAGCTCCAGGATATCCTTTTTGTAGTACGGTGCCCAGAATTGTACACAGTATTCAAGGTGTGGCCTCACTAGTGATTTATATAACGGGAGTATAATACTCTCGTCCCTAGCATCAATACCCCGTTTTATGCATGCTAATATCTTATTAGCCTTCTTTGCTGCAGTCCTACTTTGGGTACTACTGCTTAGTTTGCTATCTATGAGGACACCTAAGTCCTTTTCTATACAGAATCCCCTAATTTTACCCCATTTAGTAGGTAGGTGTAATTTTTGTTCTTGTTACCACAGTGCATTACCTTACACTTGTCTGTGTTGAAGCGCATTCTCCATTTGGCTGCCCATGCTTCTAATTTAACTAAGTCGTTCTGAAGAGACTCGGCATCCTCCTCTGTATTTATAGCCTTACACAATTTGGTATCATCTGCAAAAATTGACACCATGCTCTCTAGACCTTCTGTTAGGTTGTTAATGAAAATATTGAACAATAGCGGTCCTTGCGGCACACCACTTAGCACTTTACCACAACACGCTGCTCCCTATTATCTAACCAGTTTTTGACCCAAGTGCATATTGTGCTTCCTAGCCCTGATTCTTGTAGCTTGTAGATAGGTCTCATGTGTGGTACAGTATCGAACGCTTTGGCAAAGTCTAAAAATATTACATCCACGTCTTTACCCTGATCTAGGTTTGCGCTTACTGTTTCATAAAAGCCAAGTAAGTTGGTTTGATAGGATCTGTCCTTCATAAACCCATGTTGATTCCTTTTAATGACCTTATTGACTTCAAGAAACTTCTGAATACTATCTCTTAGAATACCTTCCAATACTTTCCCCACTATAGCTGTAAGACTAACTGGTCTATAATTACCTGGTTCAGCTTTACTTCCCTTTTTGAATATAGGCACTACTTCCGCTATACGCCAGTCTTTGGGAACCATACCTGATATAACTGAATCCTTAAGGATCAAAAATATCGGTTTTGCCAGTTCAGAGTGAAGCTCCATACAAAAGGGCCCTTACAAACTTTTGCTTTGGGGTCTACAATATATCTAGTTATGCCACTGGACCTGCTCATTGTAATGTGGTATACAATGAACTGGAGAGTATTATGTTACATAATATAAACTGGGGCACTGTAATGTGGCACAATATGAAGTGGAGGCACTGTAATGTGGCACAATATAAAGTGGAGGCACTGTAATGTGGCACAATATGAAGTGGAGGCACTGTAATGTGGCACAATATGAAGTGGAGGCACTGTAATGTGGCATAATATGAACTGGGCGCACTTTATGTCATAATGGGAATTGGGGGTACTATGTTGTATAATGTGTACTAGCAGCCCTATAATATGACATAATTGCCACTATTCAATTGTTTTTGTGCCAACAGCCACTAGATGGCGCCCAATGAAGCAATTAAATTTGTGCTCCGTTCAGCGAGATGGGCAGGGGTTGCAAGCTAAAATGTGCGAAAAGTGACCCGTTTGAGCGCACAAATGGATGTGTTGCACCCATTACTTTGGTCAGGTTTAGCCACTTTACGCGTCTAAACCCGACCTCTACTGGTGTGATTAGGGCACTAAAAGAGATAAATTTAATTTCGCTCTGCGATCTCCCGTTACTTTAGACGGGATATCGGTTGTGATATAACAACTGAATATCACTTAAGTTAAAGTAGGGCACTAATATGGTTCATAAAATAACTAGTGCACTTCTACGGGGCATAATATTAAATACGACACTGCTATGTATCAGAAAATAAACTAAGGCACTTTTATGGGGCATAAAATTAACAACTGCCACAGAGAGGTGTCTCTAGAATCATTGGGACGGGGGTCCCTTCAAAATGTTGCTATAGGGTACACACAGTCCCTGCTATGCCCCTGGTCCCAGGCTAGCAGGTGTTGATAAAAGGCACCCTGCTTGCCAGATGCAGGGGTCATGGGAAAGCGACAGTGCCCACAGAGCTCTATGTGGCAGCACTGCTTGCACACCCCTAGGTATGGAACTGGTTTTATCCTACAAAGGGGCAATTGGGGTTACCAGTTCATTCACAAAGAAGAAGTAGTAGTAGTAGTAGTAGTAGTAGTAGTAGCAGCAGTACTACAATCCATTGTGAAATATATAAAGTACCAATATGGTTTCCATTCAAGTGGAACCAGGAACTCAGGAACCAAGGTGGAGATATATCAAAGCTTGGAGAGAGCTAAAGTACCAACCAATCAGCTCCTGTCATTTTACAGGCTGAGTTTGAAAAATGACAGGAGCTGATTGGTTGGTACTATATTTCTCGACAAGCTTTGATAAATCTCCTCTCACATTCTATACCTAATTGAGCCCAATTTTTTTACTTTGCAATTTCTACCTTTTCTTCATTTCATAAACTGGTCATTGCCACAAGACTGAGAGCAGACACGGGGCCAGTCTTTAAAAAAGGGACAAAGGGCTCGATTCAGTATGGGTTGAAGTTGTGCGAAAAACCCACACAACTATAACACTTTTTTCTAACATGCAGGGGGACACCCAGCACAGGGCAAGTCCGACCTGCATGTCGGGTCCTGCTCCCTTCCCCACTAACAGTCTAGCTGCAAAGGGCAGTTGGAGTGCAGCAACTAATTTTGAGTTGCAGCGGCTGCGTGTGATGTCACGCAGCCTCCGCGGCCCGCATCGTAAAATAATCTGGACACACGTCCATTGTCTGGACCGCCCCCCCTCCCTCTCCCACCCCGAATGGTGCATCGATGCCCACACCACCAACTCTTACACTGTGATCGTGTGCGAACACAGTTTAAGACCTCGTGCATGCGCAGAAGTGTGGAAATCGGCAAATAGCGATTTACTAGGGTGACCATAATATCCCTTTAATCTGGGACACGTATGATTTACACAAATTCTGTGGCTGGCTAAAACCAGGTGAAATTCAGGCTAGAGTTTAGTCAGCCACAGAACCTGTGTAAATCATATGTGTCCCATATAAAAGGGATATTATGGTCACCCTAGATTTACGCACTTCTATGGGGCTTACTGACTTAGCCCCAGAATCAATAAACAATAGGCCTGTAAGCCTGACTTTTGTCATGGAGAACTTATTGAAGGAATACAATTCTGAAATATAGTGTTGAAATTAAATGAGTAAAAGTTTCAGCAAGGTTTCACGACAGCACGAGCACAGCCATGTCAAACAAATATGACTTGGTTTTATTTGGTGGTAGATTGCATACTGGACCTTAGTAGTGCAAATTATGTGGTACTGTATTTGCATTTTGAAAAGTGTTACAAATGAAACATTCAGAAAAAGCTAAACTTACTGGTGTACCACACAGAAAATGGAAAAAATTATGCTGCCAGGGGATAGATGTATCACAGCTTGGAGAGAAATAAAGTGGAGAGCGAGAGATGAAGTACTAACCAATCAGCTTATAATCAGCTCAGAAGCTGATTGGTTAGTACTCTCTCTCTAAACTTTGATACAGTATATCTACCCCCAGGTCTCTATTAAATGAGTGTTATCACTAATAATCTGATTTCTGGTGTTAGTTATAAATGTTTTTATCTATGCAACCAGGATTATTTCCACTGTCACTTACCTGGAATGCACAAACACTTGTAACTAGTTCCAACACTGCGGCAGATCCCATGAGCACAAGGACTAAGGGCACAAAAGTCCACAAGCTGAGCGCAGGTGGGACCTGTGTAACCTGGACTACAGTGACAGGAGAAGGAGAGGCCTGCTGAGAAACAGCTACCATTATTCAGACATGGAGACGTGGAGCACGGATCGACTTTCTCCTCACAGAAGGAACCCATAAAACCTGGTAAGATAAGAAAACTTATAGACAAATACAATACTGAATGCACAATAAAACCTGTTTCACAGAAAGTCAATACTTATTAATATGGCTCCATAAATGTAATTTATAGAAACTTTGAGTGGGCTATAGCAAATATTAGTATACTCAGGTTGGACTGACTGCTCTTATTAGCACAGTAAATGTACAGATGGAGCCTCGCTCATCTAGGCTTCTCTGCTGCACCTAGGTGCACCATGGCTTATTAGCATAAGCCTTTCATCTATTGTTCCCAGCTGCAATACAATACAGAGAGAACAATACAGCAGGGGATTAAGTCCGACAGCACTGGCTCAATGAATCCTTTTAAAGGGATAGATGAGCAGGGCTCCATCTGTAGCTGCTATGTACATTGGGAGAACAGCCCATTAATTGTCCTATACTTGCATTTTAAGTTTTTCCAACACCTACACAGACAGTATAAGAATCCATTTTGTGGTCTACACCAGAGGTTCCCAAACTACACAATTAAAGTCCAGGTTTTAAGGATATCCATGCTTGAGCACAGGTGACTGAATTAGTACCTCAGTCACATTGATATGGGCTCAAGCATGGAATGGTGAAAAAGAATGGTGTGAAAGTGTTACACATATATAAAAGCTGAAGTGTAACACTTTCACACCATTCTTTTTCACTCTTCACATTATTCCCACATGCAGCAGCAGCAGCTGCTCCTACCTATCTAATTCTTTACTTGTATCACTCTTGCGATGCCCTGGGGTTGTCTGGCTGGGTGGCTGTGGGGTGTCCTGCCCCCCGGACCTGAACCCCTGTAGTTAGTGTTATGGACTTACCCAATGAGAGGCTACCTTGATGCGGTGGGTAAGCTCATACCCCTGGCCAGGATTATGCTAAATGCCTCTGGTTATTACAGGTTGAGCTAGTGTGAGATAGTGCACCTGCATCTTTTTCCCTCTGTATACCAGGGACGTGCAGTCAGGGGAGGCAGGTGAGGCAGAGCCTCCCCTGTAATACTGCTTGTCATACTCCTGAGTTTTGACTGTATCACAATAAAAATTATTACAATAATACAAAGATATTTATAACTTATAAGCATCTTTGTATTATAGCAATTATTTTTATAGTTAAAACTTGCTAGATTCTGCAGGGCTCCCTTGAATAGCTGGGATAGATGAGAGTTGAGGCAATGACAGCTCAGCCTCATCTCTCCTAGTTAGACACTGCCTGTCACAGTGTGCAGAGTGAGGCGGGGCCATACCTTGACCAATAACAATGCTTAGAAAAGGAGCAATGTGAGGCATGCCGCAGTGTTGGGGGGGGGCGTGCCTCTATCTATGATTGACCAATTTACGCTGATGCTGTAAGCCGGACAAAAACAGTGACTTCCCACCCTACCCTGCACCAGTTTCCCCGCTGCGCTGCCAGCCCCGCACACCGGAAGCAGGTGAATGCACCCAGCATAGGATCCCTGTCCGTGTAAGGGGGGGAGAGGTGCACAGACCCGGGCCCCTGCCTGCCTCCAGCCACCGTGCTCAGAGTCCCCGTTTCTGGCTTGTCCTGGTGCTGCTGTCAGGTCTTCGGCCCTCCTTGGGTCACCTTCGGAGTCTCTGAAGCCCTCTCCTCGTCCTCCAACTGTGGCTAAGAGATGGAAGGTAAACCAGCGGGCAAGTGACAGGAGAGAAATGGCTGCTGAGACCCACCTACATTGGCACTGCCAGCGAAAGATGGAGGGAGAGAAGACCAACAGGTATCCAGCTGATGTGGGGCAATTTGTGTGCTCAGCTCCCTCTTATTACATTAGATGGGGGTGCTTATACTGTGTTTATGTGTGTGCATTCTCATTCAGCGTGTCACTATTATAAGTATAGTGCCTTTTATTTTTTTTTATTTTTTAAATACAATATACAGTACATGTAATTTATCTTTGGTGTTTTGTATTTATATTATATATTCACATTCATCACAACAGTGCCTCCCCAGTCATTGACCTCACCGCACGTCACTGCTGTATACTGTATCAAGTCTCAAGCAGAGTAGCACCTCATTACCTAATTATGGTGTGCAAACTAGGTCCCCCCCCTTCCTCTGGCAGGATATACCCATTTTCACCAGAGAAAGGGCTCCTACTGTACTAACAAATAGGCCAGCTTGCCTCGTGCCTTTGTCACATTGCTGATTGTCAGTGAATTGATAGGCTCTATTCTCATAAAAAATGGTTAAGCACACAATAAATATCTGCCCCACTGTGTGTTGGTGACTGGTATTCATATAAACATGACACTGATGAATTGACACATTGACTTTTTCTGTACACTGTTACACATAATATAATCTACAGTAATAGCATATATGGACTTTGAGCATTACAATCCTAGGGATAGATCTATACATATATATATATATATATATATACATATATATATATATATCTATCCTCACACATCTCTGCTGCAGAACAGAACACACAGAGGTGGGTGTGACACAGTGACAGAACACTGGGGGGTGGCACAGTGACAGAACACTGGGGGGGGGTGGCACAGTGACAGAGCACAGGGGGGTGACATAGTGATAGAACACTGGGGGGGGGGGGGTGACACAGTGATAGAACACTGGGGGGGTGACACAGTGAGAGAACACTGGGGGGGTGACACATTGAGAGAACACTGGGGGGGTGACACAGTGAGAGAACACTGGGGGGGTGACACAGTGACAGACCACTGGGGGGTGACACAGTGACAGACCACTGGGGGGTGGCACAGTGACAGAACACTGGGAGTTGGCACAGTGACAGAACACTGGGAGTTGGCGCAGTGACAGAACACTGGGGGGGGGGGGGGTGACACAGTGAGAGAACACTGGGGGGGGGGGGGGCACAGTGACAGACCACTGGGGGGTGACACAGTGACAGAACATTGTGGGGTGGCACAGTGACAGAACACTGGGAGTTGGCACAGTGACAGAACACTGGTAGTTGGCACAGTGACAGAACACTGGGGGGTGACACAGTTGATAGAACACTGGGGGGATGACAGTGACAAAACAGGGAGGAGGGAACACGTGGGGGGTGGGGGATGGTGCGGCGAGACTTCCGGGTGTCTGACTCTGCAACATCACAAAGTCTCTTTGCCGTCTTCAGACCTGCGCCCTCCTCCTGCTCTATGACCTGAACTGCTGCGCAGAGGCTAGGGATGCCGGATTTCTGGCTCCACACTGCCTGTCTCTGCCCACAGTGGCTACTATGCTGGTTTACTCACTGGGGGCCTGCATGGCCGACCACAGCTGTGAAGACTACGGGGTCTTCATGGTGGCCGCAGGGGGGCATGGCGTGTTTGGCCACAGCAACAGCAATATTATGAGGCGCTGCAGGGATTAAGGGGCTGGGACTTGCTGCAATCATGCTGGTGGGGTTACTGAAGCCTGGCCCATTCTACTTTAACATCTGGGAGACTCTGCTGTACTTTTACTGCAATAAAAAAGTATATGTTGCACCGTATTCATATAGCTGCCAGCTGCCGCACCAACAGGCTGCAGAGGGATGCAAAACAGGGAGAGCGCCTCTCTAGCCCGGCGCCTCCCTGCTTTAGGGTTATGCTGTGGAGGAGGGGGAGGTTAGAGTTAGGCTGCGGAGGCAGTTAGGGTTAGGCTGCAGGAGGAGGTTAAGGATAGGGTTAAAATACAGCGATCCGTTGGGATGTCGCTGCCGGCATCCTGGCCATCAAGATTTTGGCTGCCGGGATTTCATACCCAACCCGTTCACATGTATTTATTCCTTACAACACTTGGAAATCTGTCATTTATTTATTCATTTGTGTATAGCAGAAATTGCTTTCATAAAGAGATTTTTTTATTTCAAGTATAATTTTTATGAAACAATGACCACATCCTGTACAGATAAGGTGAGTCTGCCACATAGAACTTACCCTCTGCACAGTGGCAGCTGAAGCCGCTGAGACTCGTCACACAGGTAGCTCCATTTCTGCATGGCTGAGGAGTGCAGTGATCCACCTGGGACTCACAATATTCACCAGTATAACCTGCATCAAAGTACATGTGTGAGCTATGTGCAAGGCCAGCATATTCTGTAATGCTGCAATATGTCAGTCAGGACTGCTAGCTGTTGCTGCTGATGTCTGCTAGTGAGCCCTCACAGGACACCTACCAGGCAAACAAGTGCAAGATGCATTTTTCCCATCATGCCTCTGTAGAAGGTCCCTGCAGGTGGCATTATTCTTGCAGGGCTGACTGTGGCAGGCATCAAATTCTTCACAATAGGTGCCAATATAACCAGATTCACAGTGGCAAGAATAAGTGTCCTAGGAAAATAAAGGGCAAAAGTGAAAGAAAATATGGGAAAAGGGATTAAGAATTGGAACAACGTAAGATTTGCTATCACATCATACTAATATCCTACTAAATGTTGTATATTCTATATATTTGATACATGCTATTGAATATATTCACCATCACTTTGGAAAAATAGCTTAGTTAATCTACCTTACCTATGGAGGCTGAGCAAGCAATAGAATGGAGGAATGTAGAAATATGAAAGTTATATGACAGATAGAGAACAACCGGAGTCTAAAGGATTGGCTAAATAAACTCTGCTGATATTACTTAAATGAAAATGCTGGCTGCCCTCAAGAGATAACCACTTGGCTGGGGTAGCTATCAAAGAATCACCATGGGGCCTATTTACTAAGCCTTGGATGGATATAAAGTGAACGGAGATAAAGTACCAACCAACCAGCTCCTGTCATTTTTCAAACTCACCCTGGCAGTTAGACACCGATTGGCTGGTAACTTATCTCCATCCACTTTATCTCTGTCCAAGGTTTAGTAAATAGACCCCCATGTCTGGCCAAGCCACTAGTTCTGAGAGGACAGCTCAT
Organism: Pseudophryne corroboree; assembly: GCF_028390025.1. Lineage (NCBI taxonomy): Eukaryota > Metazoa > Chordata > Amphibia > Anura > Myobatrachidae > Pseudophryne > Pseudophryne corroboree. The sequence continues at coordinate 180,036,032 of NC_086447.1, forward strand.
GAAGACGATGAGTTGGAGAAGGCAGAACTGTGAGGTATGAGCTGAAGTCGATGAGTTGGAGAAGGGTAGAACTGGTAGTGATAAGCTGAAGTTGATGGGTTGATGAAGGTAGACGTGTGAGGGATGAGCTGAAGTTGATGAGTTGGAGAAGGGTAGAACTGGTAGTGATAAGTTGAAGTTGATGAAGGTAGACGTGTGAGGGATGAGCTGAAGTTGATGAGTTGGAGAAGGGTAGAACTGGTAGTGATAAGCTGAAGTTGATGAAGGTAGACGTGTGAGGGATGAGCTGAAGTTGTTGGGTTGGAGATGGTAGAATCATCACAGATGAAACTGAAGTCAATATATTGAACAATTTAGAACTGAAGGGATGAAGTTGATATGCTGGAGACTGTAGAAATGTGATGGATGAAGGTGTAGTTAAGGCGTTGGAGAATATAGAATAGTGAGGAATGAAGCTGAAACCAATACATTAAAGAATATAGAATAGTGATGGATGAAGCTGAAGATGATAGGTGGGACCAAATAGAAATTTGAGTGATGAAGGGGAAGTGCATAGCTTGGGGAAGATAGAATTATAAGGGATAAAGCTGAAAACAATATGTTGGAGAAGGTAGAATTGTGACTGACAAAGCATTATATTATGTTGAATTGTGTGGGGCGAAGCTCAAGTCTATGGTTTGGAGAAGGTAAAAGCTTAAGTTGAGACTTAGAAACTGTAGAATTATGAGGGTTGAAACATTGTAGTATGTAGTATTGACTTGTATTAAAGTCTATAGATTGGAGAAGATAGAACCGGATCGGATGATGAAGATGATATATTACATTGGAGAATACACAATCATGAGGGATGAAGCTAGAGATGAAAACTTGTAGGATGTATTGAATTGTGATGGACAAATCTCGAGTTGATAAACAGGCAAACAAAACATGATTCTATAAGCACCAGCAGAGAAACAAATTTCCAACTTTGCTTACACAGAGATTGGTGGCAGTGAGGGCTTTGTAAACGCTGCATATACAGCAAAGGAGGTCTTTCAGTGCTACAGAATGTGCCTTTGACAGTGTTCCCAGTGGATTACCAGTGAGGATCTCCTACAATACCACAGTCGCAGCTGGTATTGTGGCAGATCCACACATGATGTAATTGTCAGTGTTGACAGTGCCACCTATCACCTGTAGCTGGTATTGCTTCCACACACAGAACCAGTAAATCATCTTCAGCAGCTCCTACCTCAGTGAAGGAGGAGGGCTGTGCTGCCGGGTGCCTGCCGCCCGGGTCCTGGCACCTGTACAAACGGGTGTAGTACTGGTGACCGGCGGTCTCCTGACCGCCGGTCACCTTACCGACGCCGGGATCCCGGCAGCATACCGACGCCGGGATCCCGGCGGGGAGGGGCGAGTGCAGAAAGCCCCTTGCGGGCTCGCTGCGTTTGCCACCGGCGGTCACATGAATACCACCCGTACAAACACCTTCCAGTTTGACTGCCTGTAGTCTCTGTGACTGGCAGGTAGGACTTTCAATAGGAAGTCACTGACAGTCACAGTAAAGCCAGTGCAGTCTTACAGACTGCATCTGGCTCACTGACACAAGCTGAGGTTGCAGATTTTACTGGGGGGCTGCAGTCCATAGGTAAAATCCGCCACTGGTAGTCTTATATAAAAGAGCTGATGTATTTTTGCACTCAAGAAAACCCTTTTAAATAGGTGTTAATTCAGATAGTGGCATTTCAAAGCAAAATCTTTATGTATAAAAGTAAAATTCTGTATGTATGTATGTATGTATGTATGTATGTATGTATGTTCTTCATAGGCTCTTACATGGCTTCATGGATCAGGACCAAACTTGGTACACATACCCTTTATTGTCCAACTTAAAATACTGGCAGGGTAAACAAATCCTCCCACTTCGGGACCATGGCCATATATATCTTATATATCAATGGAAATTTGGACCGAGCGCTTATGTGTGCAAATGTGTAATGTTCTAGGAAAAGTAAAAATTAATGTGAAAAAATTAATTAAAATATGTATATTGATTTAAAAATAAAAATAAAGTAAAAATAAAATTAAAATTAAATAAATTGTAATTAGGGTGGGAAGGGGAAAGGGGAGAAGTGCAATGTTTACAGCTCCTTTTTGAAAAATTGTGGAGCTTGTGGACACTTATTGAGAGGGTACAGTCTGTTCTTTTGTAACTTTCCCTGACTTACCCTATTTTGCTGTGCAGATGCGGCTGGAGGCTTTTGGTATCTCTAGACAGCGTTCAACTCACGATTTCCTCCTCTTAGCCGCACTGTAGCCGCTGCTCCGTTCGTCAAACCGGAAGTTGAGATGTTTACTTCCGGTATTCGGGCGCTGGCGGCGGCTGGCTTCGTGTCTTTAGTGTCCTCAGTGTTTGCTTTGTTCTTCTTATATATCAAAATGATTGGTTTGTTTGTATTTTTGTCTGTCCGGTTATGCATTTGGACACCCCTGCACTGATTGAGATGAAACCAACACGAAGTGGTCCAGTTGGATCCTGGACAGGTTCTACCTCACAACGGAATGTGTTGGGCAGAACTTTGACCCAGGGAGCCTGTTCTAGCCCTTTCACTGGATGGATTTGGAAAAAACTTCAGAGTGGAAACACTGCATTCCAGAAAACATACTAGGGGTTTGGTGTATGCTGGGCAGAACTTTGACACAGGGAACCTGTTCTGGGCTTTCAACTGGATGAATTTGGATGAAAACTTTAATGAACTATAATAACTGACATAAATGACCATAATTCAATGAACTAAAATAACTGACAGAAATGAAGGTGGGAAGACAAAAAATGTTGTGTACCCAAAAGTCTTGTAGCAGCAACAATGATAACAGAAGCAAAACTTTAAACCCATCTTGCAATGAAAAAGTGACTATAAAACCGAGCAGAAAGAGAAGCTGGAGATTAGGGCTACCGGTGACACCCCAAAAACAAAAACGACACTGGGCAGCCACCTCATGGGCGTGTTGGAAGTGCTATTAAGCTAATTATTTTTAATATGGCAGTTACATCCAAATCATTGATACTGTAACTTAATAACTGAAAAATGTATACCCGGGCAAAGGCTGGTACTTCTGCTAGTAAAATATAAATAAAATCATTCTTAAACATCTGAATGTGACATATCCTAAATAATATAAATCCTGAGTAGCAGAATTCATTTTATTCTTAATCTGGTATTATATTAAAAAAATACAGATGTGTTTTGTAGTGATTTTATGTAGGTCAGGTATAAGCACACTTTTCTTCTTACCCATGTGTTTGCTAATTGATTAATGATGAATACAGCTGATATCTGATTGGCGATTCATTCTATAAAGAGAGGGGTTATTTAATTCTAGTCACATGCTTCTCATGGAAGTGATACTGTATGAGTGCAGAAATGTGTGAAGCACAAAACACCACTTAGCACTCTGTTGTTACTGCTGATGAATGTATTGATGTACAGCTGCTGATTGCACTAGAGGAGCTGAGACAGTTTATACTTGGACTATTAATGTTCTACTGTATATTTGTACTTAATCTAGTGAATCAGTAGTTCTAAAGAAGCCAATGCCATAGTTCTAATTCTCCTCTCTACACTGCAGGAGCATAGCTAGGGACTGCTAGGCCTTATAGGGGTTCAGTATGATTTGCAGATGGATGGGATGCCGGCTATCAGTATACCGACAGCTGCAACAAGTCCATCATAATCCCGATAGGTCAACAGAAAGCCCCCTAACCCTCCTCTGCCCCCTACCCTAACCCTCCCTTGTGGGCGCCTATCCCTAACCCTCCCCGGTGGTGCGTAACCCTAACCCTCCCTGCTTGGTGCCTAACCCTGACCCTCCTTTCCCCATTGCCTAAACCTAGCACTCCCCGCTTGATGACTAACCCTAGCCCCCGCCTCTATGTGCCTAACGCTAACCCTCCATCTCCGATCCCTAACCTTCCCGGCCCTGCACCCTAACCCCTCTTCTCCTGCCTAATCCTAATCTCCCCCCACGGCAGGACACCAGCGCATCCCGCTCTTTCGGACGATCGGGATGCCAGCTGTTGGTAATGTGATGCCGGCATCCTGAGAGGCTTCGGTATCTAGACGCCATCATGGCGTCCTACTTCGGATCCTTGTGTCGGTATTTTGACCGCCGGGATCCTGTCTGTCGGGAAGCTAGCTGCTTCCCACTTATAGAGCTCTAGGTAGCTGACAACATGTGACCACAGATTTGTTCTGTGAATGCATTGTTCAAGGAGCAAAGCAGTGTTTGCGTCATGGCCATCTTAATGTATAGGAACACTGGGCAGCTAACCAGAGCACCACAACTCTAGGGGCCTTTGAGCTGGGCCAGAAATGTAGCACTAATGCTGATTGCGGTGTCAAGGGCCTGATAATAAGGGGTTACAGATGCAAACAGCTGACACATTTGTAACATTCCCCGCCACCAATGTTCACATTCAGAGGAGAGATTAACTACTTGAATCTGACAATGATTCTTTCTGGTAAAACAGGGTTAGAGTAGTGAGAACATTAAGCCCTGGTAAGCTCCTGACATGCTAAAGCCGATAGGACTTTTCTCACTGTGTATATCACCAAAATGGTTTCCAGAGGGACTGGAACCTCCAGCTGATCTCCTACCGGAGTGACCACACTACTTGAGTAAACATTCTCAACCTTTTGGGTAATTTTGCTCCTATCTGCCATGATATTTTAACTGATAATTTTGGGATCCGGTCTGAAGATCGACAGTGTCTAGGTCGACAATGTTTAGGTCGACCACTATAGGTCGACAGTCACTAGGTCGACATGGATGGAAGGTCGACAGGGTTTCTAGGTCGACATGTGCTAGGTCGACAGGTCTAAAGGTCGACATGAGTTTTTAAAAAATTTTATTATTATTATTTTTTCATACTTAACGATCCACGTGGACTACGATTGGAACGGTAAAGTGTGTCGAGCGAAGCGGTAGCGGAGTGAAGGCACCATGCCCGAAGCATGGCGAGCGAAGCGAGCCATGCGAGGGGACGCGGTGCACTAATTTGGGATCCCGGTCACTCTACGAAGAAAACGACACCAAAAAAAATAAAAAATCCTCATGTCGACCTTTAGACCTGTCGACCTAGCACATGTCGACCTAGAAACCCTGTCGACCTTCCATCCATGTCGACCTAGTGACTGTCGACCTATAGTGGTCGACCTAAACATTGTCGACCTAGACACTGTCGATTTGATGAACCACACCCGATAATTTTGCCTGTATAACTATATATATATTTTTTTTTATTACATTGTATGAGTCTTCTACTACATAGTCCCTGATGTTTATTTATGGTTTTACCTATTAAAGAGGATCCCCTTCTCATGTTTACTGCACCATATATTGAATTTTTGACCATGACATTTTGGGCGATATGTATTAAGCCTGGAGAAGTGATAAAGAAGTGATAAGTGGAAGGTGATAATGCACCAGACAAACAGTACGGGTTTGAAAAATGACAGTTAGGAACTCATTGGCTGGTGCGTTATCACCTTCCACGTATCAGTTCTCTAGGCTTCATACATCTGACCTTTTTTGTGTCTTCTTTTTGTAAAGAGCCAGCATCTCTTGCGTTCCATTATATATTTGTTGGTTTCTCTGTACCCTTCCTCCATATTACATTTACCAGATCAGCGCCATTTTTCTACACCTACTCTACCTTTTTTTCCGGCACGTTCGCATCTGAAAATGAGGCAAAATCTAATTTTCTGGGACACTTGAATCTCTAGTGTTTTGAATCACATACTTTCCAAAACAGGAGAGATCTGAGCTTTCCAGGGAAATGATGGTTTACCCACTAATTAAATATAAACTTGCTGGAGTCAAATCCGGGCAGCTTATCTCTAGTTCAAAGTCACAACAATGGAAGGCATTACATGAGCCTAAATACAATCCAAAGAGCTTCCAAGAGATTTACAGATGTAGGCATGCTCATCTCATACCTCCCAACATGGGGGGTCATTCCGAGTTGTTCGCTCGTTATTTTTTTTCTCGCAACGGAGCGATTAGTCGCTAATGCGCATGCGCAATGTCCGCAGTGCGACTGCGCCAAGTAAATTTGCTATGCAGTTAGGAAGTTTACTCACGGCATTACGAGGTTTTTTCTTCGTTCTGGTGATCGTAATGTGATTGACAGGAAGTGGGTGTTTCTGGGTGGAAACTGGCCGTTTTATGGGTGTGTGTGAAAAAACGCTACCGTTTCTGGGAAAAACGCGGGAGTGGCTGGAGAAACGGAGGAGTGTCTGGGCGAACGCTGGGTGTGTTTGTGACGTCAAACCAGGAACGACAAGCACTGAACTGATCGCACTGGCAGAGTAAGTCTCGAGCTACTCAGAAACTGCACAGATAAGTCTTTTCGCAATATTGCAAATCTTTCGTTCGCAATTTTGATAAGCTAAGATTCACTCCCAATAGGCGGCGGCTTAGCGTGTGCAAAGCTGCTAAAAGCAGCTTGCGAGCGAACAACTCGGAATGACCCCCATGACCCTCTCTAGGAGGGACAGAATGCTCTGCTCCTGGACTTCCTTCTTAATTTATGATTGCCATCACCTGTGGTGAAACACCTTTCTTGTCCATTAACCTGTTCAAAACAGGTGCCGGCAATCATAAATTAAGAGAAAAGTCCAGAAGCAGGGCATTGTGTCCCTCCTGGAGAGGGGCATGTTGGGAGGAATGTCATCTTGTGTCAGACGTTCTCAAACTCGGTCCTCAGGACCCCACACGGTGCATGTTTTGCAGGTCTCCTCACAGAATCACAAGTGAAATATTTAGCTCCACCTGTGGACCTTTTAAAATGTGTCAGGGAGTAATTAATATACCTGTGCACCTGCTGGGTTACCTGCAAAACATGCACCGTGTGGGGTCCTGAGGACCGAGTTTGAGAACCTGTGTCTTATGTCAATGTGGCAAGCTGCATGGTGGCATGCTAAATGGCAAGCCAGTCTGTGACTATTCGCAGCCTGTGATCGCTCCATTAATTCCATTACGAATGCAGCAAGCCGTACTGCAACATGCTGCATTGCAGCAAAGATAAGCATGGCTAAATCTGAATAAACAATACATATAGCATGCCAAACAAAGCTATAAAATATAGAGTGCATTTCAGAGACCGCCATACAATATGGAGAGCATTCCAAAGGCTGATATACAATAGAGAGAATACCTTAGTGACTATCATACAATAGAAAAAGCATCCTAGAAAACACCATACAATACACAGGCAGTAGGCTGCGTAGTCCCTACAAGGAGGGATAAAGCGATTATTCTAGGTAGATACTCCCACATGGCCTATCCCAACCTCTCCCCATGAAATGTTACTAAATGTCTATTCTTCAAATCAAATCAGTTGGAAAAATAAGTAAGAGGGGCAAAACCTTCCCCAGTTCCAATTTAAAGGTGGTTATGATAATAGAAAGGCCAGAGGAAAACCAGCTATAGCATCCCTTAGAGCTCACTACAGGGAAATATGTTTTTCTAGGTGGTAGTGCAGCATTATGAGGCACACTACATAGAATGGCTTGCACAGTACTCATAAACACAAACTCATGATGGGATCAGTTGCCCATTTTATTTTTAAACACTGAGAAAGGCAGTTAAATAAATACCTGGAAAGTAATATAATCTGTAAAATACTAATCAGGTTAGCAAAGAGAGAAACTGAAAAACAGATTAGGTTTAGACTGGCCATTAGTTTCCATGGGTCCCAAGTACAACACACAAAACAAAACACTGGAGAGTTCAGTTTAACTCTTATATCATCCAGGGGCATGACGATATAGGTAGAAGTAGTCAAGTATAATGTTTTGTGTCTCTTACTGTTAAAATGTATTTGAACATCAGCATAAATATTACACAGTGCTTTGCAGAGAATATGAAAGCAGCCCCTTATCAGGGGAATGGAGATGGGATTGAGGGGAGTACATACCTCCCAACATGACCCTCTCCAGGAGGGACAGAATACTCTGCTCCTGGACTTTCCTCTTAATGTATGACTGCCATCACCTGTGCTGAAACACCTTTCTTATCTGATCGCTGGGCTGCGATTTTTGCTGTTCTGCGTTTAGATAGTCACTGCCTCCAGGGGGAGTGTGTTTTCGCCATGCAAGTGTGCGATCCTATGTGTACGCCGAGCTGCTAAAATCCACTTTGTGCAGTCTCTGCGTAGCCCAGGACTTACTCCTACAGTGTGATCACACAAAGCTGATTGGGGCCAGAGCTGACGTCAGGCACCCACTATGAAAATGCTTGGACACGTCTGCGTTTTTTCGGACACTCCCAGTAATCGGTCAGTTACCACCCACAAATGGATTCCTTCTGTCAATCACCTTGCAAACGCCAGTGCGATCGGATGTTTCGCACCATCCTGTCACTGACCGGCGATGCCCTTTGATGCTGTCCGACGCACGTGCGCATTGCGGTGCATACGCATGTGCAGTTAGTACCTGATCGTCCGCTGTGCGAAAATGAAGAGCAGCGATCAGATCTGAATGACCCACTTAGTACATTTTTGAATGAGCAGGCAAGGTCATGCCTTGTGTTTGAGCACGGCCCCATATAACACCCAGGCCCGCAATAAGTTTTGGTGACCTGCCCCTGCCACAATACAGTTTACAGTGGGAGATGTATGAAGCCTTGGAGAGATATAAAGTGGAGATGTTGTCCAAAGCAACCAATCAGCTGCTAGCTGTCATTTCTCTAGCCCAGTCTATAATATGCCGGCATCACATTAACCAATTATCAGGCCAAGCAGCTGATGATTGGCTGAACAGCCTGATAATTGAATAGTGTGTATGCTTGAGCGTTAGCTGATAAATGGCTTCAAATGCTCCTCCTCCGATCAAATCGTGAGGTTGGGATCTGATGTGCTGCGCATGTCTTGTTCGCGAACTCCTGATCCCGTTAAGGAGATAAGTACATACTGAGCTAGAAATTTCTCAGTGTGAACAGGTGCACACCGATCCCATAATCACTTTGTCAGATCGGAGTGTTCATCAGATCTGCACATACAGCACCATCTGATGTATGATTACTTCAGGCTTTATACAGGTATATCTCCAAAGCTCGATAGATCTCCCCCAGAGTCTTAACACTGTACCACACAAACACTCACTATTGCCTGTGTTTGTCGAAAGGAAACTAACTTACAAGTATGTTTTTGGACTGTGAAAAGAAACCCACCTGCACACAGGATAACAGAAATAACGTGGGGCAAGTCCACATCTGTAGCGCCTAATCACCAGCTATTTTAGTGCACTACTGGTTAAAATGACTGGAGCTTCTTTCCTCTCACCATGTTAATCATCCCACCACCTTGAAACTATATAACTATATAACAAATTAATGTAGCTAAAAGTCTCACCAGGGACTATCCTATTAGTTCCGATAAAGCAGCGCGGGCCGCGGCTTATCAGGGATTTTGTTTCACCTGCCTCAGGCAGGCAAAACCAAATCCCTGGAATCAGCCTTGTTTTCATGCGAAAACTGAGCTGTTTCTACCGAAAGCACATAGGTTTTACTATACCTGTGTGTTTTCGGGAGGAAAGCTGTTTTACAGGTGATCCTAATTGGATAGCCTGTAAAAAACATCAGTGAAACATCCGAAAAAAAGTCAGACAGATGTATGTTGTTTACGCACCTGGAAATGGCGCCCCCTATATCAATGAAGGGCAGAATTTCCTAAAGCAGTAGCAGGTCTTGTTCAGCGGGACCTGCTCGGCAGGAAGGAGCCTTTTTCGATTCACATATAAAGTTTTCGCTAGATGCCGCAGAACAGCATCCGGCCAGTGCCAATACCGGATTTCAAATAGAACACAGTGCGGCATGTATGTGTTCTACTTGAAATCCGGTTGTCCGGTCATCCTGGGCAACCGCAGCATGTTGCGGTTGGATCTGGCAGGGTATGTGTAGACTGCCAGATGCAGGGTCCTGTTCTAAATCGCAATGTGTGGCCCAAGCCTTAAGCATTGCAAAGGGGGGGGAACATGCAGCGATTACAATTATACAGAGAACAAGAAATGAACACTATACATGTCCTTATTTCCCACAAGACACATAACATTATTATTTGGCAAGTATACTCCATAGTCTTTTGTATCAACACACAGAAGCATTACAAGTAAAATTTAATTTTCTCAGACTCGTTCCCAATATCTATAAGAAAAGCGATTTAATACCCCAGGTGATAAATAAACCTTTCACATGATAACAAGGACGGCTTGTTAATAAAAAGTTGCTTTAATCTTATTAGAGCCACTGCAGAAGCTGTGTGTGAGTGTGTGAGCTGCATTCTGGATAAGCAGTACCATTAATCTTCCTGCAGGGCACAATTGTCAGCGGTGTCATTTCATGATTCATAGAGCCAGGGTTCTACAAAGAGTTAACGCTTCCATTCACCAATCTACAGCTGGACAGCAGCAAATTAAATGGCACTGGCAGAAGTGAATTAGAAACTAAAGTAGGAATAAGTCATAAGAGTCATTTTAATGTGGACATAAAGCCATGGCACTTTCTAGTAAAGCCACACTAGTGTAGGAGCTGTGATAGTACAGGATCTTAGAACAAAGCAAAGGAACATGTATGCACAGGAAAGCCTGTGCAATAACACATAGGGCAGGATCCATTCAATACAAGGTAGACGCAGGCAGATTACAGGTCAAATGTAAAACCGGCGATTAGAGGGCACCTGCGCTATTCTGGCAATATAACTGCTAGATTTAAATCCCTGCGCCGGAATACCAACCGCCAGGATTCTGAAGGTCTGTGTGCTGGGCTACCGGAGAGGTGAGCTGCGGAGGGTGGAGGGGGGGGGGGGGGGGGGGGGGGGTTAGGTTTAGGCTGCAAGGGGGGGTTAGGCAGCCCTGGGGGGGTTGGGCTGCAAGGGAGAGGGTTAGGTTTAGGCTGCAGGAAGGGGGGGGGTTAGGCACCCCTGAGAGGGTTGGGCCGCAAGGGAGAGGGTTAGGCTGTGGGAAGGGTGGGGGGTTGTGCTGCAAGGGAGAGGGTTAGGTTTAGGCTGCGGGAAGGGTTACGGTTAGGCACTCCCGGGAGGGTTAGGCTGCGGGAAGGGGGTTAGGTATAGGCTGTGGGAAAGGGAGGGTTAGGCACCCCCGGGGAGGGTTAGGCTGCAGGGTGGGGAGGGTTTGGCTGTGGGAAGGGGGGGGGGGGGGTTAGGTTTGGGCACCACCAGGGAGGGTTAGAGCTAGGCTGCGGGGGGTTGGGGATAGGATTAGGCTGCTAAAAGGGAGGGTTGGGGGGTAGGGTTGACATACAGTAATTACTTTCCAGTCGGTATTCTGACTGCCGGCATCCAGCCCCAACCCGTAAACACAGGACAGGGGTTCAACAGGTATATGACCTGAAGATGTGTGGGGGCATTACTATTATTAGTATTACCTGCAACATGGTGACCACATGAGAGAGGTTCAGCAGATAAATGACGTCTTGGTGGCAAAGCACCACCAGCAGCAGGTTCTTGTGCAGGATATCCGGTCGGGCAGCATCTGCCTGCAGTTCCCCGTCCTCTGGCTTCCCCCTGGCAATTTTCCACAGAGATGCCCTGTGGGCAGGAAGGTCCCTCAACCTCCAGTCCCCCATTCCATTGCTGGCCAGTCTAGCATCCACCCGCTCCACTGCCTCCTTCCTGGCGAAACATAAATGCGTGGCCCGGGTGTCTCAATTCAAGCCAGAAGGGGGAGCATCACGTGCGGTGGGGCATGAGAACAGAAGGAGGATACGGCGATGCCCACACATGCGCGGCCGGTATCCAACCACAGCGCTCCCAGTGCCGGCATGAGCGGGGGCAGAGGTGCTAGGACACAGGTGCGTCAGCTGTATTTCACCTGGTTGCCCGCCGCTCCTCTGCCCCAGTGTCGTCGCCTCTCTCATGTTTGGCGGGAGTGAGCTGCCCCCTTGCCCCCCCCCCCCCCCCATTCCGCCGCCCCTGACTGAAACAGAAGCAAATGTAAATTAATTTAGTATGACTATTCTGTAACAAACATTATGGGGCATATCCAATTAGATGTGGGTTTTACCATGGCCCAGAGCTATTCAATTATTTTTGTGGCTAATGCCCGCTAACCCATCAATTCTGCTGTAATCCATGGATTTCCCTGCACGTTAAAAAACCAGCAGGTGCATATACTGCTTCTGCAGCTGTGAGGAAAAATCCTTGCTACGCGCAGGCCTGCTGGACCTAACTAAATGGTTGGGTATGAGCCTATTTTGGAACCAATAGCGTATCTCTAATGAGTGCAGTGTGTGCGGTGCACACGGGCCCCTCAGGTCCAGGGGGCCCCACGCTGCACCCATACCTTCAGTACTTAACCCTCCGGAGTCCTGCTACCCGCAGCGACAGTGGCGCAGAATCACTGGGAAAATGGCACTGCTGTGTTTTCCCATATTTTGCGCATGCAAAGTAGGGAAACAGCCGGGAAAATGGCCACAACTATTCCTATATTCCTTATTGTCTATGCACTGGCTGATTATGTGCCTTTCCTGTAGTATCATTAAGTCATCATTAAAGTAGCATGAATGTTTTCAGTTGACTTGAAATTCATAACTAAACTATGTGCAGAAACGTGAGACAGGTCATTTCTTTCATTAAAACATTAGGTATTTGAGTTGTAAGTGCACACTTCACACTATTATTTACAATGTATGAGTCGACAAGACTCTTATATTGCAAGTTATACCATTATGGGCATCATTCTGAGGTGGGAGCAAAGGAAAAAAAGCAAGTAACTGTTTATCTAGAACTACAGTAACCAACCTGCAATGCAAGGGGTTCAAATATATTTATTTGTTTTGCAGAGAAGGTACTGGCTGCTTTTGCATCTAGCCCACAAAGTCTGGACAGCTTTATTTGTACACTGCAACTTAGGTCAGGTACACCATATTATTATTATTATTATTATCCTTTATTTATATGGCGCCACAATTACAGAGTACAAATGCACATAAAAAATAGGAAAACAGTGACTTACAGTTGAATACAATATAGGACAAGTACAGGGCAACTAAGCATAACTACACCAGTAAACATAGAGATAAGTTCCAGGTGGTCAAAAAACTGTGGGATCTGGGCAGTTGAGGATTATTAAAGTAAGAAAAGTATAAGCACATGAGGGAAGAGGGCCCTACTCGTGAGAGCTTACATTCTAAGGGGAGGGGTAGACAGACAGGGATGACACAGATGGGGTACATAGAGAGCGTGGAACAGAGGGTTATGTTGAGATTTGGCTAGGTTTGGTAAAGAAATGGGTCTTAAGAGCCCGTTTGAAGTTTTGTAGAGAGGTGGAGAGTCTGAGGGGGAGAGGTAAAGAATTCCAGAGAAAGGGAGCAGCACGTGAAAAATCTTGGAGATAGGAGTGGGAGGAAGTAATCAGAAGACAGGAGAGTCGGCGTGCATTAGCAGAGCGAAGAGGACGGGTGGGAGAGTAAAGGGAGATAAGGTCAGAGATGTAGATGGGAGAGGAGTGGGTGAGGGCTTTGTAAGTGAGTGTGAGAAGTTTGAATTGGATTCTGAAAGGGAAGGGAAGCCAGTGGAGGGCCTGTAGCAGAGGGGAGGTAGACGTAGTGCGTTTGGTGAGGAAGATGAGCCGGGCAGCAGCATTGAGGATAGATTGGAGTGGAGAGAGGTGATTGTCAGAGAGGCCAGTTAAGAGGAGATTACAGTAGTCCAGTCTGGAAATAATCAGTGAGTGAATAATGATCTTAGTGGCATCCTGTGTGAGAAAAGGTCTGATTCTAGAAATGTTTTTGAGATGAAAATGACAGGTTTGTGAGAGGTGCTGAATGTGTGGTTTGAAGGAGAGGGAGGAGTCAAGGATTACGCCAAGACAGTGTACTTGGGGGCTAGGGGAGATAGTCGTGCCATCAATGGATAATGAGATTGTGGGAGGTGAGGCTGTGCGGGAGGGTGGGAAGATGATCAGCTCAGTCTTAGACATGTTGAGTTTAAGAAAGCGCTGAGACATCCAGGAAGAGATAGCAGAAAGACAGTTTGAGGTACGAGTGAGGAGAGCCGTGGAGAGATCAGGGGAGGAGAGGTAGATTTGAGTGTCATCAGCATAGAGGTGATATTGGAAGTTAAAAGAACTAATGAGTTCACCTAAAGAGGACGTATAGAGAGAGAAAAGGAGAGGACCAAGAACAGAGCCTTGGGGGACACCAACAGTTAGTGGAAGTGGGGGGGAGGTAGCATCATGAGAGGAGACAGAGAAGGAACGATCAGAGAGGTAGGAGGACAGCCAGGAGAGGGCAGTATCACGCAGACCAAGAGAGTGAAGGATTTGCAGAAGGAGAGGATGGTCCACAGTGTCAAAAGCAGCAGAGAGGTCAAGAAGAATAAGCAGAGAGTAGTGGCCCTTAGATTTGGCTGCATGGAGGTCATTGCAGACTTTTGTGAGGGCAGTTTCAGTGGAGTGGAGAGAACGGAAACCAGACTGGAATGGGTCAAGCAGTGAGTGAGAGGAAAGAAAGGCAGTGAGGCGATTATAGACAATACGCTCAAGAAGTTTGGAAGCAAAGGGGAGGAGAGAGATGGGTCGATAGTTGGAGAGAGTGTTAGGATCAAGGGTAGGTTTTTTAAGAATAGGGGAGACAAGAGCATGCTTGAAGGCAGAGGGGACAGTGCCTGATGAAAGGGAGAGATTGAGAAGGTGGGCAAGATGGGAACAGGCAGAAGGGGAGAGGTAACGGAGGAGGTGGGAGGGGATAGGGTCAAGCGGGGAGGTTGTGGGGGGGGAGGAACGGATGAGGGCCATGACTTCCTCGCCAGATACATGGGAGAAAGATGTCAGAGTTGGTAAGAGGGAAGGGGAGGGGTGGCAAGGCATGGGTGGTGGCTGGTTGCTGGTCTGGTGGGAAGTGATATCCTGACGTATGGAGTCAATCTTGGATGTGAAATAAGTGGCAAAGTCAAGAGCAGACAATGAGGAAGGGAGAGGAGGTGGTGGTGGGCAGAGGAGGGAGTTAACAGTGGCAAAGAGGTGCCGGGGGTTGGAAGACTGTGTAGAAATGAGGATTTTGAAGTATGATTGTTTAGCAAGGGAAAGGGCAGTACTGAAGGATGAGAGCATAAATTTGAAATGGAGGAAGTCTGCTTTAGAGCGTGATTTCCTCCACTGCAGTACGTGAGCATTTTTGTAGGTATCTGGTGCATTTGGTGTGCCAGGGTTGAGGTGCTGATCTGCGAGGGTGAATAGTGGTTGGCGGAGCAACAGAGTCAAGGGCAGAAGTAAGAGATGCATTGTATAGGGATGTGGCTTGTTCAGGGCATGTGAGAGAGAGAAGAGGAGAGAGAAGGGAGTCAAACAGGGAGGACAGGGATGAGGTGTCAAAAGGCCTCAATGTTACGCTTCGTGATGGTAGCCTTAGGAGGGAGAGATGGGGAAGCAGAGATAGATAAGTTGAAAGAGAGCAAGTGGTGGTCAGAGAGGGGAAAAGGGGAATTGGAGAAATCAGAAATATCACAGCGGTGAGTGAAAACCAGATCCAGTGAGCTCCCGTTCACATGGGAGGGTGAGGTGGTCCACTGGGAGAGACCAAGTGAAGAGGTGAGGTTAAGGAGTTTAGAGGCAGGTGATTTTGTGGGGTTATCGATAGGGATGTTGAAATCACCTAGAATAATGGAGGGAATGTCAGAAGAGAGGAAGTGAGGTAGCCAGGAAGCAAAGTTGTCAAGGAATTTGGAGGAAATGCCAGGTGGACGGTAAATTACAGCAACTCGAAGATTAGTAGGTTGGTAGAGGCGTAATGCATGGACCTCAAATGTAGAGAATGTAAGAGAAGGTTCTGGAGGTATAAGTTGGTATGTGTAGCTTGAGGGTAAAAGGATCCCAACACCACCCCCATGGCGACCCCCGGGTTGGGGGGTATGCTCGACTGGCAATTGTGCCGATGTTCGGGGAGATGTCCCTTCAGCCCGGATCATAGCAGATTGCCAGTACACTTAACCCGATGTAATGAACGACATCTCTTTCCGTCCTTGATTACACTGCACTGGCATGCATGGCTGACCAGAAGATGTTGCATGCAACCTGCAGGAGCGCGCAATCGGGCATACACATTAAGCGATATGCACAATTTGTCATTCCGATACAGGAAATAGTGTCCATATCGGCCTTTTGGATTTGAGAGTTTGGACACGCCCCTCTGCACATGTTACATCTGTCCCATCTGCAGTGCAGCATGGTTTTGTTAAAGTTCGGAATTAGCTGCTGTTCTAGACTTTGGATTAAATTCAGAATTCAGATCTGATCGTAGATGTGCTAAATTTCTCTGACATGCTGGGGGACGCCCAGCACAGGGCTAGTCCGCCCCGCATATCAGACCCTACCTCCCCGCAAGGGTCCAAATGCATTATCTCCAAGTGGCGGTGAGCTGGTTTTCCATAAAGTTTGAATGGGACCAGGCCCGGCGCTACCCCCTTAGCAAAGGGATAGAGTGCAGGTAGGCGCCAGGCTGGGAGAGGCGCTTTACCTGCTCTGCATCCCTGTGCTGTGCCTGGGCCCCCTGCTGTTGCTTGCTGCCGGCTGCTGTGCCTGTCACACTGTTTGACAGGCAGCAGCTTGGAGCCTCCCCTTACCTCCCTGCAGTGTCCTCCGAATCCTGGCCGAAAAGGGGGCGGGCTACATGGCGCCAAGGGGCGGAGCTACACAGGACCAGGCTGCAGAGCCTGAGGAGGACAGAAACTGCGGCCAGCCAGATGGTATGTGGAGGGAAAGTGTTTGTGTGTGTGTCTGTGTGTATCTGTGTGTGTGTATGTGTATCTGTGTGTATGTATATCTGTCTATGTGTATGTGTGTGTGGGTGGGGGGCATAATTTGTATTAATGGCACTTCTGAGGGCATTACAGTGGTTGAAGTCGGCCGGTATGCCATGGTATGGCATACCGGCACTTCGCCACTGACCTGGAAGTTGTTTTTTTTAACTAATGCCGCCATGCTCCGCACCCCTGCTGCTATACTGCCCCCCCTGCTCCGTACCACTGCTGCCATACTGCCCCCCTGCTCCGCACCACTGCTCCCATACTGCCCCCCTGCTCCACACCACTGCTCCCATACTGCCCCGCACCAATGCTCCCATACTGCCCCCCTGCTCCGCACCACCGCTCCCATCCTGCCCCGAACTACTGCTCCCATCCTGTGCTATAATGCTATACCTATACCGTGTGCTATAATGTGAATTTCGGCTCATTCTGTGTGCTATAATGTGAATTTCGGCTCATACCGTGTGGCATAATGTGAATTTCGGCACATACCGTGTGCTATAATATGAATTTCGGCTCATACCGTGTGCTATAATATGAATTTCGGCTCATTCTGTGTGCTATAATGTGTGCTATAATGTGAATTTTGGCTCATTCTGGGTGCTATAATGTGCATTTCGGCTCATTCTGTGTGCTATAATGTGAATTTCGACTCATACCGTGTGGTATAATGTGAATTTCGACTCATACCATGTGGTATAATGTGAATTTCGGCTCATACTGTGTGGTATAATGTGATTTCGGCTCATATTGTGTGGTATAATGTGAATTTCGGCTCATACTGTGTGCTATAATGTGAAAGGGGCACCAGTACTAGATAGTATAAGGGGTCCTACTATTGTGGTACATAATGTGTATAAGGGGTAGATGGTGTGGTACATTACACTTATGGACACAACCCCTTTTGAGTGGCCATGCCCCCTTTTCCGGAGCGCGCAGAATTGCAACCTTCATTTTTCCATACTCCCACTTCAAAATTTCCACTTCGACCACTGGGCCATTATATGTAACTGGCGCTACTACAGGGGCTATTATGTGCATAACCAGCGCTACTACAGGGGCTATTATGTGTATAAGCAGCACTACTACAGGGTCTATTATGTGTATACGCAGCGCTACTACAGGGTCTTTTATGTGTATAAGCAGCGCTACTACAGGGTCTATTATGTGCATAAGCAGCGCTACTACAGGGGGTATTATGTGTATAACCAGCGCTACTACAGGGGGTATTATGTGTATAAGCAGCGCAACTACAGGGTCTATTATGTGTATAAGCAGCGCTACTACAGGGTCTATTATGTGTATAAGCAGCGCTACTACAGGGGGTATTATGTGTATTACCGGCGCCACTACTGGGGACATTGGGGGTCATTCCGACCCGATCGCAGCGTGCTTTCGTTCGCACAGCTGCAGCCAGGTCACTACTGCGCACGCGCGGGGGCCGTAATGACACGCGTGCACATTACGGCCCCCGCGCGTGCGCAGTAGTGACCTGGCTGCAGCTGTGCGAACGAAAGCACGCTGCGATCGGGTCGGAATGACCCCCAATGTCCCCAGTTGTTGTCTGTCACCAGGTAACGATGAAGGGAAAGAAGAAAGCGATCGCAGCAGCGATCGCTTGAAGACTGACTGGCGGTGGGCATTCCTGGTCGGCAACACAGCGTCCGTAGCCATTTTCAGGGAGTGGTAAGATAATCGCAGGCGTGTTTGAAGAAACGCAGGCGTGTCCAGGGCGGGTGTTTGACTTCAGAGCCAGGACCGAACAGGCTGATAACGTTGCAGCTGGTAAGTAAGTCTAGCCCTACTTACAAACTCCACAAATGTATTCCTCATAGCAGGGCTGCACAAGCGAACGCAGCTTTGCTATGGGGAAAATCCCACCCCCATAGGCGGAGTATAGTTGAACGCACGGGCTGCAAAAAGCAACTTCGTGCGATCAACTCGGAATGAGGGCCATTATGTGTATAAACAGCACTACTATGCGCGGGGTAATGTGAATAAGATTGTGCTTCTATGTGGCGTCATTTGAAATGGGGGTACTATTGTGTGGCCATGCCCCTTCCTTGTGAAACCACATCCCTTTTTGCAGCACACTGTCCCTTTGTTAAATATGGGAGGGCGCAAATTTATAGTTTGCAGGGGGGGCGCCGAACACCCTAGCACCGGCCCTGAATGGGACCGACCCAGGTAGCTACAAACCCTTTCAACCTGTGCCATGATCTGGGTTCACCTGGCAATAACCCAGGGTTTTGTGGCGGTGTGAAAGGGGTATAACTGACACTCTGGCACTAAAACATTTGTATATGCCAATTTATTATAGGGAGATATTTATAATATTATAATATTTATTATAGGGAGATAATCCATTTCTCTGCTAAAACAGGTGTTTTCACCAGAAATAGGGCTTATGGCTATGTACCAAGTCTCCAGCTGGTTATAGCTATCGCCAGGGGTCCCTGGAATAGGCTGTTCTATGGTAAACCAATTTATTAACAACAGGTAACACTGGCTGTCCTCCTATGTATAATGGTAATTACACGTTTCTCATCACATTGTGACATTATTACACAATGTCATGACACTGCACTGCTAGAAGGCAGTACCATAATAAGGTGACTTGTGTTTCCCTGCTCCCTGCACTGGCATGCACAAGAGGAGTCTTATCACTGTCAGACGGTGTCACCGTGGAGCAGTAGGAAATACCACTTAAGTACGTGCCTGGGTATCCAGTCTTTAGGTCGACAGCACTTAGGTCGGCACTCATTAGGTCGACCACTATTAGTCGACTTGCATTAGGTCGACATGGTCTTTGGGTCAACATGGCAAAGGTTGACACATGAACAGGTCGACATGAGTTTTACTCATTTTTTTTTTTACTTTTTCATACTTTACAATCCACGTGGACTACAATTGAGAATAGAAACCTTTCGCTCACCATACAAGGGGACATTGGGGGTCATTCCGAGTTGATCGCTAGCTGTCGTTGTTCGCAGCGCAACGATCAGGCTAAAAATCAGCATTTTTGCGCGTGCGTAGTCCTTTGTGATTTTGCACAGGTTCTAGCAAAGCTTTCAGTTGCACGGCACAACGCAAGAAGATTGACAGGAAGGGGGCGTTTCTGGGTGTCAACTGACCGTTTTCAGGGAGTGTTAGGGAAAACGCAGGCCTGCCGGGGAAAACGCAGGCGTGGCTGGGCGAATGCTGGGCGGGTGTGTGACGTCAAAAGCCAACCCTCCAACATTAGAATCAACGCACATGAAGAGTAAGTCCAGGGCTGGTCTTGTTTTGCACAAATTGTTTTTGCAGGCGCTTTACTGCACAGGCGTTCGCACTTCTGCAAAGTGAAAATACACTCCCCAGTGGGCAGTGACAATGCGTTTGCACGGCTGCTAAAAACTGCTAGCGAACGACAGTCAGAATGACCCCCATGGTGCACTAATTGGGGTTCCTGGTCACTTACAAAGAAAATGACACCATTTATTTTTTTTAACGCATGATGACCTTTTGTCATGTCAACCTAATGACCGTGTCGACCCATTTCAGGTGTCGACCTAGTCACTGTCGACCAATAGTGGTCAACCTAATGACTGTCAACCTAGTTACTGTCGACCCATCGATCCACACCCGCGTGCCTGATATATATTTCCGATAGCTATGTATCTAACACCTATCCACTTATCAATTTCATATCAATGTATTTATATCACACACATCTGCCCAGAACCAGTGACATATAAAGTTGGGAGGTATGTTATAGATGTACATCGGTTCATATCTATCTCATGGAAATCATCCCTACATTTGTTATACATATTTATTTACAGAATGATACTGCCCTGCACATCATCTATAATGTTCACACTGGTTACTAGGGGCCTGAGTCATGTTTGCATGCAGTCGCTGATTTTCACGCAATTATGGAGCGATTATCAGCAGACTGCGAATGTGCCCCTATCGCACTGCGCACGCACCAAGGTACCTCTGCAATCCTGTGATCAACAGGAAGGGAACATTTGAGGGAATTAATGGGGAGTGGCGGCAAAAACCCAGGCGTGTCATGGCAGTTTTTGGGGAGTGTATCTGCATTCAGCTGCGATCATGTACGCAGAGAAACGTGGCACCAGAGTCGCAACAGCCGCGGCCAGTCTGTGTAGCCATAGGGCTACCCTTAGTCAAAGTTCCTCATTCTTTCATATACTGTAGGCTGCAAATGTATATACAGTTGCGATCGATTCCGTGGGCGTGTCATTTCATTTCAGGGCGGCAGCTTCACTTGCTAACATTAGCATTTCCGTAGCCTAGAGAATCGCACTTGGTAAAGCATGGCATACAAACATGAATTAGGCCCTATGTGTATATGACAGAGCTGTTGTCTAATTCATCGTCCATACTATGCCTGGAGAGACGAAGCACCAGACATATGTTCCACTGCTCCTCTCCACTGCAGTCACACATCAGAGCAATCACTTGCTGATGGCAGCTACTGGATAAGACCCAGGCCCACAGGCAATGACATGAGATAATGGTACTGAGCAGCTTTGGGTGCTTTTGTCACAGATAAGATTACAGAATGATTATAGTACAATGAGAATAATCCCTCCTGCATTCTCCTATCTTAAAGGCTAGTGTGAGAGGACCTAGTATGGTCGTGGGCTGAGGAGCAGCAATTCAGTGTGAGACGTATTATTGGCCTGGTTCTTAAAAAGTGTCAGCAATAGGAAATCTGTTTTTTGCCGACATTTATTAAGATGCTGCATAGGCTGCTGGCCGACACTCAGCAGCATCATTGATATTAGGCAGGTACAGTAAGGGTTAACTTGCCAGTGTAAGGGGATATGCACGTGTGCAGTGAAACTGAAAGCCTAGACTTGGGGCCTGCATGCTATGCCAATAGTCACGCAAATGGCTGATGTTTCTGCTTCTGCGCTTTTTTTCTGCTTCCGAAGATGCTGCGTCTTATCAGAGTGCACAGGGGTGTAACGGGCAGGTGCCTGAAACCAGCTGTGTACAGAGATGCACAGCCACTCACATTGGAGGGCATACTCAGATGGAGAAATTGAGCCTGCCATAGGGCACGCCATACGGTAATGCAGCATCTATAGATCCTAGCAGTGGGCCTTTCAGTCCTTATAATTCATAAAGTCGCAGACGTGACGGCGGCAAAGGATGTGTAGAAGTCCTTGACGGTGTCTGAGTCAGGATCAGGCCAGAGATTTTGCAATTCCGCTAATACAAGTCAAATAGCGAAAAATTGCTAAAAAAAAAATAAAAAATTGCCTAATGAAAAAACGCTTTATGCATTTTTTTAATTAATTTTTCCTGTCATCACCAACCTGTAGCCCTGTGATTCTTATTATATAAGCTCCGTTATGTTTTGCTTAGGAAATGTATATCTAAAGATAAAAGCTGAAACCTTTGCTGAAGGGAGGCAACATAGGTAACAGCACTGCTATCATCGTTTTTTATGTGTTAATTGATAGATAAAAAAGGAAAAAAGCCCTATAGCTGACAAAGGGGCACATTTCCATAAGAGATAGTCATGCATCTGTCTTTGTGGTCCATTCTTGCCCTTTCCTGGCTGCTTCTTTCACCACCAAGATGGTGTGTGATATCAGAGGCATCAAACCTTCTACATGCTGCTTATATACAGTAGTTAAGAAAGAATGAGGAGGGATAATACTGAATTATGGGGAGAGGACAGAGCATGGCGGCACCGGGGGCGGAGAGGGGTGATTCTTAGGTCTGCATGTGTAGTATGTGTTGTGTTGTGTGTAACTAACTTGTTCTTCTCTCACACCCACCACTGCCAGCATTGGAGAGTACTATAGGTGTGTAAGTGTCGGGGAAGTGCGGGGGTTCAAGAACTTTTCACTGTCGACTCATTACCTTGCACAGTAAAGCTGTGTTGGTGTAACTTTACTGCCTCTGCCCCTAACTAGTCACTATTCATTCCTGATCCACCCTCTGCGCTCCTCCCCTCCTGTTCCTCCCCCACAGTGATTGCTGTGTGCATCAGCCACTGAGTCTACGCAGGGTTTTACTTGTAGGGGGTGACCACTTATCGCACTCTTGGCATGTTCGTAGTGAGATGCAGCAATGCCCCAATGTGGCATGTCCACGTCCCCTTTTTCAAAGCATTGATAAATAGGGGACCAATACTTCTTTGTACCAGGGTCTGTAATTACTCTTGGTGGCCATGGGTGGCATGCTTGGCAGACCGTTCCACTGGGTGCACTTTAGATCTTCACAGTAGGAAGGGGCCCTTCAGGCAATGAGTTATCACCTTATAAATAATGCTCTAAACATAAGGGGACTGATTCAAAGTCACATGCAAAGTGACCACATCTGCGGTACTCAGAGTCAGACCTGTACATCCACCAGCAAGAGCAGCCATCATCAGCATTAGCGCATATCTGCACATACGTTGTCATTGGTGCAGATGTTTGCGTATGCCTACCTCAGAATAGGTCACAAATAAGCCTGCATGTCCACAACATACCCACAGCAAACTGATGCTAAGTGTGAACACCCCATTGACACTAGGGCTGTCTTAACAGCATTTTAGGCCCAGGGCAAGCAATGCGTTTCCTACCCAACTATGCGGCAATTAAAAAAAAAAAAAAATGAAAACT
Organism: Pseudophryne corroboree; assembly: GCF_028390025.1. NCBI lineage: Eukaryota > Metazoa > Chordata > Amphibia > Anura > Myobatrachidae > Pseudophryne > Pseudophryne corroboree. The sequence continues at coordinate 180,059,468 of NC_086447.1, forward strand.
TACTCCTTCTGCAGTCCCAAACCGTCTCTCCACATGCTCCCATACAGTGAAAGTCTATCATCACTCTGATTGATGGATAGCTCCAGCCACCCACCAACAGCCACTTCAATGTCTGGATGTAGGCTGAGAATAATGACTCTATAACTGTAGGATAGATCCAGGCTTCCACTAATCAGCATGCGGACAGACATTCACTGTTTGGCAGCAGGCTGGGAGTCATGTAGAGAATGCTGCCTGGCCAATCTGACAGTGTGTAATTCACAATCAGAGTGGCATGACAGTATTCTCTACCTGCTTCCCAAGAAGCTCTGGTGACACCAGCTCAGGGAACAGATGCCTTCCAGCCAGTGCCATAACTAGGTGTGTGCGGATGGGGCATTGCACACAGCGCATTTGCGCTGTGGGCGCACCATCCGCATCCACACTGATTAACCTCCACCAGCTGCTGCGCTGCCCGCTGTAGTGTATAGTATATTAGTAGCGCTGTGCCCGGCTCCTTCCCCGCTGGAGCCAGCGCTGCTAATATAGATCACAGGCACAGCAGGCAGCGCTGGGCAATCTGTGTCTGAGTCTCTCCTCCGTGTGTTGTGCTCAGCTCCGCCCCACCTCCTCCTGCTCTCCTGCACGGTACACTGGGTTCCGGGTACAGGAGAGACTGCTGCTGCTGCGCTGCCCGCTGTAGTGTATACTATATTAGTAGCGCTGTACCCGGCTCCTTCCCTGCCAGAGCCAGTGCTGCTAATATAGATCACAGGCACAGCAGGAAGCGCTGGGCAATCTGTGTCTGTGAGACGGGTGGTCTTCAGTATGCCGAATGTCGGGATCCCGGCGCACATTATACCGGCGCCGGAATCCCGACACCCGGCATACCGACAGCTATTCTCCCTCGTGGGGGTCCACGACCCCCCTGGAGGGAGAATAAAATAGTGTGGCGCGCATAGCGCGCCACCGTGCCCACAACGTGGCGAGCGCAGTGAGGCTACAAGGGGCTCCTTAGTGCTCACCACGCTGTCAGTATGCCGTCGGTCGGGCTCCCGGCGCCGGTATGCTGGTCGCCGGGAGCCCGAGCGCCGGCATACCGTACTACACCCTGTGAGACGAGTCTCTCCTCTGTGTGCTGTGCTCTGCTCCGGCCCCCCTCCTCCTGCTCTCCTGTACTGTACACTGGCTTCTGTGTACAGGAGAGACGGCTGCTGCTGCTGCTTATCACAACAAATGAAGTCTTTCCTTCCGTCCCTCCCACGGTAAGATTAGGTTTTTGTATACAAGGGCACTATCGTTCAGGGCCAACTGAAGCGCAAAGTTCTGCTCATTTTGTCTGTGATGCCCCCGCACTGAGCATGGACTGTCCAGGATTTTTATATAAGACAATGGCTAACAAAGGTGATAAGGGGTTTGTTAAATTATTTTAATTAACTGCACTGTGACTTGCATGCTTCGTACTTGTGAAGCTGTCAGCTTTTGGTCCTCCATGACAGGGGAGTAGTGTTTCCTATATGATACCTTTATTTGTGACATATGAGAGTTGATTTGCTCCGTTTTCCGGGACTTCCGGGTACGGAGGTCACTTCCAGCCAGCACAGGTTAAATAGTCTGGCATTAGTCAGACTAGCCATGCAGTGAGGCTATTTGCACAGCACTGCAGGTTGTGCCTCCCCATCGCACCCGTGGCTCCTCCCACTGCGTGTCCCGATCACTGCTGGCCACAGTGATCGGGCAGCCCGCAGCAGCCCACTAGCGCGGCGACGCTGAGTCTGACTACATTCATGACCGGTGAGGAGAGGTGCCGTCCCCGCTCCACTGCGCCGGTCTTCTGACAGTTTTCACAGCATAGTTCCGGCTGGGCATGGGGATGTGCTGCGCCTGCGGTGAGCACTCCTCTTGCCCAAAGCAGCACACGCAGCACAGCACAAGATGCTGCGGACTGAGAAGGGGAGGTTGCTGTCGCTGAGAAGGGCTGCTGCTCCCTGCATGATATGCCAGTGGCAGGTGAGTTTAAATAGGATTTTAATACCTACCAGTAAATCCTTTTCTCTTAGTCCGTAGAGTATGCTGGGGATGCTTCAAGAACCATGGGGGTATAGACGGGATCCGCAGGAGACATGGGCACTTTAAGACTTTAAAAGGGGTGTGAACTGGCTCCTCCCTCTATGCCCCTCCTCCAGACTCCAGTTATAGGAACTGTGCCCAGGGAGACGGACATTTAGAGGAAAAGGATTTATTTAATTTTTACCCTAAGGTGAGATACATACCAGCTCACACCTCAAACATGCCGTACAACATGGCATCAACAACAACGCATGCAACGGCATGACTAACATCAGCCACAGACTGACTAACTCAACATGAGTGCAACCATAACCAAAAACTGCAGATACAGCCCGCACTGGGACGGGCGCCCAGCATCCTCTACGGACTAAGAGAAAAGGATTTACCGGTAGGTATTAAAATCCTATTTTCTCATACGTCCTAGAGGATGCTGGGGACGCTTCAAGAACCATGGGGTTTATACCAAAGCTCTAGAACGGGCGGGAGAGTGCGGATGACTCTGCAGCACCGATTGACCAAACAAGAGGTCCTCCTCAGCCAGGGTATCAAACTTGTAAAACTTCGCAAAGGTGTTTGAAGTTTGAACCCGACCAAGTAGCAGCTCGGCAAAGCTGTAATGCCGAGACCCCTCGGGCAGCCGCCCAGGAAGAGCTTACCTTTCTGGTAGAATGGGCTTTCACCGATTTCGGTAACGGCAATCCTGCCGTAGAATGAGCCTGCTGAATCGTATTACAGATCAAGCGCGCAGGAGCCCCAATCTTGTTGGGAGCCCACAGGACAAACAGAGCCTCTGTTTTCCTAATCTGCGCCGTTCTGGCGACATAGATTTTCAAAGCTCTAACCACATCGAGAGACTTCGATTCCGCCAAGGCGTCAGTAGCCACTGTTACCACAATGGGTTGGTTTACGTAAAATGATGAAACCACTTTTGGCAGAAATTGCTGACGAGTTCTCAACTCCGCTCTACCAGCATGGAAGATTAAATAAGGGCTTTTGTGAGACAATACCGCCAACTCAGATACTTGACTTGCGGATGCAAAGGCCAACAACATGACTACTTTCCAAGTAAGGAATTTTAACTCAACCTTACGTAAAGGTTCAAACCAATGAGATTGCAGGAACTGCAATACCACATTAAGATCCCACGGTGCCACAGTAGGCACAAATGGAGGTTGGATGTGCAGCACGCCCTTTACGAAGGTCTGAACTTCTGGAAGGGAGGCCAATTCTTTCTGAAAGAAGATTGATAAGGCCGAAATTTGTACTTTAATGGAACCTAACTTTAGGCCCGCATCCACACCTGCTTGCAGAAAATGGAGCAAACGCCCCAGCTGAAATTCCTCCGTAGGAGCCTTCTTGAATTCACACCAAGACACATATTTCCTCCAAATATGGTGGTAATGCTTTGCCGTTACTGCTTTTCTAGCCTGAAGAAGTGCAGCAATGACTTCACTGGGAATACCCTTTCGGGTTAGGATTTGGCATTCAACCACCATGCCGTCAAACGCAGCCATGGTAAGTCTTGATACACGCACGGTTCTTGTTGTAATAAGTCCTCCCGTAGAGGTAGAGGCCAGGGATCTTCCATGAGCAACTTCTGAAGATCTGTATACCAGGTCCTTTTTGGTCAATCCGGAACAATGAGTATCGCCTGAACCCTTGTTCTTCTTATAATCTTTATCACCTTTGGAATGAGTGGAAATGGAGGGAACACATAGACCGATGTAAACACCCACTGGGTCACTAGGGCGTCCACCGTTATTGCTTGAGGGTCCCTCGACCTGGAACAATATCTCTGAAGTTTCTTGTTGAGGCGGGACGCCATCATGTCTATTTGAGGAATTCCCCAACGACTTGTCACTTCTGCAAAGACCTCTTGATGAAGACCCCACTCTCCTGGATGGAGATCGTGTCTGCTGAGGAAGTCTGCTTCCCAGTTGTCCACTCCTGGAATGAAGACTGCTGACAGAGCGCTTGCACGTCTCTCCACCCAGCGAAGAACTTTCGTGGCCTCGGCCATCGCCGCTCTGCTCTTTGTTCCGCCCTGGTGGTTTATGTACGCCACTGCTGTTATGTTGTCCGACTGAATCAAGACGGGCAGACCACGAAGAAGATGTTTTGCTTGCAGAATACCGTTGTAAATGGCCCTTAATTCCAGAATGTTATGTGCAGACAAGCTTCCTAGCTTGACCATTTTCCCTGAACGTTTCTCCCCTGTGTGACTGCTCCCCAGCCTCGGAGGCTTGCATCTGTGGTTACCAGGATCCAATCCTGAATCCCAAACCTGCGTCGCTCCAGAAGGTGAGAACTGTGCAGCCACCACAGAAGGGAGCTCCTGGTCCTGGAAGATAGGATTATTTTCTGATGCATGTCCAGGTGAGACCCGGACCACTTGTCCAACAGGTCCCACTGAAACACCCTGGCATGGAACCTGCCATACGGAATGGCCTCGTAGGCCGCTACCATCTTCCCCAGCAACCGAGTGCATTGAAGAATTGACACTCTTGCCGGTTTCAGAATCTGTTTTACCATGTTCTGTATTTCCAGAGCCTTTTCCACTGGAAGAAAAACTCTCTGTATCCAGAATCATACCCAGGAACGACAGCCGAGTCGTCGGAACCAACTGTCATTTTGGCAAGTTTAGGAGCCAACCATGTTGTCGCAGAATCGTCAGTAAGAGCGCAACATTATTCAGCAATTGCTCCTTGGATCTCGGTTTTATGAGGAGATCGTCCAAGTACGGGATAATTGTGATTCCCTGCTTGCGCAGGAGAACCATCATTTCCGCCATTACTTTGGTGAAAATCCTCGGAGCCGTGGACAGACCAAACGGCAACGTCTGAAATTGGTAATGACAATTTTTTCAGAAAGAAATTGAGGGATTTTAGGTTCAGAATCGGTCTGACTGAGCCATCCGGCTTCGGGACCACAAACAGGCTCGAATAAAAGCCTTCCCCCTGTTGTGACGGGGGGACCGTGACAATTACTTGATTTTGACACAGCTTTAGTATTGCAGCGCATACTACCTCCCTTTCTCGAAGAGAAGCTGGCAAGGCCGATTTGAAAAATCGGTGAGGGGGCACGTCTTGAAACTCTAATTTGTACCCTTGGGTTACTATTTCTAATATCCAAGGATCCAGGTCCGAGTGTACCCAGACCTGACTGAAAGGTTTGAGACGTGCCCCCACTGGTGCGGACTCCCGCAGAGGAGCCCCAGCGTCATGCGGTGGATTTGGTAGAAGCCGGAGAGGACTTCTGCTCTTGGGAACTTGCCACAGCCTGTGACCTTTTTACCCTTCCTCTTCCTCTCGCAGCAAGGAAGGAGGACCGTTGTCCTTTTTTGTATTTATTGGGCCGAAAGGACTGCTTCTGATAGTGGGGCGTTTTCTTCTGCTGTGCAGGAACATAAGGTAAAAATGACGACTTACCCGTGGTAGCCATAGATACCAGGTCAGTGAGGCCGTCACCAAACAAGACATTACCGTTAAACGGTAAAGACTCCATCGCCTTCTTAGAGTCAGCATCAGCATTCCATTGATGAATCCACAATGCTCTCCTAGCTGAGACTGCCATGGCATTGGCCGTTGATCCCAAAAGGCCAATATCTCTTACAGCTTTTTCCAAATATGCTGCAGCATCCCTGATATGAGTCAACAGCACGCTATCCCTGTCTAGGGTATCTATCTCAGATGACAAGTTATCTGCCCACTTTTCAATAGCGCTACTCACCCATGCCGAAGCAATGGCAGGCCTGAGTAGCAAAACCGTAGTGACATAAATGGATTTTAGTGTACTTTCCTGCTTATGATCCGCAGGATCCTTTAGGGCTGCCGTGTCAGGAGACGGAAGCGCCACCCTTTTTGGACAGACGCGATAGAGCTTTGTCCACTGTGGGGGTTGACTCCCACTTTTCCCTGTCCCCAGAGGGAAACTGATATGCCACTGGAATTCTTTTGGGAACCTGTATCTTCTTGTCAGGATTTTTCCAAGCTTTTTCAAAAAGAGCGTTCAGTTCATGAGAGGGAGGAAACGTTACCTCAGGTTTCTTTCCTTTAAACATACATACCCTTGTATCAGGAACAGCAGGGTCCTCTGTGATATGCAATACTTCTTTTATCGCCACAATCATGTACTGAATGCTCTTAGCCAGTTTAGGATTCAATCTGGCATCACTATAGTCAACACTGGAATCAGAGTCCGTGTCGGTATCCATATCTGCTATCTGGGTAAATGCACGTTTCTGTGAACCCGAAGGGGTCTGAGCTTGTGACAATGCATCCTCCATGGATTTCCTCCATGTCTGGTTCTTAGACTCAGATTTATCTAATCTCTTAGTTAACCAAGCCACATTTGCATTCAAAACACTCATCATATTTACCCAATCAGCCGTCGGCGGTGCCGACATGGTCACTCCCACAGCCTTTTCTGTCCCCACTCCAGCCTCCTCCTGGGAAGAGCACTCAGCCTCAGACATGTCGACACACACGTACCGACACCCACAATCACACTGCGGCTATAGGAGACAGACCCACAACAAAGCCTGTTAGGGAAACACAGAGGGAGCTCTGCCAGCTCACAACCCAGCGCCTATCCCGGTTCTGAAGCGAGTAAAATACTGCCCAGACCTGTTAGTGCTTTTACTTTCAAAATAATTAGCACCAAATCAACTGTGCCCCCCCCCCCCCCCCGTTTTGCACCCTGTTACTTGTACAGCAGTGTGGGAGGCCAGTGTGCAGCTTCTGTGAAGAGAAAATGGCGCTGGTCAGAGCTGTGAGGGCTAAGCCACGCCCCCTTAATGGCGCGCTTCAGTCCCGCTTAATTTTACATCTTTATACTGGCGGGATCTGTAATTAGTGCTCAGGCACTTTATACACTTCTACCAGTGCTATTTGAGGATTTATGCTGCCCAGGGCGCCCCCCCCTGCGCCCTGCACCGCCGTTCTGCATGTGGGAGCATGGCGCGCAGCGCGGCACCTCAAAAGCCGTCTTCTGCTGTCACTGAAGTCTTCTGATCTTCTTTTACTCACCCGGCTTCTGTCTTCTGGCTCTGCAAGGGGGGTGACGGCGCGGCTCCGGGAACGAGCAGCTAGGCGCACCAAGTGATCGGACCCTCTGGAGCTAATGGTGTCCTGTAGCCTAAGAAGCAGAGCTTTTGAACTCACAGAAGTAGGTCTGCTTCTCTCCCCTCACTCCCACGCTGCAGGGAGCCTGTAGCCAGCAGGTCTCCCTGAAAATAATAAACCTAACAAAGTCTTTTTTCTGAGAAACTCTGGAGAGCTCCTCAGTGTGCATCCAGTCTCACTGGGCACAGAATCTAACTGGAGTCTGGAGGAGGGGCATAGAGGGAGGAGCCAGTTCACACCCCTTTTAAAGTCTTAAAGTGCCCATGTCTCCTGCGGATCCCGTCTATACCCCCATGGTTCTTGAAGCATCCCCAGCATCCTCTAGGTCATTTGAGAAAGTGTTATGGGAGGTCTAATTGCCCCCTCCCCCCCCCCCCTTGTGCAGTGTGTGTAACCCTATGCAGCGCAGTCTGTGTGTTGTGTGTGTGTGTGTGTGTGTGTGTGTGTGCTGGAGCAGTGCAGTCAGAGCCGTAACTGCCTCTGTACCAGGTGTGCCGTAATGTGTAAAAAGGGGGATGCTGTCTGCCGTAATGTGTAAAAAGGGGGACGCTGTCTGCTGTAATGTGTAATAAGGGGGACGCTGTCTGCCGTAATGTGTAAAAAGGGGACGCTGTCTGCCGTAATGTGTAAAAAGGGGGACTGGCTGCCATAATGTGTAAAAGGGGCTCTACCTGGTGTAGTGGCGCTACTGTGCAGCTTAATTTGAATAACGGAAACTGCTGTGCACCATAGTATGAATGTATCAATTTGTGGCCACGCCCCTTCCCCATGAAGACACGCCCCTATATATTTTGTGCGCGCCTGCGGCGCGAACTGCCCCTGTCTTGCCTGGGGGGGGGACCCATGCCATTTCTTGCACACAGCGCTAAAATGCCTAGTTACGGCACTGCCTCCAGCCAAGCCTGCTCTGGGCTCCAAGGCCCCTAGAATTGTGGGGCCCTGCGCAGCTGCCCAGTGTGCCTATACGTCAAGATGGCCCTGATTGACACCCAGTTACACCAATGATCTGCAAGTGGAGATCTGGCTGACTTACTGAATAGTACCACAGAGCCATAGAGACATGCCTTGTGACTGTGAGCAGTGCCGAAAATCGCAGGAGCTGTTTCTAATAAGGATGGTTTAGCAAGGCCACCATAACATATTGCTGAAAATATGTTGCTTTCTATATTGCTGGAAATATGTTGCTTTACTTTACAGTTTTGTATAATTATTGTGTTGCAATATTATTTGAGATATGTTTACTGCAGACTCCAGCAGAATTCTGCCTTAACAGCCTTAATTAGTAATATCACAGTGAAATACAGCCAGCAGGCGCTAGTATCGGCAATTTCTACATTATCCTCTACTATCACTATCATGTTAAATCTGTGTCATTTAGAAACAGCTTTGACGATTAACCTATATTAGCATCTTAACAACACAAACAATAGGGCTGATTCAGATGTGACTGGATTGTGCATCGTTGCTGATCACTTATATGTACAGATATGGTCATACAGCAGGAGGCGTCCGGTATAAGCAGATGTGACTGGATTGTGCATCGTTGCTGATCACTTATATGTACAGATATGGTCATACAGCAGGAGGCGTCCGGTATAAGCAGATGCCTTCTGCATGCACCATTGGCCAGCTGAGTGACCTATGCAGTTACAAAAGCTCCTACCAAGAGGCAAGAAATCTTTGTCTTCCAATGGAGATTCTGGCCATGGCACTACCCCAAAACAGAGGCAGCAAACCTCCTTTTTGGGAAACGGAGTCCATTACCAACATAAAACGGCTGCAGTCTGTTAATCACTTGATGTCTGCAGCTGCTCTGCGTCCAACAACGCAGTACAGGCCCTGCTCTTGCGCAAAGTACCAGATATCGGTACTTTGAGTCCCATGCCACAGTTCTTTGAGACCTGTCTCAGGCCCAATATGTCTGACATCAGGAGTGGGGAACCTTTGGCTATCCAGCTGTTGATGAACTACCTGACATGCAGGGGTATAGCCAGAACTTTGTAAGCCCCATAGCAACATTTCGATGGGGCCCCTGTCCTTCTAGAGAGACCCCTCTCGCAGCAGTTGTTAACTTTATGCCCCATCATAGTGCCCTAGTTCACATTGTCACATTGTAAGGCAGAGCTGGCCAAACCAGTCCTCGAGATCTACCAACTGTTCACATTTTCCAGACCTCCTAGCTGGTGCACAGGTGTAGTAATTACTAATTAAGATGTGCTGCATTCATTCCTAACTGACAATTCTACAGATATCCAGGAGGCCTGGAAAACATGAACTGTTGGTAGATCTCGAGGACCGGTTTGGCCAGCCCTGTTGTAAGGCTACCAGTACACATTACGCAATGCAGTATCTCCAATTCTCATTATGACAGTGTCCCCAATTTATATTATGTAACATTACATTGCCCTCAATTCATATTATGCCACACTATACTGCCTTCATTTCATAATATGTCATATTACAGTGCCCCAGTTTATATTATGTAACATTATAAGGCCTCCAGTTCATTTTTTATACCACATTACAATGAGCAGGTTCAGGGACAGAACTAGATATACTGTAGGTCCCAAGGCAAAAGTTTGTAAGGGCCTCAGTGTATCTACCAGTGAGGAAAAATGCTTATAATACATGTAACTTAACCATGTTGAATAATCCTGATTTCATTATATGCTGAAATATTAACATTTCCCTTCACTGGAACTAGGGGGCCCAAGTCCAAACCATGAAAATTAGTACAAGACCAATATTTGTCCTCCACCAAACCAACCAAACTTTCCAGTTGGCAATATGCATTACAGCAGGAAGCATTCTCCTGGCATCTGCCAACCCCAGATTTGTTGCATTGCCTATCGATTTATTCCTCTGGTGAACACACAAACGCTATTACATATAGTGCTGTGATGGCATGCTTTACACCACTGCATACGGTTTGTGGCAAATAACACACCCATTTATTCAAATACATGAAAACTGCAGTCACTTTATATGACAAGGAAAGGGGTATCCGGGCTCTAGGTCGACCACGCTTAGGTCGACAGTAACTAGGTTGACCACTATTGGTCGACATGCGTTAGGTCGACAGGGGTTCCTAGGTCGACATGGTCACTAGGTCGACATGTTCTAGGTTGACATGACAAAAGGTAGACATGAGTTTTTCACAATTTGTTTAATTTTTTTAACTTTTTCATACTTTACGATCCACGTGGACTACAATTGGGAATGGTAACCTGCCCGAAGCATGGCGAGTGAAGCGAGCCATGCAAGGGGACACGGTGCACCAATTAAGGGTTCCTGGTCACTCCACGAAGAAAACAACACTATTTTAAAAACAACAACAACCCATGTCGACCTTTTGTCACGTCGACCTAGAACATATCGACCTAATGCATGTGTCAACCTATTTTGGGTGTCGACTTACAGTAGTTACTGTCGACCAATAGTGGTTGACCTAGACACTGTCGACCTAACTGTGGTCGACCCTATGAACCACACCAAGGAAAGGAACCATCATTTTTAAGAAAGAAAGAAAGACTTATTCTTGCACAGTTGGGGAAGGTGAGGCATGCAAATTTATTTATAACAGTTGATAAAAATATATACTGTATATATTTGCGGAACAATTCAGACGCTGCATGCCACTTGGGTACCAATTACCTACACTATCCAACCGTTTACTCCAATATATTTTAGGGATGACCAATGGTGCTCTCTGTCGATGGACAAAAAGGAGAGTTATGGTAGACTTACCATGGTTAACTCTCTTTCTGCGAGGTACACTGGGTTACACAGAGAAAACATTGGGGTGTAGAGTGGGATCTTGATCCAGAGGCACCATCAGGCAAAGCTTTGACTGTCCCAGGATGCACTGGGGCCTCCACTATAACCCCGCTTCCAGGCACTGAGAGCTCAGTTTTGTTAACTAGTCCAATGCAGGAGCAGGTAAAAGAGAAGGCAGATGTTAGTCACCCAGAACCACAATCTCACGACAGGAGAGGGTACCAGCGGCTAATGCCATACAACCCAAAGAACCTAAGTGACTCAGGGTGGGCGCCCTGTGGAATCCAGTGTACCTCGCAGAGAGAGAGTTAACCATGGTAAGTCTACCATAACTCTCCTTTTCTGCAGCGGGGTACACTGTGTTCACAGGGAAAATATCGGGGAAGTCCTAAAGCAGTTGCTCATGATAGGGGATATGCCCTAGCGGGTAAGAGAACCCGGCGTACAAAGGAAGCATCCTGGGAGGCGGAAGTATCAAAGGCATAGAACCCAATAAACGTGTTCACTGAGGACCACGTAACCACCTTGCACAACCGTTCTGGGGACGCACACAGCGAGACGCCCAAGAAGTTCCAACAGACTGAGTAGAATGGGCTTTAACTGCAGCAGGAGCTGGGAGTCCAGCCTGTGCGTAGGCTTGTGCAATCACCATTCTAATCCATCTGGCCAAGGTTTCCTTATTCGCAAACCAGCCACGTTTGTGAAAACAAAACAGTACAAAAAGGGAATCCGACCTCCTGATGGAGGCAGTCCTCTCCACATAGACATGGAGAGCCCTAACCACATCCAAAGAACGTTCTTTGGGAGACAAATCTGAAGAAACAAAGGCCGGAACCACAATCTCTTGGTTAAGGGGAAAAGATGACACCACCTTAGGCAAATAACCGGGGCGAGTCCGGTCCCGGTGGAATATGAGAAAGGGTGGATTACAGGACAAAGCTCCTAAGTCCGACACCCGTCTTGCAGAGGCAATGGCCAGCAAGAACAGGACCTTGGCTGTGAGCCATTTAAGGTCCACCGATTCAAGAGGTTCAAATGGAGACTCTTGCAGAGTATTCAGCACAACAGACAAATCCCATGGAGCCACAGGAGGGACATAGGGAGGCTGAATCCGAATAACGCCCTGAATGAACGTCTGAACATCAGGTATAGAGGCAATTTTTCTCTGAAACCAAACCGACAAGGCAGATATATGAACATTGAGAAAGGCCAGACGATGACCTAAGTCCAGGCCTCTTTGCAGAATAGCCAGTATTCTGGAAGTTCTGAATCCATGGACATCAATTATTCTCAGCACACCAGGTAAAGTAAGAATTCCAAACCCTGTAATAAATCCGGGCAGAGGCCTGTTTGTGGGCTTTCAACATCATTTGAATAACCTCCTCTGAAAATCCTTTGGCTCTCAGGAATGATGCTTCAAGAGCCACACTGTAAAAGCCAGTCTGGCCAGGACTGGGTAGAGACAAGGGCCCTGTACGAGGAGGTCTGGTTGTTGAGGAAGTAGAAGGGGATGCCCTGTCAATAGACCCTGCAGGTCTGAGAACCAATGCCTTGTGGGCCACGCTGGAGTGACTAGAAGCAGCATTCCTCCTTCCTGTTTGAACTTCTGAAGAACCCTGGGCAGGAGTGCAACTGGAGGGAACACGTAAGGCAGCTGAAAGTTCCATGGAATTGCTAGTGCGTCTACGATCGCTGCTTGAGGATCCCTTGTCCTTGATTCGCAGACCGGAACCTTGTGATTGTGTCGAGACATGACGTCTACGTCCGGTAGACCCCACCTGTCCACTAGGAGTTGAAAGACTTCCGGATGAAGACTCCACTCTCCGGCATGTACGTCCTGGTGACTGAAGTAGTCTGCTTCCCAGTTTAGGACACCCGAAATGAACACTGCCGATGTACTTGGCGTTCTGCCCACTTGGCAAGAATTAATTGTTGCAGAGGGCGGGAATAAAATTGAGCGTACTCCACCATGTCGAACGTCGACACCATCAGGCCAAGTACTTGCATCGCCGAGTGAACCGACACTCTGGAGTGAAGGATGAAGTGTCTTACCCTGTCCTGGATTTTCAGGACCTTGTCTGGAGACAGGAACAGTCTCTGACTGTGTGTGTCCGGAAGCACCCCTAGGTGCACCATGCTCTAAGCTGGGACCAGCGTGGGCTTGTAAGCAACTCACCGTCAATTGTAGATGACTGAGGAGGACAACGCGGGAACTCGCCAGAATCAGCAGGTTGTCCAAGTACGGGAGGATTCTAACTCCTTGGCGATGGAGGTGTGCCGTCATCATGGCCATAACCTTGGTGAAGATCCGAGGAGCCGTGGCCAGTCCGAACGGCAGAGCCTGGAATTGGTAGTGACTGTCGCCAATAGCAAACCGCAGGAACTGCTGATGCGAAATGGCAATAGGAATATGCAGATAAGCATCCTGTATATCCAGGGACACCATGTAATCTCCGGGTTCCATCGCCAGCACAATAGAGTGCAATGTTTCCATACGAAACTTGGCTACCCTCACAAATTTGTTCAGTGACTTGAGGTTGAGTATAGGCCGAAAGAGACCCATTGGGTTTCTGCACTAGAAACAGGGACGAATAATAACCTCTGCCACGCTGGGACTGAGGTACCGGCACAACCACTCCTGTACTCAGGAGGGAACCTACCACTGTTTGTAGTGCCTGCGCCTTCAACGGGTCCAGAGGGAGTACCGTAGTGCAGGACTGGCAAGGGGGATGTCTCTTGAAGAAGACAGCGTACCCGTGAGAGATAACTTGCAGTACTCAAGTGTCTGAAGTGGTCTTTAACCAAACCTGGGAGAACTGTAGAAGTCTGCCTCCCACCCTGGGGTCCCCCACGGCGAGGCCCGCCCCATCATGCAGCAGGCTTAACTTGTTTTGAAGCAGGCTGACAGGCTGCCCAGGACTGTTTCGTCTTGGGCTTGGTGGTCTTGGGAACCCGAGATTGTCTGGGGTAAGACTGATCCTTGGCTTTCCCTTGAGGTCGAAAAGAAACGAAAAGTGGAAGTCTTTGCCTTCTGTGTAGAAGGATTAGTAGGAGGAAGAAAAGCAGTCTTAGCAGCTGCTAATTCAGACACTATTTTATTCAAGTCCTCTTCAAATAAAATGTCCTGGGTAAAGGGGAGTACCTCTAAGGTCTGCTTGGGAGTCCAAATCTACTTTTCATGACCTTAACCACAGTATGCGGTGAGCCAGGACAGACGTGGATGACGCTTTGGCTGCCAATACCTGTTTCACATATGCTCAGAGGACGCCTCCTAAATGTAATAGGCGGCTGTGCATATGTGAAACAGGTATTGTCTGGCCTTGTCAGAAATATCCTCTGGCAGCTCATGCTCTACCGTCTGAACCTACGCCTCAATACCTCTTGCAGCCCAAGAGGCAGCTATGGTGGGTGTATGAATGGCCCATGATGGAATATATAGACTTCAGGCATCCCTCCACACGCTTATCTGTCGGTTCCTTCAGGTAGGTGACAGTGGTGACAGGCAGAGTAGACGACACCACAAGACGGGTGACGTGAAAATTTCTTACCTGGGGTAGACCAGGGTTCCCACCTGATGTCCACAAGATGATCAGTATGGGGTAATACAGTTTTAACTACCCTCTGTCATGTAAACATATCAGTTTTCTTGGCCACTGTAGTGGAATCCTCATCCTCAGTGATTTGTAGGATCTGCTTAATAGCAGCCACCAGGGTAGGGACATCAACCTGTAAAGGAGAATCCTCGTCAGTAACACATGATTCAGAGTCTGACAGGACTGTATGCTCCCCCTCCTCATCAGATGACACATCAGAGAAGTTAGTGGATTGCGAGGAGGAAGCAGCCCGCTTAGAGGACCCAGAGGTGAGTGACCTGGAGTAGATTTCTGTCTAACCAAAGACTGATTCAACTGCTGCAGCTGGGTAGACAAATTTTCCGCCCAAGGCGGATTTACTATAGGGACAACTTGTGGCGGCAGTGGCACCGGATGTCCCATAGGGGAGGCTAAACGGTCCACCGGAGTCCCCAGGAGGGTAGTGAACATAGCCCAGGGTGGCTCCATTGTAGTTACAGGAGCTGCAGGCTGACTGGGAGGTATATGACATTTAGAATGCAGACCATCACCCAATACTTCCCCCTCAGGTAAACCTCTGGAGCATACCTTGCAATTTATAGGAGCCTCCAGAGTTTTACTGCCCTTATTGTTAGACATTGTAATAAAGCAACAATCAGGCTAGTAGTACGATGAAGCCATACAGAGTACACAACCTGCGGACAAAGGGGCTAATTCAAACCTGATCGTTGCTGTGCGTTTTCGGGCGTTATGCTGTCTCCTGAAATACTCTGTGCTGCTGTCCCACCCCTAGGGGTGCTAGGGGTGTCTAACCCCCACAGAGTTTGTTCCCAGATTGTAAGTCAGATGTGTCCCAAGTTTGGTGTAAATTGCTCCAGCAAACCTAGGGGTGTTTTCCCACCACAGTGTTTGTTTCCAGATTGTAAGGCATATGTGTACCAATTTTTGAGTACATTGCTCCAGCAACAAGCACGGTCCTAGACTGGAGGTATTCTGGAATAGGTACACTCTTTCTTAACTAATGCTGTCTGTAACAAGACATGTAGAATACTCAAGTGTCTGTAAAGTCTCAGCGCTGTGTACAGGCGGCTTTACAAGGGAGACCTTGCCCTGCAATCCCAGAGAACAGCAGCAGCTATGCTCAGAAGATGGCGTCCAGCGTCTGTCAGGAACTGATGGAAGTGTGAGGCAGCTCCAGGGCTGGAAATCTGCAAGGAGATGGCGCCCTGGGCCAGGGCTACAGGTCAAGCGCCAGCTCCCCTATGCTAGACCTCACCGCCGGTACTATGGAGCCTAACCAATAGGGGCGTTAGTACACCCGACCTGTACTCCTATGCCCTGGTGGATATAGTGGGTCCCTGCTCGGTGACAGTGTCCACACCAGCGTCGCAGTTCGTCTCCCTAGACTGCGACCAGGAACGCAATTTAGTGGTGGGTCCCACCTGGGGGACCCTCTTACCTCCTCCCTTCGTAGCACCCATGCGAACCAGGAGTGCGTCTGCGACCGTGTGCCTAAGCCGGAGCGTCTCCGCCACAAGTACACAGGATCTGAGCCACAGGAGTATGTGACGCCGCTTGGGAGGTGACCGAGACATACTGTAGCACTGAATGTCACCCTGACATAACAGTGCTGCGGTCCTTGAAGTCTTCTAAGCTTTTTCAGGGCTGCCCAGTGCAGCTCGCCTGTTAGGTGTCCTGCTGCCTGCAGGCACCACTCGAAACTGAGCTCTCAGTGCCTTGAGGCGGGATTATAGAGGAGGCCCCAATGCATCCTGGGACAGTCAAAGCTTTGCCTGATGGTGCCTCTGGATCAAGATCCTATTCTACACCCCAATGTTTTCCCTGTGAAACACAGTATACCCTGCTGCAGACACAAAAATCATTGACGTTTCCTGCCATTCTTCTGTGCACGTGCGGCACTGCTGGCGCCCGCTCACCTCACTGACAGACTTCCCATCTATACTGAAAGAAGATAAAGAGAAGGCGGGGATGGGCTGCTGACTGACAGCTAAGCCTTCCTAGTCAGCAGTGCACTGACTGCAGATAGAATGAGAGCAGGGAATTGGGCTCGGCCATCTATCCCGGCACACTCACTGTGGGGGTCATTCCGAGTTGTTCGCTCGCAAGCTGTTTTTAGCAGATTTACTCACGCTAAGCCGCCGCCTACTGGGAGTGAATCTTAGCATCTTAAAATTGCGAACGACGTATTCGCAATATTGCGATTACACCTCTCTTAGCAGTTTCTGAGTAGCTCCAGACTTACTCGGCATCTGCGATCAGTTCAGTGCTTGTCGTTCCTGGTTTGACGTCACAAACACACCCAGCGTTCGCCCAGACACTCCTCCGTTTCTCCAGCCACTCCCGCGTTTTTCCCAGAAACGGTAGCGTTTTTTCACACACTCCCATAAAACGGCCAGTTTCCGCCCAGAAACACCCACTTCCTGTCAATCACATTACGATCACCAGAACGATGAAAAAGCCGTGAGTAAAATTCCTAACTGCATAGCAAATTTACTTGGCGCAGTCGCAGTGCGAACATTGCGCATGCGCACTAAGCGGAAAAACGCTGCGATGCGAAGAAATTTACCGAGCGAACAACTCGGAATGACCCCCTGTGCTCCTGTACGTGAGTGAGTCAGAGCCAGGGGAGTGGGGATGGACTACTGACAGCTGAGGTTAGCCAGTGGCCAGTGTTAAGTCAGCAAGGCGGGCCAGCGCCAGCCCCATCCCAGCTACCACTAAAGACAAGACACCATCTGTACCTCTGCCATTAATGGTAAAATCATACATTATTAGCAGATGACCATCGATAGTTTCTAAACATCAATGGTCGATGGCCATCCTTAAAATAATTTCATTGTGTGTTGCAGTTTTTAGCATGTCCCGTACTGTTCGCAAAGCCACACCTCTAGTAGCAATCGGGCCTCATCTCAGCCAAGTTGCAGCTCGAGTTCTGCAGATGTGACTGACTGCAAGTAGGCCACAAAGATACGATTTACAACCCCCCCCCCCCCCCACAAGTTGCTAGTAAGTTTCAAAATGACTCTGAATAAATACCATTGACCATTGACACTATACTGTATATTGTCTGTCCCAGGGCCGGACTGCTCATCTGGCACATGCCACAACGGCCGATGGGCTGGTGGACCGGTCCTGCCATTCAGAGAACCGGAAGGCCGTGTGCAGTGCAGCCTCCGGCTCTCTGCTCTAGAAGCTCCCTTGCCCCCCGCTCGTCTCCATGGGAATGGAGGCGTGCCACGAGTCCACGCCCCCTGATACTCGGCCCGCCCCCGCCCATTTCCATGGAAATTGGGGCGTGCTGTAAGTCCACGCCCCCGTGTCTCGTGGCATGCCCCCGTCGCTAGTGCGCGCGCCTCCTTTCCAGGCACGCGCTCGCGCTTGCCAGGGCCATATTAGGACCCCAGTCCGTCGCTTGTCCATCCTGTGTGATATCATACCCTGCAATTTTTCTAACTTCAGGTATCACCACTCAAAAAAACAAAAGAAAAGACAATACATCAGTGTAGGTATCATTTAGGTTGCTATGAAATTATATGGGCACCTCTGGCTGGGGGATGCAGCTAGGTTGCCGGCAGTTGGGATCCCGGTGGCCAGGACACTGACACCAGAATCCCGACCACTGACAGTGCCACCAGCCGGAATCCTGGTCAACAGGGGCTATTCCCACTCGTAGGAATACGACACCCATGAAGTGTAAATAGAACCTGAAGTGCTATCTGTGTCGGGATCCGTTCAATTTGCCGGCTGCCGGAATCCCGGTGGTCAGGATACCGACGCTGGAATCCCAACAGCCAGCAATGCTGGAATCCTCGCAAAACAGGACTATTACCACTCGTGGCTGTCCACAACACCCATAGAGTGGGTATAGATCCTGTGGCGAGCGCAGCAAGCCACCGAGCCCGCAGCATGGCGAGCGCAGCGAGCGCAGCGAGCCCACAAGGGGACTCTTTGCGATCGCCTCGCTGCTGGCATTCTGGCAGCCGGGATGCCGCTGTTGGGATATGGACAGCCGGCTTCCCGCCTGCCGGTAAGTTGTATGTATTCCTTTGTGTGGAATGGTTCTTGCTGGAGCACTTTTTCTAAAATCTATTTAGCAAATAAATAGCAACACAGTCAGTATCAATGGAAGTTTGTACATGACTGCCTACACAATGTGTACCCCCCGTCCCTGTATATAGGCAATATGCATTTCATATTTTGCTATGAAGTAGTCGCTTTCACAATATATTATCCAGGGTTAATAAAAGTCAGACATATTTTGCCACTGTCAGTAATGTTTTTAGATAAGGATTTCAGTAGTTACTGTATATACATTAAATATTAAATATTACTGAGATTTTTTTTTTTAGAACGATTTAGTAATCATCCCATATAACGTCCCTTAGGCAGTGACAACGTTTTCTCTCTGGGATATAAACAAGCATTTAACATCCATAATTCATGTAAGGTTCCACTCACCTCGGTTTTCTTGGTTACACATTCCCCCTTCCCAAAGCAGTGCGGGGCCTCTGGGCTGCTTCCCTCGGCTATGCAGTCAGTGACTTTAACCAGCACGACCAGACGTAAGGCCACAATGCATTTACTCACAGAATCATTTACAAAACCTAAAATAGAACCAGGACTACATGTTAGAATTCCATGTGCTGCATTTTAATATGAGGTGTACCGGTTTTTCAGCAGCAAAGCATTGGCTACAATATGTTACTGGAGTGAAAGATGAAATGATAAACTGAGGGCAAAATTATGCCGGAAGTGGATTAAACCTCAAGGCTGGCCTTCGTATCAGTCACACAGGGTCATCCAATAGGTGTTCAAGTAGTGTGGTGTCAGATTATATCCTAAACTCTTTATCTAACTAGCTGCCCATTTTGTAGCTTCTTACTATTCATAACCTTCATATGGGTCTCATAGAGGTTTACTAGCAGAAGTAATAGGAAGCACTGAGAACCTGCTGAACCAGGCATAGAAGGGACCGAACCTCCATAAAGTCAGGATAGCTGAACAAATTCATTGCTCAGTTAGCATGCAACCCAGTGTAGGATATTACAATTAGGATCACTCCAGACGTCCCGTCAAAATGGTGGATGGCTTATAAATACATTGCAAATTGTATCAAATGTTATACAATAATCTTGTTCATTCACAACAAACTTAAAGAAAAAACTTCCTTACCAATGAAATAATTGTTTCCAAGAGTTATCACTTCTTCTGGGAAAACAAGGCCACCAGGAGCCTGAAGAAGGGTCACACTTCTACCATCTATAAGAGAACATTGGTTGAAGCCTCCAGCTGTCACTTTCCATAGGAGAATCAGGGAAGCAGTAGGATCCTGGGAGATTCTACAGATCCAAGAGGACAGGAAAGTGTCACCCTGTTGCATCTAATTGTCAGATAAAGATTTGTCATAGCCTTGCAGAATTCCTTACCAGCCTTACAGGGGGATAGTGACCTATTTTACTGACAATACTGTATTTATTTTTATTACTATTCCCAAAGGTAAAATAAGATCTTGCACAGTATAATGTAAAAATACCTGCTTCCCCAGAGTGCAAACTGTGCCTTTCTCCAGAGAGAAGGGAAGAAAATAGGATTTTAATACCTACCGGTAAATCCTTTTCTCTTAGTCCGTAGAGGATGCTGGGGACACTTCAAGAACCATGGGGTATAGACGGGATCCGCAGGAGACATGGGCACTTTAAGACTTTCAAAGGGGTGTGAACTGGCTCCTCCCTCTATGCCCCTCCTCCAGACTCCAGTTATAGGAACTGTGCCCAGGGAGACGGACATTTCGAGGAAAAGGAATTATTGTTAAACTAAGGTGAGATACATACCAGCTCACACCTCAAGCACGCCGTATAACATGGCATTCAACAACGCAAGTCAACGGCATGAACAACATCAGCAACAGGCTAACCACAAACGTAACATAAGGTGTGTAACCATAACTAATAACTGCAGATACAGTATGCACTGGGACGGGTGCCCAACATCCTCTATGGACTAAGAGAAAAGGATTTACCGGTAGGTATTAAAATCCTATTTTCTCATACGTCCTAGAGGATGCTGGGAACACTTCAAGAACCATGGGGTTTATACCAAAGCTCTAGAACGGGCGGGAGAGTGCGGATGACTCTGCAGCACCGATTGACCAAACATGAGGTCCTCATCAGCCAGGGTATCAAATTTGTAGAACTTTGCAAAGGTGTTTGAACCCGACCAAGTAGCCGCTCGGCAAAGTTGTAAGGCCGAGACCCCCCGGGCAGCCGCCCAGGACGAGCCCACCTTTCTGGTAGAATGGGCCTTCACCGATTTCGGTAACGGCAATCCAGCTGTAGAATGAGCCTGCTGAATCGTATGACAGATCCAGCGCGCAATAGTCTGCTTGGAAGCAGGGGCTCCAATTTTATTGTGAGGATACAGGACAAACAGAGCTTCTGTTTTCCTAAACTGAGCCGTTCTGGCGACATAAATTTTCAAAGCTCTTACTACATCGAGAAGCTTCGATTCCAGCAAGGCGTCAGTAGCCACTGGCACCACAATAGGCTGGTTCAAGTGGTACGATGAAACCACTTTCGGCAGAAACTGCTGACAAGTCCTCAATTCTGCTCTATCTTCATGGAAGATCAAATAAGGGCTCTTGTGAGATAAGGCCGCCAATTCAGACACCCACCTGGCGGATGCCAAGGCCAACAGCATGACCACTTTCCAAGTGAGGAATTTCAACTCCACCTTTTGTAAAGGTTCAAACCAATGAGATTGAAGGAATTGCAACACCACGTTAAGATCCCACGGGCACAAATGGAGGTTGGATGTGCAACACGCCTTTCACAAAAGTCTGAACTTCTGGAACGGAGGCCAATTGTTTTTGGAAGAAAATCGATAAGGCTGAAATTTGCACTTTAATGGAGCCCAACTTTAGGCCCGCATCCACACCAGCTTGCAGAAAATGGAGAAAACGTCCTAACTGAAATTCTTCTGTAGGAGACTTCTTGGATTCACACCAAGACACATATTTTCTCCAAATACGGTGGTAATGTTTTGCCGTCACACCTTTTCTAGCCTGAAGAAGTGTGGGAATGACTTCACTGGGAATACCCTTTCGGGCTAGGATCCGGCGTTCAACCACCAAGCCGTCAAACGTAGCCGCAGTAAGTCTTGATATATGCACGGCCCCTGCTGCTACAGATCCTCTCGTAGAGGAAGAGGTCAGGGATCTCCTATGAGTAATTCCTGAAGATCTGGATACCAAGCCCTCCTTGGCCAGTCCGGAACAATGAGGATCGTCTGAACCTTTGTTCTTCTTATGATCCGTAGCACCACTGGAATGAGTGGAAGTGGAGGGAACACATACACCGACTGAAACACCCATGGTGTCACTAGGGCGTCCACTGCTATTGCTTGAGGGTCACTCGACCTGGAACAATATCTCTGAAGTTTCTTGTTGAGGCGAGATGCCATCATGTCTATTTGAGGAATTCCCCAACGACTTGTCACTTCTGCAAAGACCTCTTGATGAAGACCCCACTCTCATGGATGGAGATCGTGTCTGCTGAGGAAGTCTTCTTCCCAGTTGTCTACTCCTGGAATGAAGATCGCTGACAGAGCGCTTGTATGTCTTTCCGCCCAGCGGAGAACTTTTGTGGCCTCTGCCATTGCTGCTCTGCTCTTTGTTCCGCCGTGGCGGTTTATGTGCGCTACTGCTGTTATATTTCCGACTGGATCAGGACAGGCAGATTGTGAAGATGTTCCGCTTGAAGAAGGCCGTTGTAAATGGCCCTTAACTCCAGAACGTTTATGTGTAGACAAATTTCCTGGCTTGACCATCTTCCCTGGAAGCTTTCCCCCTGTGTGACTGCTCCCCAGCCTCGGAGACTCTCATCCGTGGTCACTAGGATCCAGTCCTGGATCCCGAACCTGCGTCCCTCTAGGAGGTGAGAGCTGTGCAGCCACCACAGGAGTGAGATTCTGGTCTTGGAGGACAGGAATATTTTCCGGTGCATGTGCAGATGGGATCCAGACCACTTGTCCAACAGGTCCCACTGAAACACTCTGGCATGGAATCTGCCAAATTGAATGGCCTCGTAGGCCGCCACCATCTTCCCCAGCAATCGAGTGCATTGAAGGATTGACACTCTCACTGGTTTCAGAATTTGTTTGACCAGACTCTGAATTTCTAGAGCCTTTTCCACTGGAAGAAAGATTCTCTGTAATTCTGTGTCCAGAATCATTCCCTAAAAACGACAGCCGTTTCGTCGGAATTAACCGTGACTTTGGCAAGTTTAGGAGCCAACCATGTTGTTGCAGAACCGTCAGGGAGAGCGTAATGTCCTGCACCAGTTTGTCCTTGGATCTCGCCTTTATCAGGAGATCGTCCAAGTACGGGATAATTGTGACTCCTTGCATGCGCAGGAGAACCATAATTTCCGCCATTACCTTGGTGAAAATCCTCGGAGCCGTGGACAGACCAAACGGCAATGTCTGAAATTGGTAATGACAATCCTGAATGGCAAACCTCAGGTAAGCCTGATGCAGAGGATATATTGGGACGTGTAAGTAGGCATCCTTTATGTCGACCGACACCATAAAATTCCCTTCCTCCAGATTGGAGATCACTGCTCGGAGAGATTCCATCTTGAATTTGAATTTTCTTAGGTAGAAATTGAGGGATTTTAGGTTCAGGATTGGTCTGACTGAGCCATCTGGCTTCGGGACCACGAACAGGCTCGAATAAAAGCCTTCTCCCTGTTGCGACGGGGGAACCCTGACAATGACTTGATTGTGACACAATTTTTGTATTGCATCGCATACTACCTCCCTGTCCAGAGGAAAAGCTGGTAAGGCCGATTTAAAAAATCGACGAGGGGGAATGTCTTGAAACTCTAGTTTGTAACCCTGGGACACTATTTCTAATACCCATGGGTCCAGGTCCGAACGAACCCAGAACTGACTGAAGAGTTTGAGATGTGCCCCCACTGGTGCGGACTCCCGCAGAGGAGTTCCAGCGTCATGCGGTGGATTTGGCAGAAGCCGGGGAGGACTTCTGCTCCTGGGAACCCGCCACGGCCGGAGATCCTTTACCTTTTCCTCTTCCTCTATTAGCAAGGAAGGAATAACCTCGTCCTTTTTTGTATTTATTTTGCCGAAAGGACTGCATCTGATAGTGGTGAGCTTTCTTTTGTTGTGGAGGAACATAAGGCAAAAAAGACTACTAACCCGCGGTAGCCGTAGATACCAAATCAGCGAGGCCGTCAACAAACAATACACCACCTTTATACGGTAGGACTCCATAGCTTTCTTAGAGTCAGCATCAGCATCCATTGATGAATCCACAATGCCCTCCAAGCTGAAACTGCCATGGCATTGGCCTTTGATCCCAAAAGGCCAATATCTCTCGCCACTTTTCTTAGGTAGACTGCAGCGTCCCTGATATAACCCAGCATTAAAAGGATGCTATCCCTATCCAGGGTATCTATATCAGATGACAAATTATCTGCCCACTTCTCGATAGCACTACTCACCCACGCAGATGCAATGGCTGGTCTGAGTAAGTGTACCTGTGGTGACGTAAATGGATTTTAACGTATTTTCCTGTCTACGATCCGCAGGATCCTTAAGGGCTGCCGTGTCAGGAGACGGTAGAGCCACCTTTTTAGACAACCGTGATAGAGCCTTGTCCACAATGGGGGGTGACTCCCACTTTTCTCTATCCCCAGAGGGGAAGGGATACGCCACCGGAATCCTTTTGGGAATCTGAAACTTTTTGTCCGGATTTTCCCACAGCTTTTCAAAAAGAGTATTCAGTTCATGACAGGGAGGAAATGTTACCTCAGGTTTCTTTCCCTTATACATACAGACCCTTTTATCAGGAACAGTAGGGTCCTCAGTGATATGCAACACGTCTTTTATTGCCACAATCATGTACTGAATGCTCTTTACCAATTTTGGGTCTAATCTGGTATCACTATAGTCGACACTGGAGTCAGTGTCCGTGTCGGTATCTGTGTCTGCCAACTGAGTAAAAGAACGCTTATGGGACTTCGAGGGGGTCTGGACTTGTGATAACACAACCTCCACATATTTCTTCCATGTCTGGTTTTGAGACTCAGATTTATCTAATGTCTTACTAATAAGAGCCACATTAGCATTCAAAGCATTCAACACATTTACCCAATCAGGAGTCGGCGGTGCCGACAGGGTCACTCCCACAGCCGTTTCTGTCCCTAATACAGTCTCCTCCTGGGAAGAGCAGTCAGCCTCAGACATGCCGACACACGTGTACCGACACCTACAGACACACTGGGCATATAGGGGACAGACCCACAGTAAAGCCTGTCAGAGAAACACAAAGGGAGTTTGCCAGTTCACAACCCAGCGCTTATCCCGGTTCTGAAACTTTTATATATTGCTTCAGACCTGTAGCGCTTATATAATTAACTTATTTTGCACCAAATTAACTGTGCCCCCCCCCCCCCGTTTTGCACCCTGTTACTTGTACAGCAGTGTTGAGGAAGGACCAGCGTCTCTGCAGCTCTGTGAAGAGAAAATGGCGCTGAGTAGAACTGAGGGCTAAGCCCCGCCTCCTTAATGGCGCGCTTCAGGCCCACTATTTTTTTACATATTTATGCTAGCGGGGGTTAGGATTTAGTGCCTAGGCACTTATACCACTCTTTGCCAGTCTCATATGAGGTTTTATATGCTGCCCGGGGCACCTACACCAACCCCCCCCCCCCCTGCGCCCTGCACCCTGTAGTACCGCTGTGTGTGGGAGCATGGCGCGCAGCGCGATCGCTGTGCGTTACCTCAAAGCCGTCACTGAAGTCTTCTGATCTTCTTCTACTCACCTGTCTTCTGACTTCTGGCTCTGCAAAGGGGGTGACGGCGGGCTCCGGGAATGAACCCCTAGGCATACCTAGTGTTCCAAACCCTCAGGAGCTAATGGTGTCCTGTAGCCAAGAAGCAGAGCCTTTAACTCACTGGAAGTAGGTCTAACTTCTCTCCCCTAAGTCCCACGAAGCAGGGAGATTGTTGCCAGCAGTCTCCCTGAAAATAAAAAACCTAACATAAAGTCTTTTTCAGAGAAACTCAGTAGAGCTCCTCTGAGTGCATCCATTCTGCCTGGGCACAATTCTAAACTGGAGTCTGGAGGAGGGGCATAGAGGGAGGAGCCAGTTCACACCCCTTTGAAAGTCTTAAAGTGCCCATGTATCCTGCGGATCCCTCTATACCCCATGGTTCTTGAAGTGTCCCCAGCATCCTCTAGGACGCATGAGAAATGGAGGTAGCAATAGGGGAGAGGATTGTGTGACTACAATAAACAGCTTTAAAGAAAAAAATGTGTTAAACGTCTTAAAAATGTAACTTGTTGGAAAAGTGCACTGTACAGTTTTTCATTACACTCCAAATTCTTAATATAGCCATTTACTTTGCAGTTTCCATCATATCAAGGTTTTAACTGGAGTGTGCAGTTTAAGGGGAAACGGTGAAAGAATAATACGTTGAAAGCCATCTATCGAGCTGGTAAGTATTTTTGTACCTATTCACTATCTAAAACAGGCATGTCCAAACTGCGGCCCTCCAGCTGCTGAGAAACTACATATCCCAGCATGCCCTGACACAGTTTTGCTGTCAGAGAATGCTAAAGCTGTGTCAGGGCATTCTGGGATGTGTAGTTTCTCAACAGCTGGAGGGCCGCAGTTTGGACATGCCTGATCTAAAACCTTATAGAGATAACCTGCAATGTGATTGCAAGTATCACCACATCAGCCCCAGATAAAGTTATACACATATAATTCAAGGTTGATTGTAAAACAACATTTTCCACTAATGGGCAAAACCATGGCCCTCATTCCGAGTTGGTCGCTGAGATTCATCGCATCGCAAATGTATGAAAACTAAGTGTCTGCGCATGCGCAAAAGCGTAAATACGCATGCGCGAGTACATACGTACGACATTAGTGCAAAACTGCCAAATTTAAACCAACACGTAACTGGCAAACGAAAACGAGGAGTGGCGGAGGCGTGACTTCGCAATGCTCCGACATGGGCGTGAAAGTGGGCGTACAGTGTGGGAGTATGCAACTCGCAATGGGCGTGTTTTTCGCAATTATACCTTGTCGCTGTTAAATCTAACATAGGAAACCGTAGCAACCTTCACGCAGCAGCCGAGTAGGTCTGCAGTTACTCTACATTTGCGAAGTACTGTTACCAAGTGTGTATGCAGTAATTAGCTGTTAATTGGAGAGCACATTCATCTGATGGCCAATTACTAGCTAATTACTGCGCAGATGAAAGTTAGCAAATAGCAATTGTCTGAACCAACATTACATGTTTATTCTACTCACATATAAATCACACACACTGCCAAATAAGGTTGTTTTTAGTGTTAAAGTTGGTGTGTAAACATTTTGATTTTTTTTTTAATGTTTGAAAGAATAACAAATACAAACAAGTGAAATAAACATTTAAATGTAAAGCTGCAACATTTTTGCTAAAGAAACCCACAACCAAATAATGCAGCATACCCTTTCATTTTGTCAGTAATGTAACATTAATTTTTGTTTATAATATTTGACAATGTTTTAAATGATGTCCTGTTGATCAATAGATAAATCTAAAAAGTGTTGTGTCAGTTTACTTAATATGGACATTAAAGTGTGGTGCAAAGCATACCTGTATTTGTTGGATGATGCAATTTTGTGGGAGAAATTGCAGATTGGTCCACAAGTGTCTATATGCTGACCTAATTTTTCTGGAACTAACATTTACCTAATGCATTACCTTGAATAATTTGCACAATTTTTAAATATTTTTTTTTTATTACTGTAGTAAGATTTCACAACATGAAAACAACATGGCTACACGTGAGTCTCACAGGCAGAGATGGACCAAGCAGCAAGCATATGGCACTGACACAAATGATAGAGCAGAACTTAGTACTCTGCAAAATTCAGCTTCTGACTAAATTATAATTTGTAATCAAAAATAATACATATTACACACCCTGCCACACAAAAATTTGGACACAACTGAGAAAGAATTAGGATCCACCACACAAACACAACAATACATAGCACACTAGTAAGAGGAAGATGGCTCTGGTGTTTATACCCAAAAACTCACAGGCTACAATACCTCCAAACATAAATAATACATTTCACTAAGAGGGAGTTATCCATTCTGGCCACACAAGCCAACTCCAAAATAACATAGAGGCAACATGAAAAACATGGGTGCTGGCCATCTGGAGAGACATCACTTTCTTTTTTTTCTCCCCACCTGAGGCTGTTCTTCTTGGCTTGGTCTGCGGAGCGACCTTCGTTGGGCCTGCCCAGTGGGCTGTTCTTCCTGGGCAGGGGCAGGGGAGGGAGCCGATGTGGGTGGCTCTCTGCCACTGTGGGCAAGGGAGACAGCGATGGCCTGGAGCCCTTGCAAGATGTTATTTGCAAGGCTTTGGAATGAGGAGGCAAGTTGTTCTTGGCCCTGCCTGATCTCTGCCAGACCTTGGCAGAGTTGAGCAACACCTTGCTCAACACTGGTTCGGTGCTCAGTGAGCCGGACAGCTATCTGGCTTACCTCCCGGAGGATCCCGTCTTGAAACGCATTTAGGCTCTCACCATACCTAGCGATTTCAAGCAGGATCTCCGGGATAGCAGAGGGTTGGGTGGGGGGGCCAGTAGGAACCTGCAGAGGTGGGATTTGTGGCCCCACACTGGCAGACCCTCTAGGTCCCTCCACCTCAGCCTCAGCCACATAACCCTCCTGTGACTCAAACTGATCATCCCCCTGTGCTGTGTTTTGTGGCAAGCAAATAGAAGAATGTGTGGGAAAAGAGTACAATAAAAAATTAGATTTAATTTTATAAATACTGTTTAAATTGCAGACAAATACATGTGTAAACTTACCTGGCAAGTCATGTCCCGTCACGATCTCAGGCAGGTCCGTGTCCATATTAGACACCCCTTGGGCCTCCTCATAACTGACACAGGCCATCGCCATCTTCTCCAAGTCTGTATACTCCACAGCGACAGATGGTCCTCCCCCTGTAGCCCTTGAGGCATTCCACTCCGCAGACCTCTTTGCCTTCAGGCGGGATTTGAAGTCGGCCCACCTACATATGTATTGTGAAAGAGGGGCAAAGTAGAGTATTATTATTTGTGTATGTAAATATCTAGGACACATGTTCGGCTTCTGTTTGCTATACATAACATCACATGTCACTACATTTTTAAGACAACTTAGCACAGAAAAAGGACTGGCAAGATGCACTTACCGTCGTCTAACTTCCTGCGATGTTCTGACGACAGAGCCAACTTCATTCACAGAATGTGTGATGTCCCTCCAGATGCGATCTTTTGTAGCAGCACCCATGTTTTTGGGGCCTCTATGTACTTTGGACATGGCCTGCGTGACCAAGACACGCAACTCCCTCTTAGTGAATTCTGGCTGTCTTTTCTTACGTCTGGAGGTAGCCTGTGAGGTTTCTTCCTGCTGCTCCTCACCATCTTCCTCCTCACTAGCAGCTTCTGTCTGTTGTGTTTGTGTGGCTAATGCTGATTCCTCCTCAGTTTGTCCAGTATGTGTGTGTGGCAGGGTATCCCCACTCAATTGTTGGGGCTCAGAAGCAGACATTTGCAGAGTACTAGGTCCTGCCTCTTCACAATCCGCAGAGGCGTATTCCAACATCCGTTTCTGGCACTCTAGGCGTTTTTTCGCCAATGCCATCTGCTGCTCTGCAATGCGGGCCATCTCTGCTGCTATTTCCTCACGAGAAGCCATGTTTGCGATGACGTGTGTACGCCGAGGTGTGTGCTTATTTATACCTACGTGCGGGGCGTTCATTCACACAGGTGTACAGTGTTAATCTTGGTAATGATTGCACTGCTTATTTAAGGGCCTACTTTGCACGCTGTGAGTGTTGGTAGTTTGGAGTTTGTATTTGTCAGTTTGGAGTTTGTTGGGCTGTGCGTGAAGGTGCTATTGTGCTTTTCAGAGTGAGTAATTGTCAAGCATACATTTGTCCGTTTGTTCGCGTTTAGAATATAGACGGTATAGCATTATTTTTGCGAAAATCCGTTTGTGAGTATTCGTGCATTCGTCTTGTTCCTAATTTTTTTAAATAATTATATTTTTGAGGATTATTTGTAATTCTTTTTATCACATATATATTTGGTTTGTCCATTTTTTACACTAAACCTGTGCTTCAGTGTTGCTGTTTTGTGGACTAATGTTACTATGTTGATCTTACTGTAATTTTTGTTCTCTTGTAGGTGTATTTTTTTGGGTGAAGTAACCCCTTTTTGTTGATTTCAAGGAGTGTGATCTATAACTCGAATTTGCCTGTTGTTTTCTTTGGAGCAGGTAAGTGCCCTTGGCCTGTGTTGGTGCCTGTTTGTGTTAATGGTCTCTATGTTGTTTTTAATGTAATTTTTGTTCTCTTGTAGGTGTATTTTTTAGGGTGAAGTAACCCCTTTTTGTTGATTTCAAGGAGTGTGATCTATAACTCGAATTTGCCTGTTGTTTTCTTTGGAGCAGGTAAGTGCCCTTGGCCTGTGTTGGTGCCTGTTTGTGTTAATGGTCTCTATGTTGTTTTTAATGTAATTTTTGTTCTCTTGTAGGTGTATTTTTTAGGGTGAAGTAACCCCTTTTTGTTGATTTCAAGGAGTGTGATCTATAACTCGAATTTGCCTGTTGTTTTCTTTGGAGCAGGTAAGTGCCCTTGGCCTGTGTTGGTGCCTGTTTGTGTTAATGGTCTCTATGTTGTTTTTAATGTAATTTTTGTTCTCTTGTAGGTGTATTTTTTAGGGTGAAGTAACCCCTTTTTGTTGATTTCAAGGACTGTGATCTATGACTCGAATTTGCCTGTTGTTTTCTTTGGAGCAGGTAAGTGCCCTTGGCCTGTGTTGGTGCCTGTTTGTGTTAATGGTCTCTATGTTGTTTTTAATGTAATTTTTGTTCTCTTGTAGGTGTATTTTTTAGTGTGAAGTAACCCCTTTTTGTTGATTTCAAGGAGTGTGATCTATAACTCGAATTTGCCTGTTGTTTTCTTTGGAGCAGGTAAGTGCCCTTGGCCTGTGTTGGTGCCTGTTTGTGTTTGTTCAAAGTGTTTTGCTTATGTTTGTCTGCCATCTTGATAATAAATGTTACATTTATTTCAAGGATTGTTGTGCAAAGTAGTGCTGTTCTTGCCTGTACTAGCTACTAAAGGGATAACTTTGGTTGTTGTTTTGTAATTTTTTTTTAGCCTATTTTGCTAAAAATTTTCGTAGGTGTTTGTGATGTGTTTGATGCTCTGAGTATTGTTTTTTTTTTTTTATATTAAAATGATTTTAAAATATGTAGGTTTCAAACTTTTAATTTGTTTTTTTCCTTTTTGGTATCATTTTCATTTTGATCCTGAATTGAACACAGAAAATATGTCTTATGCTCCTGCAGTAAGTTGACACCCCCTTTTTTTAAAAATGTTTTGTTGTATATTTTTTGAGCTTTGCTTTTGTCTTATTCAACATATCTGTTATATTTTTTTAAAGTGTGTGATGTCAGTGTTTATCGCAGCAGAAGCCCTACCTCCCCAACCCACGGCAGCACTCCCACCCCAACCGCCAGCCCCACAACCACAACCGGCTCCTCATCAACCAAGGCAACGGAGGCGTGCTAGGCCACCAATTTTCCAACCCCGTGTCCTACTTTTTGGGATGCCAGATGATGTTGTTGTGCGTAGATACAGGCTGCCACCACATCTAATCCTAGACACTCTCTCCATAATAGAGAGTGATCTGGAGTCTTCAATTCGGTATCCTACAGCAATACCACCATTGACACAATTCCTTGCTGTGTTACATTTTTTGGCTACAGGCTCTTATCAGCATGTGGTTGGAGACCTGGCTGGCATGTCGCAGGGCCAGTTCAGTAAGGTCCTGCGGCGTGTCTGCCAGGCTTTCCTAAAGCGTGTGAAGCAATTTATTGCTATGCCTTTGGATGTTGGTGCCCTAGATGTGGTGAAGCGGAAATTTGAGGAAGGTGGTAGTCGCTTCCCACATGTTATTGGGGTTGTGGATGGCACACATGTAGCTATTCAGCCACCAAGACATAATGAAGAAATTTTTAGAAACAGGAAACAGGAAACTGTTTCATTCTCTGAATGTAATAGTTGTTTGTGGGCCATCCCTCCAGATCCTTTCCCTGAATGCAAAGTTTCCCGGAAACTCCCATGATGCGTATGTCATTAGACAATCAGGGATATGGCACAGATTAAGATCAAGTCAACGAGCAGACATGTGGTTATTGGGTGAGTTGGCCCACTATTTTTTGCCTAAAATTACTAATTTTTACAAAATATACTCTTTCTAATTTTTTATTCTCATCAAACAGGAGACCGTGGATATCCTTGCACCCCCTGGCTCATGACTCCTTACCGTAATCCCAGGCCAGGACCACAGACGGCATTTAACTCCGCGCTTACTGCCACTTGGCAGCTGGTGGAGCGCACAATTGGGGTCCTTAAAGGCCGGTTTCGTGTGCTCCACCGCACTGGTGGTGACATCATGTATTCGCCGGAGATGGCAAGTAAACTAGTGGTCCTGTGCGCTATACTACACAACATCGCGGTAAGGAGTAGCGTAGAGCTTCCTCAGACAGAGGAATTGCCTGATGAGGAGCCAGGGGTTGTCCGACACTTCGGTGGGGGGAGTGTTACACGGAGGGGGAGCCAAGTCAGGGCAAGCATTGTTGCAGAATATTTCAGGTATAGTTTTTTTTTTTTTTTTTTTTTTATTCTAACAAAAAAAACACAGTATGCTTATGTTCATTTTGTAATTTTGAATTTTTTAAAGCTATTGTAAGGTCATTGTGTAATTATTTTGGTGTGTGGGAATCTGTAATATTTTTTTTAAAAAATATCCGTAAACAGGTTAAGCTTACAATGTGTTATTTGCAAATATAATAATGTTATGTTGCTAAATAGTGTCCTTATTTGTTTTGTTTCCTAAAAACATGTTTTTTGAAACAAACACACAAACAAATTAAAATGAATGTTGACCACTTTCTGACTGTCCAGCTGAATGATCACACAAACTGTGGTGAGTACACAGATATGTTTCGAAATTTAAACAAAACTGTGTGTGTGTCTGTGTCTGTGTATGTGTTGGGGTTTTTTTTTTTATTTTAATTCCTTCTGCGACTGCGTATTTCCGCTCGTGCGATTTAACACTCTGCTCTTCCCAGCATTGCAAAGATCAATAAAGTTATTAGAAATGACAGCATAGATTTTGGACCAATCACATGCTAACAGACACTATAAATATATGCCCAAATAAGGAAAACGCCATTGCCATGATGCGTGCGGCACCTTTCACCAGGCGGGAGCTCCGCGTCCTGGTTGCGGTGATGGACCGGCACGTAGGCCGCGTTGGGCGCTTCATCCCAAATCGGGTTAAGCGCGAGGCCTACGCGGAGGTCCGCCACCTACTGCGGTCTCGCGTCCGCAGCAGGCGGACAATCATCCAGCTGGAGAGGAGATGGAGTGATCTCCGCAGGAGGACTCCAGAACTGTTGGCGGAGATCCGCCAGCAAATAAGGGAAATGCATGCACGCAGTAAGTTACATTACATAAGATTCTTAGCATAAAATTTGCAAATGTACACTAAGTGGTAGGCTAATAGCAACACTGAGTGAACAATTTATAAAAATAGGACAGTGTGTGTGGTTAGGGCAAACAGTACTGACTGTGTCAAAGTGTTACCAAACAAGTGCATGTTGTACAGAATTAATACCCAGGCAGGAAACTGTACCCAAAAACTTGATCAGTGGTGTCTATATAATAAGGTGGCTTGAATAGTGATCTGGTGATGTTGCCTAGACCAATCAATATGACTCAATGGAATAGATTAAGGAATGAGCGTCCAAATAATTTATTTGAAACATTTTGGTTGCTGGGGCCAACATGAAGAGGATTTTAAAATGTATGTTAAAAAAAAAAAAAAAAAAAAATTTGTGTTTTTTACATGGAACAGAACAGTGTAATTTACAAATGTTTAGTATGTAATTTAACATGCAAATAAAATTTACCAACAAATATCATTATAGGACGACCACAACGGCAAAGACATCCAGTGAGCCCACATCAGGCAGCTTCTCAGCCCCCTTCCCCTTCTCACTCCCCCTCCACTTCCCAGTCCCCCTCCCCTTCTCACTCCCCCTCCACTTCCCAATCCCCCTCAGCTTCCCAGTCCCCCTCAGCTTCCCAGTCCCCCTCAGCTTCCCAGTCCCCCTCAGCTTCCCAGGCCCCCTCAGCTTCCCAGGCCCACTCCCCTTTCCACTCCCCTTCTCAGCCCACCTCTCCTTCTCTTTCTGTGACCCCTTCTCCTCCTTCCCAGTCCCCTTCTCCTTCTACTTCCAACTCCCCTTCTCAGCCCCCCTCACCCTCTATTGGCCTAACATTCTCTCCGCCCCCCTCGCCCTCTCAATCAGACCCACCCTCAGAAATTAGATTCCCAAACCCTCCTCCTTACCCCATCTCTCCTCCTTCCCCAAACCCTCCTCCTTCACCCATCCAGCCTCCTTCCCCCATCCCTCCTCCTTCACCAATCCCTCCTCCTTCCCCCATCCAGCTGCCTTCACCACCCACAGAATGGGCAGAAGAAGCCCCTGATGGGGTCAGTGGTGACCCTAATGTTGCTGAGGAAAGTAAGTGTTTTTACATTTCAGTTCAAAATATGACCTACTTACACTTACAATGTACAAACATGCACTGTTGTACTGTTTTAAATCAGCTAGCAAGGTACACATTTTCATTAATTATTGATGGTGTTCATGTTGCATTGATATTTTTTAGAGTATCATTATATGTAGTGTTTATGTGTGCAATGTGTTGTGTGTCCACTCTAGGTCGACACTAATTAGTTTGACAGGGTTGCCAGGACTACATCGTTTAATATGTGTTTATTTATCACAAAAACATTTATAGCTGAGTGCAGTTTAGTATGTTGTTAGTCTTTAACACTTGTGCCTCTCTATTCATAATGTTTGCACTTTCAAAACACATGCTTCACTTTGTTAGCAAGCAGAACAACACAATGATTTGTGGTGTTAAAGTTGCACTCACAAAATGCTAATTTGTAAAAAATAAGATTTTACTTACCGATAAATCTATTTCTCGTAGTCCGTAGTGGATGCTGGGGACTCCGTCAGGACCATGGGGATTAGCGGCTCCGCAGGAGACAGGGCACAAAAGTAAAGCTTTAGGATCAGGTGGTGTGCACTGGCTCCTCCCCCTATGACCCTCCTCCAAGCCTCAGTTAGGATACTGTGCCCGGACGAGCGTACACAATAAGGAAGGATTTTGAATCCCGGGTAAGACTCATACCAGCCACACCAATCACACCGTACAACTTGTGATCTGAACCCAGTTAACAGTATGACAACGTAGGAGCCTCTGAACAGACGGCTCACAACAAGAACAACCCGATTTTTTTGTAACAATAACTATGTACAAGTATTGCAGACAATCCGCACTTGGGATGGGCGCCCAGCATCCACTACGGACTACGAGAAATAGATTTATCGGAAAGTAAAATCTTATTTTCTCTAACGTCCTAGTGGATGCTGGGGACTCCGTCAGGACCATGGGGATTATACCAAAGCTCCCAAACGGGCGGGAGAGTGCGGATGACTCTGCAGCACCGAATGAGAGAACTCCAGGTCCTCTTTAGCCAGGGTATCAAATTTGTAGAATTTTACAAACGTGTTCTCCCCCGACCACGTAGCTGCTCGGCAGAGTTGTAATGCCGAGACCCCTCGGGCAGCCGCCCAGGATGAGCCCACCTTCCTTGTGGAATGGGCCTTGACAGATTTAGGCTGTGGCAGGCCTGCCACAGAATGTGCAAGTTGAATTGTGCTACAAATCCAACGAGCAATCGTCTGCTTAGAAGCAGGAGCACCCAGCTTGTTGGGTGCATACAGTATAAACAGCGAGTCAGATTTTCTGACTCCAGCCGTCCTTGAAATATATATTTTCAATGCCCTGACAACGTCCAGCAACTTGGAATCCTCCAAATCGCTAGTAGCCGCAGGCACCACAATAGGCTGGTTCAGGTGAAACGCTGACACCACCTTAGGCAGAAAATGAGGACGCGTCCGCAGTTCTGCCCTGTCCGAATGGAAAATCAGATATGGGCTTTTATACGATAAAGCCGCCAATTCTGACACTCTCCTGGCTGAAGCCAGGGCCAGTAGCATGGTTACTTTCCATGTAAGATATTTCAAATCCGCCGATTTGAGTGGCTCAAACCAATGGGATTTGAGAAAATCCAAAACTACATTAAGGTCCCACGGAGCCACTGGGGGCTGTATATGTAGTACTCCTTTTTACAAAAGTCTGGACTTCAGGAACTGAAGCCATTTCTTTCTGGAAGAAAATCGACAGGGCCGAAATTTGAACCTTAATGGACCCCAACTTGAGGCCCATAGACAATCCTGTTTGCAGGAAATGTAGGAATCGACCCAATTGAAATTCCTCCGTGGGGGCCTTCCTGGCCTCACACCACGCAACATATTTTCTCCAAATGTGGTGATAATGTTGTGCAGTCACCTCCTTCCTGGCTTTAACCAGTGTAGGAATGACCTCTTCTGGAATGCCTTTTTCCCTTAGAATTCGGCGTTCAACCGCCACGCCGTCAAACGCAGCCGCGGTAAGTCTTGGAATAGACACGGTCCCTGCTGAATCAGGTCCCGTCTTAGAGGTAGAGGCCACGGATTTTCCGTGAGCATCTCCTGAAGTTCCGGGTACCAAGTTCTTCTTGGCCAATCCGGAGCCACGAGTATCGTTCTTACTCCCCTTTGCCGTATAATTCTCAGTACTTTGGGTATGAGAGGCAGAGGAGGAAACACATACACTGACTGGAACACCCACGGTGTTACCAGAGCGTCCACAGCTATTGCCTGAGGGTCTCTTGACCTGGCGCAATACCTGTCCAGTTTTTTGTTGAGGCGAGACGCCATCATATCCACCTTTGGTTTTTCCCAACGGTTCACAATCATGTGGAAGACTTCTGGATGAAGTCCCCACTCTCCCGGGTGTAGATCGTGTCTGCTGAGGAAGTCTGCTTCCCAGTTGTCCACTCCCGGAATGAACACTGCTGACAGTGCTATCACATGATCTTCCGCCCAGCGAAGAATCCTTGCAGCTTCTGCCATTGCTCTCCTGCTTCTTGTGCCGCCCTGTCTGTTTACGTGGGCGACTGCCGTGATGTTGTCCGACTGGATCAACACCGGCTGACCCTGAAGCAGGGGTTTTGCCAGGCTTAGAGCATTGTAAATCGCTCTTAGCTCCAGTATATTTATGTGAAGAGACATCTCCAGGCTTGACCATACTCCCTGGAAGTTTCTTCCCTGTGTGACCGCTCCCCAGCCTCTCAGACTGGCATCCGTGGTCACCAGGACCCAGTCCTGTATGCCGAATCTGCGGCCTTCTAACAGATGAGCACTCTGCAACCACCACAGAAGAGACACCCTTGTCCGTGGCGATAAGGTTATCCGCTGATGCATCTGCAGATGCGATCCGGACCATTTGTCCAGCAGATCCCACTGAAAAGTTTGTGCGTGGAATCTGCCGAATGGGATTGCTTCGTAAGAAGCCACCATCTTTCCCAGGACTCTTGTGCATTGATGCACAGACACTTTTCCTGGTTTTAGGAGGTTCCTGACAAGTTCGGATAACTCCTTGGCTTTCTCCTCCAGAAGAAACACCTTTTTCTGAACCGTGTCCAGAATCATTCCCAGGAACAGCAGACGTGTTGTCGGGGTCAACTGAGATTTTGGAAAATTCAGAATCCACCCGTGTTGTTGCAGCACTACTTGGGTTAGTGCTACTCCGTCCTCCAGCTGTTCTCTGGACCTTGCCCTTATCAGGAGATCGTCCAAGTAAGGGATAATTAATATGCCTCTTCTTCGCAGAAGAATCATCATTTCGGCCATTACCTTGGTAAAGACCCGAGGTGCCGTGGACAATCCAAACGGCAGCGTCTGAAACTGATAATGACAGTTTTGCACCACGAACCTGAGGTACCCTTGATGTGAAGGGCAAATTGGGACATGCAGGTAAGCATCTTTTATGTCCAGGGACACCATAAAGTCCCCTTCTTCCAGATTCGCTATCACTGCTCTGAGTGATTCCATCTTGAACTTGAATTTTTGTATGTACAGGTTCAAAGATTTCAGATTTAGAATAGGTCTTACCGAGCCGTCCGGCTTCGGTACCACAAATAGCGTGGAGTAATACCCCTTTTCCTGTTGTAGGAGGGGTACCTTGACTATCACCTGCTGAGAAAACAGCTTGTGAATGGCTTCCAATACCGTCGCCCTGTCTGAGGGAGACGTTGGCAAAGCAGACTTTAGGAACCGGCGAGGGGGAGACTTCTCGAATTCCAACCTGTAACCCTGAGATACTACCTGCAGGATCCAGGGGTCCACCTGTGAGCAAGCCCACTGCGCGCTGAAATTCTTGAGTCGACCCCCCACCGTTCCTGAGTCCGCTTGTAAAGCCCCAGCGTCATGCTGAGGGCTTTGCAGAACCCGCGGAGGGCTTCTGTTCCTGGGAAGGAGCTGCTTGCTGCCCTCTCTTACCCTTTCCTCTGCCTCGGGGCAGATATGACTGTCCTTTTGCCCGCTTCTTATAGGACCGAAAGGACTGCGGCTGAAAAGACGTGTCTTTTTCTGTTGGGAGGGGGTCTGAGGTAAAAAGGTGGATTTCCCGGCAGTTGCCGTGGCCACTGTCAAAGTCAGAAAAATATCTCTATACACACTGCCATATTTGCACCTCATACACGTCTGCACTGCGCATGCGTACGCTCTCCCGTGCGTGCGCATACTCACAGTCGCGGGCACCCGCAGGCGCACGGTATGCGTATTTACGGTAGAGTTTATGTGATCGTAGCGTGCGACTCAATCGTTACATATTTTAACTATATAATGTATTTTGTAGATCATGGTCCCTTTGATAGATTCTGAAAGTTTAGTTAATATAGCATGTTCCTGGACAGGGGGATCCCTCTTTGTATTGTACGAAGGGTCTAACAGGAGTCATACAGTGGTGTTTAGTACCCATCGGAAGAGTATTTAAAGAGCAATATTCCGGTGTTGGTTTGGAGCGGATTAATCGCTCGTGCGAATAGTTATGGACATAAGAAGTTTATGTCCATTTACTATTATTTACTCTTACTTAGCCATGCGGCGGGAAACCCAGTATCCCACCCACCTGAACAGTTGGAAGTAGCCACAGCCCACCTGTATGAATCAACCTATGACCTTTTGTTATAGTGCGAAGCCGAATTCCTGTGTCCAATGAACAATGAGATTGTAGGGACCATTGAATTGTATTGTGTGTGGGGCATAAATAGACAAGCCGATCACATCCAGCTCACTCTTCAACGGTTATCATTGCTGAAAATCGGGAGCTGGATGTCCAGAGGCGCATGCGATCGTTTCCCCTTGTGCGTAAGTGTTTCTCCGCAATCATATTGTCTTTCCTTGTTGTTATGGGCCATATCTCTCTCTCTCTCTCTCTTCTCCTCTTTCTCTCGTAATCCCTTAAACGTAATAGTATTGCATTGTATTTCATGTGTAATTATCTGGTTAGGTAGTCTATGTTATATTGTAGTGTATGACTTGTATTGTGTTAATTCTTTTGCAAGTATATCATTCATAATATATATATATTAGGCGTTGGACCCTAAGCACGGTATCTGTGTATTTCTTATAGTGCTAAGTATTCTCAGAGCGTCGGTGACGCTCGAACAGCATTTGAGTTAATAAGGTTACACTAGGTTGCATCTACACCCTATTTCTACACTAAGGTTTTACTGCATAATATACTGTTTATGGTTTAGATAT
Organism: Pseudophryne corroboree; assembly: GCF_028390025.1. Taxonomy (NCBI): domain Eukaryota; kingdom Metazoa; phylum Chordata; class Amphibia; order Anura; family Myobatrachidae; genus Pseudophryne; species Pseudophryne corroboree. Next base: position 180,098,892 of record NC_086447.1, read on the forward strand.
AAAGGTTTAACATTGTGAGCGTCAGCGCCGCTGGTGATCTCCTCGTGGTCCCGAGCGTCCGCTACGCTATAGCGAATCATTACGTTAGACGGCAGCCAATAGCGTGCCTGCCTGTGATCTCTTGGCCGTGAGCGAACGTGACGCTTGAGCGTCTCGACTACGGCTAAGCGATTGCTACGCAACGAGCGTACCCTTACGGTACTCCATACGTGAATAGCGTACAGTGGCCCTCATTCCGAGTTGATCGCTCGCAAGGCGATTTTAGCAGAGTTACACACGCTAAGCCTACGCCTACTGGGAGTGAATCTTAGCTTATCAAAATTGCGACCAATGTATTCGCAATATTGCGATTACTAACTACTTAGCAGTTTCAGAGTAGCTTCAGACTTACTCTGCCTGTGCGATCAGTTCAGTGCTTGTCGTTCCTGTTTTGACGTCACAAACACACCCAGCGTTTGCCCAGACACTCCCCCGTTTCCCCGGCCACTCCTGCGTTTTTTCCGGAAACGGTAGCGTTTTTTCCCGCACGCCCATAAAACGGCCTGTTTCCGCCCAGTAACACCCATTTCCTGTCAATCACATTACGATCGCCGGAGCGATGAAAAAGCCGTGAGTAAAAATACTATCTCCATTGTAAAATTACTTGGCGCAGTCGCAGTGTGAATATTGCGCATGCGTACTAAGCGGAATTTCACTGCGATGCGATGAAAAATACCGAGCGATCAACTCGGAATGAGGGCCAGTGTTCTTAGACCTCATAAAGGGTTTTATATAAGATAAATATTTAGCTTTATCAATTGGCGGCTCGCCCGTCCTTCACATATCTGCACTAGGTAATTTCAGCAGACATTATCCAGCAGCAAAGGGCGGGAGGTCATATTCCTCGTAGTGCTGTTTGGATAAGCGTCTGCTTCGCTTAGTAAAGGGTGCTGAAGGAATCCGGGACCGGAGGTAAGAACAAAACGATAGTGTCTTTTTAAAACTGTTTATTTCTGTCTTGCGTACACACGCACGCATATCTGCATTTCTTTTCATTCGTGTATTTTCATATATCACTCTCCTGTTTGCCATTGTATAATTGATAAACGTACTAAGAGAGATTTGCCGCTATTTCATAGTTAAAGAGTAAAGGTAATACAGTTAAGGTATAGAAATACACACAGCTCTACCTAAAGGTAAAAGGAGAGATTGGTGTGGTGTGCGGTAGATGATCGAGGATCATCTACATTGATAAACGTGTTAGTTGTGTTACGGTGGACATTGGTTTTGTGTACACGTGTCTCTAACAAAGGGCTGAGACTCGCGTACGCAAAGGCCGACGCACGCAGCGTAAATTACGCAACGGAGCGTCTGGGTACGCCCACGTAACTCAAGTCACACGATAGTGTTGATTTTTAAGTAACGCAACAGGCGATAAATAGCGCAACAAGCGATAAATAGCGCAAACAGGCGATAAGTAGCGCAAATCTATTTTAAATTCGAAATTTAAATTAATAGATCCTTCTCCTAATTTGTAACACATCTGGTCTAAAGAGAAATTTCTGCGCAGAAATAGAAATAGAAACAAAAGTGTATATGTGGTGAGTGAGTGTTTGTTTTTACAATTTTGAGGATTGAACCAAAAGAAATCATCGAGTTCTCGTGAAGGTACATACGTGTAAGTGACATGCACGGTGGCTAGGGAGGCATCCTTGGTTAAACAAAAAATTTGAGCATTAGAGTATAGCAGACCAGGAGGTCATACTGTAACAGACCAGGAGGTCTAGGTACAGCAGACAAGGAAGTCCGCTATAGAGTCCACAGGCACAACACCAAAGAAAAGGGTTGGTGCAACACCCATATAGGCCATACAAGCTCTTGCTGAAGGAATTCGCAGCCGCAATTTTCGATTCCGCTGGTCGCTCCGTACATAAGATTAGTTGCTTATGTGCTGAACGATTGTACCGCACGTAATTGTGTGCATTAGTAAACCTGACCGGTACTATTTGTGTACGAAGGTCATAAACGCTATTTGTACATTCTAACGTGATTTGTGTAATTTTTTATTTTTTCAAAAAGGGAAGTTCGCTGGTCACTCAGGAACTATCTGACAACCACACCTTTACTGGAAAGGGTTAATGCTCTTCGGATCACACCCACATGTTCCAGTAAACAAAGGTTAATAGGGGCCCTGGGTCGAGTACGCCAGCACTATATCAGTGTGATCAGGTCGTATTGGTCGGCGTGGGCGAGTGAGTGAGGTGCTCGGTAAACTTCACCGCCAACCTATCGTGAATATCTTGGTTTTTTGTAAGGTTCCGTAACACCTGCAAATTATGGGGGCCAGTTGTTCAGGAAGGGGGCGATCAACCTCGGTTCGGGTTGATTCTATAAACCGACCAATCGGGTCGGCAAGGTACGTAATGTGTGAAAAATACGGAAGGCACACAGAAATTTTATGTGATGAATGGGAGAGAATGACAATGCATGATGGGGAGAAATTCCCAAGAATAGGTAGCTTCAGCCCAGAAGTGTTAACGAATTTAAGGAGAAGGATATGTCTCATTAAATCAGCAAAGAGACGAATCAAGCATTATGATTATTTGCAGTTGTGGCAACAGGAGGGTGACATACAGAGAGGATTGTCTCAGGCGGCGGGATCTGGCTCTATCAAGAAACTGATAGCCACGGCCCCACCGCCACCATACATACCAGGAGAGAAATTGGTTGTGGAGAATGACGCACTAAGGTGTAACAAACAAACACTTAGCAACTGTGTAAATTTTAAAGATAATGTTAACCAATTAACCAATGCAAGTATTAACCCGTGCAAGTTGTACCCTGTTTTGAACTTTCCCCAGGAGTGTGATCAAGAGGACGAATCGGCAACAATATCAGCGCTCTCTCTAGCAGCCACCATATCAGAAACAACAGTAGGCACGGCCCAACCCATAAGATTAGTAACAAAGCCCCCTAGCGGAGGGACAGGTGAGGTCGTATCAACGGGTAAGTACGGCACCATACACTATGCTGAAACTATTTCACCACAAACTGCAGAAACTACACAGAATGATGTTGTTAGAATTAATCCTGTTAAGGTAATAGTAGTGCCAAATGGGAAAACGGACACTTCAGGAGTCACTCCTGTTAGGAACATCGCCATGTATAGCCCGTTTACCCGAATGGAATTAAGGACCATAGTGTCTGAATTCCCTGACCCTAGAAAAGATTTAGTTGCTAGCCAAAAATACATCAGAGACCTAGGAAACACTTTAGAGCCCAATAACAAAGATTGGCAAGTACTACTAAGAGCTTGTTTACCCTCCAATGTCGACGCAACTCAATTTTTAGCTGACTGTGGATTAGATCAGGATGTACCTCTTACAGATGTGTACAACAAAGATAATGTAAAAAGAATAAGTTTACAGTTAAAGGAATATTTCCCAGCGGTAGTTAAATGGAACAAGATATTCTCCATTAAACAAAAGGAGTCAGAAACAGCTGCAGAGTATTTTCACAGAGCATTATCAGAGATGGCAAAATACACAGGCATAGAGGACATTAAAACAAACATAAACCATCGAGAAGTAGCAGTATCGGTACTGATGGATGGTTTAAAAGAGTCATTAAAGACTAGGGTACAGACTACACAACCATGTTGGCGAGGTCTGTCTGTGGCTACTTTGAGAGAGGCTGCTATTGATCACGACTGGAATATCACCAGACACAGGGAGTCACAAGGTGATAAGTTAATGTCAGTAAGTATACAGGCCCTGACCACAAAACAGCCTGTGTTAATATCACCAAACCCTGTGGGTAAGTCAAATGTGGTAACATGTTATTTTTGTCACAAACAGGGACACTTTGCACGAGACTGTAGATCGAGAAATGTACAAAAATCTTATCAACCCCCTAGACAACGACACGACACACGACATTGGGATCAGGGTCCACAGAGACGGAGTTATGAGCCACATACAGGGGAAACAAAAAGATACCCCCCGAACAGAGACTGGCACGCCTCTGGTAGTTCCCAGCTAACTCCCTCACAAGTAGTTGCTGCCAGCGGGATTCAGGGAGGTCACCATACCCAATAGGGGTGTGGCCATACCTGTAATCTGCAGCCAGTAAAATTGATTGCAAGCCTTGGAAGTGAACCCGAAATTGCAATTAATGTAGCTGGAAAATCATTAAACTTTCTTGTAGATACGGGGGCGGCCAAATCAGTGATAAATTCGACAGTGGGCATGAGAACCACTGGTAGGACAATTCCAGCCATGGGAGTAACAGGAGTAGTCCAGCATTACCCTGTTAGCAAGCCAGCCGAGATTACAATAGGGCCTTTACATACCAAGCATTCCTTTTTGCTGGCTGCATCGGCACCGACCAATCTCCTGGGAAGAGACTTACTGTGTAAAATGGGGTGCGTCATTTATTGTACTCCTGAAGGTGTATTCTTAGACATACCTGAGAATCACGCCCAGGAAGTGCGAGACATGTTAGACTCCCCATCAAAATTAATGTCACATGCCATTATGACAAATAGGACTCCCTCCCAAGTAGAAGAAATGACATCTCAGATACCAGAGTCACTTTGGACTAAAGATGGACAGGACACTGGATTAATGGCAAACGTAGCTCCGGTAGTTGTACAAGTAAAAGATGGTAGGATAGCTCCAAAAATCCCACAGTACCCTCTGAAGCCAGAGGTGGAGTTAGGAGTGTACCCAGTAATAGAGCGCTTGCTACAACAGGGCATTCTGGTAAGAACGTCCAGCACTGCCAATAGTCCCATCTTCCCTGTGAAAAAGAGTGGGGGGAGGGGTTACCGGCTAGTGCAGGATCTGAGGGGGATTAACAAAATAGTTGAGAGTCAGTTCCCCGTAGTGCCAAATCCAGCTGTCATCCTAATGCAAATCCCTCCCACTGCGAAATTTTTCACTGTTATTGACCTCTGCTCCGCTTTCTTTTCGGTACCTCTGCACCCTGACAGCCAATATTTGTTCGCATTTACATACAGAGGAGTCCAATACACATGGACTCGATTACCACAAGGTTTCATAGATAGTCCAAGTATATTTTCTCAGGCTTTGCATGATTGTTTACAGTCTTTCCAACCAGTGAGTGGATCAGTATTAATACAGTACGTGGATGATCTACTACTGTGTTCTGATTCATTGGAAGCATCCCTGAAGGATACGAAACAGCTCCTGTTTCATCTTTCAGACACAGGACACAAGGTTTCCAAAGACAAATTACAATTATGCCAAACTAAAGTAAAATATTTGGGACACTGTCTAACACAAGGACTGAGACACCTGACCGCTGATAGAATTCAAGCAATTAGAGACATGACTCTGCCACAAACCCAGCAACAGATCAGAACGTTTTTAGGAATGTGTGGGTATTGCCGTAATTGGATCCCAGGGTTTTCCATTCTAGCGTTACCCTTGCAGGAGATGGTCTCCTCAAACAAACCTGATCGGATTTCGCATACAGACGAGTCTGAGACGGCATTTGAGAGACTTAAACAGTGCCTAACGCAGGCACCAGCATTAGGTATGCCAGACTATGGGAAACCCTTTGAGCTATACGGAACAGAAAGTGCTGGTTGCGCGGCAGGCGTACTAACCCAAAAGCACGGTGATGCCAGCAGGCCAGTAGCATATTACAGCGCTCAGCTAGACACGGTAGCGCGATCCCTCCCCACATGCTTGCAAAGTGTTGCTGCGATAGCATTGCTAGTAACGAAAAGCGAAGATGTCGTGCTAGGTCACAACCTCACAATTCATACACCACATGCAGTGTCAGCCTTGTTAAATTCTGCCCAAACCAGGCACGTCTCATCAGCGCGGTTTACAAGATGGGAATTGGCACTAATGGCCCTCGTAAACATCACCATAAGGAGATGCAGTGCATTAAATCCTGCAACATATCTCCCAGGTGTGCCTGGACAGGCACAAAGGGTGGAGGATGAGAGTGGTGGGGAAGGAGAATTTAACACAAAGGAAGACACACATGATTGTATGGAATATTTGACCCAAAATTTTACCGCAAGGCCTGACATCAGTGACAATCCACTGGAAGATGTAGATCTAACTTTCTACACGGACGGTAGTTGTCACAGACAGTCAGACTCGGGAGACTTGTGTACTGGATACGCAGTCGTAGATGACCTAGGCACCATAGAAGCGGAACCGCTAGGCCCACCTCACTCAGCCCAGGTTGCTGAACTGGTCGCCCTAACCAGAGCATGTGAATTGGCTAAGTGTAAGTCAGCCAATATCTACACCGATTTTAGATACGCATTCGGGGTAGTCCATGATTTCGGAGCCCTATGGCGCCTCAGAAATTTCATGACGGCAGCTGGTACACCGGTAGCGCATGCAGCTCACATAAAAAGGCTTCTAACAGCGATACAGGAACCCGACAGAGTGGCTGTTATCAAGTGTAAAGCACACACATATAGCCAGGACCCAGTATCACTTGGTAACAGCCGAGCAGACGAAGCTGCTAAGTTAGCAGCTGGTACCCCCAGACAGACAGACACCACACAACTGATGGTATTTAATACCATCAACACACAGAAGTTGTGTGAGATGCAAAATTTGTGTTCCACACAGGAAAAGGCAGTCTGGAAGGCAAAAGGATATGGCCAGGAGTCCTCAGGACTCTGGACGGATGGACACGGTAAACCCGTGGCCCCCAGAGCATACCTTCCATGTTTAGCTGAGGCAGCTCACGGGCTGACTCATCTGGGTAAGGAAGGGATGTGCAAGTTGGTAAGAGCATATTGGTGTGCCCCAGGATTTTCATCTCATGCGAGTAAAAGAGCAATGTCATGCCTTACCTGTTTGAGAAAGAACATCGGAAAAGCAATACCTACAGAACCATCTCATATCCCACCTGCCGGCGGCCCTTTCCAGGTAATACAGATTGACTTTATACAATTACCCCCTTGTCGAAATTTGAAATATGTACTTGTTTGTATAGATGTTTTCTCAAATTGGGTCGAAGCATTTCCGGCGGCCACAAATACCGCTATGTTTACTGCTAAGAAAATTGTGCAGGAATTTGTATGTAGATATGGTATCCCTAGAATTATCGAAAGTGATATGGGTACCCATTTTACAGGTGATGTCTTTCAAGGAATGTGTAAATTGATGGGAATTGATAGCAAGCTGCACACTCCATACCGTCCACAGGCGAGTGCGAAAGTGGAAAGAGTGAACAGCACTATTAAAAATAAACTGAGTAAAGTGATGGCAGAGACAGGATTGACATGGCCAGAAGCTTTACCCATTGTACTGTACAGCATCAGAACCACTCCCAGGTCCCCTCTTAATCTGTCTCCCTTTGAAATCTTGTTTGGTCGACAACCGCATGTTATGATTAACCCTCAGGATGATTTGAAGTGTAACAATGAAGTGACTGTAAAATACTTGATTAACATGAGTAAACAGTTAAGGAATCAAAATGATAATCTGAAGTTGGTGATTCCTGATTTACCAGATAGTAATTGTCATGACATTGAACCTGGGGATTATGTAATGATACGGAATTTTCTACGCTCAGGTTGCCTTATTGACAGATGGGAAGGACCATACCAGGTCTTATTGACTAGCACTACAGCATTGAAGGTTGCTGAGAGAGAGACTTGGGTTCATTCGTCCCACTGTAAGAAGGTTGCTGATCCAGAGAGGTCCCGTGATAAGGAACAGACGGTAGAGGTTGTATCACTGGAGTGTCTGTTCCAGGAGGATTGAGGCGGCACCTGAGCATTGAAAATCACAAGACCAAAAGCAGTTGTCGATCCCCTGTTCCCTTTTATTGTTTTTCTCCAACTTCCCATCCCCTCTCCCTCAAATTATTTTTTCCCCCTTCTCATTCTTCTCCGTTTCCTCCTACAAGATGGACTTGCCCCAAGAGACTGTGATCCGGATTTTCCTGTTGACCATGATGTTGACCAAAGCAGTCTGTTCCGGCGAGAGTACCATGGAGGTCGAGAGAGGTTCTGGAATGGGTTCTGATGATAAAGATGGAGGCGTAGTTTTCCAAGAACAACTTAACCAACAAGTAAAGGCGAGTATCAGAAAACGATCCGATAGCATTGACAATAGAAGGAATTGTGAAGGATTGTTAGCTGAAGAAAACTGTATCTGTAGGCTCTGTGACAACGTAGTGGAGGATGGGTGCATTAAGAAATGCCAATCCAGTTTTAATATCCATATGGACCGGCATCCATTGAGTGACTATCACTCCTTAGTGGGTAGTGTGTTAAATAAAACAGATTGTTGGGTATGCTCTCAAGTACCTCAAGGTCATAGCAAATCAGGGCTAGTACCATTTCCTTTAACGTTAGGGGAGGTACTTGAGTTAAGTGGTGGGAGACCGGTGGACAGGAGGTTTAATATCTCCAGCCCTCCTAGTTTGAAGCTCCACCAATACCATGTGGATAGGTCCCTATTATGTTTTAACATCTCCAATCCCCGAAAGCCGGGAAATTGGGAAGTGTCATGGAGTAACCAAACCATGACCTTTTCGCATAGAGCAGATAGAATGCCTACAGACACAGAGCTTATACGCCACATAGCCAGTAGAGGAAAATCTTTCCGGTATAGGTATACCTTAGGAAATAGGATTACGAGAGTTGGAGAGGTATCACCAGGATACTGTGCACATATCGTACAACCTGATACGTGTACTAAGCAGATGGAAGAATTAGGGTTAGGAGATTTCACATGGAAGGTGTGTAATATGGTTATGTCCTACTCCGTCCCATATGTTCTCCCCGATGATGCATATTTCATATGCGGGAGAAAGGCGTATAAGTGGCTTGCCCCAAACTCTGAAGGATTGTGTTATATTGGAAAAGTACTGTCTGAAGTAATGACTGTATCACATGACAAAATGAAAGACATACACCGTGTTGCCCAAACTCCTTATACTCACACCCATTACGAGCACGTAGTTAAACGGCACCTGATAGAAAGAACAGAGCATCCGGCCTCTGACATGATCCATGAATCCACCGGGATTCAGTTTCTAATCGCGTTAGACATCACTCGCACCGCCAGAGTAGTGTTGAATTATAAATACATATCTGCGCTTGCAAATTTGTTAGATAATATCACTGAAATGTATGATGACACGTTTAGGTATACTGGAAGAGAACTTCAAGCTTATAAAACAGAACTGGTACAGCATAGAATGGTTCTTAATTACCTCACAGCAGTGACAGGCGGATATTGTGTCACACTGGCAACACAATACGGCGTGAAATGTTGCACATATATTACGAATAGCACCGAGGACCCGGTCGAGGTCATAGACCAAAAGATGGACGATATTCTCCAACTGAAGTGGGAATTTCGCAGGAGACACAATCTCACTCTTGCTGCTGTAGGTAATGAGCTGACTGGTTGGGTGTCATGGTTGAACCCGCAAAATTGGTTTTCTGGTTTAGGAGAATGGGCTCAAGGAGTCATAATGGATGTTGGGAAGTTTCTCCTATGTATCTTAGGTGTTGTCATATCAATTGGTTTGATATTTAGATGCGGTCAGGCTTTAATGAAGTGCAATCGTCGTACTAGGGTAATGAGTCTGAGGAGTGAGGAAACTGTAATTCCAATGGATTTGATTTATGACCCAAATGTAGAAACAATGATGTGATGAAAATGCGATTTCTACGGTCCGTTTCTTTCACCTGTTTTTCCGTTTCCTCCAAGGTAAAAAGACCCACTTGGACGAGGAATTTGATGAGCCGATATACAGACAACAGATGGATTAAAGAAGAAGTTTTGACAACCTGATACACAGATTTTTTATGAACTTTGCCATAGATCCCCAGTTTCCCTAGAAATTTTAAAATTACGCTAGCCCAACACTTTTGTAAATCTATGGACATTGACAAAGCTTTTGCTCGCACCTTATGGGCAAAAGCACAAAGAAGACTGCATTCAACAGACACCGAACAAGACTTCAACCGACAAATGTTCATTTACCTGACATAGAATACCACTGCATTTACCGTAATTATGTCTTTTCTTCATCTCTACAACCTTCAGGTAATTACACACATAGTATAGGGAATACAGGCACAGATATCAGCAATCACATATTCCCCCATTCATGTATCATCAACTAAAATGTGCTCCCCATTTTTGTTACAACCAAAAGCCGAAAAGAGCTCGGTAAAGTTTGACAGCCCATCCACAGACCCGTACCACGGGATAAGAAGGAATTCAAATGTATACTTCGCAATACCTCGAAGCTTGATTTAAAACATGTACGGCACGATGATACATGACCCCCAAACATGGATTCATACACACATGCTTCTACTATCTCACTAGGTCATACCCTCTTCACACCTTCTCCTCTCTCCTCCCTTACCCAACCATGGAAATGTATTAACCCCTGACATATATTTTTCTCTTTTTGAAATGTTTTAGAAAGTGGCAGTTATTGTTGACTGCCAAAGGGTGGACTGTCAAAGTCAGAAAAATATCTCTATACACACTGCCATATTTGCACCTCATACACGTCCGCACTGCGCATGCGTACGCTCTCCCGTGCGTGCGCATACTCACAGTCGCGGGCACCCGCAGGCGCACGGTATGCGTATTTACGGTAGAGTTTATGTGATCGTAGCGTGCGACTCAATCGTTACATATTTTAACTATATAATGTATTTTGTAGATCATGGTCCCTTTGATAGATTCTGAAAGTTTAGTTAATATAGCATGTTCCTGGACAGGGGGATCCCTCTTTGTATTGTACGAAGGGTCTAACAGGAGTCATACAGTGGTGTTTAGTACCCATCGGAAGAGTATTTAAAGAGCAATATTCCGGTGTTGGTTTGGAGCGGATTAATCGCTCGTGCGAATAGTTATGGACATAAGAAGTTTATGTCCATTTACTATTATTTACTCTTACTTAGCCATGCGGCGGGAAACTCAGTATCCCACCCACCTGAACAGTTGGAAGTAGCCACAGCCCACCTGTATGAATCAACCTATGACCTTTTGTTATAGTGCGAAGCCGAATTCCTGTGTCCAATGAACAATGAGATTGTAGGGACCATTGAATTGTATTGTGTGTGGGGCATAAATAGACAAGCCGATCACATCCAGCTCACTCTTCAACGGTTATCATTGCTGAAAATCGGGAGCTGGATGTCCAGAGGCGCATGCGATCGTTTCCCCTTGTGCGTAAGTGTTTCTCCGCAATCATATTGTCTTTCCTTGTTGTTATGGGCCATATCTCTCTCTCTCTCTCTCTTCTCCTCTTTCTCTCGTAATCCCTTAAACGTAATAGTATTGTATTGTATTTCATGTGTAATTATCTGGTTAGGTAGTCTATGTTATATTGAAGTGTATGACTTGTATTGTGTTAATTCTTTTGCAAGTATATCATTCATAATATATATATATTAGGCGTTGGACCCTAAGCACGGTATCTGTGTATTTCTTATAGTGCTAAGTATTCTCAGAGCGTCGGTGACGCTCGAACAGCATTTGAGTTAATAAGGTTACACTAGGTTGCATCTACACCCTATTTCTACACTAAGGTTTTACTGCATAATATACTGTTTATGGTTTAGATATAAAGGTTTAACATTGTGAGCGTCAGCGCCGCTGGTGATCTCCTCGTGGTCCCGAGCGTCCGCTACGCTATAGCGAATCATTACGTTAGACGGCAGCCAATAGCGTGCCTGCCTGTGATCTCTTGGCCGTGAGCGAACGTGACGCTTGAGCGTCTCGACTACGGCTAAGCGATTGCTACGCAACGAGCGTACCCTTACGGTACTCCATACGTGAATAGCGTACAGTGTTCTTAGACCTCATAAAGGGTTTTATATAAGATAAATATTTAGCTTTATCACCAGCAAATCCGATAGACCGACGCCAAATAATTCCTCCCCTTTATACGGCAATACTTCCATATGCCGTTTGGAATCCGCATCACCTGACCACTGTCGTGTCCATAAACTTCTTCTGGCAGATATGGATATCGCACTTACTCTCGATGCCAGAGTGCAAATATCCCTCTGAGCATCTCGCATATAAAGAAAAGCATCCTTTAATTGCTCTAAAGTCTGTAAAATACTGTCCCTATCCAGGGTATCAATATTTTCAGTCAGGGAATCCGACCAGACCACCCCAGCACTGCACATCCAGGCTGAGGCGATGGCTGGTCGCAGTATAACACCAGTATGTGTGTATATACTTTTTAGGGTAGTTTCCAGCCTCCTATCAGCTGGATCCTTGAGGGCGGCCGTATCAGGAGACGGTAACGCCACTTGTTTTGATAAGCGTGTGAGCGCCTTATCCACCTTAGGGGGTGTTTCCCAGCGCGCCCTAACCTCTGGCGGGAAAGGGTATAATGCCAATAACTTTTTTGAAATTAGCACTTTTCTATCTGGGTTAACCCACGCTTCATCACATACATCATTCAATTCCTCTGATTCAGGAAAAACTACAGGTAGTTTTTTCACCCCCCACATAATACCCCTTTTTGTGGTACTTGTAGTATCAGAGATATGCAAAGCCTCCTTCATTGCCGTGATCATATAACGTGTGGCCCTACTGGAAAATACGTTTGTTTCTTCACCATCGACACTAGATTCAGTGTCCGTGTCTGGGTCTGTGTCGACCGACTGAGGTAAAGGGCGTTTTACAGCCCCTGACGGTGTCTGAGACGCCTGGGCAGGTACTAACTGGTTTTCCGGCCGTCTCATGTCGTCAACTGATTTTTGTAATGTGCTGACATTATCACGTAATTCCATAAACAAAGCCATCCATTCCGGTGTCGACTCCCTGGGGGGTGACATCACCATTACCGGCAATTGCTCTGCCTCCACACCAACATCGTCCTCATACATGTCGACACACACGTACCGACACACAGCAGACACACAGGGAATGCTCTATTGAAGACAGGACCCCACTAGCCCTTTGGGGAGACAGAGGGAGAGTTTGCCAGCACACACCCAAGCGCTATAATATATATGGGAACAACCCTATATAAGTGTTGTATCCTTATAGCAGCTTAAATATAGTAATATCGCCAAACAAAGTGCCCCCCCTCTCTGTTTTACCCTGTTTCTGTAGTGCAGTGCAGGGGAGAGTCCTGGGAGCCTTCCTCACAGCGGAGCTGAGCAGGAAAATGGCGCTGTGTGCTGAGGAGAATAAGCCCCGCCCCCTATTTCGGCGGGCTCTTCTCCGGAGTTTGTGAGATCTGGCAGGGGTTAAATACATCCATATAGCCTCAAGGGCTATATGTGATGTATTTTTTAGCCATAAAATAAGATTTTACTTACCGATAAATCTATTTCTCGGAGTCCGTAGTGGATGCTGGGGTTCCTGAAAGGACCATGGGGAATAGCGGCTCCGCAGGAGACAGGGCACAAAAAGTAAAGCTTTTCCAGATCAGGTGGTGTGCACTGGCTCCTCCCCCTATGACCCTCCTCCAGATTCCAGTTAGGTACTGTGCCCGGACGAGCGTACACAATCAAGGGAGGATTTTGAATCCCGGGTAAGACTCATACCAGCCACACCAATCACACCGTACAACTTGTGATCTAAACCCAGTTAACAGTATGATAACAGCGGAGCCTCTGAAAGATGGCTTCCTTCAACAATAACCCGAATTAGTTAACAATAACTATGTACAATTATTGCAGATAATCCGCACTTGGGATGGGCGCCCAGCATCCACTACGGACTCCGAGAAATAGATTTATCGGTAAGTAAAATCTTATTTTCTCTATCGTCCTAGTGGATGCTGGGGTTCCTGAAAGGACCATGGGGATAATACCAAAGCTCCCAAACGGGCGGGAGAGTGCGGATGACTCTGCAGCACCGAATGAGAGAACTCCAGGTCCTCCTTAGCCAGAGTATCAAATTTGTAAAATTTTACAAACGTGTTCTCCCCTGACCACGTAGCTGCTCGGCAAAGTTGTAATGCCGAGACCCCTCGGGCAGCCGCCCAAGATGAGCCCACCTTCCTTGTGGAGTGGGCCTTTACAGATTTAGGCTGTGGCAGGCCTGCCACAGAATGTGCAAGTTGGATTGTGCTACAGATCCAACGAGCAATCGTCTGCTTAGACGCAGGAGCACCCATCTTGTTGGGTGCATACAATATAAACAACGAGTCAGATTTTCTGACTCCAGCTGTCCTTGCAATATATATTTTTAATGCTCTGACAACGTCCAGTAACTTGGAGTCCTCCAAGTCACTTGTAGCCGCAGGCACTACAATAGGCTGGTTCAGATGAAATGCTGACACCACCTTAGGGAGAAAATGCGGACGAGTCCGCAGTTCTGCCCTGTCCGAATGGAAAATCAGATATGGGCTTTTGTAAGATAAAGCTGCCAGTTCTGACACTCTCCTGGCCGAAGCCAGGGCTAGAAGCATGGTCACTTTCCATGTGAGATATTTCAAATCCACCTTCTTTAGTGGTTCAAACCAATGAGATTTTAGAAAGTCCAAAACCACATTGAGATCCCACGGTGCCACTGGAGGCACCACAGGAGGCTGTATATGTAGCACTCCCTTAACAAAGGTCTGGACTTCAGGGACTGAAGCCAATTTTTTTTGAAAGAAAATCGACAGGGCCGAAATTTGAACCTTAATAGATCCCAATTTGAGACCCATAGACAATCCTGATTGCAGGAAATGTAGGAATCGACCCAGTTGAAATTCCTCCGTCGGAGCACTCCGATCTTCGCACCACGCAACATATTTTCGCCAAATTCGGTGATAATGTTGCACGGTTACTTCCTTCCTTGCTTTAATCAAAGTAGGAATGACTTCTTCCGGCATGCCTTTTTCCTTTAGGATCCGGCGTTCAACCGCCATGCCGTCAAACGCAGCCGCGGTAAGTCTTGAAACAGACAGGGACCCTGCTGAAGCAAGTCCCTCCTTAGAGGTAGAGGCCACGGATCTTCCGTGATCATCTCTTGAAGTTCCGGGTACCAAGTCCTTCTTGGCCAATCCGGAACCACTAGTATCGTCCTTACGCCTCTTTGCCGTATAATTCTCAATACTTTTGGTATGAGAGGCAGAGGAGGAAACACATACACCGACTGGTACACCCAAGGCGTTACCAGCGCGTCCACAGCTATTGCCTGCGGATCTCTTGACCTGGCGCAATACCTGTCCAGTTTTTTGTTGAGGCGAGACGCCATCATGTCCACCATTGGTCTTTCCCAACGGGTTACCAGCAAGTGGAAGACTTCTGGATGAAGTCCCCACTCTCCCGGGTGAAGATCGTGTCTGCTGAGGAAGTCTGCTTCCCAGTTGTCCACTCCCGGGATGAACACTGCTGACAGTGCTATCACATGATTCTCTGCCCAGCGAAGAATCCTTGCAGCTTCTGCCATTGCACTCCTGCTTCTTGTGCCGCCCTGTCTGTTCACATGGGCGACTGCCGTGATGTTGTCCGACTGGATCAACACCGGTTTTCCCTGAAGCAGAGGTTCTGCCTGGCTTAGAGCATTGTATATTGCTCTTAGTTCCAGAATGTTTATGTGAAGAGACGTTTCCAGGCTCGTCCATACTCCCTGGAAGTTTCTTCCTTGTGTGACTGCTCCCCAGCCTCTCAGGCTGGCGTCCGTGGTCACCAGGATCCAATCCTGTATGCCGAATCTGCGGCCCTCCAATAGATGAGCACTCTGCAACCACCACAGAAGAGACACCCTTGTCCTTGGAGACAGGGTTATCCGCAGGTGCATCTGAAGATGCGACCCTGACCATTTGTCCAACAGATCCCTTTGGAAAATTCTTGCGTGGAATCTGCCGAATGGAATTGCTTCGTAAGAAGCCACCATTTTTCCCAGGACTCTTGTAACTGGGATTTTGGAATATTCAGAATCCACCCGTGCTGTTTTAGCACTTCTTGAGACAGTGCTAATCCCATCTCTAGCTGTTCTCTGGACCTTGCCCTTATTAGGAGATCGTCCAAGTATGGGATAATTAATATGCCTTTTCTTCGAAGAAGAATCATCATCTCGGCCATTACCTTTGTAAAGACCCGAGGTGCCGTGGACAATCCGAACGGCAGCGTCTGAAACTGATAGTGACAGTTTTGTACAACGAACCTGAGGTACCCCTGGTGTGAGGGGTAAATTGGAACGTGGAGATACGCATCCTTGATGTCCAAGGATACCATAAAGTCCCCCTCTTCCAGGTTCGCTATCACTGCTCTGAGTGACTCCATCTTGAACTTGGACATCTTTATGTACAGGTTCAAGGACTTCAGATTTAGAATAGGCCTTACCGAGCCATCCGGCTTCGGTACCACAAAAAGAGTGGAATAATACCCCTTCCCTTGTTGTAGAAGAGGTACCTTGACTATCACCTGCTGAGAGTACAGCTTGTGAATGGCTTCCAAAACCGTCTCCCTTTCGGAGGGGGACGTTGGTAAAGAAGACTTCAGGAAACGGCGAGGTGGATCTGTCTCTAATTCCAACCTGTACCCCTGAGATATTATCTGCAGGATCCAGGGATCTACCTGCGAGTGAGCCCACTGCGCGCTGTAATTTTTGAGACGACCACCCACCGTCCCCGAGTCCGCTTGAGAAGCCCCAGCGTCATGCTGAGGCTTTTGTAGAAGCCGGGGAAGGCTTCTGTTCCTGGGAAGGAGCTGCCTGTTGCTGTCTCTTCCCTCGACCTCTGCCTCGTGGCAGATATGAATAGCCCTTTGCTCTCTTATTTTTAAAGGAACGAAAGGGCTGCGGTTGAAAAGTCGGTGCCTTTTTCTGTTGGGGAGTGACTTGAGGTAGAAAGGTGGATTTCCCGGCTGTAGCCGTGGCCACCAAATCTGATAGACCGACTCCAAATAACTCCTCCCCTTTATACGGCAAAACTTCCATATGTCGTTTTGAATCCGCATCGCCTGTCCACTGTCGCGTCCATAAAGCTCTTCTGGCCGAAATGGACATAGCACTTACCCGTGATGCCAGTGTGCAGATATCCCTCTGTGCATCACGCATATAAAGAAATGCATCCTTTATTTGTTCTAACGACAGTAAAATATTGTCCCTGTCCAGGGTATCAATATTTTCAATCAGGGACTCTGACCAAACTACCCCAGCACTGCACATCCAGGCAGTCGCTATAGCTGGTCGTAGTATAACACCTGCATGTGTGTATATACTTTTTTGGATATTTTCCATCCTATCTGATGGATCTTTAAGTGCGGCCGTCTCAGGAGAGGGTAACGCCACTTGTTTAGATAAGCGTGTTAGCGCCTTGTCCACCCTAGGAGGTGTTTCCCAGCGCTCCCTAACCTCTGGCGGGAAAGGGTATAATGCCAATAATTTCTTTGAAATTATCAGCTTTTTATCAGGGGCAACCCACGCTTCATTACACACGTCATTTAATTCTTCTGATTCAGGAAAAACTATAGGTAGTTTTTTCACACCCCACATAATACCCTGTTTAGTGGTACCTGCAGTATCAGCTAAATGTAACGCCTCCTTCATTGCCAAAATCATATAACGTGTGGCCCTACTGGAAAATACGGTTGATTCGTCACCGTCACCACTGGAGTCAGTGCCTGTGTCTGGGTCTGTGTCGACCGAATGAGGCAAAGGGCGGTTCACAGCCCCTGACGGTGTTTGAGTCGCCTGGACAGGCACTAATTGATTGTCCGGCCGTCTCATGTCGTCAAACGACTGCTTTAGCGTGTTGACACTATCCCGTAGTTCCATAAATAAAGGCATCCATTCTGGTGTCGACTCCCTAGGGGGTGACATCCTCATATTTGGCAATTGCTCCGCCTCCACACCAATATCGTCCTCATACATGTCGACACACACGTACCGACACACAGCAGACACACAGGGAATGCTCCTAACGAAGACAGGACCCACTAGCCCTTTGGGGAGACAGAGGGAGAGTTTGCCAGCACACACCAAAAGCGCTATATATAACAGGGATAGCCTTATAATAAGTGCTCCCTTATAGCTGCTTTATATAAATCAAAATATCGCCATAAATTTGCCCCCCCTCTCTGTTTTACCCTGTTTCTGTAGTGCAGTGCAGGGGAGAGACCTGGGAGCCGTCCTGACCAGCGGAGCTGTGTGAGGAAATGGCGCCGTGTGCTGAGGAGATAGGCCCCGCCCCTTTTCCGGCGGGCTCGTCTCCCGCTATTTAGTGAATCCAGGCAGGGGTTAAATATCTCCATATAGCCTCTGGGGGCTATATGTGAGGTATTTTTAGCCTTTATATAGGTTACATTTGCCTCCCAGGGCGCCCCCCCCCCAGCGCCCTGCACCCTCAGTGACTGCGTGTGAAGTGTGCTGAGAGGAAAATGGCGCACAGCTGCAGTGCTGTGCGCTACCTTTAGAAGACTGCAGGAGTCTTCAGCCGCCGATTCTGGACCTCTTCTGACTTCAGCATCTGCAAGGGGGCCGGCGGCGCGGCTCCGGTGACCATCCAGGCTGTACCTGTGATCGTCCCTCTGGAGCTGATGTCCAGTAGCCAAGAAGCCAATCCATCCTGCACGCAGGTGAGTTCACTTCTTCTCCCCTCAGTCCCTCGTTGCAGTGATCCTGTTGCCAGCAGGACTCACTGTAAAATAAAAAACCTAAGCTAAACTTTTTCTAAGCAGCTCTTTAGGAGAGCCACCTAGATTGCACCCTTCTCGTCCGGGCACAAAAATCTAACTGGAGTCTGGAGGAGGGTCATAGGGGGAGGAGCCAGTGCACACCACCTGATCTGGAAAAGCTTTACTTTTTGTGCCCTGTCTCCTGCGGAGCCGCTATTCCCCATGGTCCTTTCAGGAACCCCAGCATCCACTAGGACGATAGAGAAAAAGGTATTATACATTGCTGCCCAGGGCGCCCCCCCAGCGCCCTGCACCCTCCGTGACCGCTGTGTGAAGTGTGCTGACAACAATGGCGCACAGCTGCAGTGCTGTGCGCTACCTCAGGAAGACTGAAAAGTCTTCTGCCGCCTGCTTCTGGACCTCTTCCATCTTCGGCATCTGCAAGGGGGGTCGGCGGCGCGGCTCCGGGACCGGACTCCATGGCTGGGCCTGTGTTCGATCCCTCTGGAGCTAATGGTGTCCAGTAGCCTAAGAAGCCAATCCATCCTGCACGCAGGTGAGTTGACTTCTCTCCCCTAAGTCCCTCGATGCAGTGAGCCTGTTGCCAGCAGGACTCACTGAAAATAAAAAACCTAAAAACTTTTTCTAAGCAGCTCTTTAGGAGAGCCACCTAGATTGCACCCTGCTCGGACGGGCACAAAAACCTAACTGAGGCTTGGAGGAGGGTCATAGGGGGAGGAGCCAGTGCACACCACCTGATCCTAAAGCTTTATTTTTGTGCCCTGTCTCCTGCGGAGCCGCTAATCCCCATGGTCCTGACGGAGTCCCCAGCATCCACTAGGACGTTAGAGAAATTAAACCGGTTTTACCTTATTTCGGAAACTGGATTTACATGGATTGTGGGCATGCTAGGATATGTAGTCCTTCTGAAGATGTTGATATGCAGTGTGATCATGCAGGACCAAACCTCCTTAAATTTAATTCTCTTCAGTCCAGATGTGAATGAATGGCAACATGGTGTTACATTTACTAAGATGGTAGTTATCTTTAACATGGGATGTTGACCATAGCAACCAATAAGATTAGAAATTAAATTGTTATGCCCACTTTTACAAGATAACATGTTTAATTTGTTTGTTTGCTATGGTCTACTTCCCATCTTAAATTGAACTCCCGTAGTAGAAAATGGACAACATGGTGTGGTTCACTTTCTAGTTTAAAAAAAAAAAACATTGCTGAGCAGCCTTGTGTGTTGTTATGCTACTGATTTAGCCTTAAAGCAGCCATGATGTAGTCACTTAGGCATTAAAGCAGGCCTGTCCAAACTGCGGCCCTCATGCTGGAGAAAAAATACACATCCCAGCATGCCCTGACACAGATTTTGCATTCTCTGACCACAAAACTGGGAAAAGGCATGCTGGTAGATGTAGTTTCACAACAGCTGGAGGCCAGCAGTTTTGACATGCCTGCATTTAAGTGTGCTTTGTGCCTTTCTTGGATAATAAGTAATGTAATTCAGTTATTAATGTTTCTGTTGCTTCTTAATTTCAGATGTTGCAGTTGGAGATCCAACAAGTTTTGGAGGCATTATTGCCAGAATGCGACAACACCTGCATGGTGTTTTAAGTTGTCTGGATGATTTAGAAAAATTTTCATGATTTTGTTTTTTTGCCAAAAATTTTAATGTTTTAAAAAATATAAAAAATAAAAAAATTATGATTCAAGTTAACCGGGTGTTGTGCTTATTAATGCAAAAAAGGATCAGCAGAATGGCAGGCAGAAATAGTTTAAATTAAACATTACTCACATGTAACGTAAGTTTACAATTAAAAAATCAGTTAGGAGATTATTGTGTTAATAAACATGTAAACACCTTCATTCACAAACAACATCTTTTAAAAAAGATAAACAAATTTTTAAAATATAATAGTTTTTTTTAAAAACACTTTTACATGTTGATGGCCAATTATGGCAACAAAGTGTTAATCTGGTTTTTTGGCCTGACTTAATTGTTTAGGAACATTATCAATCATTACACTAATTGGATTCGTAATTGACAAGGGCTTGTGTACTTTAAAATGAAAGGGGTAATTTCACTTAATCGCAAAAAAAACTTTCATTTTGCGTTTTACCTTAAAAGTGTGCAATTTTAAGGAAAAATGAGTAAATCTACTAAAACTTAGTATTTTTACGATGAAATATGTGTTTTTGCGAAGGCTTCGCAATGCTGCGATGGTTTCGCATTACTGCGATGTCATTTGGCGTACGCCCACTTTGTGTAATACTGCGTACGAATGTGCAAAAATACGTTGGGGGCGGATGTTCGCAAATTTACTACACTAACGCAACTTTGCGAATATGTAGTGCGACCGAAAAACTGAGCGATCAACTCGGAATGAGGGCCCATGTGCATTGTAGGTGGGGCAGATATAACGTGCAGAGAGTTACATTTGGATGGGGTGTGATCCAAAAATAAAGCAGCCAGTATTTACCTTGCACAGAAACAATATAACCCACTCAAATCTAACTCTCTTTGCACATGTTACATCTGACCCACCTGCAGTGCACATGGTTTTGCCCATGTTGTTTTGCAATCAACCTTGAATTAGTCCCATAGGCCCTCATTCCGAGTTGTTCGCTCGCTAGCTGCTTTTAGCAGCATTGCACACGCTAGGCCGCCGCCCTCTGGGAGTGTATCTTAGCTTAGCAGAATAGCGAACGAAAGATTAGCAGAATTGCTACTAAATATTTTCTGGCAGTTTCTGAGTAGCTCCGGACCTACTCCTAGATTGCGATCAGCTCGGTCCGTTTAGTTCCTGGTTTGACGTCACAAACACGCCCTGTGTTCGGCCAGCCACTCCCCCGTTTCTCCAGACACTCCCGCGTTTTTCCCTGGCACGCCTGCGTTTTTTAGCACACTCCCGGAAAACGCTCAGTTACCACCCAGAAACACCCCTTTCCTGTCAATCACTCACCAATCAGCAGTGCGACTGAAAAGCGCCGCAGGATCAACAGCAAAACTGCTAAGTTTTTAGTTAAAAAAGTAAGCGCATGCGCCCTGCGTACCATGAGCATGCAGCAACAAATCGCAGCATAGCGAAAATCGGCAACGAGCGAACAACTCGGAATGACCACCATAATCATTAATACAGTACATGCACTTTGAAGAAGCCTCCCCTTTCTCTTCTTCAAACTCTTTATAACTACAGCAACTCAGAGGGGTGAAATGTTTCCAGAAACTCTTACCTGACCTTCCTTTCTAGAGGAAAAACAATGTGTGCTCTCTGTACATATGCAGGAAAACATGCAACAGTAGTGTCTCTGGAGAGGACGAACTAGAGGTGGAGGGATGGGAGAGGTGAAGCAAGTGTGGGCTAAGCCTCTGTGGAGGCAGTAAGTGGGGAGAGGATGATTGAGGTAACCTAACTTACCCAGTAGCCATGTTGAGTAAATACAGTAAATTTATCCCTCACAAATAAATTCAGCATATATTAGCAATATCACAAACTAAATAAGGAAACAAGAATATAGAGTGACAGACAGTGTTGGGCTGGGGCATGAAGGGCCCAACGGGGAAATGCAGTGGTAGGGGCCTATTCTTAGAGGCTTGGCTAACCACTAGTGCATGGCCTGGGCCCCTTGATAAATAATAAATATAGTAAATATGGGTGTGGATCATAGGGTCGACTGTAACTAGGTCCACAGTCATTAGGTCGACTACGATTGATTGACAGTGACTAGGTCAACACCTGAATTAGGTCGACATGGACAAAGGTTGACGTGCGGGTTTTTAAAAAAAATTGGTGTCGTTTTCTTCAGAAAGTGACCGGGAACCCCAATTAGTGCACCTTGTCCCCTCGCATGGCGAGCGAGGTGCCTCGCTCTGCTATACGCTGCGCTTGGCAAAGGTTACTATTCCCAATCGCAGTCCACGTGGATCGTTAAGTATTAAAAAGTTCAAAAACTTTGAAAAACTCACGTCGACCTAGTGACCATGCTGACCTATAGACCATGTCAACCTGATGAGTGTCGACCGAAGTGCAGTCTACCTAAAGACTGGATCCCGTAAATACTGCTAGTGCATCATGATAATGTACCAGATTAATAATAAGAATTTACTCACCGGTAATTCTATTTCTCGTAGTCCGTAGTGGATGCTGGGAACTCCGTAAGGACCATGGGGAATAGCGGGCTTCGAAGGAGGCTGGGCACTCTAGAAAGATTTATGACTACCTGGTGTGCACTGGCTCCTCCCACTATGACCCTCCTCCAAGCCTCAGTTAGGACACTGTGCCCGGACGAGCTGACATAATAAGGAAGGATTTTGAATCCCGGGTAAGACTCATACCAGCCACACCAATCACACCGTATAACTCGTGATACTATATCCAGTTTGACAGTATGAAAACAACTGAGCCTCTCAACAGATGGCTCCAAACAATAACCCTTTAGTTAGCAATAACTATTTACAAGTATTGCAGACAATCCGCACTTGGGATGGGCGCCCAGCATCCACTACGGACTACGAGAAATAGAATTACCGGTGAGTAAATTCTTATTTTCTCTGACGTCCTAGTGGATGCTGGGAACTCCGTAAGGACCATGCGGATTATACCAAAGCTCCCAAACGGGCGGGAGAGTGCGGATGACTCTGCAGCACCGAATGAGAGAACTCTAGGTCCTCCTCAGCCAGGGTATCAAATTTGTAGAATTTTGCAAACGTGTTTGCCCCTGACCAAGTAGCTGCTCGGCAAAGTTGTAAAGCCGAGACCCCTCGGGCAGCCGCCCAAGATGAGCCCACCTTCCTTGTGGAATGGGCATTTACTGATTTTGGCTGTGGCAGGCCTGCCACAGAATGTGCAAGCTGAATTGTACTACAAATCCAGCGAGCAATAGTCTGCTTAGAAGCAGGAGCACCCAGCTTGTTGGGTGCATACAGGATAAACAGCGAGTCAGATTTTCTGACTCCAGCCGTCCTGGAAACATATATTTTCAGGGCCCTGACAACGTCTAGCAACTTGGAGTCCTCCAAATCCCTAGTAGCCGCAGGCACCACAATAGGCTGGTTCAGGTGAAACGCTGACACCACCTTAGGGAGAAACTGGGGACGAGTCCTCAATTCTGCCCTATCCATATGAAAAATCAGATAAGGGCTTTTACATGATAAAGCCGCCAATTCTGACACTCGCCTGGCTGAAGCCAAGGCCAATAACCTGACCACTTTCCACGTGAGATATTTTAGATCCACGGTTTTTAGTGGCTCAAACCAATGTGATTTTAAGAAACTCAACACCACGTTGAGATCCCAAGGTGCCACAGGAGGCACAAACGGGGGCTGAATATGCAGCACTCCTTTCACAAATGTCTGAACTTCAGGTACTGAAGCTAGTTCTTTTTGAAAGAAAATCGACAGAGCCGAGATCTGTACTTTAATGGAGCCTAGTTTTAGGCCCATATTCACTCCTGCTTGCAGGAAATGCAGAAATCGACCTAGTTGAAATTCCTCTGTTGGGGCCTTTTTGGCCTCGCACCATGCAACATATTTCCGCCATATGCGGTGATAATGCTTTGCCGTAACATCTTTCCTGGCTTTAATAAGCGTAGGAATGACTTCTTCCGGAATACCCTTTTCCTTCAGGATCCGGCGGTCAACCGCCATGCCGTCAAACGCAGCCGCGGTAAGTCTTGGAACAGACAGGGCCCCTGCTGTAGCAGGTCCTGTCTGAGCGGTAGAGGCCACGGGTCCTCTGAGAGCATCTCTTGAAGTTCCGGGTACCACGCTCGTCTTGGCCAATCCGGAACCACGAGAATTGTGTTTACTCCTCGCTTTCTTATTATTCTCAATACCTTTGGTATGAGAGGCAGAGGAGGGAACACATAAACCGACTGGTACACCCACGGTGTCACTAGAGCGTCCACAGCTATCGCCTGAGGGTCCCTTGACCTGGCGCAATATCTTTTTAACTTTTTGTTGAGGCGAGACGCCATCATGTCCACCTGTGGTTTTTCCCAACGGTTTACCAGCATCTGGAAAACTTCTGGATGAAGTCCCCACTCTCCCGGGTGGAGGTCGTGTCTGCTGAGGAAGTCTGCTTCCCAGTTGTCCACTCCCGGAATGAACACTGCTGACAGTGCTAGTACATGATTCTCCGCCCATCGGAGAATTCTTGTGGCTTCTGCCATCGCCATCCTGCTTCTTGTGCCTCCCTGTCGATTTACATGGGCGACTGCCGTGATGTTGTCTGACTGGATCAGCACCGGCTGGTGTAGGAGCAGGGATTTTGCTTGACTTAGGGCATTGTAAATGGCCCTTAGTTCCAGAATATTTATGTGAAGGGAAGTCTCCTGACTCGACCATAGTCCTTGGAAGTTTCTTCCCTGTGTGACTGCCCCCCAGCCTCGAAGGCTGGCATCCGTGGTCACCAGGACCCAGTCCTGTATGCCGAACCTGCGGCCCTCTAGAAGATGGGCACTCTGCAGCCACCACAGTAGAGACACCCTGGTTCTTGGAGACAGGGTTATTAAGCGATGCATCTGAAGATGCGATCCGGACCATTGGTCCAACAGGTCCCACTGAAAGATTCTGGCATGGAACCTGCCGAAGGGAATTGCTTCGTAAGAAGCTACCATCTTTCCCAGGACCCGCGTGCAGTGATGCACTGATACCTGTTTTGGTTTCAGGAGGTCTCTGACTAGAGATGACAACTCCCTGGTTTTCTCCTCCGGGAGAAACACTTTTTTCTGGACTGTATCCAGAATCATACCCAGGAACAGTAGCCGTGTCGTCGGAACCAGCTGTGACTTTGGGATATTCAGAATCCAGCCGTGCTGGTGCAGCACTTCCTGAGATAGTGCTACTCCCACCAACAACTGTTCCTTGGACCTCGCCTTTATTAGGAGATCGTCCAAGTACGGGATAATTAAAACTCCCTTTTTTCGAAGGAGTATCATCATTTCCGCCATAACCTTGGTAAATACCCTCGGTGCCGTGGACAGTCCAAACGGCAGCGTCTGGAATTGGTAATGGCAATCCTGTACCACAAATCTGAGGTACTCCTGGTGAGGATGGTAAATGGGGACATGCAAGTAAGCATCCTTGATGTCCAGGGATACCATGTAATCCCCCTCGTCCAGGCTTGCAATAACCGCCCTGAGCGATTCCATCTTGAACTTGAATTTTTTTATGTATGTGTTCAAGGATTTCAAATTTAAAATGGGTCTCACCGAACCGTCCGGTTTCGGCACCACAAATAGTGTGGAATAGTAACCCCGGCCTTGTTGAAGTAGGGGTACCTTGATTATCACCTGCTGGGAATACAGCTTGTGAATTGCCGCTAGCACCGCCTCCCTGTCTGAGGGAGCAATCGGCAGATTTTAGGAACCGGTGGGGTGGAGACGCCTCGAATTCCAGTTTGTACCCCTGAGATACTATTTGAAGGATCCAGGGATCCACCTGTGAGCGAGCCCACTGATCGCTGAAATTCTTGAGGCGGCCCCCCACCGTACCTGGCTCCGCCTGTGGAGCCCCACCGTCATGCGGCGGACTTGGAAGGAGAAGCGGGGGAGGACTTTTGCTCCTGGGAACCTGCTGTTTGTTGCAGCCTTTTTCCCCTACCTCTGCCTCTGGACAGAAAAGACCCGCCTTTTCCACGCTTGTTTTTCTGGGTCCGAAAGGACTGAACCTGATAAAACGGCGCCTTCTTAGGCTGTGAGGGGACATGGGGTAAAAATGCTGACTTCCCAGACGTTGCTGTGGAAACTAGGTCCGAGAGACCATCCCCAAATAATTCCTCACCCTTATATGGCAAAACTTCCATGTGCCTTTTAGAATCTGCATCTCCTGTCCACTGGCGAGTCCATAAGCCTCTCCTAGCAGAAATGGACAATGCACTTACTTTAGATGCCAGCCGGCAGATTTCCCTCTGTGCATCTCTCATATATAAGACTGAGTCTTTGATATGGTCTATGGTTAGCAGGATCGTGTCCCTGTCTAATGTGTCAATATTTTCTGACAGTTTATCTGACCACGCAGCGGCAGCACTGCACATCCATGCTGATGCAATAGCTGGCCTAAGTATAATGCCTGAGTGTGTGTATACAGACTTCAGGATCGCCTCCTGCTTTCTATCAGCAGGTTCCTTGAGGGCGGCCGTATCCGGAGACGGTAGTGCCACCTTTTTAGACAAACGTGTCAGCGCTTTATCCACCCTAGGAGGTGTTTCCCAACGTGACCTATCCTCTGGCGGGAAAGGGAACGCCATTAGTACCTTCTTAGGAATTACCAATTTTTTATCAGGGAAAGCCCACGCTTCTTCACACACTTCATTTAATTCATCTGATGGGGGAAAACTACAGGTAGTTTTTTCTCCCCAAACATAATACCCTTTTTAGTGGTACCTGTATTTATATCAGAAATGTGTAACACCTCTTTCATTGCCTCAATCATGCAGTGAATGGCCTTAGTGGGCATCAGGTTAGACTCATCGTCGTCGACACTGGTGTCAGTATCAGTGTCGACATCTGGGTCTGTGGTCTGAGGTAGCGGGCGTTTTAGAGCCCCTGATGACCTGTGAGACGCCTGGACAGGCACGAGCTGAGAAGTCGGCTGTCCCACATTTGGCATGTCGTCAAATTTCTTATGTAAGGAGTCTATACGTGCACTCATTTCTTTCCATAAGCTCAACCACTCAGGTGTCTGCCCCGCAGGGGGTGACATCCCTTCTAAAGGCATCTGCTCCGTCTCCACATCATTATCCTCATCAAACATGTCGACACAGCCGTACCGACACACCGCACACACACAGGGAATGCTCCAACAGAGGACAGGACCCACAAAAGCCCTTTGGGGGAACAGAGTGAGAGTATGCCAGCACACACCAGAGCGCTATATACTGCAGGGACTAACTGAGTTATGTCCCCTATAGCTGCTTTTTCTATATAAATGTATACTGCGCCTAAATTTAGTGCCCCCCCTCTCTTTTTTACCCTTTTCTGTAGTGTAGACTGCAGGGGAGAGCCAGGGAGCTTCATTCCAGCGGATCTGTGAAGGAGAAATGGCGCCAGTGTGCTGAGGGAGATAGCTCCGCCCCTTTTCCGCGGACTATTCTCCCGCTTTTTCCTATATTCTGGCAGGGGTATTTTCCACATATATAGCCTCTGGGGCTATATATTGTGGTATTTTTGCCAGCCAAGGTGTTATTATTGCTTCTCAGGGCGCCCCCCCCCCCAGCGCCCTGCACCCTTAGTGACCGGAGTGTGAAGTGTGTGTGAGGAGCAATGGCGCACAGCTGCAGTGCTGTGCGCTACCTTGGTGAAGACTGATGTCTTCTGCCGCCGATTTTCCGGACCTCTTCTTGCTTCTGGCTCTGTAAGGGGGACGGCGGCGCGGCTCCGGGACCGAACACCAAGGCTGGGCCTGCGGTCGATCCCTCTGGAGCTAATGGTGTCCAGTAGCCTAAGAAGCCCAAGCTGGCTGCAAGCAGGCAGGTTCGCTTCTTCTCCCCTTAGTCCCTCGCTGCAGTGAGCCTGTTGCCAGCAGGTCTCACTGAAAATAAAAAACCTAATTTCTATACTTTCTTTCTAAAGGCTCAGGAGAGCCCCTAGTGTGCATCCAACCTCGGCCGGGCACAAAATCTAACTGAGGCTTGGAGGAGGGTCATAGTGGGAGGAGCCAGTGCACACCAGGTAGTCATAAATCTTTCTAGAGTGCCCAGCCTCATTCGGAGCCCGCTATTCCCCATGGTCCTTACGGAGTTCCCAGCATCCACTAGGACGTCAGAGAAAACAGCAATACACTGTAGAAAATACACCATAGTCCTGTGCAGTATAATGTAACGTATGCATAATGTATGCTCTGGGAGATTCCAGCACTGGGAGGGGGGGGGGGAGGGGAGGTGTACCCGGCCTGTACCCCAATAAAGTTGAAATACTGTACTAACCAATACATCTAAGTGAAACAATGATGAACTGATAGGGAAATAGAAAAAAAAAAAGCAAGGGAATATGATATAAGGATCCAGATAATAGTGTACAATCCATTTACTCAGGAATGAATACTTTCCACACCACAAATGGTAATAATGGAATGGCAAATTGCTTGCAAAGCTCTGGCCAATCAGCTGTGAATGTCATACACCACTACAGCAACCCCCCAATTCTGCTGCAGTCATGGATCATTTCTATATTTTTGTTGAATGCTAAATTGATTTAGCAATGGTATAGCAATGGCAGCCAAAGCCAACTGGGACCTCTGGAGGTGAAGTCAGAAACCAATGAGCCTCAATCACTTTGGTGAGCCCCAACCTTGTTGATACTGCAAAGTTGCACAGCCAAAGTCACTGTGTTATATAGTTCAGTGAGAAGAGCCCATGGCCACTCATTCAGGTGCCATCTAGATATGGATACATTTCTGCAGCACATTCGTAGTACTTACACAAACGTACACCACACTAAGGGGGACATTTACTAAGCAGTGATAAGAGCAGAGAAGTGAACCAGTGGAGAAGTGCCCATGGCAACCAATCAGCACTGTAGTAACATCTATAATTTGTATACTATTAAATGATACAGAGCTGCTGATTGGTTGATGGGGCCACTTCTCCACTGGCTCACTTCTCCACTCTTATCACTGTTTAGTAAATGTCCCCCTTAGCCCTAATGAGTCCCAAAGTGTATAACCACACTTCATTCACAAATGTGGTAGATCCAGAAAGTCTTACTTCACGGATGTGTTCTCTGGTGATTCGAAAGTCACCAGTCGCCCTCCAGAGGAAGTGTTAGAACTGGCATTTCCACAGGCAACATCTGGAATTATCTGAAATGACAAAAAAAAGATAAAAACAGAGGAGATTATTTAAGATGCAGTGGCTGTATTTCTGTACTGCTGCACCAAGGATCGTAGACAGGTGGAAATATCTGAAGAGTTGCACAGTGTCAAAGTGTAGCTATCACAAAATGCAACTTCTAACTCTTCCCTCTTCTTCCACACATTACAATACTAAGGGGGGAATTCAGTTCTCTCATGTGTCACCGCGATGTGCATTACCACTAATGATAAGGTATGGATCTTCTGACGCTTTCCTGCACACCTCTATGGGGGTACAAGGAAAAAGGAGCGACGGTACATCACCATGGTGTGCACAGCCGCATTTTGTAGAGAACTGAATTATCCCCAATATATAAGACAACAGAAACGTGGTTCTCCAGCATGCCAAGATTTATAGACATTATTTAGTAACAGTTATTTCTATATAGCAGCGCTTTACAGAGAATATTTCCCCTTTCACATCAGTCCCTGCCCCAGTGGAGCTTGCAATCAATACTCCCTTCAGTGGTGGTTTAAGAGAGACTGCCCATCTGCAGTCTGTGCGAACCCCCTTCTTTCTGGCAGTGCAGTAGGCTTTGTGGCAGAATCTACTGCAAATACACAGGTCTCCGGCAACATGGTCCATGTGCCGGTGACTGCGCATGCACAAATCACTGGGATAACATCCACTATGCCATTTTCCTGGTGATTTCTGCTGCTGGGTGGGCCCCCCTAGAACACGAGGACCCATGTGCACTGCACATCCTGCACCTTTTACAAATACACCAATGACTCCCTACACAGGCACTTTAGGAGAGGAGGGTGCCTGTGTACAGTCTCTGATTGGGCCCCCTCTTCTCTGCAAGTGCAGTAGGCTCTGGCAGCCGCCATTTTCCAAGTGATTTTTGCCAGTGCCGTGCCGTCAGAAAGGTGAGTATAGTTAAATGGGTGCAGGGTGTGCGGTGTGTGGGCCCCCCTGGACCCAGGGGCCAAGTGCACCGCACACCTTATATATAGCCAGTGACTCCCTACCACCTGCACACACACTAGGGTTAATTTTATGTTGGTAGTTAATTTACATACTAGAGTATATTTTTTGATTGTGGGAAGAAACTCATGGATGCATGGGAAGAATATGCGAATTCTACAAAATTCCCTTCAAATGTCCAGGCCAGCTCCCCCCTGCACACTTTGGACAGCGCTGGCTGCACAGGGGCAGCAGCCGATACTGCTCTTAATCTTGCCCGCTTCACTAGGAAGCAGGTGGGTGCAGAAGAACCACCTACTCTTCCGGGGAAGCAGGAGAATTCCCTGTCTCCCGCTACTTCAGGAAGATTAAGCAAGTATGGTTCTAGGTGAACTCTAAAGTTAGGTAGAAACTATGCAATTTGTTTAGTTCAATCGACAAACGGGCCAATTTTTTCTGCCACTGGAAGGTACCGATATCTGCGTTTGTGATTTTCTATCACATCATACTGATTTTGCATATGTCCGTCCACAAGGGGGATGAGGTAATCAGGATAAACCATAGGAAATATGGGCAGATTATCGAAAATGTCCACACACTGCATGATATCGGGACCTTTTGGATTGGATTATATTTTCCTTCGAGGTCGACTGATCAGATAATCGAAAAACAAGCATTTCTGACCGTTTTTGAATAGTTTTGTGCACCTGTCATTGAATTTGCATCTAACGCTAAATGAGGGCATTAGCAAGATAAAAGGAGTTCTGGAGCAAGTGCCCATATGAAGACATTCCAGATTATGATTTTCAAAGACAATTACTGATTTTTATCACATTTAATTTACAATACACTAAAGCACAATAAATGAAATTATATCTATCACTGACCTCACAATGCGGTATATTTCTAAAAAATAAAAAAAAAGTAAATGATTTTCCGAGGGCATCTGACTGAAGCTCAGCTCACCGGCGATACTTGCTGGCAGATACAGTATAACAGCCATGGCCCACATTCACACTGCATTGGGAGCCCCAAGAATGTGGTTCCACTATCTTGGTCACAACAAGCATCTGAAAACCAACTGGCATACTAGTTTTGGACATGAAAACTGAGCTGTGTTTTTTTTTTTAATCAAACCATTGATATTGTCTAAAGCTCCTCTGAGGAAACCACAAACCAGTAGTGTAAGAATTCGTACACGTTTTTATGTCTTATATTGTTCTCATTATCTAATTTAAATTATTTATTGATTCATACAACTTTGTTTTCAGAGTATCTTTATTATTACGATTATTTTATTGTTTAACCGACTTCATTATAATTTGTTTCATTATTTATTATTCAGTTTCATTATTGTTACTATAATTATTATTATGACTTTATATTCATTCATATTTCAGACAATATCTTACATCATCCATATTTTGAGCTTACCTTCACAGCATATTTAACACTTAATTATTGCCTTTAACAGTTTGATTCTGCAATTTATTTATTTAACTGCTTTTAATATTCATCCAGATACTGCATGCCACATTAATTCATATGTATTTCATTTAGTGTCTTCATCTGTTACATTAGCTAGTACATACACTCAGTGCTGCAGAGAAGAGACTCAGTGCACAGTCTGTCTAGCCTTACGATACCGACCCCACGGGAGTGCGCATCGGGATTGAATCGCAAGCTGCCTAACACCATGAGATATGCACTAACTTTTCCTAAGATTTTGATTATATAGTCAAATTCTTACAGATTTATCTCACCGTGTGTACACACCTTAAGTCAAAGGAGCATTTTCTGAGCTCTCAGGGGTAAATGCAGGATTTCTGGTGGAGGGTTTCCAAATATTTGATTTTAGAGTGATTGTCGTCAGCCAAGAAGGATGCATAATTAGCATGTAACAAGCTATAGTCTGTCCCATACAACGTGCAGTTTGTGTAATACAGTACATCAGACATATGCAGGCCCAATGATCACAGTAAGCCACACACCAGATTCTCACTCTGTGCGATGATTGACCACTCAGATACACAGACACACACAGCAGACTTGGTAGGCAAATCTGCTGCCACTGTTCAGCAGCTCCATAACGCCCTTTATACACCCCACCCCACTTGTCTTTGCTTATGCCTGGAGACCAGCCTCATAGTAGTGTAGGTAGAGGTTTTCTGCTCTGCTGCTGTCACCTATAGAAACTATGGACCTTCTTCCAGCCCTGCAATTCCTATAAATCCTAATCATTAAAAAGTATGATCATGAATTGGGGGTGGTGTCTGATGTAAATGGGAGAAGGGGGTAGGGTTTGATGTCATATTAAAGAGTGTGATGGCATGTAGAGAAGGTCTGCTGGCATGTGGTGGGAGTCTAGTAGCACATGGGGAAGCTATTGTGACAAGTGGTGGATCTGATGGCATGGAGGAGGTTTGATGGCATGTTGGGGCATTTGGGGATGTCTGATGCACGTGTAAGGGACATTTGGAGAGGTTTGATGGTATGTAAAGGACATGTGGAGAAGCCTTATATTATGTAAGGGTTATGAGAGGAGGTCTGATGGCATGTAAGGGGCATGTGAAGAAGTCTGATGGACATGTGGGGTGGTCTGATAGCATGTGAGGCAAGTGGTGGGGGCTGAAGACGTGGGTAGAAATGAGGGCATGAAAATGGTATGTGGAATGGTTTCAGGGGTATTAATATCAATTCACAACTTTTTTTTTCTCCAGAGTCCAAAAGTAGCCTCCTCAGGTCTTGAATCATTATATATAACTTGTTTTTACCACTATATGCTTGGCCACTTTAGGGGATTTCTGTTCCATTCTGTTCCAACAGCTTTATTTTATTTTATTTTTGTGTGTGCTACATACGTACTTTAAAAATATGAATTCCATCGTGTACATAATTTGTAAACTACTATATACAGTTAGGTTCATATATATTTGAAGACTGACACAATTTTCATAATTTTGGCTCTGTATGCCATAACAATGAATTTCAAATGAAACAATGGCAATTTAATTGAAGTGCA
This sequence comes from Pseudophryne corroboree, assembly GCF_028390025.1. Classification (NCBI taxonomy): domain Eukaryota; kingdom Metazoa; phylum Chordata; class Amphibia; order Anura; family Myobatrachidae; genus Pseudophryne; species Pseudophryne corroboree. The sequence continues at coordinate 180,132,223 of NC_086447.1, forward strand.
GACTTTCAGCTTAAATTCTAGGGGCTGAACAAAAATATTTTATGAAACGTTTAAGAATTGCAACCACTTTTATACACAGTCCCCTGTTTTCAGGGGCTCAAATGTAATTGGACAAATTAACATGATCATAAATGAAATGTTAATTTTTTATACTTTTTTTTTTTAAATCCTGCAGGCAATGATTGCCTGAGGTCTAGAACCCATGTACATCACCAACTGCTTGTTTTCCTCCTTTGTTATACTCTGCCAGGCCTTTACTGCAGATGTCTTCAGTTGTAGTTTGTTTGTTTGTTTGTCTTTCTGGCTATAGTTTTGCCTACAGTAAGTGAAAGGCATGCTCAGTATGGGCTGAGACCAGATGACTGACTTGGCCATTACAGAATATTCCAATTCTTTGCCTTAAAAAAACTCCTGGGTTGCTTTCACAGTATGTGGCGTCAACTGACCGTTTTCTGGGAGTTAAAAGTCCAACAAAGGCGTGTCCAGGCATTTGCAGGGCGGGTGTCTGGCGTCAATTCCGAGACCGGACAGGCTGAAGACATCGCAGCGGGTGAGTACGTTTACAGCTACTCAGAAACTGCACAAAATGTTTTTGCATAGCACGGCTGCACAAGCGTTCGCAGCTTTGCTATGCAAAAAAAACCTCCCCCATAGGCGGCGTCTAGTTGATCGCATGGACAGCAAATAGTTGTTACGTGCGATCAACTCGGAATGACCCCCATTGTCCATCAGTGTTATGAAGCGTTGCCCAATCAACTTTACTGAATTTGGCTGCATCTGAGCAGACATTATATACCTATACTTCACAATTCATACAGCTGCTTCTGTCTTCTGTCACATCATCAATAAACACTAGTGGTACAGTGTCACTGGAAGCCATGCAGCAACATGCTATCACATTGCTTCCACAGTGTTTTACAGATGATGTGGCATGCTTCAGATCATCACCAATCCCAAGCCTTCTCTGTACTTTATTCTTCCCATCATTCTGATACAGGTTGTTCTTAGTTCTTTTGTCCAAAGAATGCTGTTCCAGAACTCGGCTGTTTTTTTTAAGATGATTTTTTTGTCAAAGTCTAATCTGGCCTTTCTAGTCTTGAGTTTATGAATGGTTTGCATTTTGGGGTAAACCCTCTGTATTTGCCCTTGTGAAGTCTTCTCTTTATGGCGGACTTGTATAATGATATGCCTACCCCTTGCAGAGTGGTCTTTAATTGGCTGGTTGTTAAAGTTTTTTTTTTATACCATTGAAAGGATCCTGTGATAATCCACCACTGTTGTCTTCCATAGACATCCAGGCCTTTTTGTACTGCCGAGCTAACCAGTGCGCTCTTTTTTTTTCTCAGAGTGTACCAAACTGTTCATGTGGCCACTTCTACGGCTCCCGATATCTCTTTGATGCAATGTTTTTATTTTTGCGGTCTAAGGATAGCCTGTTTCACTTGCAATTAGAGCTCTTTTGAATGGATGCTGTTGTGCTCACAGCAACAGTTTCAAAAGGCAAATGCCACAGTTGGAATCAACTCCAGACCTCGGGTGTAGTATGGTATGCCGGCGGCCGGGCTCCCGGCGACCAGCATACCGGCACTGGAATCCCGACTGCTTGCATACCAACAGCGTGGCGAGCGCAAATGAGCCCCTTGCGGGCTCGCTGCGCTCGCCACGCTGCGGGCATGGTGCCACGCTATTTATTCTCCCTCCAGGGGGGACGTGGACCCCCAAGAGGGAGATAAAGTGTCGGTATGCCGGCTGTCGGGATTCCGGCGCCGGTATACTGTGCGCCGGGATCCCGACAGCCAGCAAACTGAAGACCACCCCCAGACCTCTTGCCTGCTTAACTAATACATAAAATAACAAAGGAATAGCCCACATCTGTCAGTGACTTAGCTTTTGCATCAACTGCCCAATTACTTTTGGTCCCTTGGAAAACAGGGGGCTACATAGTATTAAACAGCTGTAATTCCTAAACCCTTCCTCCAATTTGGTTGTTAATACTCTCAAATTAAAGCTGGTATTCTACACTATATAACTGTAGCTTAAATATGTTTGGGGTAAACAACTAAAATAACAAAAATTGTGATCCCCTTGTGGAATAACCTGGCCTTTTCTACGGGCCTAGCCCCCTCTGCATTCCATCATTTGACGTGGCATAATATTACATTTCTACTACACTTAGCCCCTTTGTACCACTTCCCTGAGTTCTCTGAGCTACAAGATCAATATCACCTTTCACCTTCAGCTTTCTTTCCATACTTACAGCAACGTCACTTATTTAACTTAGTTGCTAAGCCTTGTAGTCTCTTACAAATCTCAACAACTGAAGCCCTATGCTTGTGCAGGCCTCATATCCACCTTTGACACCATCCTCTTATGACATAGTCTACCTGACAAAGAAAAACACGAGTATCAGTGAGAGACGGACATAGGGGAGACACTGGAAGGTCTGGAAATGGATTTGCAGGGAACTGCCCAAAAATTCAATATGCACTTGCCTCAAGTAAAATTCTTATAAACTCCTGTACAAGTGGTACTACGATCTGCACAGATTACATATTTATTTATTACCACTTATTTATATAGCGCACACATATTCCGCAGCGCCTTACAGAGAATATTTGGCCGTTCACATCAGTCCCTGCCCCAGTGGAGCTTACACTCTATATTCCCTACCACATGTACATGTGCACACATTCATACTAGGGTTACTTTTGTTGGGATCCAATTAACCTACCAGTATATTTTTGGATTGTAGGAGGAAACCAGAGTACCCGGAGAAAACTCACACAAGTACGGGGAGAATATACAAACTCCAAACAGTTACCATCTTCGCGACTTCCTCAGACCTTTGCTGGAGGAAGTGCCCCAAAACACAGCTGTACTGGCATTTCATTCATACTGTGACAAGTGTCACTCCTCTGGCTCATCTCTTTTATGTTCTACTCTCACAGTCAATCCCTGATATTCCCAAAGTCACTCAGAAACGTATTAATCACATCCTCATTGCAGCCAGACATCTTATAGCAGTAAACTGGAAACAATTAGATCCACCACACCTCCTTGCTTCGATTTATAAAATTTGCCAGATATATTCTTACAAGCATATTACTAGTATACTGCATAACCTCCACCATCACTACCTCAAGGTTTAGAGTGACTTTGTCTTGTACATCTGATGCATCCTCCAGAGCTCATATACCATTTCCTTTACTTTCTCCATACTAGCTCACACCCCCAGGTCTTTCCTCTTCCCTTCAGGGCCCCCCTGTACTTCTCCACCTGCGTAGCTCACCACGCAGCTCATGGTATCCTTTACCTCACCTCACTCAGCTCCTTTCTGTTTCCTTGTGATACTCACAATACTCTATCTGCTAAATGTCTTACAGTGGATAACTCCTATAACTTTGCTGTTTAGATTTCAATCCAACGCTCTTCATTGTTACCTTGATTCCCTCCCACCCTTTTTCTTTTTCTGTAAACCCTCCCTTTAGTTCTTTCAGAAAAGAAATACATTTTGGGCGGGATGTACTAAGCTTAGAAAAGTGATAATTTCACTGTGATAAAGTACCAGCCAATCACCTCCTAACTGTCATTTTTCACACCCAGCCTGAAACATGGCAGTTAGGAGCTGATTGGCCTGTACTTAATCACAGTGAAATTATCACTTTTCTAAGCTTAGTACATCCCGCCCTTTATGTAAAATAAAAAAATAAATTCAATTGGGAGCACGGATGTGCGCGCTCCTGATACCCTCACCCCCCTTCCCTTCGTATCCCCGTGGTCCAGGACTGCTGAGAGATGTGGTTCTCACAGTCGCCAGCTCGGGGGTTTGCGGATGGGGGGTCACACAAACAGGTGGGGGTCACACACACCGTGGTCACTCACACTTTCACACTCATGCACACACTCACTCACAGACCACACATCTCACATACTCACCCTGCTGCAGAAGATCCCACTTCCGACGGTGAGTACTTACTAAGCCCAGGATTCTTAGGTTCTAACCCAGGGGTGGGTAACATCCGGCCCGCAGGCCATATAAGGCCCGCCCAGCCTCTTCACTCAGCCCATGGCTCACCTAACCCAGGAGGGAGACGTCGGGCGCTCGTTGAGATTGTGTTACCAGTGGGAGCCCGGATCCTTCCTCTCAGCGGCAGCCGGATGCAAGAGCTCACTCCTGAGCTCCTGCTTCCGGCTCAGGCAGTGTGCAGCTATGCGCTATGGGAGAGACGCCCCTCCCATAGTTCCAAGGAGCGGGCCACCAGACGAAGGGTTGCACGGTCCGGAAGCAGGAGCGGGGCTTGTGAGTATTGTGTGTTTGTTTTTGTTGTTGTGTGTGTGTGTAAGCAGCACTACCAGTGGGCACAACTACTGGGGGCACAACTACTGGGGACACAAATACAGGGGGCACATCTACACGGGGCAAATCTACTGTGGGCACATCTACTGGGGGCATAACTACAGGGGGCATATCTACTGGGGGCATATCTACTGGGGGCATATCTACGGGGACACATCTAATGGGGGCACAACTACAAAGGGCATATCTGCTGGGGGCATATCTACGGGGACACATCTAATGGGGGCACAACTACAAGGGGCATATCTACTGGGGGCACATCTACGGTGACACATCTATGGGGACACATCTACAGGGGGCACAACTACAAGGGGCATATCTACTGGGGGCACATCTACGGTGACACATCTACGGTGGCACATCTACTGGGGGCACATCTACTGGGGGCACATCTACAAGGGGCATATCTACAAGGGGCATATCTACTGGGGGTACATCTACAGGGGGCACATTTACTGGGGGCATATCTATCTACAAGGGGAATATCTACAGAGGGCATAACTACTGACTGGGGCATACTACTGACTGGGGGCATATGTACTGGGGAATGGGTGGCACCTGATATGCTGCCTGTCGGGATCCCGGCACTCAGCATACCGGCGCCAGAATCCCGACAGCTGGTGTACCTACAACTATTTTTCCTCTTGGGGTGTCCACGACACCCCTGGAGGGAGAATAAATAGTGTGGCACGCATAGCGCACCACCGTGCCCACAGCGTGGCGAGGTCAGCGAGCCAGCAAGGGGCTCTTTTGTGCTCACCCCGTGGTCGGTATACCGGCAGTCGGGATCCCGGCACCCGTATGCTGGGTGCCGGGATCACGAGCGCCGGCATACCGTAGTAGACCTCTGGGGCATAACCAGTGGCGTAACTAGAAATTTCTCTGACGTCCTAGTGGATGCTGGGAACTCCGTAAGGACCATGGGGAATAGCGGCTCTGCAGGAGACTGGGCACAAAAAGAAAGCTTTAGGACTACCTGGTGTGCACTGGCTCCTCCCCCTATGACCCTCCTCCAAGCCTCAGTTAGATTTTTGTGCCCGACCGAGCAGGGTGCAATCTAGGGGGCTCTCCTGAGCTTCTTAGATAAAAGTTAGTTTTAGGTTTTTTATTTTCAGTGAGACCTGCTGGCAACAGGCTCACTGCATCGAGGGACTAAGGGGAGAAGAAGCGAACCTGCCTGCTTGCAGCCAGCTTGGGCTTCTTAGGCTACTGGACACCATTAGCTCCAGAGGGATCGAACACAGGCCCAGCCTCGGAGTCCGGTCCCAGAGCCGCGCCGCCGGCCCCCTTACAGAGCCAGAAGCAAGAAGAGGTCCGGAAAATCGGCGGCAGAAGACATCAGTCTTCATCAAGGTAGCGCACAGCACTGCAGCTGTGCGCCATTGCTCCTCATGCACACCTCACACTGCGGTCACTGATGGGTGCAGGGCGCTGGGGGGGGGGGGGGCGCCCTGAGCAGCAATATTAACACCTTGGCTGGCAAAAATACATCACATATAACCCCCAGGGCTATATGGATGTACATTAACCCCTGCCAGAATCCATAAAAATGCGGGAGAAAAGTCCGCGAAAAAGGGGCGGAGCTATCTCCTCAGCACACTGGCGCCATTTTTCCCTCACAGCTCCGTTGGAGGGAAGCTCCCTGGCTCTCCCCTGCAGTTAATACACTACAGATAGGGTTAAAAAGAGAGGGGGGGCACAATTTAGGCGCAGTATACATATATATATATGCAGCTATAAGGGAAAAATAAGAATTTACTTACCGATAATTCTATTTCTCGTAGTCCGTAGTGGATGCTGGGGACTACCATGGGGAATAGCGGCTCCGCAGGAGACTGGGCACATCTAAAGAAAGCTTTAGGACTATCTGGTGTGCACTGGCTCCTCCCCACATGACCCTCCTCCAAGCCTCAGTTAGGATACTGTGCCCGGACGAGCGTACACAATAAGGAAGGATTTTGAATCCCGGGTAAGACTCATACCAGCCACACCAATCACACCGTACAACTCGTGATCTGAACCCAGTTAACAGCATGATAACAGAGGAGCCTCTAGAAAAGATGGCTCACTACAGCAATAACACGATTTTTTGGTAACAATAACTATGTACCAGTATTGCAGACAATCCGCACTTGGGATGGGCGCCCAGCATCCACTACGGACTACGAGAAATAGAATTATCGGTAAGTAAATTCTTATTTTCTCTAACGTCCTAAGTGGATGCTGGGGACTCCGTAAGGACCATGGGGATTATACCAAAGCTTCCAAACGGGCGGGAGAGTGCGGATGACTCTGCAGCACCAAATGAGAGAACTCCAGGTCCTCCTCAGCCAGGGTATCAATTTTGTAGAATTTTACAAACGTATTTGCTCCTGACCAAGTAGCTGCTCGGCAAAGTTGTAAAGCCGAGACCCCTCGGGCAGCCGCCCAAGATGAGCCCACCTTCCTTGTGGAGTGGGCATTTACAGATTTTTGGCTGTGGCAGGCCTGCCACAGAATGTGCAAGCTGAATTGTACTACAAATCCAACGAGCAATAGTCTGCTTAGAAGCAGGAGCACCCAGCTTGTTGGGTGCATACAGGATAAACAGCGAGTCAGATTTCCTGACTCCAGCCGTCCTGGAAACATATATTTTCAGGGCCCTGACAACGTCTAGCAACTTGGAGTCCTCCAAGTCCCTAGTAGCCGCAGGCACCACAATAGGTTGGTTCAGGTGAAACGCTGAAAACCACCTTAGGGAGAAACTGAGGACGAGTCCTCAATTCCGCCCTGTCCGAATGGAAAATCAGATAAGGGCTTTTACAGGATAAAGCCGCCAATTCTGACACGCGCCTGGCCCAGGCCAGGGCCAACAGCATGACCACTTTCCATGTGAGATATTTTAACTCCACAGATTTAAGTGGTTCAAACCAATGTGACTTTTGGAACCCAAAAACTACATTGAGATCCCAAAGTGCCACTGGAGGCACAAAAGGAGGCTGTATATGCAGTACCCCTTTTACAAACGTCTGAACTTCAGGGACTGAAGCTAGTTCTTTTTGGAAGAAAATTGACAGGGCCGAATTTGAACCTTAATGGACCCCAATTTCAGGCCCATAGACACTCCTGTTTGCAGGAAATGTAGGAATCGACCCAGTTGAATTTCCTCCGTCGGGCCTTACTGGCCTCGCACCACGCAACACATTTTCGCCAAATGCGGTGATAACGTTTTGCGGTTACATCCTTCCTGGCTTTGATCAGGATAGGGATGACTACATCCAGAATGCCTTTTTTCCTTCAGGATCCGGCGTTCAACCGCCATGCCGTCAAACGCAGCCGCGGTAAGTCTTGGAACAGACAGGGTCCTTGCTGGAGCAGGTCCCTTCTTAGAGGTAGAGGCCACGGATCCTCCGTGAGCATCTCTTGAAGTTCCGGTTACCAAGTCCTTCTTGGCCAATCCAGAGCCACGAATATAGTGCTTACTCCTCTCCATCTTATCAATCTCAGTACCTTGGGTATGAGAGGCAGAGGAGGGAACACATACACTGACTGGTACACCCACGGTGTTACCAGAGCGTCTACAGCTATTGCCTGAGGGTCCCTTGACCTGGCGCAATACCTGTCGAGTTTTTTCCAACGGTTTATCATCATGTGGAAGACTTCTGGGTGAAGTCCCCACTCTCCCGGGTGGAGGTCGTGCTGAGGAAGTCTGCTTCCCAGTTGTCCACTCCCGGAATGAATACTGCTGACAGTGCTATCACATGATTTTTCGCCCAGCGAAGAATCCTTGCAGCTTCTGCCATTGCCCTCCTGCTTCTTGTGCCACCCTGTCTGTTTACGTGGGTGACTGCCGTGATGTTGTCCGACTGGATCAACACCGGCTGACCTTGAAGCAGAGGTCTTGCTAAGCTTAGAGCATTGTAAATGGCCCTTAGCTTCAGGATATTAATGTGAAGTGATGTCTCCAGGCTTGACCATAAGCCCTGGATATTCCTTCCCTGTGTGACTGCTCCCCAGCCTCGCAGGCTGGCATCCGTGGTCACCAGGACCCAGTCCTGAATGCCGAATCTGCGGCCCTCTAGAAGATGAGCACTCTGCAACCACCACAGGAGGGACACCCTTGTCCTTGGTGACAGGGTTATCCGCTGATGCATCTGAAGATGCGACCCGGACCATTTGTCCAGCAGGTCCCACTGGAAAGTTCTTGCGTGGAATCTGCCGAATGGGATTGCTTCGTAGGAAGCCACCATTTTACCCAGAACCCTTGTGCATTGATGCACTGAGACTTGGCTCGGTTTTAGGAGGTTCCTGACTAGCTCGGATAACTCCCTGGCTTTCTCCTCCGGGAGAAACACCTTTTTCTGGACTGTGTCCAGGATCATCCCTAGGAACAGAAGACAAGTCGTCGGAACCAGCTGCGATTTTGGAATATTGAGAATCCAATCGTGCTGCCGCAACACTACCTGAGATAGTGCTACACCGACCTCCAACTGTTCCCTGGATCTTACCCTTATCAGGGAATCGTCCCAGTAAGGGATAACTAAAATTCCCTTCCTTCGAAGGAATATCATCATTTCGGCCATTACCTTGGTAAAGACCCGGGGTGCCGTGGACCATCCATACGGCAGCGTCTGAACTGATAGTGACAGTTCTGTACCATAAACCTGAGGTACCCTTGGTGAGAAGGGTAAATTTTGACTTGAAAGGTAAGCATCCTTGATGTCCCGAGACATCATGTAGTCCCCTTCTTCCAGGTTCGCAATCACTGCTCTGAGTGACTCAATCTTGAATTTGAACCTCTGTATGTAAGTGTTCAAAGATTTTAGATTTAGAATCGGTCTCACCGAGCCGTCCGGCTTCGGTACCACAACAGTGTGGAATAATACCCCGTTCCCTGTTGCAGGAGGGGTACCTTGATTATCACCTGCTGGGAATACAGCTTGTGAATGGCTTCCAAAACTGTCTCCCTGTCAGAAGGAGACATCGGTAAAGCCGACTTTAGGAAACGGCGAGGGGGAGACGTCTCGAATTCCAATTTGTACCCCTGAGATATCACCTGAAGGATCCAGGGGTCTACTTGCGAGTGAGCCCACTGCGCGCTGAAATTCATTGAGACGGGCCCCCCACCGTGCCTGATTCTGCTTGTAAAGCCCCAGCGTCATACTGAGGGCTTGGCAGAGGCGGGAGAGGGTTTCTGTTCCTGGGAACTGGCTGATTTCTGCAGCCTTTTTCCTCTCCCTCTGTCACGGGGCAGAAATGAGGAACCTTTTGCCCGCTTGTCCATGAAAAGACTGCGCCTGATAATACGGCATCTTCTCATGTTGAGAGGCGACCTGGGGTACAAACGTGGATTTCCCAGCTGTTGCCGTGGCCACCAGGTCTGAAAGACCGACCCCAAATAACTCCTCCCCTTAATAAGGCAATACTTCCAAATGCCGTTTGGAATACGCATCACCTGACCACGGACGTGTCCATAACCCTCTACTGGTAGAAATGGACAACGCACTTAGACTTGATGCCAGTCGGCAAATATTCCGCTGTGCATCACGCATATATAGAAATGCATCTTTTAAATGCTCTATAGGCAAAAATATACTGTCCCTATCTAGGGTATCAATATTTTCAGTCAGGGAATCCGACCACGCCAACCCAGCACTGCACATCCAGGCTGAGGCGATTGCTGGTCGCAGTATAACACCAGTATGTGTGTAAATACATTTTAGGATACCCTCCTGCTTTCTATCAGCAGGATCCCTAAGGGCGGCCATCTCAGGAGAGGGTAGAGCCCTTACAAGCGTGTGAGCGCTTTATCCACCCTAGGGGGTGTTTCCCAACGCACCCTCACCTCTGGCGGGAAAGGATATAATGCCAATAACATTTTAGAAATTATCAGTTGTTATCGGGGAAAACCCACGCATCATCACACACCTCATTTAATTTCTCAGATTCAGGAAAACTACAGGTAGTTTTTCCTCACCGAACATAATACCCCTTTTTGGTGGTACTTGTATTATCAGAAATGTGTAAAACATTTTTCATTGCCTCAATCATGTAACGTGTGGCCCTACTGGAAGTCACATTTGTCTCTTCACCGTCGACACTGGAGTCAGTATCCGTGTCGGCGTCTATATCTGCCATCTGAGGTAACGGGCGCCTTAGAGCCCCTGACGGCCTATGAGACGTCTGGACAGGCACAAGCTGAGTAGCCGGCTGTCTCATGTCAACCACTGTCTTTTATACAGAGCTGACACTGTCACGTAATTCCTTCCAACAGTTCATCCACTCAGGTGTCGACCCCCTAGGGGGTGACATCACTATTACAGGCAATCTGCTCCGTCTCCACATCATTTTTCTCCTCATACATGTCGACACAAACGTACCGACATACAGCACACACACAGGGAATGCTCTGATAGAGGACAGGACCCCACTAGCCCTTTGGGGAGACAGAGGGAGAGTTTGCCAGCACACACCAGAGCGCTATATATATATATACAGGGATAACCTTATATAAGTGTTTTTCCCCTTATAGCTGCTGTATCTTTAATACTGCGCGTAATTAGTGCCCCCCCCTCTCTTTTTTAACCCTTTCTGTAGTGTAGTGACTGCAGGGGAGAGCCAGGGAGCTTCCCTCCAACGGAGCTGTGAGGGAAAATGGCGCCAGTGTGCTGAGGAGATAGGCTCCGCCCCCTTATCGGCGGCCTTTTCTCCCGTTTTTCTATGTATTCTGGCAGGGGTTAAATGCATCCATATAGCCCAGGAGCTATACGTGATGCATTTTTTGCCATCCAAGGTGTTTTTATTGCGTCTCAGGGCGCCCCCCCCAGCGCCCTGCACCCTCAGTGACCGGAGTGTGAAGTGTGCTGAGAGCAATGGCGCACAGCTGCAGTGCTGTGCGCTACCTTGTTGAAGACAGGACGTCTTCTGCCGCCGATTTTCCGGACCTCTTCTGCCTTCTGGCTCTGTAAGGGGGCCGGCGGCGCGGCTCTGGGACCCATCTATGGCTGGGCCTGTGATCGTCCCTCTGGAGCTAATGTCCAGTAGCCTAAGAAGCCCAATCCACTCTGCACGCAGGTGAGTTCGCTTCTTCTCCCCTTAGTCCCTCGATGCAGTGAGCCTGTTGCCAGCAGGTCTCACTGAAAATAAAAAACCTAAACTAAAACTTTCACTAAGAAGCTCAGGAGAGCCCCTAGTGTGCACCCTTCTCGTTCGGGCACAAAGATCTAACTGGGGCTTGGAGGAGGGTCATGGGGGGAGGAGCCAGTGCACACCAGATAGTCCTAAAGCTTTCTTTAGATGTGCCCAGTCTCCTGCGGAGCCGCTATTCCCCATGGTCCTTACGGAGTCCCCAGCATCCACTTAGGACGTTAGAGAAACACTTTTTATAGGTGCTATCCCTGTGATATATAGCGCCCTGGTGTGTGCTGGCATACTCTCCCTCTGTCTCCCCAAAGGGCTTTGAGGGGTCCTGTCCTCTATCAGAGCATTCCCTGTGTGTGTGCTGTGTGTCGGTACGGCTGTGTCGACAGGTATGTGGAGGATAATGAGGTGGAGGCGGAGCGAATGCCTGTAAATATGTTGTCACCCCCTGCGGGGTCGACACCGGTGTGGTTGAACTTATGGAAAGATTACGTGAAAGTGTCAACTCCTTACATAAAAGGTCGACGACACAGAACAGCCGGCTACTCAGCTTGTGCCTGTTCCAGCGTCTCAAATGTCTTGGGGGGCTCTAAAATCGCCCGCTACCTCAGATAACAGACACAGATGTCGACACGGATACTGACTCCAGTGTCGACGTCGATGAGACTGGTGTACCCTCCAAATAGGTCCACCCGTTACAGAATTGAGGCAATGAAAAATGTATTACACATTTATGATTATACCCCAGGTACCACATAAAAGGGTATTGTGTTTGGTGAGAGAAAACTATTAGTAGTTTTTCCTGCATCTGAGAAATTAAATGAGGTGTGTGAGGAAGAGTGGTCTTCCCCCGGTAAGAAATTGATAATTTCTAAAACGGTTATTGGCAGCGTACCCTTTCCCGCCAGAGGATAGGTCACGCGGGGAAACACCCCATAGGGTAGATACAGCGCTTACACGCTTATCAGAAAAGGTGGCACTACCGTCTCCGGATACGGCCGCCCTGAAGGGACCTGCTGATAGAAAGCAGGAGGTTACCCTATAAGATATAGTCACACACTAGGGCATTATATTGCGACCAGACGTTGCTTCGGCATGGATGTGCAGTGCTCCCGCTGCGTGGTCAGATTCCCTGTCGGAAAATAACTATGGATAGGGACAATATTTTGCTGAAAATAGAGCATATAAAAAGACGTGGTCTTATACATACGTGATGCACAGAGGGATATTTGCCGGCTGGCATCAAAAATAAGCGCTAAGTCCATTGCCGCCAGACGGGGGTTATGGACTTGGCAATGGTCAGGCGATGCCGACTCGAATCGGCACATGGAAGTTGCCCTATAAGGGGGTAAAACTGTTTGGGGATGGTTTTTCAGACCTCGTTTCCACAGCTACTGTTGGGAAATCGATTTTTTTGCCACAGGCTACCCCACAACAGAAGAAAGCACCGTATCATCAAGTACAGTCCTTTCGGCCCCAGAAAAGCAAGAGGGCTAGAGGCTCATCCTTTCTGCCGAGAGGCAAAGGTAGAGGAAAAAGCTGCAACACACAGCTAGTTCCCAAGAGCAGAAATCCTCCCTGCGTCCGGTAGGTCCACAGCATGGTGCGGGGGCTGCTCAGGCGGACCCGGGTACGGTGGGGGCCCGTCTCAAAAATTTCAGCGGACAGTGGGCTCTCTCACATGGATCCCTGGGTCCTTCAAGTAGTATCTCAGGGGTACAGGCTGGAGTTCGAGACGTTCTTCCCCCCGCCATTTCCTAAAATCTGCCTTACCGGCACCTCCCTCTGCCAGGGAGACGGTGTTGGTGGATATTCAACACTATAATCACAACAAGTGATTGTCAAGGTGCCCCTCCTTCAGCAAGGAAGGGGTTACTATGCCACAGTGGTTGTGGTACCGAAACGTTTCGGTGAGACCCATCTTGAAATTAAAATACTTGAACTTTTATATCAGAAGTTTCAAGTTCAAGATGGAATCGCTCAGGGCGGATATTACGAGCCTAGACGAGGGGGATTACAGGGTCTCCCTGGACATCAAGGATGCATACCTGCATGTCCCCATTTACCCTCCTCACCAGGAGTACCTCAGATATGTGGTACAGGACTGTCACTATCAGTTCCAGACGTGGCCGGTGGAGTTGTCCACGGCACCGAAGGTCTTTACCTAGGTAATGGCAGAAGTGATGATACTCCTTCGCAAGAAGGAAGTTTTTATTATCCCGTACTTGGACGATCTCCTGATAAAGGCGAGGTCCAAAGAACAGTTGGTAGTGGGGGTAGCACTCTCTCGGGAAGTGCTACAACAGCACGACTGGATTCTCAATATTCCAAAGTCACAGCTGGTCCCGACGACACGTCTTCTGTTCCTGGAAATGTTTCTGAACGCAGACCAGAAAAGAGCGTTTCTTCCAGTGGAAAAAGCCGAGGAGTTGTCATCTCTAGTCAGAGACATCCTATAACCAGGACAGGTGTCGGTACATCAATGCACACGAGTCCTGGGAAAAATGGTAGCTTCGTACGAAGCATAATTCCATTCGGAAGACTCCACGCAAGGACGTTCCAGTGGGACTAATGGTCCGGGTCCCATCTACAGATACAACAGCGGATAACCCTGTCAGCAAGAAACAGGGTGTCGCTGCTGTGGTGGCTGCAGAGGGCTCATCTACTAGAGCAGGCATTCCCAACCACGGTCCTCAAGGCACACCAACAGTGCAGGTTTTAGTGATATCCAGGCTGCAGCACAGATGGTTGAATCAAAATAACTGAGCTACTAATTAAGTCACCTGTGCTGAAGCCTGGATATCACTAAAACCTGCACTGTTAGTGTGCCTTGAGGACTGTGGTTGGGAATGCCTGTACTAGAGGGCCGCAGATTCGGAATACAGGACTGGGTCCTGGTGACCACGGATGCCAGCCTTCGGGGCTGGGGTGCAGTCACACAGGGAAGAAATTTCCAAGGAGATTTCGCTTCACATAAATATTCTGCAGAGAAGGGCCATTTACAATGCCCTAAGCCAAGCAAGGCCCCTGCTTCAGAACCAGCCGATACTGATCCAATTAGACGACATCACGGCGGTCGCCCATTTAAACCGACAGGGCGGCACAAGAAGCAGGATGGCGATGGCAGAAGCCACAAGGATTCTCCGATGGGCGACCTACACCCAGGAGAATGGGGACTTCATTCAGAAGTTTTCCAAATGCGGGTAAACCGTTGGGAATGACCACGGGTGGACATGATGGCGTCCCGCCTCAACAAGAAGTTGAAAAGATATTGCGCCAGGTCAAGGGACCCTCAGGCGATCGCTGGGGACGCTCTAGTGACACCGTGGGTGTACCAGTCGGTTTATGTGTCTCCTCCTCTACCTCTCATACCCAAGGTACTGAGAATAATAAGAAGGCGAGGAGTGAAAACCATACTCGGGGTTCCGGATTGGCCATGAAGAGCTTGGTACCCGGAACTTCAAGAGATGCTGGCAGAGGACCCTTGGCCTCTGCCGCTTAGACAAGACCTGCTGCAGCAGGGACCCTGTCTGTTCCAAGACTTACCGCGGCTGCGTTTGACGGCATGGCGGTAGAACACCGGATCCTAAAGGAAAAGAGTATTCCGAAGGAAGTCATCCCTACCCTGATCATAGCCAGGAAGGATGTCACCGCAAGACATTATCGCCGCGTTTGGCGAAAATTTATTGCTTGGTGGGAGGCCATGAAGGCCCCGACGGAGGAATTTCAACTATGTCGATTCCTGCACTTCCTGCAAGCAAGGGTGACGTTTGGGCCTCAAATTGGGGTCCATCAAGGTCCAGATTTCGGCTCTGTCGATTTTCTTCCAGAAAGAACTGGCTTCACTGCCTGAAGTTCAGACTTTGGTTAAAGGAGTACTACATATTCAGCCTCCTTTTGTGCCTCCTGTGGCACTTTTTGGATCTCAACGTGGTGTTGGATTTCCTAAAGTCGCATTGGTTGAGCCACTTAAAACCATGGAGCTAAAGTATCTCGCGTGGAAAGTGGTCATGCTGTTGGCCTTGGCCTTGGCCAGGCGTGTGTCAGAATTGGCGGCTTTGTCATGTAAAAGCCTTATCTGGTTTTCTATATGGATAGGGCAGAGTTGAGGACTCGTCCTCAGTTTCTCCCAAAGGTGGTCTCAGGTTTTCACTTGAACCAACCTATTGTGGTGCCTGCGGCTACTAGGGACTTGAAGGATTCCAAGTTGCTGGACGTAGTCAGGGCCCTGAAAATTTTATTTTTCCAGGACGGCTGGAGTCAGGAAAACTGACTCGCTGTTTATCCTGATGGCACCCAACAAGATGGGTGCTCCTGCTTCTAAGCAGTCTATTGCGCGCTGGATTTGTAGCACTATTCAGCTGGCGCATTCTGCGGTAGGATGACCGCAGCCTAAATCAATAAAAGCCCATTCCACAAGGAAGGTGGGCTCATCTTGGGCGGCTGCCCGAGGGGTCCCGGCTTTACAACTTTGCCGAGCAGCTACTTGGTCAGGGGCAAACACGTTTGCAAAATTCTATGAATTTGATACCCTGGCTGAGGAGGACCTGGAGTTCTCTCATTCGGTGCTGCAGAGTCATCCGCACTCTCCCGCCCATTTGGGAGCTTTGGTATAATCCCCATGGTCCTTACGGAGTTCCCAGCATCCACTAGGACGTCAGAGAAAATAAGAATTTACTTACCGATAATTCTATTTCTCGTAGTCCGTAGTGGATGCTGGGCGCCCATCCCAAGTGCGGATTGTCTGCAATACTTGTACATAGTTATTGTTAACTAATCGGGTTCTTGTTGTGAGCCATCTATTCAGAGGCTCCTCTGTTATCATGCTGTTAACTGGGTTTCATATCACAAGTTGTACGGTGTGATTGGTGTGGCTGGTATGAGTCTTACCCGGGATTCAAAATCCTTCCTTATTGTGTACGCTCGTCCGGGCACAGTATCCTAACTGAGGCTTGGAGGAGGGTCATAGGGGGAGGAGCCAGTGCACACCAGGTAGTCCTAAAGCTTTCTTTTTGTGCCCAGTCTCCTGCGGAGCCGCTATTCCCCATGGTCCTTACGGAGTTCCCAGCATCCACTACGGACTACGAGAAATAGAATTATCGGTAAGTAAATTCTTATTTTTTCTCCCCCAAGCCCAAAAATTCTTTGGCGCCCCCCCCCCCCCCCACCCCTCATGCTCCATAATTGGGAGCAAGAAAGGGATAAATATGCGCGCGGCAAAAAAGGGGTGTGGTTTCGTTGTGATGGGCGTGGTTTCGCATAAAGGGGCGTGGCATTGCAGGAAAAGACTACCTTATACCCCAGTTTTGCAACCTGCACGCCCATACGTTGGCCACCACAGGAAAGAAAAATAATCCTGATTCATGCCCCTTACATTATTTGTCATTTTTCCTCCTTATAGTAATTCCCAGTATACATTATGCCACATACTGCAATGGCCCTTAGACATTATGCCGCACACAATAATGCACATGACACAATATGCACACACTGTAATGCCCCCGACACATTATGCCACACACCGTAATGCCTGTGACACATTATGCCACACACCGTAATGCCTGTGACACATTATGACAGGAATCGCAATGCCCGTTATACATTATGCTACACACTGCAATGCCCCTGATACATTATAGCACATACAATGTCTGTGACACATTATGACACACACCGCAATGTCCGTGATACATTATGCCACACACTGCAATGCCCGATACATTATAGCACATACAATGCCTGTGACACATTATGCCACACACTGCAATGACCTTGAGACATTATACCACAATGCCCGTGATATAGTATACCATACACTGTAATGCCTGTGACACATACCGCAATGCCCTGCCCGTTATACCCTATGCCACACACCGCAATGCCAGTTATGTATTATGCCACACTGCAATGACCCTGAGACATTATACCACATACCACAATGCCCGTGATATAGTATACCACATACCGTAATGCCTGACACATTATGACACACACCGCAATGTCCGTGATACATTATGCCACACACTGCAATGACCCTGAGACATTATACCACATATCACAATGCCCGCGATATAGTATACCATACACCGTAATGCCTGTGACACATTATGACACACACCGCAATGTCCGTGATACATTATGCCACACACCGTAATGCCCATTACACATTAAGTCCTACAGTAAGGCTTCTAATTACTTTTCAATTACCTGCTCGTTGTCAGGGGTTTCATGCACTGGGTGTCATGCTCGTTGCCAGGGGTTTCATGCTCTTGGTTCCATGCACGCTGCCAGGGGTTTTCATGCTCAGGGTGTCATGCTCGTTGCCAGGGGTTTCATGCACTGGGTGTCATGCTCGTTGCCAGGTGTTTCATGCACTGGGTGTCATGCTCGTTGCCAGGTGTTTCATGCACTGGGTGTCATGCTCGTTGCTAGGAGGTAGTCCTTGTTGCTAGGGCTGTGCTCCCAGTGCCACATATGTCCCCAGTGCCAGATATTCCTCCACGGTGCCAGGTACTCACATGCCCCAGTGCCAAATATAGCCCCCCCCCCCATGTGCCAGGTACACATATACCCCCCCCAGTGCCACATATGCCCCCAGTGCCATATATTCCCCCCCAGTGCCATATATGCCCCCAGTGCCAGATATTCCCCCCCAGTGCCATATATGCCCCCAGTGCCAGATATTCCCCCCCAGTGCCATATATGCCCCCAGTGCCAGATATTCCCCCCCCAGTGCCATATATGCCCCCAGTGCCAGATATTCCCCCCCAGTGCCATATATGCCCCAGTGCCAGATATTCCCCCCCAGTGCCATATATGCCCCCAGTGCCAGATATTCCCCCCCCAGTGCCAGATATTCCCCCAGTGCCAGATATTCCCCCCCAGTGCCATATATGCCCCCAGTGCCAGATATTCCCCCCCAGTGCCATATATGCCCCAGTGCCAGATATTCCCCCCCAGTGCCATATATGCCCCCAGTGCCAGATATTCCCCCCCCAGTGCCATATATGCCCCAGTGCCAGATATTCCCCCCCAGTGCCATATATGCCCCCAGTGCCAGATATTCCCCCCCCCCAGTGCCAGATATTCCCCCCCAGTGCCATATATGCCCCCAGTGCCAGATATTCCCCCCCCCCCCTCCCCTGCTGCTGCTGCTGCTTTTTGGAGGGACACGGAGGGCACAGCTCGCCTCTCCTGTGTCCCTCCTGCTGCATCATCTTCGGCGGCCGCGGGTCTAATAGGGGGAAGTGCCGGTTCGTGAGCCAATTAGAGCTCACGGACGGCACTTCCCCCTATTAGACCCGCGGCCGCCGGAGATGATGCAGGAGGGACACAGGGAGGCGCGCTGTGCCCTCCGTGTCCCTCCAACAAGCGGCGGAGGGAAGGAGACCGCAGACTGACATGCGGACGCTCGTCCGCATGTCAGTCTGCTGTAAATCAGTGGCGCCCCCGCAGCCCCTCGCCCCCAAGCCACCGCGAGGGCTGCGGGGGCAGTAGTTACGCCACTGGGCATAACTACTGGGGGCACAAGTACTGGGGACAGGCTAATTTTGAAGTTGATAATTTTTGTATGGCACCTGAAGGATTTTTATAAATATCCAAATGGCCCTTGGTAGAAAAAAAGATTCCCCACCCCTGTTCTAACCTATTGTAATCCTTTATCATTACATAGAAAATGTCAGTTTCCTTATATGTTTTATGTAACAGGGAATAACATACTTCATTTGTACAGTACCCAAAATGACCTAATCTGGGTGTTAGTACCTAAAATTATCTCTTAAGACTGTTAGAACCTAAAAAGACCTAATTATGGGCCTAATTCAGACCTGATCGCTCGCTAGCTATTTTTTGCAGCGCTGCGATCAGATATTCACCGCCTATGGGGGAGTGTATTTTAGCTTTGCAAGCGTGCGGTCACATGTGCAGCAGAGCGGTACAAAAAGAGTTTGTGCAGTTTCTGAATAGCTCAGGACTTACTCAGCCGCTGCGATCACTTCAGCATGTTCAGGACCGGAAATTGACGTCAGACAACCGCCCTGCAAACGCTTGGACACGCCTACGTTTTTCTAAACACTCCCAGAAAATGGTCAGTTGACACCCACAAACGCCTTCTTCCTGTCAATCACCTTGCGATCGCCCGTGAGAATGGATTCTTCTTTAAATCCATCCCACAGCAACAATCCGCTTTGTACACGTATGACACACCTGCGCATTGCGGTGCATATGCATGCGCAGCTCATGCCTGATCGCTGCGCAGCGATAAAACCTAGCGCGCGATCAGGTGTGAATTAGGCCTCATGTTACTTAAGCTGAAACTATATATATTTACAGTGGAAATGTTTGGAATAAGAGTTTTCATATGTATTTCATATATATGATGTGTCCTTTTACAACCTTGCTGCATCATGTGTCCCGAGAGTTGCGGGTATGAGTGTTTGCACGCACACGAGATCCATCTACTTCTTTGGGATAGCCACAGCTGCAACTGGATCGCAGACTCGCGTGTTGACTCGAATCGAGGAAGAAAATGCTGCAAGGAAGTAGCAGGACACATCTGTACATATGTGTCCACTTGCATCTACTCTCCCTGCACGTTAAAAACAGCCTTTCTAGTCATGCCATGGCGTGACTTGGTAGCGCCGAGCATCTTTTTGTGCGACTTTTTCCATTAAAATGACAGGTCCCGTGCAACTTCGTTAGCTTCTCTTTTTTTTGCGAAAATTAGTATTATTCCCCCTTTTCTAGTGCACTATTGTTCGTTGATTGTTACAAGTTATGGATATTTTTTAGCAACATCGTTGTTATGGGTGGTCATTCCGAGTTGATCGCAGCCAGCAACTTTTTGCTGCTGCGATCAACTAGTACACGCCTATGGGGGAGTGTATTTTAGCTTAGCAGGGCTGCGATCGCTTGTTCAGCCCTGCTAAGCTAAAAAAAAATTCAACCAAAAGATGACTAGCCCTATACCTACTTACCCTGTGCGACGATCCCTGCGATGCTGGAGCCGGCTTTGACGTCAGACATCCGCCCTCCGTTCCTCTGGACACGCCTGCATTTTACTCACCATTTCCCGAAAACGGCTCCAAACGGTCCGGATCCGCCCTGGCACGCCTTCTTCCTGTCAATCTTCTTAGGGGTCGGCTCTGCGACCGCTTCCTTTGTAACTTGCAACGTACCAGGCGACCCCTGTCGCCGAGCAACGTCATGCATGGGCCCTACACACTTAAAGATGTAACTGAACGATATGAACATTTTCGTTCATTAATGAACGAGAACTCGTTCATATCGTTCAGTGTGTAGGAACCAACGATGAACGATGCGCGTCCCCGCGCACGTACTTCGTTGGTGCCGGGTCGCTTATACATGCATGCCAATATGGACAATCTCGTCCATATTAGCATGCACTGCTATGGAGCCGGGTGACGGGTGACGGGTGACGGGTCACTCCCCCCCCCCCTCCCCCCCCGTCCCCGGGTGGCCTGTCGGCCGTATCGGTCGTCGAGCACCTTGGCGGCACATCACCGAGTGGGCACATTATAATCAATAAACTATTTTTATTACCCTTGGAGCCACCTGATTTATGTGAACTCTAAGCGCTGTTTATTTTTATTCTGAATGCGGTAGCAGTATGAATGAACATGAATAGTCTATTGAAGAGTATTTGGACACTGGGCACAGTTGTGAGGTGAGAGCTGCGCTGATGATTTTTGTGAACATATTGATAACTTCGCAATGATGGCAGGCGGGTTGGGAGGTCTATGGAACATGTGGCATGTGGATGGGTGTGAGGGCTCTTTTATGCAGCCTGTTGCAGTGCTCTCTGCCTAAAAATCCTCAGTCACCTCTCTTGGGGAGCAGAGGTCAGCAATGCACCAAATAAAACAACAAAACAAAAAACTGGCGCACTAAGGGGTTCATTCCGACCTGATCGGTGCTGTGTGTTTTCACACAGCAGCCGATATGGTCGGATTTGCGCATGCGCCAGCGCTGCAGTGCGCCGGCGCATGCCAGACATCTGACGGCTGTTGTAGCCCAGCGATCGCCTCTGCCTGATTGACAGGTAGAGGCGTTCGCTGAGCGGGAGGGGGCGGCACGACGGCGTTTGGACACCGTTTTGTGGGTGCGGTCCAGCCAACGCAGGCGTGGCCGGACCGTGCAGGGGGGGAAGGGCCGCAGCGGCTGCGTGACGTCACAGGCCCATAGCCACTCCCGCTTGCAGGAAAAGTAGAAAACGAACAATTCTAAATTCCACAGGAGAGACCTTTCTACTTTCACACCAGGAAACATACTTTTTCAAGATACGATGATAATGTTTTGACGTAACCATCTTCCTGGCCTGGATCATGATGGAAATAACCCGAGAGGGAAGGCCCTTTCTTGCTAGTATCTCCCTCTCAACTTCCAAGCCGTCAAACGTAGCCACTGTAAGTCTGGATAGACGAACGGACCTTGCTGAAGAAGATCGTCTCGGAGCGGTAGAGGCCATGGATCCTCCAGAGTCATAGTTAGGAGGTCCGAGTACCACACCCGTCGAGGCCAATCCGGGGCAATTAGAATTGCCTGAACGCTTTCCCTTCTTAGTCTTTTTAGCACTCTGGGGATCAGCGGTAAAGGAGGGAACAGGTACACAAACTGGTACGTCCACGGTGACGTCAGCGAGTCCACTGCTAGAGCCTGTGGATCCCTATTTCTGGAACAGTAATGGCAAAGCTTCTTGTTGAGACGAGAAGCCATCACATCTATCTGCAGACAGCCCCACCGGTGAATTAACTGTTGAAACACCTGGGGATGTATGCACAACACCCCCGGATGGAGGTTGTGCCTGCTGAGGAAGTCTGCTTCCCAGTTGCCCACTCCTGGATGTCACAAACCGATCACTCACCTCTGAGGGTTCTGGGGTCTGTCCATTGCCGGCGCAGTTGCTCGCGGTACTGTGCGGCCGTGTGGGGACGCAGCATGATCAGCGGAAGAGGTGATGCAGGTTCTGGGAGCCGGGAGTACGGGGACCAAATGGCCAAAGGCACCGCTGTGTGTCTGCAGTATAGGAGGCGGCCATGTTGGAGACTAAATGAGCACCTTGAGAGCACTTGCAAAACATCTGTGGGTAAATGTTAGCCAATCCCGTGCTTGTGCTGCCTTTACGTAGGCTGGGATTATGTTACTCTGAGCCAGTACTTTGTTGTAGTTACTCTGTACCCTAGCTCTGTGCTCTCTCCGTGATTTTCTGTGTGATTCCATTGGTCCAGATATCGCCTCCGCTCCTAGAGGTCTGCCTGCAGCCTTCACTGACAAAGATCCACCAGCTCCCTGCTGTGCTGTCAGTCAATCGCTCTCCCGGTGGCAACAAGTGGAGTTCCAGAGTCTTGTGAGAGGTTACCCTGTCTGCCTGCTTCAGTCACACAGCCTTTGGAAGATTCTACTAAACTCAGGTACTCGTTTAATCAGCTCTCAGTTTAACTCACTCTTCACCATTGTCATCTGCTTCAAGTGTTATCTTCCCAATTTGCAAGTATTCTATTCAGTATTGTATTTTCATTGTTGCTGCAATCAAGGACAACTCTTCACAGCCTTCCAGTTTAACCTTCAGTACAAGTCTCTACAATTATTCATTTATGTCTACAATATCCAGTTAACACTCCTTACAGTTTGGCACCAGTTATTGCTTCATTTGGACAATTCTTCACAAGCCTGTTTAAATTCAGTTGTATGAACATTTTTTCAATGCATCTTTAAGACTGTTCCTGCTTATCATTATACCATTCATTGCAATACGTCAGTATATATATGGTGACTAATAGACATTTAACTCCTTACTGGAATTGTTGCCTTTAATAAATATATGAAACTTAACTTTCTTCGTCCTCCCTGCTTTTATCAAACACCCGGCCCTGACACTGGAATGAATATGGCTGAGATGGCCTCCGCCCAGACGAGAATCCTTGACAATTCTCGCATTTCCGCTCTGCTTCTTGTTCCATCTTGTCGGTTTATGTACACCACCGCCATGGCGTTGTCCGATTGAACCTGGATCGCCTGATCCTTCAGGAGATGAGAAGCCTGCAGAAGAGCATTGTAAATTGCCCTGAGTGCTAGGATGTTTATCGGCAAAGCTGATTCCTGCACTGACCATAACCCCTGGAACTGGGCTCCACAACTCCGGAGGCTGGCATCCGTTGTCAGTAGAATCCATGAGTTGCAGCATCATCTCCGCCATGACCTTGGTAAAGAACCTCGGAGCTGTGGATAATCCAAAGGGTAGGGCCTGAAATGGAAATGGTCATCCAAAATGGCGAACCTGAGGTAAGCCTGATGAGGGGGTCACATAGGAATGTGTAGGTAAGCATCCTTGACATCCAGAGACACCAGGAACTCCCCCTCCTCCTGAGCAGACACCACTGCCCGCAGGGATTCCATCTTGAATTTGAACATCCACAAATATGGGTTTAGAGACTTCAGGTTCAAGGTGGGTCGCACCGAACCGTCTGCTTTGGGAACGACAAAAAGACTGCAGTAAAAACCACTGTTGCGTAACGGAGGAGGTGCAGGAACTACCACCCCTGTCTGCAAAAGCTTTTGAATAGCCTCTTGCAAGATGACTTATGCTGCGGGTAAAGCTGGTAAGCCCGACTTGAAAAACCTGTGAAGAGGTAGTGTTTGAAATTCCAGCCGGTATCCTTGGGAAATGAGATCCCTCACCCAAGGATCCCGGCAGTACTCCGCCCACACGTGGGCGAAGTGTTGAAGGCGAGCACCTACCTGAAAGTCACCTTGCTGCTGGGGCCAACCGTCACGCGGAAGGCTTAGCAGCAGGTGATCCAGCGGTCTGGCCCAGGGAGACAGCAGGTGCAGGTTTACAGGACGTACCACAAGATCCTCTGGAAGTGGTGGAGACCCCTCGGCCCCTGCCTCTGAACCTTGCCACGCGAAAGGACTGCAAGGAGGGTCCGGTGTAAGACCGTCTAGCAGGTGGCACAGCCGACGGCAGATAGGTAGACTTACCCGCCGTTGCTTGGGAGACCCATTTATTTAATTTGTATCCAAACAAGGCATCACCTGTAAAGGGACGATTTTCCACACCCTTTTTGGAATCAATGTCAACCGGCCACTGAAGTTTCCACAGCGCCGAGACAGCCATAGCAGTAGTGTGGCCATTTATCTTACACAATTCTTTAATAGCCTCGCTTATAAAATTTGCAGCATCCTGTATATGTTGCAGCAGAGTAATGGCCTCATCCCTGGGTAGAGAGTCTAAACTATCAATAACGTTATCAGACCACTTGACAACCGCCCTGGAGATCCACCCACAAACTATTTTGGGGCATTGTGCTGCGCCTGCTGCCATATAAAATAAGATTTTACTCACCGGTAAATCTATTTCTCGTAGTCCGTAGTGGATGCTGGGAACTCCGTAAGGACCATGGGGAATAGAAGGGCTCCGCAGGAGACTGGGCACTCTAAAAGAAAGATTAGGTACTATCTGGTGTGCACTGGCTCCTCCCTCTATGCCCCTCCTCCAGACCTCAGTTAGGATACTGTGCCCGGAAGAGCTGACACAATAAGGAAGGATTTTCAATCCCGGGTAAGACTCATACCAGCCACACCAATCACACCGTATAACTCGTGATACTATACCCAGTTAACAGTATGAAATATAACTGAGCCTCTCAACAGATGGCTCAACAATAACCCTTTAGTTAGGCAATAACTATATACAAGTATTGCAGACAATCCGCACTTGGGATGGGCGCCCAGCATCCACTACGGACTACGAGAAATAGATTTACCGGTGAGTAAAATCTTATTTTCTCTGACGTCCTAGTGGATGCTGGGAACTCCGTAAGGACCACGGGGATTATACCAAAGCTCCCAAACGGGCGGGAGAGTGCGGATGACTCTGCAGCACCGAATGAGAGAACTCAAGGTCCTCCTCAGCCAGGGTATCAAATTTGTAGAATTTAGCAAACGTGTTTGCCCCTGACCAAGTTGCAGCTCGGCAAAGTTGTAAAGCCGAGACCCCTCGGGCAGCCGCCCAAGATGAGCCCACTTTCCTCGTGGAATGGGCTGTTACTGATTTAGGATGCGGCAATCCAGCCGCAGAATGCTCCAGCTGAATTGTGCTACAAATTCAGCGAGCAATAGTCTGCTTAGAAGCAGGAGCACCTATTTTGTTGGGTGCCTACAGGATAAAAAACGAGTCAGTTTTCCTGACTCCAGCCGTCCTGGAAATATAAATTTTTAAGGCCCTGACTACGTCCAGTAACTTGGAATCTTCCAAGTCCCTAGTAGCCGCAGGCACTACAATAGGTTGGGTCAAGTGAAAAGCTGATACCACCTTAGGGAGAAACTGGGGACGAGTCCTCAATTCTGCCCTATCCATATGGAAAATCAGATAAGGGCTTTTACATGACAAAGCCGCCAATTCTGACACACGCCTGGCCGAAGCCAAGGCCAATAACATGACCACTTTCCACGTGAGATATTTCAAATCCACAGTTTTAAGTGGCTCAAACCAATGTGATTTTAAGAAACTCAACACCACGTTGAGATACCAAGGTGCCACAGAAGGCACAAAAAAGGGGCTGAATATGTAGCACTCCCTTTACAAATGTCTGAACTCCAGGCAGTGAAGCCAGTTCTTTCTGGAAGAAAATCGACAGAGCCGAAATCTGGACCTTAATGGAACCCAATTTTAGGCCCATAGTCACTCCTGACTGTAGGAAGTGCAGAAAACGACCCAGCTGAAATTCCTCTGTTGGGGCCTTCCTGGCCTCACACCACGCAACATATTTTCGCCAAATACGGTGATAATGGTTTGCGGTTACTTCTTTCCTGGCTTTTATCAGCGTAGGAATGACTTCCTTCGGAATGCCCTTTTGCTTTAGGATCCGGAATTCAACCGCCATGCCGTCCAACGCAGCCGCGGTAAGTCTTGGAACAGACAGGGCCCCTGCAGTAGCAGATCCTGTCTGAGCGGTAGAGGCCATGGGTCCTCTGATATTATTTCTTGAAGTTCTGGGTACCAAGCTCTTCTTGGCCTATCCGGAACCACGAGTATCGTTCTTACTCCTCATTTTCTTATTATTCTCAGTACCTTTGGTATGAGAGGCAGAGGAGGGAATACATAAACCGACTGGTACACCCACGGTGTCACTAGAGTGTCCACAGCTATTGCCTGAGGGTCCCTTGACCTGGCGCAATCTCTAGTTTTTTGTTTAGGCGGGACGCCATCATGTCCACCTGTGGCCTTTCCCAACGGTTTACCAACAGTTGGAAGACTTCTGGATGAAGTCCCCACTCTCCCGGGTGTCGGTCGTGTCTGCTGAGGAAGTCTGCTTCCCAGTTGTCCACTCCCGGAATGAACACTGCTGACAGTGCTAAGACGTGATTTTCCGCCCATCGGAGAATCCTTGTGGCTTCTGCCATCGCCATCCTGCTTCTTGTGCCGCCCTGTCGGTTTACATGGGCGACTGCCGTGATGTTGTCTGATTGGATCAGTACCGGCTGGTTTTGAAGCAGAGGCCTTGCCAGACTTAGGGCATTGTAAATGGCCCTCAGTTCCAGAATATTTATGTGTAGGGACGACTCCTGACTTGACCAAAGTCCTTGGAAATTTCTTCCCTGTGTGACTGCCCCCCAGCCTCGAAGGCTGGCATCCGTGGTTACCAGGACCCAGTCCTGTATGCCGAATCTGCGGCCCTCTTGAAGATGAGCACTCTGCAGCCACCACAGTAGAGATACCCTGGTCCTTGGAGACAGGGTTATCAGCCGATGCATCTGAAGATGCGATTCCGACCACTTGTCCAAGAGGTCCCACTGAAAGGTTCTTGCATGGAACCTGCCGAATGGAATTTTGCTTCGTAAGAAGCTACCATTTTTCCCAGGACTCGTGTGCAGTGATGCACCGATACCTGTTTTGGTTTCAGGAGGTCTCTGACTAGAGATGACAGCTCCTTGGCTTTCTCCTGCGGGAGAAACACTTTTTTTCTGTTCTGTGTCCAGAACCATCCCCAGGAACAGCAGGCGTGTGGTAGGAACCAGCTGTGACTTTGGAATGTATAGAATCCATCCGTGCTGTTGTAGCACTTCCCGAGATAGTGCTACTCCGACCAACAACTGCTCCATGGACCTCGCCTTTATAAGGAGATCGTCCAAGTACGGGATAATTAAAAACTCCCATTTTTCGAAGGAGTATCATCATTTCTGCCATTACCTTGGTAAAGACCCTCGGTGCCGTGGACAGTCCAAACGGCAGTGTTTGGAATTGGTAATGGCAATCCTGTACCACAAATCTGAGGTACTCCTGGTGAGAATGGTAAATGGGGACATGTAGGTAAGCATCCTTGATGTCCAGAGATACCATGTAATCCCCCTCCTCCAGGCTTGCAATAACCGCCCTGAGCGATTCCATCTTGAACTTGAATTTTTTATATGTATGTGTTCAAGGACTTCAAATTTAAAATGGGTCTCACCGAACCGTCCGGTTTCGGTACCACAAACAGTGTGGAATAGTAACCGCGTCCCTGTTGAAGTAGGGGCACCTCGACTATCACCTGCTGGGAATACAGCTTGTGAATTGCCTCTAGCACAGCCTCCCTGCCTGAGGGAGTTGTCGGCAAGGCAGATTTGAGGAAACGGCGGGGGGGAGACGCCTCGAATTCCAGCCTGTACCCCTGAGATACTACTTGAAGGATCCAGGGATCCACCTGTGAGCGAGCCCACTGATCGCTGAAATTTTTGAGGCGGCCCCCCACCGTACCTGGCTACGCCTGTGGAGCCCCCGCGTCATGCGGTGGACTCAGAGGAAGAATTTTGATTCTGGGAACTGGCTGACTGGTGCAGCTTTTTCCCTCTTCCCTCGTCTCTGTGCAGAAAGGAAGCGCCTTTGACCTGCTTGCTTTTCTGAAGCCGAAAGGACTGTACCTGATAATACAGTGCTTTCTTAGGCTGTGAGGAAACCTGAGGTAAAAATTTTTCTTCCCAGCTGTTGCTGTGGATACGAGGTCCCAGAGACCATCCCCAAACAATTCCTCACCCTTATAAGGCTCTATGTGCCTTTTAAAGTCAGCATCACCTGTCCAGTGTCGGGTCTCTAATACCCTCCTGACAGAATGGCCATTGCACTAATTCTGGATGCCAGCCGGCAAAATATCCCTCTGTGCATCCCTCATATATAAGACGACGACTTATGTTCGCAAAATAGTATCCCTGTTCGACAGGGTTACAGACCACGCTGCAGCAGCACTATCTGCAGGTCTCAGTCTAGTACCTGAGTGTGTAAATACAGACTTCAGGACAGCCTCCTGCTTTTTATCAGCAGGTACCTTCAAAGTGGCCGTATCCCAAGACGGCAGTGCCACCTTTTTTGACCAACGTGTGAGCGCCTTATCCACCCTAGGGGATATCTCCCAGCGTAACTTATCCTCTGGCGGGAAAAGGTACGCCATCAGTAACTTTTTAGAAATTACCAGTTTCTTATCGGGGGAACCCACGCTTTTTCACACTTCATTCACTCATTAGATGGGGGAACAAAACACTGCCTGCTTTTTCTCCCCAAACATAAAACCCTTTTTTAGTGGTACTTGGGTTAATGTCAGAAATGTGTAACACATTTTTTATTGCCGGGATCATGTAACGGATGTTCCTAGTGGATTGTGTATATGTCTCAACCTCGTAGACACTGGAGTCAGACTCCGTGTCGACATCTGTGTCTGCCATCTGAGGGAGCGGGCGTTTTTGAGCCCCTGATGGCCTTTGAGACGCCTGGGCAGGCGCGGGCTGAGAAGCCGGCTGTCCCATAGCTGTTACGTCATCCAGCCTTTTATGTAAGGAGTTGACACTGTCGGTTAATACCTTCCACCTATCCATCCACGCTGGTGTCGGCCCACAGGGGGCGACATCCCATTTATCGGCATCTGCTCCGCCTCCACATAAGCCTCCTCATCAAACATGTCGACACAGCCGTACCGACACACCGCACACACACAGGGAATGCTCTGACTGAGGACAGGACCCCACACAGCCCTTTGGGGAGACAGAGAGAGAGTATGCCAGCACACACCAGAGCGCTATATAATGTAGGGATAAACACTATCACTGAGTGAATTTTCCCCAATAGCTGCTTGTATAAACAATATTGCGCCTAAATTTAGTGCCCCCCCCTCTTTTTAACCCTTTGAGCCTGAAAACTACAGGGGAGAGCCTGGGGAGCTGTCTTCCAGCTACACTGTGAAGAGAAAATGGCGCCAGTGTGCCGAGGGAGATAGCTCCGCCCCTTTTTTGCAGACTTTTCTCCCGCTTTTTTATGGATTCTGGCAGGGGTAATTATCACATATATAGCCTCTGGGGCTATATATTGTGATTATTTTGCCAGCCAAGGTGTTTTTATTGCTGCTCAGGGCGCCCCCCCCAGCGCCCTGCACCCTCAGTGACCGGAGTGTGAAGTGTGTATGAGGAGCAATGGCGCACAGCTGCAGTGCTGTGCGCTACCTTGGTGAAGACTGAAGTCTTCTGCCGCCGATTTTCCGGACCATCTTCATGCTTCTGGCTCTGTAAGGGGGACGGCGGCGCGGCTCCGGGAACGAACACCAAGGACGGGTCCTGCGGTCGATCCCTCTGGAGCTAATGGTGTCCAGTAGCCTAAGAAGCCCAAGCTAGCTGCAAGCAGGTAGGTTCGCTTCTTCTCCCCTTAGTCCCTCGTTGCAGTGAGCCTGTTGCCAGCAGGTCTCACTGTAAAATCAAAAACCTAACATATACTTTCTTTCTAGGAGCTCAGGAGAGCCCCTAGTGTGCATCCAGCTCGGCCGGGCACAGAAATCTAACTGAGGTCTGGAGGAGGGGCATAGAGGGAGGAGCCAGTGCACACCAGATAGTACCTAATCTTTCTTTTAGAGTGCCCAGTCTCCTGCGGAGCCCGTCTATTCCCCATGGTCCTTACGGAGTTCCCAGCATCCACTAGGACGTCAGAGAAATTGCCTTAAGCATTGTCTCAATTTTACGGTCAGCTGGCTCCTTCAGGGATATAGCCCCAGGAACAGGTAATACCAATTTCTTAGACAATCTGGACATGGATGTATCAACCGACAGGGGTTTTTCACAGACATTCCTATCCTCAGCTGGAAGGGGAAAAGTAGATAACCTCTGAGGAATTTTAAATTTTTTATCAGGGTTTAACCAAGCCTCCCTGGCCAGAGAGTTTAACTCTTTAGACACTGGAAAGGTAGCTGAACTCTTGGGTCTAACATTAAAATATAACTCATCATCTGGTTCCGCCTCCTGATCCCGTATGTGGAGGACTTCCCTTACCGCAAAGATGAGAGCCTCCACCCCAGGGGACAGAGAGTTGTCCACATCTGGCTAATCAGAATCAGACTGGAGAACCTGTGAAGCCACTAGAGGGGGCCTTCTTGGTATCTGCTGCTTTAGCCACACAATCAATTGAGTGTATTAACACCTGTCTCTATATCTCTTAGCTGCAGATAATTCTGAATTCAAATTGTAAAGCTATCCAACCAGTCAGGTGCTTGTGAACTGTGTCCCTGTGGAGATAAGGAACACTGCTCACACATAAGTGACCCCCGCAGAAGATGGGGTAGAATTACAAGCAGCACACATAACCATGTCCACAGACATCCATCACAACTGTAATACAGCGCAACACACTGACCCAACACCTCCACACAGACCCTAGAGAGTCCCTGGAGTGACACTGAGGAACGGAGACCAGCACACAGAACACAGCAGCACAATGTGCCAAAGTATGTGTATGACCTGATAACAGTGCAGCGGCGCTACCGCTGGCGTGCTCTCCCATTCCTATGGCCCCCTGGTACCAGTTGTACAGCCTGTGACAGTGTCGGCCCTGGAGGAGCAACGAACATGCAGTCTGTCAGATCCGCAGCAGCAGGAAATGGCGCCTTCCCGCCGCAGGTCCCGCTCCGGGAAGCCCCGCCCTTTGTAATGGTGCGCAGTCCCTACAGTTTATACTGCCCACGTTTAACAAGAAACACAAGTAGATGTATCTCAAACAGTACACACAAAGCCTTGAGACAGTGAGCACTTCGGGGCAATAGCCCTGAGCCAGTTCGTCCGCGGCGGGCACAGCGGCTCCTGGGCCGTGACCACCGTGCGACCTGCCGCCAAAACTGCACCGGGGGGACCCGCTAACCGGGACCCCGGTGTAACACTCACTGCACCTGGTCTTCGGCATCTGTTAGAGGGTGGCGGTTAACTGCTGGCTTCGGCGCACATACTAACTATGTGTGATCAGTACCTCAGGAGCTCAGTGTCCTGTCAGCTGGGATTACAAATTATTAACCCTCAGGAAGTTGGTTCGGTCCCCCCTCTTAGTCCCATGAAGCAGGTAGTCTGTTTGCCAAGCAGAGCTACCTGAAAATAATAAACAAAATTTAATTTAAAGAGAAATCTCTGGAGCTCCAGAGAAGTACACCCAGCTCCTTGGGCACATTTTTCTAAACTGAGTCTGGTAGGAGGTGCATAGAGGGGAGGACCTGATCTATACCCCATGGTACTAAAGTACAAGACCCCAGTATCCACTAGGACGTAAGAGAAAGTGAAGAGCTGTGAATACTTTACGGGTGCACTGTATGAAAAATACAAAGAATATGTTAGAAATATCTTCTTTGCATTATTCTAATAATTTTTAGAGTCAAAACTCTGGAGTAAAAAGTATGACAGGTGAGGCAGTGCCTCCTCTGCCTGTTGTTTCCGCACACCTCTGATCACAACTCACCAAATTTCCAGGAGTATGTACTGCTGCACCTGTGTATAATGCCCACATGAATCCTTTGGCTCGTACCTGTATACTGTGTGTAAATCTGGCTCTGGTACTAGCCACTTGCAGTGACGTGCGGTGAGGTCAATGGCTGGGGAGGCACTGGCTAGTATCCAAGGGTGTGGGCAATGATGCGGTGAGCCGCAAATCGGCTCGCAGTGTCCATCTTGAATTTCAAAAATTCAAATTCCTGTGGCAATTTGGACGCCGACCACTTTTACAAGGACTATATTTATGGTAAGTTAGGGAAAATAAGAAGACTCTTTTTTTTTTTACGGGCAATCTTTTTAACCTATTTGATTGGAAGTGTAGTTACATAACTTTTATTATATATAATTT
This sequence comes from Pseudophryne corroboree, assembly GCF_028390025.1. Lineage (NCBI taxonomy): Eukaryota > Metazoa > Chordata > Amphibia > Anura > Myobatrachidae > Pseudophryne > Pseudophryne corroboree. Next base: position 180,164,829 of record NC_086447.1, read on the forward strand.
CAATATAATGTGAGAAATTAAAAAAAAAAACTTATATTTTATATAAATTGTATTAGACCACTTGCTTAAGAGATCATTTTGAGTAAGTAATATACATGTCTTAAATACATATTTTCTTATTAATACGTGTACAGTGATTTTTTAGATTCAAATGGGTACTAACCCAATAATTGGATTTTGTAAATATTTATTAGTTTTATGGTTTCCCCACTGTGGTAAAGAGCTCCTTCATTTTCTGGAGTTCTAAATAAAGGGCTTACACTGTCGACCTGTCTTGTCGACCTAGAAACCGGATACCTATCCTAATAGCATGAGGGTATATATGAGTGCCCTATTTGCGTACAGTTATATATCTATAATAGTTGACAGAATTTCAATCTATAGTATACAAGGCATTCACATTATGGGCATGATTCAATTCAATACAGCGCTATGTGACACCCAACCAGAGCCGGCCCTAACCAATATGATGCCCTAGGCAAGATTTAGGCTGGTGCCCCCTAGCACCACCGCTGGTTCCGCCTCTGACCTTGCACCTCTTTCCCAGCACCATCACCCCTCACCCATAGCAGTCCTTATTTTGGTGTTTGTTCCCCCTATATTTTAAATAGGGACAGTTTGCACATTTGGCGCACAGCCCAAAAAGGGGTGTGTTTTTGCTGGCAAGGGGCATGGCCACACAATAGTAACCCCAATTCCAATTACGCCACACAGTACTGCAACTTCAGTCACATTTGATCATGCGATAGTGTTCATAATTCATATTACATCCCACAGTAGTATCACTTTACCTTATAAACATTACTACTCACAGTAGAGCCCCTTATTCATATTACATCACACCATATTGCTCTTTATTCACATTAGATGACACAGTAGTGCCATTTCTATATGCAACGCCACATAGTAGAGCACCTTATACACATAATGCCACACATAAGTAATGCATTTATACACATAATTCCACACAGTAATGCCCCTTACACATTATTAATGTCCTTATAAACATAATGCGCCTTACACATTATGACAACCTTTATTAATGCCCTTTTACACACAATGTGCCTTACACATAAGCCACACATTATTAATGCCCTTATACACATGACACACATAGTGCCCCCTACAGATTTGCTGCACATTAGTGCCCCTATACACATAATGACACACATACAGTAGTACCCTTTTACACATATGCCGCACATTATTAATGCCCTTATACACATAATGACACGCATAGTGCCCCTTACACATATGTTGCACATTATTAATGCATTTTTACATGACACACATAATGCTCCTTTCACATATTCTGAACACTACTGCACAACCAACCCACTCACATGCACAGCACTCACACTGCCACTAACACTGTGACCTCTGCCTCTTCTTGGATACAGATGTGTCCTCATAAATATTGCCTCAATGCTAACATCTGGCACCTTTTTTTTAATGAAAATGCATCTTATTTGCATTGCTATGTGGCTAGGATGCACAAGCAGCTTTTACTGATTAAAATGATATGCAGCATGCCTATATACTGTGTGAGACTGTGGCTGTATCTGCATATGAAATGCTACACACAGAATATAGGCATGCCGCATATCATTTTAATCAGCAGAAGCTGCTGATGCCCCTAGGCATATCAAATGCCCTAGGCAATTGTCTAGTTTGCCTATGCCTATGGCCGGCTCTGCACCCAACAACGGGATTTCTTCTTGCACCTCCGGAGGGGTGCCAGCAGAAATCAGACAAAAGTGCCGGCGCGATGCTGATTTCTGTCCATAGCACGGCAAAAACAGTGTCACGCCGGGCATTTAAGTCAGAGAATGCCCGTTCTCCCGACAAAACAACCTGTTTGGTCTGGGAGAATGGGTATTCTCCGACTTACCACTGTGCTGTATTGAATAGCGCTATTCAACTGTTACTGAATTGAATCGTGCCCAGTGTCACCCCAATGTTAGTTCTTAGGTTTCTAGTGTGTACATTATCACTACCTAGAAATCACAATATAGTAAATTCAATAATATACACAATATTTAAAAATTCTCTGGGTTGCTATAATCCCGGCTTGGTCAGTACTTGGGATCAGAGAGAATTAACGCCACAGGTTGAACGCAAAGGTTCAGTCAAACAATACATACACACATTTCAATTGTTTCAGCTCCACCAAAGCACATAAACCGTAGATCAGTGTCATCACAATTATGATCATATGTCCAATGTCTTTTTTAATAAACAAAGCCTGTATCCAATAATCTCTGACACATATACTGTACCCAAAACAACAGAGGGCATGTAAGCTCACTCTGGATAGTGAGGTACATGCCCACCTCCTTACAGGTTTCACTTACAATACATACATAGGGTGTTCATGTGTAAAAACATGTGAAACAAATGAAATTTTTATGCAGAGGAGGGTGGATGAGAGAGCTGAGGGGACTACTGAGGTGAAAGAAAGATGCACTTCTACTGTGTCCTGATATAGTAGGACATTGCAGGACACAGTGCTGGGGCAGCTGATGAAGGGGTGCCCAGAGAGGAGTACCTGTAAAGTGTAAACAGGGAGAGTGAGTGCAGTAGAGCTCAAAGGTCAGTCCATGCGTCCTGCAATCTGTCAGTGTAGAGAGCTACCATGTACTGCAGAGGGGAGCATGCATAATGCAATAACTGACCTTATGCAACACACCATGGCCGGGTCACCAAAGAGCAGGACACAGGGGCGCAGATTCATTCTTCCATACCTCCTCCTGTGCCAGAAAGGGGGCGGGGCCGCCGGGTGCCGTAACATCACAGGGAGGAGTCTTTGATGTGGGCTGAAGGCACAGCCCCATTAATGAGGCATATGTAAACCTGCCTCTTCTCTTCATTATTTCAATGGGCTTTTCTACCCGTGGATTGGCCCCGTCCCCTGCCCGCCCCCCTTTCAGACAGTTTACATTACAATTGTCACTGCCTCCCATCCAGAATGACAGCGTTTTCATGGCAATAATGATTAAAATAATATAAGGATTTTTATGGCACAGAATCTGTGTTATAAATATCTTCTTTGTATTATTTTAATTTTCTGCAGCAGGGTACATTGGTTTCCACAGGGAAACGTCTGATGTAGAGTGGATCTTGATCCAGAGAGGCACCAACAGGCTAAAGCTTTAGGCTGTCCCAGGATCCATTATGGGGCCTCCTCTATAACCCCGCCTCCAGGCACTGTGAGCACAGTTTTGAGTTGTTGCCTGTAGAAGAAGTCACTAACAGGAGTGCTGCACTGGGCAGCCCTGAAACAGCTTTTTTTGTGTGGCTGCTACGGGGAGGAGGTAAGAGGGTCCCCCAGACAGGACCCGCCACTAAATTGCGTTCCTGTCACAGTCTAGGGAGACAGACTGCGACGCTGGCGTGGACACTGTAACTGAGCAGGGACCGCACTATATCCACCAGGGCATAGGAGTACAGGTCAGATGTACTAATATCCATTTTAATAAGACTCCATAGTATCAGGTGGTGAAGTCCAGCATAGGGGAACTGGCGCTTGACCTGTAGCCTCGCCCCCGGCCCAGGGCGCCATCTACAGCTGGTGTTCCCACCCAGGAGCTGCCTCACACTCCCCCTCACTCCCTGACTGAGACGCTGGGCACCATTTTCTAAAATAGATGCGACTGGTCTCCGGGACTGCAGGGCAAGGTCTCCTCTGTAAACCCGCTTGTACATCAGCGCCGTGGTTTTAAAAGCACTTAAGTATTCTACATGTTGATATTAAGACAGTGTTAGTTAAGAACAAGTGTACCTGTGCCAGAATATATTGGGGGTCATTCCAAGTTGATCGTAGCTGTGCTAAATTAGCACAGCTACGATCAGGCACTCAGACATGCGGGGGGACACACAGCACAGGGCTAGTCCGCCCCGCATGTCAGTGCCGGCCCCCCCGCAGAAATGCAAAAGCATCGCACAGCGGCGATGCTTTTGCTTTTGAGGAGTAACTCCCGGCCAGCGCAGCTCCTGCGGCTGGCCGGGAGAACCTCTTCGCTGCCAGGGTAGCAGCGGCTGCGTGTGACATCACGCAGCCGCCGCGGCCCGCTCCCCCAACGGTTTGGCCACGCCTGCGTTGGCCGGACCGTGCCCCCTAAACGGCGGCTTAACGGCGCCGTCCAGCCCCCTCCCACATAGCAACTGCCTCTGCCTGTCAATAAGGCAGAGGTGATCGCTACGGAACAACGACCTTCGGCAACAAGCTTATTTCCAATTCGCACTGTTGGACTGTCACTACCAGTTCCAGGCCCTACCATTTGGCCTCTCCACGGCACTGAGGGTATTTACCAAGGTGATGGCGGAAATTATGGTTCTCCTCCGCAGACAGGGGCTGAACATAATTCCATATTTGGACGATCTGCTGATAAAGGCACCATCCAAGGAGAAGCTGTTACAGTCCATCCTTCTCACGACCCACCTGCTCAGGGAACATGGTTGGATCCTGAATCTTCCAAAATCAAATTTGGAACCAACCAGGCGGTTGTCCTTTTCTGGGAATGATCCTCGACACGGGAGTGCAGAGGGTGTTTCTTACAGAGGAAAAAGCGTTGGTGATACAAACAATGGTACAGGATGTCCTGAAGCCATCCCGGGTGTCGGTTCATCAGTGCATTCGCCTTCTGGGGAAGATGGTGGCTCTCCAGTATGGGAGGTTTCATGCTCGGTCCTTCCAACTGGATCTCCTGGACAAGTGGTCGGGATCCCATCTACATATGCACCAGCGGATACGTCTGTCGCCAAAGGCCAGGATTTCACTCCTCTTGTGATTGCAACTACCTCACCTTCTGGAGGGCCGCAGGTTCGGGATTCAGTACTGGATCCTTCTAACCACGGATGCAAGTCTCCGAGGCTGGGGCGCAGTCACTCAAGGGGAGACCTTCCAAGGAAGGTGGTCAAGTCTGGAAGCCGGCCTGCCGATAAACATTCTAGAACTAAGAGCCGTCTACAACAGTCTTCTCCAAGCGGCCCATCTTCTGAGAAATCAGGCCGTTCAAGTGCAGTCGGACAATGTAACGACAATGGCTTACATCAACCGACAGGGCGGAACGAAGAGCAGAGCTGCAATGTCAGAGGTAACAAGAATCATCCTCTGGGCAGAAAAACACGCGTTGGCGCTGTCATCAATCTTCATTCCGGGAGTAGACAACTGGGAAGCGGACTTCCTCAGCAGAAACAATCTCCATTCAGGAGAGTGGGGACTCCTTCCGGAGTTGTTCACGGAGGTGACAAATCTTTGGGGTGTACCTCAAATAGACATGATGGCCTCTCGTCTCAACAAGAAGCTTCGGTGGTATTGTTCCAGGTCGAGAGACCCGCAAGCCGTGGCGGTGGACGCCCTAGTGACTCCGTGGGTGTTCCAGTCGGTATACGCGTTTCCTCCACTTCCACTCATTCCAAGAGTGCTGAAGCTCATAAGGAGAACAAGGGTTCAAGCGATCCTCATTGCTCCAGATTGGTCAAGAAGGTCTTGGTACGCGGATCTTATGAATCTACTGCTAGAAGTGCCGAGGCCTCTTCCTCTTCGGGAGGACCTGCTGCAGCAGGGGCCATTCGCCTATCAAGACTTTCCGCTGCTGAGTTTGACGGCAAGGAGGTTGAACGCCAGATACTAGCTCGGAAGGGCATTCCGAACAAGGTTATTCCTACCCTTTACAGGCTAGGAAAGGAGTTACGTCTAAACATTACCATCGTATTTGGAAAAAAAATGTCTCTTGGTGTGAGTCCAAGAGGTTTCCTATGGTGGAGTTTCAACTGGGACGTTTTCTCCTCTTCCTACAAGCAGGTGTGGATACGGGCCTGAGGTTGGGATCCATAAAGGTACAAATTTCGACCCTATCCATTTTCTTCCAGAAACAGTTGGCTGCCCTCCCGGAGGTTCAGACTTTTTTGAAAGGAGTTCTGCACATCCAACCTCCCTTTGTGCCGGGATTTTAACGTGGTGTTGCAGTTTCTCCAGTCGGACTGGTTTGAGCCTCTACAGGAGGTTGAGGTCAAGTTTTTCACGTAGAAGGCTGTCACTTTGTTGGCCTTAACTTCTGCTAGATGTGTGTCGGAGTTGGGGGCTTTGTCCTGTAGAAGCCCATACTTGATCTTCCATGAAGATAGGACTGAGCTTCGGACACGTCAGCAGGTTGTGTCAGCGTTTTATATCAACCAACCTATTGTAGTGCCAGTTGCTACTAACTCCTCAATTTCATCAAAGTCCTTGGATGTTGTAAGGGCTCTGAAAATCTATGTGAAGAGGACTGCTCGTCACAGAAAATCGGACTCTCTGTTTGTCCTGTATGATCCCAAGAAACTTGGGTGTCCTGCTTCTAAGCAGACTATTTCTCGCTTGGTCAGGTTCACTATCCGGCATGCATATTCTACGGCAGGATTGCCATGTCCTACGTCTGTTAAGGCCCACTCTACTCGTAAAGTGGGTTCTTCCTGGGCGGCTGCCCGGGGTGTCTCGGCTTTACAGCTTTGCCGAGCGGCTACTTGGTCTGTGTCGAACATGTTTGCAAAGTTCTACAAGTTCGATACTTTGGCCGCTGAGGACCTGCAGTTTAGTTCTACAGGAGCCTCCGGGCTCTCCCTCCCGTTCTGGGAGCATTGGTACATCCCCATGGTACTAATGTGGACCCCATCATCCTCTAGGAAGTAAGATAAAATAGGATTCTGGTACCGGTAAATCCTTTTCTCGTAGTCCGTAGAGGATGCTGGGTGCCCCGCCCAGCGCTTTGTTTTCCTGCTATCGTTATTTGGTTCAGTACAACTTTGTTTTAGTTGAGAACTGTATTGTTACTTGGTAAGTAATGTTTTCAGCGGTTGCTGTGTTTCAAGCTAGTTAGCTTGATGTGCCTTGTATGTGTGAGCTGGTGTGAATCTCGCCACTATCTGTGTAAAATCTTTCTCTCAAAGATGTCCGTCTCCTCGGGCACAGTTTCTAGACTGAGTCTGGTAGGAGGGGCATAGACGGAGGAGCCAGCCCACACTCTCAAACTCTTAAAGTGCCATTGGCTCCTGGTGGACCCGTCTATACCCCATGGTACTAATGTGGACCCCAGCATCCTCTACGGACTACGAGAAAAGGATTTACCGGTAGGTAACCAAAATCCTATTATTGTGCTACAGCTCTGCAAGCCCCCGATTTGAGTTTTATGTTTATTAATACACTACTGTATCTCTTATCAGTTGTTTTCTTTCTCTGTGGGACTGATTCAGAGTAGCATGGTATGCCGGTACTCACACGATCCGCCAATGTGCATTCTTCTGCGCAAGCATCTATTTACCACCGCACATCTGTCCTGATTCTGTTTGCACAGATCACATTTAGTCACTCTGTAGCACAAATGTGAGGGGCATTCCTGGACTACGACTGGGAGGTAACATGGGGGTGGCTAAAGAGACGCACAAAGATGTTGCATCTTATCGGAGTGTTGCTGAAAGCAGTTGCTGAATCGCTCACACAGGAGCCAATACTCAGATGGAGAAACTGCACTTGCCACAGGGTTGGTGTAAGTTTCAATGGTGCGTCTAAAGGTGCACAAATCAAAATGACACAATAGACTGATGCTGACAGTGGGCATCTCAGTACTTGCACATTCGGACACAAGGATGTACAGTACACCAGGGAAGGGCTTTGTAGCAGCATTAGCATAAAGACGCAGTAACTCCAGCACAAGACTCAGCCGCACCGCAATCATAATCAGGCCCCGTGTTATCTCCCTCTTTGTCACTCATTATCTCTTTTCTTCAGTCTCTCTCTGGCTGACACTTTTTAGCTCTTTCCTTCAGTCTCTCTCTCTCTGGCTGACACCCATTAGCTGTTTCCTTCTGTCTCTCTCTCGCTGGCTGACACTCATTAGCTCTTTCCTCAGTCCCCCCCCCCCCCCTCTCTCTCTCTCTCTCTCTCTTCTTCAGTCTTTCTCTCTGGCTGACACTCTTTAGCTTTTACCTTCAGTCTTTCTCTCTGGCTGGCACTGTTTATCACTTTCCTTCAGTCTGTCTCTCTCTCTCTCTCTCTCTCTCTCTCTCTCTGGCTGTCACTTATTAGCTTTTTCATTATCTCTCTCCCTGGCTGTCACTCTTTAGCTCTTTCCTTCAGTCTCTCTCTCTCTCTCTCTCTCCCTCTGACACTCATTAGCTCTTTCCTTCAGTCTCTCTCTCTCTCTCTCTGACTGACAGTCATTAGCTCTTTCCTTCAGTCTCCCTCTCTCTCTGACTGACACTCATTAGCTCTTTCCTTCAGTCTCTCTCTCTCTCTGACTGACACTCATTAGCTCTTTCCTTCAGTCTCTCTCTCTCTCTGACTGACACTCATTAGCTCTTTACTCATCCCCCCCCCCCTCTCTCTCTCTCTCTCTCTCTTTTCTTCAGTCTTTCTCTTTCTCTCTGGCTGACACTCTTTAGCTTTTACCTTCAGTCTTTCTCTCTGGCTGACACTGTTTATCACTTTCCTTCAGTATGTCTCTCTCTCTCTCTCTCTCTCTCTGGCTGTCTATTAGCTTTTTCATTATCTCTCTCCCTGGCTGTCACTCTTTAGCTCTTTCCTTCAGTATCTCTCTCTCTCTCTCTCTCTCTCTCTGACTGACAGTCATTAGCTCTTTCCTTCAGTCTCTCTCTCTCTCTCTGACTGACACTCATTAGCTCTTTCCTTCAGTCTCCCTCTCTCTCTGACTGACAGTCATCAGCTCTTTCCTTCAGTCTCTCTCTCTCTTTCTCTGACTGACACTCATTAGCTCTTTCCTTCAGTCTGTCTCTCTCTCTCTGACTGACACTCATTAGCTCTTTCCTTCAGTCTGTCTCTCTCTCTCTGACTGACACTCTTTAGCTCTTTCCTTCAGTATCTCTCTCTCTCTCTCTCTGACTGACAGTCATTAGCTCTTTCCTTCAGTCTGTCTCTCTCTCTCTGACTGACAGTCATTAGCTCTTTCCTTCAGTCTCTCTCTCTCTCTCTCTGACTGACACTCATTAGCTCTTTCCTTCAGTCTCTCTCTCTCTCTGACTGACACTCATTAGCTCTTTCCTTCAGTCTCCCTCTCTCTCTGACTGACACTCATTAGCTCTTTCCTTCAGTTTCCTTCTCCTTAGTCTCCTCAGTTATGCTCTCTGAGTTGGTCCTCCACCGGCCCCCAGTGTAGCGAGACAGGTAAGGAGAGGGACCTTGGCTGTGTGGACAGTAGGCGACAGGGATAATCATCATCGGCAACCCCACGCTCTGCACACTGTGATTGCAATGGCACAGTGTAGAGTAGTGTGAGGACAGAGGGCCGTCACAGGGATATTTATGAAGATCTACTACTGCAAAGCTTTCAGTTCAGCTACTGGACCCAGAAAGTGTAACTAGCACTACTATTGCCATCTGTGGGGTAAATGTATTATCCACCATTATGAGGGCATGTTATCATCCATTATCAGCGCATGTTATGTGCACCGACAAGGCTTCTCCCCCATGTATTAAAGCGGCGGTGTGAGCAAGGTGAAAGGGGCGCTATGTGCCCCTGTCATTATCGGCACTACTAACTGTAAGATAGCGCGCCGATGTGTGGGGGCAATGTAAGAATGGTAAGTGGCACTGACTATTCTGACACCAGCAGCTATCGATTTTGACAGCTGCAGGTGTCCTTGCCCCATACATAGCCATTCTTACCTGGCTGTGGCTGCAGGCTCTGGACTGCACACGAGAGATCTCGCGATAGTAGCAAGATCTCATGCATGCACACTAGAACCGGCCGGGGGACAGACAAGGCGCATCAGCACTAGGCTGATGCTCTCTGGGGTGCTGACAGGGATAGCCGGATGGGGGAGTGCACTCCAGCAAACAAGATGATTATACATCTTGTTGCTATAGCTTTCTGCTTCACCTCGGTATAGAAGCAAAGTGGAAAGAGAAAAACGACCACGATTAGATCATGGTAATATATTTATCCCTGTGTTCCTTGTCTGTTGATCACTAGGGCTTTCTTGGTGGCAACAGCTGTTCGCAAATGGCTGCTTATTATTGGTGGTTGATAATGCTTCTTCCCTGCCGCAGCAACCTGCACTTTCCCAACCACCAGCTACAATCATTCTGCTATCTGATATATCTTATATCTTAGTTACCTCATTTGGGTACAACCGATCTACACCATGTTGAAGCTATGAGCCTCAGGCCCAAGGGTATAGCTACCATAGGTGCAGGGAGTGCAGGTGCTATGGGGCCCAGAGCCAAGAAGGGCCACCTTCCTGTCACAGTTACACGTGTTTTATAATAATTTTTCACCATTGGGTGGTACAGTACATAGGGACCCTTACAACCTTTTGCATTAGAGTCTACAATATATCTAGTTATATGTGGTATACAATGAACTGGAGGGCATTATAATGGTACATAATATGTACAGGGTCACTGTAATGTGGCACTATATGACGTGGAGGCACTATAGTGTGGTATAATATGAAATGGGGGCACTGTCGGCATAATATGTACCGGGTCACTGTAATGTGGCATAATATGAACTGGAGGCACTGTAAAGTGGCACAGTATGAAGTGGAGACACTATAGTGTGTCATAATATGAACTGGGGGCACTGTAATGTAGCATAATATGTGCTGGGTAACTGTAATGTGGCATAGTATGAACAGGGGGCACTGTATGTCATAATGTGAATTTGGGGTACTGTGTGGCATAGTGTGTACTGTCAGCCCCACAGTGTGACATAATGTGAACTATGGCACTACTATGGGTCAGAAAATGAACTAAGGCACTATTATGGGGCATATAATTAACAACTGCTGTGTAGAGGTGTCTCTCTAGAAGCACTGGGACAGGAGGCCCATCTAAATGTTGCTATGGGCCCACAAATTCTGGCTACACCCCTGCTCAGGACTATGTTACTCTACCCTGCTGGTAGCAGAACTAACAGAAACAAATGGTTCAGTGAGAAGGTGAATTATACCCCTTTACCACCTGTAGCACGGGTCGCAGCCGGGAGCCTGACACGGCTGCAACCCGTGCTACAGCCCCCTTTCCCACAGCGCTCACCCACCCGGCATATTGCCGGGTTGGTGACGCTGCTAGTGACGCTGCTAGTGACGCGGCAGGGGCGGCGCTGGGAGATCACATGATCTCCCAGCGCCGCCCTTCCATACACTGTGAACGGGAGCTGTGTCGCATCGAACGGGTGTCACACCCGTTCAACCCGGCAAGCTACCCGGGAAGGATTCCCGGATCACTTGATCCGGGAATTTGCAGGGGGACCCTTTTCGACTAGGAAAAAACACGGGTAAATGCGCACCCCCGCGCATTTACCTATGTTTTTAAAGCTAGTGGAAAAGGGGTATTATTAGCTTGAGGGGAGTCACAACTTTCCTCAATGTGTACTCCTGAATATGGTGCTAACTCCCAGCACGAGTGGTATTCATGTGACCGGCGGTCAGCAGACCAACGGTCACATGACCTCCCCCAAAATCCCGCCCCCTCACTATCCCGACGGTTGGCATGCCGACCAACAGGGACTATTTCCACTTGTGGGTGTCCACGACACCCATAGAGTAGGAATAGAACCCGTGGCGACCTCAGGTCGCCACCGAGCCAGCAAGAAGCTTGCTGCACTCGCCCCTCCCTGCGTTTGTATGCTGCCGGGATCCTGGCGTCGGTATGCTGACCGGCGGTCAGGAGACCATCGGTCAGCCATACCACACCCTCCCAGCACTGACAGGAGGCAATGGGAAACATTAGAAGCAAAATGCTCAATACTTGGTCAGTAAACTGCGTATAAATGTTATTTTTAAACAAGTTTTTTTTAATATTGCGTTTAGCTTTTACATTTTAAAGTTACACCCACAGAATCAAATCAAACAGAATAAACAGGACCCACAACTAATGTGCATAATTGTAAATTACAATATAAAGATTTAGCATATAGGAAGACAAGATGATAAAGGAAAAGAAGACATCTAAAACAGAGACCCACTTATCATCATAGTGTAAAACAGAGAAAGTGGCACAATGGTGGTCATTCCGAGTTGATCGCTAGCTGCATTAGCTCGCTGTGCAGCTATGATGCAAAAAAAAACCACTTCTGCACATGCGTATGCGGCGCAATGCGCACGCGCGACGTACTATTACAACAAACGATGTAGTTTCACACATGGTCTAGCGAGGCTTTTCAGTCGCACTGCTGGCCGCAGAGTGATTGACATGAAGTGGGCGTTTCTGGGTGTCAACTGACCATTTTCAGGGAGCGTTCGAAAAAACGCAGGCGTGCCAGGAAAAACGCAGGCATGGCTGGCCGAACGCAGGGCGTGTTTGTGAGGTCAAAACAGGAACTGAACAGTCTGAAGTCATCGCAAGCGCTGAGTAGGTATTGAGCTACTCTGAAACTGCACAAAAAAAAACTTTGCCGCAGCTCTGCGATCGTTCGCACTTCTGCTAAGCTAAAATACACTCCCAGTGGGAGGCGGCATAGCGTTTGCACGGCTGCTAAAAACAGCGAGCGAACAACTCAGAATGACCACCAATATTCAGCAGAACAAGTAAGTAAATAGAGCAGCATGTAAAAACGGTACTAGGATAATTACACATCAAACAATCAAAAATGGGCAATTAGTAGGCATCTCTATAGAGAAAGCCTATAGTCATACAAACCCCAGACAGCAGGATAAAAGTGAGATGGGTATCTGAATGCACCATTCAGGTCTACACAACACCAAATCAGGAGAATAAAAGGAGTAAAGCCCCATACACACTAGACAAAAAAGTAAAAGATCTCGCTCAGAAGGGCAAATTGGAGCGAGATCTTTTACAATCTCGTCCAGTGTGTACACTCAATGTCGTTAACGATGTGCGCTCTCGCGCATCGTTGGCAACCCCTCCCTCGCCTGAACATGTACAGTCGAGGGAGGTCCTTATTAACGACAGCCATGCTGTGTGTCGTTCCCCCCCACCAATATCGGCGTCGGCTGGGACTCGTTTAGTGTGTACTGGGCTTAATTAAGTACTGTACCATCTGGATAAACATAGGCTACAGTCTAGAGAGAAGAGCAGCAGATTTCTCTATAGAAAATCTAAATAAACTAAATAATGGATTTCCAGGCACCAGACTAAACCATTCTAAGAATAACACAACCACCATTGGATATTCATAAAACAAAGGTGCACCAGGTCAATAGAAATAACCAAACAAGATAAACATCAGCCAATTACACACCGCCCCCACAGCCCCCACCCTGTATGACCTTTACCCTATTTTAAAACAATTTATAAAAAGATAACCACTCTCAGGCCAGACAAGCATGTGAATCATTAGATGGAAACCAATCAAGACAGTAACAGTGCTGGGCATTGAGGCACAGGACAATGATTGCCACTTTGCCACCCGGCTAATATAAGTGATGTTTTTCTCATCATTTATATGTGAAATCCTACTACTGGTGCTCATTACAGTGCATTTAATGCTGGAATTAAGCTCCTAAATTACACAGCAAGTCTAACCATCATCTCTGTCCTTAATAAGGAAAATTGATCAGAGATGATCAGTGTATTGTAACCGGTAAAGTAATGTGATAACTATTTTTATTATACTTTTTTTGAGCAATAGAGTAGGACCTGCCTTATAGTGGGGTCCCTTGTCGGGGTGTCGGGGGCTGCAGGCTTAAAAGCACAAGAGTGACCTCAATTAACCTCGCGGTTAGTCGCAGACTGCAATTTCCCCCCCATGGACTATAATGGAGGACCGCGATCCTCCATTATAGCCAGTGCGCTCCGCCTGATCAACAGGCCAGGAGCGCACAGCCAATCAGGAGAGCGCTATTACGTGGCGCTCCCTGATTGGCTGTCGAGTCCTCTAGTGACAGCAGCCACAGGGGGTCCCGGCATTCGGGTAAAGGGGATCCATGTGTAAACATGGTTCCCTTTTAGTGGCGTGGGTCGGGTTTTTTTCGGTTTGTTTTTCTTAAACCTGTGGATGGCTACATGGACAGAAGAGGACCGATCTTCACTGGATTATAGGCGAGTATATTGTTGTTTTTTTACAGGTACCCCAATGGATTCTACTAGACAAGGGGACCGATGGGCTCCGTGGGACACTAGGTAAGTATGGGTGAGTGTGTAAGTGTGCATGTATGTGTAAATAAACCTGTACTTTCACAATGTGTGTGTTGTGGTTTTTTTTTGTATTTCTTTTGTTGTGGAACTACAGGTACCAGCAGGCCTGTTAATACTCTGCATGCTGGTACAGTACTTGTTGTTCTCCAAGTACCAGCATGCGGGGAGGCTTGCTGGGACTTGTAGTTCCACAACAAAAGACAATATTCTGTTTTTTACACTTTTAAAGGCCATCAGCCTCCATCCACTGCCCACGGATGGGGGGGACAGCCTCGGGCTTCACCCTTGGGTGCCTAGAGGAGTGAAGCCCTTGATTTAAGGAGTCCCTACTCCACCAGGGAACCCCGGCCAGGGGTTACTAGTTGGTGGGGTAATGCCACGGCTGCAGGGACCAATATAAAAGTGTCCCCCGGCTGTGGCATTATCTCCCTGGCTAGTAGAGCCCGGTGCTGGTTTCAAAAATACTGGGACCCCTACGTCTTTTGTACTCCGTATTTTTGGAACCAGGACCGGTCCAAGAGCCCAGTGCCAGTTGTATAAATACTGGGGAACCCTACTCAATTTCCCCCCGGTATTTTAACAACCAGGACCGGCTCAAAGAGCCTGGGGCTGGTTATACTTAGGAGGGGGGACCCGACGCAATATTTATTTTTAACTCTTTCACACACATTTGCATAGATAAGCATGCACGGATCTCACTGATCTGTGCATGACTATCAAAACACGCCAGCAAATAGCAGGTCTATTTGAAAGCTCCATTTCTGTACGAATTCCATGCTTTCCTGGCAGTGTTTGGCTATTGTCAGCAGTGATTGAGAATACAAATTCTTAGTAAATTCCTGTGTTGTATAAAATAACAGCCACATTTAACCAATGGTCTATTGATTCGTATTTGTGTGGTCGGCAGTGTATCTCAATACGAATAGCCCCAACACTGCCGAGATTTGAGTTAGTAAATTCCCGAGATGACACTTAGAAAAAAAAAAAAAACTGTAATGGAATCGGGACCTTAGTAAATTTCAACAGTGGAGTGCCGCTGATTCTTTCCTAGATATCTATATATATCTATCTATATGATCTATCCAAGTATTCCACAACTTCACTCTCGCACTGTATTGCATATCAATTAAACCTAGACTAGCAGGGTGTCTTTCAACTTTTCACAAATTGGAAAAAAAAAGGAAACACATTTATGAAATGTTGAAAAACACCCTGCTAGTCTAGGTTTAATTTATATGCATTACAATGCGGGAGTGCCGTTGTGGATTACTTGGATAAATGCTCTGCTGAGGTGACTAGCACCCCGCCAATTTATTTTTTATAGATGGAGTGAGCGCCGCTTGTGGGACTGTGTGCATATATATATATATATATATATATATATATATATATATATATATATATATACAGAACATTTTTAGATTTCTGATTACAAAAGAAAGAAACTTTCCATTGCCATTACTGTCACTTGTCAAGTGATTATACACGGTCGAGTCACATTATAATGACCGTAAGTTAATAGCCAAAGTAACCGCCGTGTGCAGCATGGACAGCAGCTATATGGGCTGATCTGTCATTGCAGACACACGTCTGTTAGCCCCAGGTTCATTTTGATGGTGAGCTGCTCCACTGTAGTGTGTTGGTCGTCCCTCACACACCTTTGTAGCCGATGTTCACCTCTTACATCAATGGCACGTGGTGCTCCGCAGTTTCCACGTCAGTTATCCGCAATGGTGCCATTTGTCCAGTCAGGATAAACCTTCACCACAGCAGCACACGGACAGTTCACAAACTGCACTGTGTCAGAAATACTGCCATCCTTGGCCTGAAAGCCGATAATCATCCCTTTTTGCAACTCAAATCAATCGCCTTTTTTACCTATGACAGCAACAAGTGATATGTGTGCAGACGAGGGCCAGACTGGCCCACAAGGCCATTGAAGGGGGTGTGTGTGTGTGTGTGTGTGTGTGTGTGTGTGTGTGTGTGTGTGTGTGTGTGGTTTTGGAATTCCTGGTGGGCCCCACTGCCTGAGGGTCCACCTCCTTACATTATACTGCACAGGACTATTGCTTATATTAGTACATTCCTGTTACTAAACTGGTACTGTATTATGCATGCAATAGCAATTTGTACTCTCTCTCTCATATATATATATATATATATATATATATATATCTATCTATTAAGGGGCCCAGACAATGCACTCCCTGTTGGTTAGCCCAGCTGGAGACACTCCTAAGCATGGGCCCCTACACTGCATTTCCCCAGTGGGCCCATCATACCCCAGTATGACACTAGTGTAGATGGCCTATCACACACACACCAAGCCAGTGCACGACATGTGACATACTTCGTGGGCTAAGCACAGCCAACGTCAAATGTAGGAAGTGGTCATAATAATAATGTGATTCGACCATGTAGCAGATTGAGGGATCTCTGCAAATGACATTCTGATTGCCTCACTCACCTGAACTTCATCCCATTGGAGGGCTGTGACCTTTTGTCCCACCCTTGGTCTCCATGTTGGAAGTGTCACTACAGCTGGAGAGTGAGGCACTTCCAAGGTGGGCTCTGAGGTTGTCTCATCAAATTCTGGCATTTCAGTGACAGGCTCATCTGTGGAGTCAAGAAGCTGAGAATCACAGTTCACCCCATTGTACCCATCGCTGCAAATACACACGTAGCCATCCCCGTGAACACTGCAGTTTCCATGGATGCAGGGCTTCTCTCCGCAGGGGTCTGTAACAAACTGGAAGAGAAGTATAGGAGAGCATTAGTTAGGAAATTAAATCTGCTACTTACTGTACATATGGTTTTATACACTTTTCTCAACTCTATCCTGACTGCATGCCCTTGTTACATTTCTGCAGCATGCTTAACTTGTAATTCTGTTCCGCAACACAAGACAATAAATTAAGTGTAACACCTAAATTCCCTTCATTAGTCCCATATGAATTATAAACCTAATGATATCTCCATTAGTTTCAAGATTTCTTGCAGTAAAGTGCTTAATCTCTGAACTCAGTGACATATTGTAATACATACACATGATATAATCCTTCTTTTTTTAACATATTATGTAACGCATGAAACTCTTAAAGAAATTCCACCCAGGAAATGCTTCTACTGCCTCATAGCACAAAACACAATCACTTTATGACCATGAGGTTTCCCTGTTTTATGACCAAGCCTATATTTTAAGATTGCAGTGCTTTTTTTTTTTCCAGCTATAACATTTATACAATTAGTGCAACACAATTATTTTATCCAAAGTGTAACCAATTGGGATTCCTGAGCGTAAAAACACCAAATATAAGTGGATTGTAAATTAAAGCTTTAAATTTAGTTTGTAGTTTTCACAATGTCTACATATATTAGTAGTAGTAGTAGTAGTAGTAGTAGTAGTAGTAGTAGTAGTAGTAGTAGTAGTAGTAGTTTAACCAGTTGATACCATTTTCTATTCACTGGGTGGAAATGTTCCAGTGAAATCTTCAAAGTGCATGAAAAAACAGCACTGTATTTCAAAGAGAGCAAAGAAAACAATTATGGATTGATTGATTGATCTATCTTTACTTCAGTCATATCACCACTGAAGTAACTGAGCATGGTCTACTCATGTATTCGACAAAACAAACAGGAACAATCTCGCAATACCAATAAAAGATGTGCATTATGGGGGTAATTCCAAGTTGATCGCAGCAGGATTTTTTTTGGCAGTTGGGCAAAACCATGGCCCTCATTCTGAGTTGTTCGCTCGGTAAAAATCTTCGCATCGCAGCGATTTTCCGCTTAATGCGCTTGCGCAATGTCCGCACTGCGACAAGTAAATTTGCTATGCAGTTAGGAATTTTACTCACGGCTTTTTCATCGGTCTGGCGATCGTAATGTGATTGACAGGAAATGGGTGTTACTGGGCGGAAACAGGCCGTTTTATGGGCGTGTGGGAAAAAACGCTACCGTTTCCGGAAAAAACGCAGGAGTGGCTGGAGAAACGGGGGAGTGTCTGGGCGAACGCTGGGAGTGTTTGTGACGTCAAACCAGGAACGACAAGCACTGAACTGATCGCAGATGCCGAGTAAGTCTGGAGCTACTTATACCCCTTTCACATTGCACAAATAACCCGGTACTGACACGGCATATTGCCGTGTCGAACCGGGTCAGTGTGCGATGTGAAAGCACACTGGCCGATTTAGCGGGTCGCCTGACCCGGTAAATCAACCCGGTAAAAAAGAAGGGTTTTACCTGGGTTGATTACCGGGTCAGGTGCGGTGTGAATGGGAGCCGTGTCGATGCGACACGGTTCCCATTCACAAGATAGGGAGAGGCGGCGCTGGAGATGAGCTCATCTCCCGACGCCGCCTCCACCCCCGCCCCTGCTGCTGCTGCGCGCTCCGTTGTTATGGCAACCGACCCGGTATATTGCCGGGTCGGAAAGCCAGCAGCGGAGTGCAAATGCCGGATCCCACCCGGTAAGTACACGTTTGTCTTACCGGGTAGGATCCGGCATTTGCAGTCTGAATGCAGCATCAGAAACTGCTACGAGGTGTGTAATCGCAATATTGCGAATACATCGTTCGCATTTTTAAGATGCTAAGATTCACTCCCAGTAGGCGGCGGCTTAGCGTGAGCAACTCTGCTAAAATCGCTTTGCGAGCGAACAACTCGGAATGACCTCCATCGTTCGCAATTTTAAGATGCTAAGATTCACTCCCAGTAGGCGGCGGCTTAGCATGAGCAAATCTGCTAAAATTCACTTGCGAGCGAACAACTCGGAATAAGGGCCCATGTGCACTGCAGATATAACATGTGCAGAGAGAGTTAGATTTGGGTGGGTTATATTGTTTCTGTGCAGGGTAAATACTGGCTGCTTTATTTTTACACTGCAAATTAGATTGCAGATTGAACACACCACACCAAAATCTAATCTCTCTGCACATGTTATATCTGCCTCCCCTGCAGTGCACATGGGCCCTCATTCCGAGTTGATCGGTCGCAAGGCGAATTTAGCAGAGTTACACACGCTAAGCCGCCGCCTACTGGGAGTGAATCTTAGCTTCTTAAAATTGCGACCGATGTATTCGCAATATTGCGATTACTAACTACTTAGCAGTTTCAGAGTAGCTCCAGACTTACTCTGCCTGTGCGATCAGTTCAGTGCTTGTCGTTCCTGGTTGACGTCACAAACACACCCAGCGTTCGCCCAGGCACTCCCACCGTTTCCCCGGCCACTCCTGCGTTTTTTCCGGAAACGGTAGCGTTTTCAGCCACACGCCCCTGAAACGCCGTGTTTCCGCCCAGTAACACCCATTTCCTGTCAATCACATTACGATCGCCGGAGCGAAGAAAAAGCCGTGAGTAAAAATACTTTCTTCATAGTAAAGTTACTTGGCGCAGTCGCAGTGCGAACTTTGCGCATGCGTACTAAGCGGATTTTCACTGCGATGCGATGAAAAAGAACGAGCGAACAACTCGGAATGAGGGCCCATGGTTTTACCCAATTGCTAACAAAAATCTTGCTGCGATCAACTTGGAATTACCCCCTATGTTCCTAGTTTAGAAGGAAGCCTCTTGTCTATAAGGTACATGGTGGTGACAAGCGGATTATCCAAAGTCATAAGCATTTTTTTTTGTACATCTGACAGGCATTTTATCTGTATCAATACCCAGCATATGTAACAATGACAAGTTTCACGGAAATCTATTCACAATTACAACTGACAAACTAGGCGGCTTTGGAGGACACGTACAATAAAGAACCTGTTAAAGCAACACAACATAGAGTTTCTAAAGAAAGTTCATGACTGTAAAACCCATACCAACTGTGCCAGTGTCACGCAGAACATGTCGTTTTACTAACAAGGTGCCTGTTTATCGTAAAAACAGCTATTACAGCCTGCCTGTAATTCCCCTCATTTCCAAATGTAACTGTGCAGTAATTGGGCAGAAAGAGTACACAGAAGCGATACTATAAACTCTATAGCATAAAGTCTTTGCTGGGACAGTCTCTCATTGAGCTGCTATCCTGGCAAGAGAATATACTCAAATTGCTATTTTACTTCAACTGTTAACCTTTGCAAGAAGCAGTGATAAAAATGCAAGGGATCATAAATAGGCCTCCATTTCACCATTTATACATTTCTTATTTTATACAGTTAGTTTTTAATTATTAATATACCTAAAATTATTATTATTTTTTAGTTTTACTTATTTTTCACCAGGCAGACAGATGGGAGCCATATTCATATCTCCATTGCACGTCAGTAAAGGTAGATTACTTGCAATAATAATTTATCAAAGATGAGGCTCAGAGGAGACCTGGACTGCTTCCCCACTGCCCTCGCATGGCTCTTTCTGAGCAGAAACAGTTTCCACGGTAACCCTAGTGCAGAATTCCACTTCTGCATCAGAAACAGAGCGCCCATGCTGAATGCGGTGTTTAGTCAACACTAAAATAAAAAAACAATAAAATGAGCATTCAAATGGAAAATGCAAAGTCCCTATGAGTGAATCTCACAAGAATCATCTGTTGACTTTATGTGGCTGATCATTTAGCAAACGTAATAATCTTCAGCAAACAGGTCAAGTTGTACCAGTTGTACCTGCGCCTTCTTCTGCGAGCCATGCCCAGTTTCTCTTACGTCCTAGAGGATACTGGGGTTCCATTTAGTACCATGGGGTATAGACGGGTCCACTAGGAGCCATGGGCACTTTAAGAATTTGATAGTGTGCACTGGCTCCTCCCTCTATGCCCCTCCTACCAGACTCAGTTTAGAAAATGTGCCCGGAGGAGACGGTCACGTTTATGGAAGCTCCTGAAGAGTTTTCTGCATTTATTTTATATGTTTGTTATTTTCAGGCAGGGCTGGTTGGCACCAGCCTGCCTGCTTCGTGGGACTTAGGGAAGGGGAACGGCCCAACCTCTTGAAGGGTTAATGGTCCTGTTCCCTGCTGACAGGACACTGAGGTCCTGAGGGAACTATACGGAAGCCCCACCACGGGCAAGCGTACATTCCCGCAGCATGCCGCCACGCCTAACAGAGCCAAAAGAAAGAAGAGTGGTGAGTACTAAGTCGGCGTCCCGACTAGTGGGTCGCCGGCCATTATGGCGGCATGAGGGTACGGAGACGCACGGCTTCTAACTGGGGCAGAATGCGTCTCCAGACACGGTACACAGCTGCATCTCAGTACACTGTACACAGTACCCACACTGGCAAAAATAGCCTTAAAACGGTTTTCTATCCATTTTAAGCACCAGATTACCTAAGCCAGTATAAAAAAGCAAGAAGACCGCGCGCCATGAAATGGGCGGGGCCTTCACTATGAGAGGACCCAGCAGCTCACCAGCGCCATTTTCCCTCTGCAGTGGACACAGACGCTGACTGACAGGGATGCGCAGCTCCTCTGGAGAGACTCCAGATTACCTCAGCTGTACCAGGGGGTCATATCAGGGTGGGAGCGATTCTTAGTGTACTACGTCCCCTATCAGGGTACTTAAGGGGGGTACTCACGGAGAGATCCATGCTTAAAATGTAAGCAATCTGACTAGATAGCCTAGATTTTAAGCACAGATTACTCGTGTGTAGCCCCCTCAGCGATAGAGATACGCTGCCCCGCAGATCGCTATCACTAATGCTAGATTGGCCTGCATGCAGGCCAATCTAGCACGTCGCTCATTTCACCCGCTGGGTGAAATGAGCAGCCCCCCGTCCTCCCCCGCACGCTCAGCACACATCGCGCTGTGCTGAGCGGTTCGCTCAGCACACATCTCTCCCGTGTATATTGGGCTTTAGTCTGCGACCTGGCTAAGCTTGGCATTAGTGATAAGGGCGCGGTGGGGGCTGGCTCCAAATAACCCTGTGTCTCCCTGAAGGGCTCTTTGTGGGATAATTGTGCTTAACATTTTTGTGTGTGTGTGTGTGTGTGCTGTCACATTTACATTATGTCAGGCAAAGAGTGTGTTTCTTGTACAGCGGAGTGTTCCTCTTCACTCAGGGCAGTGCACCTTCCCTGAATAGCGGGGTTGAACTGGATTGGGTTACTTCCATTAAGGGAATGATCTCAAATATTTCTACAAAGCTATCCCGCAATGAGAAAGAAATGCAATACTTAAGACATACTGTGGATGAGTTTATGAATGGAGACTCAGTCCCCAAACCAGCGTCTCAATCCCCTCCCATCTGTCCGCAAAAACGATCTCTGGCCCATATCCTGCAGTATGACTGACGCTGACGGGTCAGACATGGATGAGGGTGAGGTGGATTTGGAGGGGGGGGGGAGCTACTCTGTCAAATCCCTGATAAGGTGTCAGAGGAGTGTGAGGTATCTTATTTTAATATAAAAAAAGAAGACCTGTCACTTTTCCTGCGTCAAAGAAATTGAATACCCTGTTTGAAGAACTGTTGATTAATCCTGATAAGAAATTTCAAATACCTAAAGGTTGCTCTCATCTTTTCCTTTTCCCCTAGAGGATAGGAAAAAATGGGAAAATCCACCGAGAGTGGACGCATCAGTCTCTAGGGTGTTACGTAAATTTGTATTACCTGTCCCTGATGCTGATCGTAAAATTGAGACTACACTCATTGTACACAGCTGCTGGGGTGGCCCAGAGAACTACTATTGCATGTGCGTGGATCACTAAAGCCATTGCTAAATGGTCAGGTAACCTAATTGAGGGGTTAGATTCCTTGTCTAGGGGGGATGTTGTGTTACTCCTGCAGCATATACAGGACTCTGCAAATTTTATGGTGGAGGCCATAAAAGAGATAGGTTTGCTTAATGCACGCACCACCACTATGGCAGTGTCAGCACGCAGAGGCTTGTGGCTACGCCAGTGGACTGCTGATGCGGACTCCAGGAAAGGCGTGGAAGGCCTGCCATTCAGAGGAAAGGCCTTGTTTGGAGACGAACTAGACAAATGGATCTCCAAAGATACTGCGTGTAAGTCTACGTATCTTCCTTCCACTGCTCCCCAGCTAGGAAAACTTATTCAGCTTCAAATTTACAGTCCTTTCGGACAGCCAAGTTTAAGGGAAAATCCAGAGGCGCTTCTACATCTTCCAGAGGTGCAAGAGGTAAACCACGCAAACCAGCAATTGCAGGTGCTCAGGAACAGAGCTCAGGCTCTGCTTCCTCAAAGCCTTCAGCATGACGGTGGACCGCGAGGCCTGGGGGGCTGTCAGGTGGGAGCCCGACTAAAATTCTTCAGTCACATCTGGTCAAGTACGTGCCGGGATCCCAGGGTCATAGATCTTATTTCCCAGGGATACAGACTGGAGTTTCAAGACCTCCCACCTCACAGATTCTTCAAATCAGGCTTATCAGCTTCACAAGAGGCAAGTATAACTTTATAGCAGCCCATCCAAAAACTGGTACAGACTCAAGTCATTGTTCCAGTTCCACCTCATCTGCACAGCAAGGGATACTATTCCAACTTGTTTGTAGTACCGAAACCGGACGGTTCAGTCCGACCAATCCGTAACCTCAAGTCCTTGAATCCGTTCTTAAAAGTGTTCTAGTTCAAGATGGAGTCTCTGAGAGCGGTGATCTCAGGTCTGGAGGAAGGGGAATTCCTTGTGTCTCTGGATATCAAGGATGCGTACCTTCACATTCTGATCTGGCCACCTCATCAGGCTTATCTACGGTTTGCACTACAGGACTGTCACTACCAGTTCCATATGGTCTCTCCACGGCACCGAGGGTATGCACCAAAGTGATGGCAGAGATGATGTTTCTCCTTCGCAAGCAGGGAGTGAACATGATTCCGTACCTGGATGAGCTCCTGATAAAGGAGCCGTCCAGGGAGAGGTTGCTGGACAGAGGTTCCTGGGAATGATACTGGACACGGAGTCGCAGAAAGTGTTCCTTCCGTTGGAAAAGGCATTGGTAATCCAGTCAATGGTTCAGGATGTCCTGAAGCCAACCCGGATATCGGTTCATCTATGCATTTGACTTCTGGGGGAAATGGTGGCCTCTTACGAGGCGCTTCAATATGGAAGGGTTCACGCAAGACCCTTCCAGCTTGATCTGTTGGACAAATGGTCCGGATCGCATCTTCACATGCACCAGAGGATCCGTCTGTCGCCAAAAGCCAGTATCTCCCTTCTGTGGCCACTACAGATGTCTCACCTCATCGAGGGTCGGAGGTTCGGAATTCAGGACTGGATCTTGTTAACCACGGACGCAAACCTCAGAGGTTGGGGAGCAGTCATCCAGGTGGTGCAGTGTCAAGGAGGATGGTCAAGTCAGGAAGTCACCCTTCCAATCAACAGTCTGGAACTTAGGGCCAATGGGCCATATACAACGCCCTTCTGCAGGCCTATTATCTTCTTCAGGATCGGCCCATTCAGGTCCAGTCGGACAATGTGACGGCAGTGACGTACATAAACCGACAGGGCGGAATGAAAAGCAGAGCAGCAATGTCAGAGGTGTCAAGAATTCTCCTCTGGGAAGAATAAAAAACGCTGTGGCGTTGTCGGCGGTCTTCATTCCAGGAGTTGACAACTGGGAAGCAGACTTCCTCAGCAGACACGACCTGCACCCGGGGGAGTGGGGCCTTCCCCCGGAAGTGTTCAGGTGCTTGACACATCGGTGGGGATATCCACTCATCGACATGATGGCCTCTCGTTTCAACAAGAAGCTCAAGCTGTATTGTTTGTTAAGTTCAGCTTCCTGGTTGCATTAAAACAAGATATCCGCTATGGACGCAAAGTGTCTTAGCCTGCACAATGGACGCACAAAGGACGCCACGTGTGGTTCACTACACTAAACCCAATAGAAGGTTAATGCGACACCAATTGTAGTTATTAATGTTGTGGTCCAACGCATCAACAGTTTGTTTACTAATTCAAGCAAAGGTAAAACAATACAATGAAAGCTACAGCCAATACATACATACGCATGCGCTCCTGGATCCAGGTCTCAGTTGTCTAGCAAGATGACCTCTGAGAAAGGTGACTGAAACCTGGGCCAGGTGCGTGTCTTTTTATACAATGTTCCAAAAACAGTACAATGTGGAATGTAAGATCTTCTTCCATTGGTCCAGGGGCGGGACATATACAGTACACCGTGGGTCATTGGTCAGTTCGAACACTGGGCGATGCATAATCTTGGGATGTGATTACAGTTGTTTACCTCTGGGCTCCCACCTAAAGACCAGTTCAAACTGACCACAGTATCATACAGGAATATACATGAATCCGGCATCACTAATAACTTGTTGCCGCAATATGTGACAATATCCTCACAACTACCGGATTACTACTTATGTGTGACCCTGAACAATTTGATCCCACACATGGTGGCCTTATGCAGTCCCCTCCCTGTACTATACGCATGGCTGGATATCTAATTAAACAATACCTTCATATTTATATACTGTATATAAACAGTTGACCAGCTGTGTAAAGACTATGTGTAACTCATTGTGTAAGAGACAGATCAGTACTGTGTAAGCCACAAAGCCAGAATACATAATATATTTGACATATCACTATTAATTCAAATATCAATTTCTGGTCTGTATTACTGTATATTGAATACAACTTTTGGTCGCATGGCTTAGAGCACTTAAAATGCACACAAGATTCTGGTATGTGCAGGGGTATGTTAAAAATGCAGAGTTAGAGCACACATTCCGGAATCTGCATATCCTTAGCAATTGTATGGTCTCTGGCTTCTTGTTTGTTATACTGCAGTTCAGAGACAATGACAGCACAGGATCAACTAAATCACCACCAAGTCCCAATTGTTCATGCTAACAATTGAGCAAACAACGGTATTTACACATCCAATCAGTCAAAGGTCTATCTTCCATGAATAAAGGAATACCACATTTTATGACACCATGCCTGTTTGGACAGAACAATCGGATATGTTTTAGGACACTGTTAAATTTGTATTTCTGGCTGTTCTCTTTCGCTGGGTCCTAATTTGATCACATTTGGGTGTATATTTTCTGTAAGTAAGAAATATTTGCTATGTGTTACAGTATGATATTAACAAATGCGTCTTCTACCGTAATGTGCACAGTAACTCGCAGTTACGGTCATTCGCGCCCTACTGTATTACCTATAACATGCGTATTTGACGCGTCCATTAGTAAATGCCATTGTGTATTCTAAATATCGAAATATGCAATTTGACTTTGACATGTTCCAGGTCGAAAGACCCACAGACAGTGGCGGTGGATGCTCTGACGACTCCATGGGTCTATCAGATGGTGTACATGTTTCCTCCACTTCCTCTGATCCCAAGAATTCTGAAAAGAATAAAAAGGGAAAAGGTTCAAGCAATTTTCATTGTTCCGGACTGGCCAAGAAGGGCCTGGTACGCGGACCTCCTGGAGATGCTCTTCGAAGATCCGTGGCCTCTACCTCTTTGCGAGGATCTTCTGCAACAGGGCCCATTCATCTATTAGGACTTACCACAGCTACGTTTGACGGCATGGAAGTTGAACAGCAGATTCTAGCCAGAAGAGGGATCCCTAATAAAGTTATCCTGACTATGATCCAAGCCAGGAAGGTGGTAACGTCTAAACATTACCACCGTATTTGGAAGAAATACGTCTCTTGGTGTGAGAGCAGAAAATATTCTGCTCTGGAATTTCACTTGGGACGTTTCCTGCTTTTTCTGCAGGCAGGTGTGGATGTGGGTCTACGTCTGGGCTCCATAAAAGTCTAGATTCCAGCCTTGTCCATTTTCTTTCAAAAACAATTGGCTTTTCTTTATGAGGTCCAGACCTTTTTGAAAGGTGTTCTGCGCATCCAACCTCCTTTTGTGCCTCCCACAGCACCTTGGGATCTCAATTTGGTGCTGCAGTTCCTCCAATCGGACTGGTTTGAACCGTTACAGGAGGTTGACGTAAAATATCTTACATGGAAAACCGTCACATTATTGGCCTTGGCTTCAGCAAGATGTGTGTGTCGGAGCTAGGGGCATTGTCTCACAAGAGTCCCTACTTAATTTTTCATGAGGACAAAGCTGAACATCAACCAACCTGAAGGATGCAATCGCAATTTGATTGACAGGCGGTGGGCATTCGGTGGTGGCAACGCAGCATTGGGGGGAGGTGCACCAGGAAATGCGGGCGTGTCATGGCCGTTTTCAGGGCTGGGTCGATGATGTCACCTGCGTTTCCTGCAATAAGAAATAGGAAAACGCAGCCTGGCTGCATATGCAGGGGGGCTTCCACTAACTGTTGATTTCTGCGATGCAATCGCAATTGGATTGCGACTGCATCGCTGGGCAGCACTTAACATACTGGGGGGGCCCCAGCATGTGCTTGTAAGCTGAAAGAGGGCCAGTGTACAGTACCACACTGAGTGCATGCATAGATATAAAAGAGTATCTTGACAAGATGTTGTTTATATCTGAGCAACTGCCATCTGTTGGAGTCCTAGTAGATGACAAGGACGTCACAATGGCCTAAAGTTGTGCAACTAAAGGGCCCCATACACTAGACCGATAATGCCCGATTTTAGCCCAATTCGGGCATATTATCCGATCCGATGCGCGTTCCCGTGTGCATCGGATCCCCCTAGATCCGACATATCACGAGGGCTGCACTCGTTACATGTCGGTTCCCGCAGTAAATGGATGGGAAAGTAAAAGATACATCGTATGCAAAAAAAAACTGCATACGATATATCTAATACTATCCTGCCAACGGGGAGGCTTCCGAGAGGTTGGAGGAAATCTTATATGACATGACGGACCGTCATGTCGTATAAGTGTATGGGGCCCTTTAGCTATCAACATAGAGCATGAGGGCTAAACTGCTGCAGTCCGAGGAATGCATACAAGTTAAAACAAATGCTGGGAGTTCTGCATTACTCACAAAGAATATCAAGCCCAGAAGGCCCAAGCACAAGTGTTTTGTAAGTCACAAGGTGGGACTTAAGGCCTCTAAATACAAACTGAAAGATGTACAGATGTGTCCTCATTCATCTTGCCTCAATACGCCATGCAGCAAGTGATGCATGGCGTAATTAAGCCAGCAGCTCCCGGGCAGCCGGCTTAATATTGGGCGTCCTTTTTTTGAGTATAATTCGCATTGCTATGTGACTAGGACCCAGAAGCAGCTTATGCTGATTAAAAAAATATGCAGCATGCCTATATTCTGTGTTCGACTGCAGCTGTATCTGCACTACGTATTACATTACAGTGATTACCAGGAAAACAATGTAATATAGTATTTCATATGCAGATACAGTCGAATAGCAATGTGACTTAGACGCATTTAAATGAAAAAAGTTGCACATAAAGACACTCAGCGCTACCAAGTCACACCATGGTATGGCATGACTAGAAGGGCTTTTGAAAGTGATAGCAGTAAGGATGTAGGAGAACATATCTGTAAGTGGTACACAGCAAAAGAAGCATGACAAGAGAAACAACAAAAATAGAAGAGAGCTCCTCCGAAGGTAGTTAAAGCCTGAAGTGGGACGGACATTGCATGCCTGTCACATGAGGATGGAGGAATTTGTGCCCGCCACAATCAATCAGGATGGCTTTGCCCCTCCATTCTGCATGAGAGATGCCGCCAAGTAGGTGGCTGGTTGAAGTGCTGACCTTCTCGCTGCAGCTTGTTGATAGGATCCCACAAAGGAGGATCATGATGCACAGTAAAAATGTTTGTCTGCTGAAATAGATGTTGCAAGTTTCATGCATAATGCTTGTTGAGTCCTCTAATAAGCAGAGTGTGGCTTTCTTCACTGTTTTGTCTGCATCTGGCTGCTTCCTTTTCTGCCTGGGGTGGGAAGCTGTACTGTGAGGAATAATGTGCATTTGGATCTTGCTGTGTGGCATAATATGAAATAGGGTTCTATTGTCTGGTATACTATGCATTTAGGCTCTATTGTGTGGCATAAAGCGAATGTTGATCCTACTGTGTGGCATATGTATTGGGTCCTACTGTGTGGCATAATATGTATTTGGGCCCTACTGTGTGGCATAATGTGAATTTGGGTCCTACTGTGTGGCATAATATGTATTTGGGTCCTACTGTGTGGCATAATGTGAATTTGAAGCAGGTATGGGCATGTGACAGAATCTGATGACCATTGAATAGGCATATGTGGTTGTCTGATGGCATGTGGGGAGGTTGAGGGGCATTGAATGGTCATGTGTGGTGGTCTATTCAAGTTTTCATATATTTTGGTAGCGGATGATGGTCTGGTTCCTAAACTTTTAAGCTTGCTCCTAGATTTTACAAATATGTAACCTTTAAGGTGCATACATATGGTGAGATTTTGACTATCTTCGATTTTTACTGTGATTTCCCCTGAACTCCCATGAGCCCTGAACCACCGATGCGGACTATCTTTCCTTGAGATTTTGACTATGTGAGATTTTGACTAAGTGCCAGTTTTGACTATACTATGTACTTGGTCATCAGTCTGACCAAGTCGACAGTTTAATGTTGACACTGTAGTGTCAACATTGTGAATGGGGACATGGATACTGTCAACCATGTAACAGGGGTTCATGTTTAACAAGAACAATGGTGCTGCAGGTAAAGCTGTCTGTCCTATCACTTTCACCATCTCAGGATGGCGTTAGTAAGAGATCTCTACTAGGGAAAAAACTTTATTACTAAAATTCTATTAAAATAACGGTTTTGTTTTCTATTTTTTAAACATTTTTATATATTCTTTTAATATTATTCTTATTTATTTTTTTGAGCTGGAAAACATGAGTGGACTGGCGATGCGGTAAAAACTCTCTTATCACTGCCAACAAGTATTGCCAGGAAACTGCGTAGCATTTATCCACCCCGACAATGGGGGTAATTCCAAGTTGATCGCAGCAGGAAATTTTTTAGCAGTTGGGCAAAACCATGTGCACTGCAGGGGGGGCAGATATAACATGTGCAGAGAGAGTTAGATTTGGGTGGGTTATTTTGTTTCTGTGCAGGGTAAATACTGGCTGCTTTATTTTTACACTGCAATTTAGATTGCAGATTGAACTCACCACACCCAAATCTAACTCTCTCTGCACATGTTATATCTGCCCCCCCCTGCAGTGCACATGGTTTTGCCCAACTGCTAAAAAATTTCCTGCTGCGATCAACTTGGAATCACCCCCAATATTTTAAATAAGACAAAAAAAGATTTTCTACTGTGCAATGAATACATAATTATTTGGACCTTGCCGCAAGTCTTTTTCAGTTAAGAGATTCAGTGAAAAATGCAATTTCATAAGGAAAGCCTAAACCTTTCCATAGAATCGTCTGTACACAGTGGCTGCATTCGGGTGGTCTGCGCATGCGCACCAGCCGCAGTGCGCGACCCTACACCCTCCTGGAAGGATACGGGCACAAGATGATTGACAGCAGCGGCATGGGGGGGGGGGTGGATTTGCGGTGACACAGCGTTTTGCGGGCGAATGAGGGTGTTCCACAAGCATTTTCGGGGCGGCTTCATGGAGTCACACACAGATGCTCCGATTAAAAAATGGTGGCTGGCCGCATCAGCAAACCACGCAGCGGAAGGATGCAGCCACATTGTGATTAACAGCAATGGGCGTTCGTGGAGCGGTGATCCGGCATTGGGGAGATGGGGGGCGTGGCGGATCAAACAGCGGAGCATTTTCAGGGCAGCTGCGTGACGTCATTCGCAGCCACTCCAATTAAAAAAATGGCGGTGGGCCTCCTGCTAGGGGTCAACCTTAATTTGATGCATCCACAATTTAATTGCAGATGCATCGTGAGGCGGCGCTCTCACATGCTGGTGGCCTTGCCCTGTGCTGGGCGGCCCCCAGCATGTGAGATGGACGCAGATCCACCTCTGAATAAGGTCCAAGGTCCTTAAGACCTTATTCAGCTTCAGTTTTGCTAAAAAAGTAAAACACACTCGCATGTTGGGGGCGACCCAGCACAGGGCAAGGACGCATAGCATGTGAAGGGCTGCCACGCACTGCATTTCCGCACGCTGCGCGATCATCGGGCTTTACAGGTAGCCCCCTGCATACTCACACAGGCTATGTACGCAAGCCCATCGGCGCCATCTTTCCCGTCATAGTGGCCAAACCCACCAGGGTTTGCGCCGCCATGCCCCGCAGCGCCGCCATCCCAACACGCGCCACTGTCCTGCTGTGCATGCGGACAATAATCGGCTGATCTGCGCTTTCGCAGCATTGCAATTGAAGCTGAATAAGGTCCTTATTAAGCACTATATAAACATTTTCATGTATATCATTGATCTCTCTAATGCTTGACTTTGATATACCTATAAATGTCACATTGTGATTTTACTTGCCATTTAAAAGAGTTTCTAAATTCCTTTTTTGTTAATCTTATTGATAGTCGTTCTGCGAAGCCCTTGAAGCACTGAAAATGTTATGAGAACTGCAAAGATTTACTCTTCCGCATAACCTGGGAAAAACCTGTATTGCTGGCATAGGAATAGTAAGGAGAATGCTGCAAATGGTTAAGCATTTCTTTCAAAAATAATGGGAGGATGGAGACTATCTAGCTTGCAGGAGAAAGCAGTCTGTATGAAAGACGTTCGTCATTCTCATGAGCACCCTTCCTTCCCTTACACCAATATACCTCCTCTTCCTAATGACTAACATAAATTGTGTCACTACTCCCCATCCAGCTGGAAATCGCAAAGGAGGTTTTTACTTGTATCTGAAACAAATTGCCTCAATCGTCTTCATCCCTTGTACCCCATCCTCCATGGCCGCGAGTTCTCTCACATCTCAGTGTACAGTAACGTTCTTTCTTGTTTCTGCGTGTGTCTAGAGATAGAGACACAAAGCATTGATGCTTAATTTTGATATAGAAACTATACGCTGCAGAGTTTGAAAGCTATACGGCTTTTTTTTCTATTAAAAGGCTGAGAGATATAAACAGTCATTTGTGTTACTGGAATATATGTTTTTCTCATACGTCCTAGAGGATGCTGGGGTCCATTTCATGACCATGGGGTATAGACGGTTCCACAGGAGCCATGGGCACTTTAAGACTTTTCAAGGGTGTGAACTGGCTCCTCCCTCTATGCCCCTCCTCCAGACCTCAGTTTTAGAAATGTGCCCAGGCAGACTGGATGCACTCTGAGGAGCTCTACTGAGTTTCTCTGAAAAGACATGTTAGTTTTTTATTTTCAGGGAGAACTGCTGGCATCAGACTCCCTGCTTCGTGGGACTGAGGGGGCAGAAGTAGGAACCAACTTCCTAAAGAGTTTCATGGCTCTGTTTCTGGCTGACAGGACACCATTAGCTCCTGGAGGGAACTGAATGCTAGCCGTGCCGAGATGCTCACTCCCACAGCACGCCGTCACCCCCCTCACAGAGCCAGAAGTCAGAAGACAGGTGAGTGTTAGAAGACAGATCTTCAATCAAGAAAGTGATGGCTAAAGGTACCGCGTGGCTGCCGGGGGCGCAGCGCGCCATGTTGCCCACACATACACAGGCACTGCAGGGTGCAGGGCGCGGGGCGCCCTGGGCAGCATGAAACTTATGGAAACTGGCATAAATAAGGGGCATAAGTTGCTGAGGCACAGTCCTACCCCCACCAGTATAAAAACTTACCTCAGAAACACACCATTGAAGAGTGGAGCTTCCTCCTCAGTCAGCCAGCACACTGCTCAGCGCCATTTTCTCTCTCTCCTCAGGCTGCAGAGACAACGCTGGTCCTCCTCCACTACTGAACAAGTATCAAGGTGCAAAACAGGGGGGGCCACAGTGAATTTGGTGCTATATAATTGTGTGATTAGCATTATAAAAGCGCTGCATGTCAGTGGGCATTTTGTGTTCACAGACATTGTATTACTGGCGCTGGGTTGTGAACTGGCAAATCCTATCTGTTTCCCTCTGACAGATTTTACTGTGGGTCTGTCCCCTATAAGTCCCGGAGTGTCTGTGGTGTGATTGAGCACGTGTGTGACATGTCTGTGGCAGGGAATATCTTCCTCTGTGGACGACATGTTAGAGAAACAGAGGCGTAATATGACACCAAGAGCCTGACTGGGTGAAAGGTTACATGATAGTGTGAATCACTACTAAATCTCATACAGAAAACTGAATATAATCTGTTGAAGAAGTGGTTTTTAATAGTTCTGCCTTTCATCCACAGGGACCCCTCTGGGTCACATACAAATTTGCAAGTACAAACTGATACTGACACGGACTCTATTTCCTGTGTCGACACTAGTGATTCCAGGGGAATAGGTCCTAAATTAGCAAAAAAGCATTCAAAACATGTTTTAGCTATAAAGGTGGTGTTAGAAGTTACGAAGCCCCCCTCTTTTACCACAAGGAGAGGGTTTACTTTAGTAAAGAAGTAATGTAATTTTCCCTCCACCTCAGGAACAGTCTCTTGGAGGAAGTCTGATTTAACCTGAAAAGAAATTTCAGATTCCCAAAAGGAATTCAGGCAGCTTACCTTTTTCCAAAAGGTGGGAGTCACCCCGCATTTTAGACAGGGCCTTGTCATAAAAGAGAAAAGGTGTTTCTCCCTGCGCCTGGAATGGCTTCACTTAAGGAGCCGACAGTAGTAAGTGAGTAAGGTGATCTATTGATGTGGCCAATTGGACACTACTCAGGCCTACCCTTGTCTGTGCGTGGGTGAGTAGTGCTATTGAGAAGTGGTCAGAAAACTTGTCATTAGACATTGACACAATAGATGGAGACGAGATACTCCTAACGTTAGGTCATATCAAAGACGCTGCTGCGTACGTACTAGAAACCATGAAATATATTGGTCTCTTGGGATCAAGAACCGCTACCATAGCAGTATCGGCTCGGAGGGCGTTATGGATTCGCCAGTGGTATGCTGATGCAGATTCCAAAAGAAATATGGAGGCTCTCCCATATAAAGGTGAGGCCTTGTTTGGTGATGGGCTGGATGCGTTAGTCTCGGCGGCTACCGCAGGTAAGTCGACATTCTTGCCTTATGCTCCTACACCGGCGAAAAAGACACATCACTCTCACATGCAGTCCTTTCGGCCCAACAAATACAAAAAGGCCTTTTTTGCAGGTAGGGGAATGGGAAAAAGGAAGAAACCTGCAGCGTCTACCGGATCGCAGGAGCAGAAGTCCACCCCTGCTTCTGCCAAATCTGCAGCATGACGTTGGGGCTCCCTTGCAGGAGTCCGCTCGGGTGGGAGCACGTCTGAAACTTTTCAGTCAAATCTGGATTCAATCTGGCCTGGACCCATGGGTCTTACAAATAGTGTCCCATGGGTACAAACTAGAGTTTCAAGACGTCCCCCCATTCCGATTTTTCAAAATCGACCTTGCCAGCGTCTCTTCCAGAAAGAGAGGCAGCAACAACGGCAATTCAAAAATTATGTCAGGATCAGGTCATTGTCCTGGTACGCTTGTACAGCAAGGAGAAGGTTTTTATTCAAGCCTCTTCGTAGTTCCGAAGCCGGACGGCTCGTTCAGACCGATTTTAAACCTGAAAAATCTGAATCTGGAATTCCTGAGGGTAGTGATTTCCAGTCTGGAGGAGGGGGACTTCATGGTGTCAGTAGACAAAGGATGCTTACTTGCATGTTGCCATTTATCCTCCTCACCAAGCTTATCTGAGATTCGCAGTACAGGATTGCCGTTACCAGTTCCAGACGTTGCCGTTCGGACTCTCCACGGCACAGAGGGTATTCACCAAGGTGATGGAGGAGATGATGGTCCTCCTTCGTCAAAAAGGAGTCAATATAATCCTTATCTGGATGATCTCCAGATAAAAGCGAGATCCAGGGAACAGTTGGTGCAGAACATCGCACTCTCCCTGTCAATACTCCAACAACACGGTTGGATCATGAATTTTCCAAAGTCGCAATTGGAACCAACGACAAGATTGTCCTTTTTCAGGGATGATTCTGGACACAGAAGTACGGAGAGTGTTTCTTCCAGTGGAAAAGGCTCTGGAAATCCAGAAAATGGTCAAACAAATATTGAAACCAACAAGCGTGTCGGTCCATCAATGCATTCGGTTGTTGGGGAAAATGGTAGCGGTCTACGAGGCCATACAGTTTGGCCGGTTTCATGCCAGAGTATTCCAGTGGGACCTGTAGGACAAGTGTTCCGGATCCCACCTACACAAGCACCGGAATAATCCTGTCCCCCAAAGCCAGGATTTCGCTCCCGTGGTGGCTACACAGTTCTCACCTACTAGAGGGACGCAGGTTTGGGATTCACGACTGGGTCCTAATAACCACGGATGCAAGTCTCCGAGGCTGGGGAGCTGTCACACTGGGGGAAAGCTTCCACGGAAAATAGTCAAGTCAGGAAGCCTGCCTTCACATAAACGTTCTGGACTTGAGAGCCATTTACAACGGCCTTCAACAAGCGGTACATCTTCTTCAAGATCATCCCGTGCAGATCCAGTCGGACAATGTAACAGCAGTCGCGTACATAAACAGGCAAGGCGGAACGAAAAGCAGAGCAGCAATGGCAGAGGTGACAAGGATTCTCCTCTGGGCAGAAAGACATGTAAGAGCTCTGTCAGCAATTTTCATTTCGGGAGTGGACAACTGGGAAGCAGACTTCCTCAGCAGACACGATCTCTATCCAGGAGAGTGGGGCCTCCACCAAGAAGTCTTTGCAGGGGTGACAAGTCTTTGGGGAGTTCCTCAAGTAGACATGATGGCATCTCGATTAAACAAGAAGCTTCAGAGATATTGTTCCAGGTCGAGAGACCCTCAAGCAATAGCAGTGGATGCACTGGTGATCCAGTGGGTGTTTCGGTCGGTATATGATTTCCCTCCACTTCCACTGATTCCAAAAGTTCTCAAAATAATAAGAAGAACAACAGTTCGAGCAATCTTCATTGCCCCAGACTGGCCACGGAGGGCTTGGTATCCAGATCTTCAGGAGTTGCTCATAGAAGATCCTCGGCCTCTTCCTCCTCGAGAGGACCTTCTACAGCAGGGGCTGTGTGTGTATCAAGACCTGCCGCGGCTACGTTTGACGGCATGGCTGTTGAGTGCCGGATCCTAGCCCGAAAGGGTATTCCCAAGGAAGTCATCCCCACTCTTATTCAGGCCAGGAAAGGAGTAACGTCTAAACATTACCACCGCATTGGAGAAAATATGTGTCTTGGTGTGAATCCAAGAAGGCTCCTACGGAAGAGTTTGAGTTGGGATGTTTTCTCCATTTTCTGCAGGCTGGTGTGGATGCGGGCCTTAGATTGGGGTCAATCAAGGTCCAGATTTCGGCCATATCAGTTTTCTTTCAAAAACAATTGGCCTGCTTTCCATAAGTTCAGACGTTCGTGAAAGGGGTTGTACACATCCAGCCTACATCTGTGCCTCCAGTGGCACCATGGGACCTTAATGTGGTGTTGCAGATTCTTCAATCAGATTGGTTTGAACCTCTGCAGGAGATAGAATTGAAGTTTCTCACTTGGAAAGTGGTGATGCTTTTGGCTTTGGCATCCGCAAGGCGGGTGTCTGAGTTGGGGGCCTTGTCTCACAAGAGCCCTTACCTGATCTTCCATGAAGATAGGGCAGAGTTGAGAACTCGCCAACAATTTCTTCCAAATGTGGTTTCGTCCTTCCACATAAACCAACCTATTGTGATGCCAGTAGCTACTGACACTTTCACTGAGTCAAAGTCTCTAGATGTGGTTAGAGCGTTGAAGATTTATGTTGCAAGAACAGCTTGGTTACGGAAAACAGAGGCTCTGTTTTCCTGTATGCTCCCAGCAAAATTGTGTGTCCTGCTTCTAAGCAGACTATTGCACGCTGGATCAGAGGAACGATTCAGCATGCTCATTCTACGGCTGGATTGCCGTTACCTATGTCGGTGAAGGCCCATTCTACTAGGAAGATGGGCTCATCCTGGGCGGCTGCCCGGGGGGTCTCGGCATTGCAACTTTGCCGAGCAGCTACTTGGTCAGGGTCAAACACCTTTGCTACATTTTATAAGTTTGACACTTTGGCCGATGAGGACCTCAAGTTTGGTCAATCGGTGCTGCAGGGTCATCCGCACTCTCCCGCCCGTAGTGGAGCTTTGGTATAAACCCCATGGTCATGAAATGGACCCCAGCATCCTCTAGGACGTATGAGAAAACAGGATTTTTTTACCTACCGGTAAATCCTTTTCTCCTAGTCCGTAGAGGATGCTGGGCGCCCGACCCAGTGCGTACTTTACCTGCAGTTTTGTTCAGTTAGTTACACAAGTGTGTTACATTTGTTTTCAGCATGTTGCTGTAAATGGTTCATGCCTGTTGGCGTGTGTTATGTTGAATGCCATGTTGTGCGGCATGGTTGAGGTGTGAGCTGGTATGAATCTCACCATTAGTATAAAAGTAAATCCTTTCCTCGAAATGTCCGTCTCCCTGGGCACAGTTCCTATAACTGAGGTCTGGAGGAGGGGCATAGAGGGAGGAGCCAGTTCACACCCTTGAAAAGTCTTAAAGTGCCCATGGCTCCTGCGGAACCGTCTATACCCCATGGTCATGAAATGGACCCAGCATCCTCTGCGGACTAGGAGAAAAGAATTTACCGGTAGGTAAAAAAATCCTGTTTTTTTCTCACCCTGGGGGCCTATTTATCAAGGTATTTTTGCTCCAATATTTAAGTAACAGGTCCCTCCTCAGATATCTATTATATCTACACTGGTACAGCAACAAAAATCTTGGGGCCCAACAAACTCATGTTTTTAGGGCACCTTTTCCTCCCTGGTAGGTTCACAGCGGTGGCCATTGGCTCATCTCTCCTGTGTCTCTCCAGCCGCATCCCGACTTGTCACCTAGCCTTATGCCCCATATCTCTCCAGCCTCTTCCTCGTCTGTGTCTTTCCAGCACCATCCCTGCCTAACTCTGCTATATCTCTATAGCACTATTTTTGTGTCTCCAGCCTCATCCTCCACCTCCCCCATGTCACTCCATCTCCAGCCATTGGCTCGTCTCCTGTGTCTCTCCTCCAACCCATGTATCTCATCCTCATCACCCATTGTGTCACTCAGCCTCATCCCCTGTGTCTCTCAGCCACATCTCCATCCTATATCCTCATCCTCCCCATGTCTTTCAGTCTCATCACCCTCTGTGTCTATCAGCCTCATCCGCCCTTATCCCCCCCTATATCTCCCAGCCTCATTCCCCTGTGTCTCTCAACATCCCCCCCCTTGTGTCTGTTTCACTCGCCATTTCAAGCAAGAGTATATTCACAGAGGAGTCAGGCTGTACTGCAGAGTATAGTCACAGGGAGTCAGGCTGTACCGCAGAGCATAACACAGGAGAGTCTCTAGTGAAGCTGAAGACTGGAATCACTGAAAAGACAAGTGAAGCACTGACAATTTCCTGGGTGCTGGGACAGGATATTTATACCTACTGGTGAACAGGCATTGGCTGACAATTTGACACAGGCACCAGCAGCGCTGCGGATTGGTAAGAAGAATGACATGTGACTTTATCCAACATGGCTGCGCCCATGACAGAGTTTGAAGGGGAGAGAACTATGTGCCAAACAACAATGGCAGCGGAGGCCACGGCAGCAGAAGACTCCACGCTCTCCTACACACGCACAGCGGCCACAGGGATGACGGCGGCGGCCGCGGCTCACAGAGGACGCCACCCTATGTCTCTCAGCCGCACCGCCCTGTGTCTCTCAGTCTCACCCCCCTTGTGTCTTTTAGACTCAAACCCTCCTGCCAATGTCAATCCATCTCCAGCCATTAGCTCATCTCTCTTGTGTCTCTAAGCCTCACCCACTGTGTCTTTCAGCCTCATCATCCCTGTGTCTCTGAGCCTCACCCCCCTTGTGTCTTTTAGCACCACCACCCCCCTATAGCAATCCATCTCAAGCCATTGGTTCATCTACCTTGTGTCTCTCAGCCTCATCCCTGTGTCTCTTAACCTCATCCTCCCCATGTCTCTCAGCCTTTGTGCCTATCATCCTTATCCCTCCCTTGTATCTTTTGGTCCTTATTGCCCCTATGTCTCTGAGTCTCATCCCCCTGTATCTCTCAGCCTCACCCACCCTTGTGTCTTTTAGGCTCAAAACCCCCCCAATGTCAATCCATCTCCAGCCATTAGCTCATCTCCCTTGTGTTTCTCAGCCTCACCCCTTGTGTCTTTCAGCCTCATCATCCCTGTGTCTCCGAGCCTCACCCCCCCTGTGTCTTTTAGTCGTGCCCCTCCCCCCCCCCCCATAGCAATTCATCTCTCGCCATTGGCTCATCTCTGTCACAACTGAGGGCTGGTGTTGGTAGCGGGAAGCCTCAGTTGTAGGGGCTGACGGGTACTTAAACTTAGGAGGTGAGATGGGACTCCTAGACATGCGCAGGGGCTGCAGCACCAATGCCCGAAGGCGTGACCACGACAACTGGAGGTGACTTTAAGGTTTTTATTAAATAATAAAAGTCATGAAAAGTGCAACAAAACAACCATCAAGAGAGTCTCTGGATTCCTACTGGTTTGAGACCAGTAACTTAGGAATTAGTTTAAGATGTTTAATGATGCTTGAGATCGTTAGTGAAATATTAGAGTGATGCTAGAGATCGCAGGAACAGCACTTAGCTGTAATGTTGAATACTGAGAACAATGTGAACAGAGTTCCGCTGGAGAAAAGCTACTGGTAGCCAAAGCATATACTCTGCCAACGCAGGGTGCAATAGCAGGAAAGTCAGGCTGCACCACTGAGGGTTATCACAGGAGAAGCAGGCTGCACCAAGAGAGTTATCACAGGAGAAGCAGACTGCACCACAGAGTATATTCACAGAGGAGTCAGGCTGTACTGCAGAGTATAGTCACAGGGAAGTCAGGCTGTACCGCAGAGCATAACACAGGAGAGTCGCTAGTGAAGTTGAAGACTGGAATCACTGAAAAGACAAGTGAAGCACTGACAATTTCCTGGGTGCTGGGACAGGATATTTATACCTGCTGGTGAACAGGCATTGGCTGACAATTTGACACAGGCACCAGCAGCGCTGCGGATTGGTAAGAAGAATGACATGTGTGACATGTGACTTTATCCAACATGGCTGCGCCCATGACAGAGTTTGAAGGGGAAAGAACCATGTGCCAAACAACAATGGCGGCGGAGGCCACGGCAGCAGAAGACTCCACGCTCTCCTACACACGCACAGCGGCCACAGGGATGACGGCGGCGGCCGCGGCTCACAGAGGACGCCACACTCAGTTTCCATGCAGCAAGATCACGGGTGCGGCGGTGACGGCCACGACGGGGCTGAGAGCGCCATACTAAGCTAAGTGAAAACACTAAGAAGGCCGCTGAGCCAGCGCTGCGGTTAACACAAAAATGAAATGTAAAACAAAACATAGTTATGACCCGGGCCTGGCACGCTGAGCCAATCTCAGGAGACACCTAACTGGTAGAAAATGGCGACCAGTCACCCGGATCGTGACAATCTCCCTTGTATCTCTCAGCCTCATCCCCCTGTGTTTTTCAGTCTCAGTAGCTTCATTCTCCATGTCACTCAGCCTCATACCGTGTCTCTCAGCCTCATCCCCCTTGTGTCTTTTTCACTCGCCATTTCAAACCATCTCCAGCCATTGGCTCATTTCACTTGTGTCTCTCAGCCTCATCCCCTTGTGTCCTTCAGCCTCATCATCCCTGTGTATTCTCAGCCTCACCCCCTGTGTCTCTCAGCCTCATCCCTCCTTGTGTCTTTTAGCCTCATCCCCCCTATGCTAATACATCTCCAGCCATTGGCTCATCTTCCTTGTGTCACCCAGCCTCATCCCTGTGTCTCTTAGCCTCATCCTCCCTATGTCTCTCAGTCTATCAACCTTATCCCCCCTTGTGTCTTTTGGTCCTTATTGACCCTATGTCTCTCAGCCGCACCCCCTGTGTCTCTCAGTCTCATCCCCCTTGTGTCTTTTAGACTCAAACCCTCCTGCCAATGTCAATCCATCTCCAGCCATTAGCTCATCTCTCGTGTCTCTAAGCCTCACCCACTGTGTCTTTCAGCCTCATCATCCCTGTGTCTCTGAGCCTCACCCCCTTGTGTCTTTTAGCCCCACCACCCCCTATAGCAATCCATGTCCAGCCATTGATTCATCTACCTTGTGTCTCTCAGCCTCATCCCTGTGTCTCTTAGCCTCATCCTCCCCATGTCTCTCAGCCTTTGTGCCTATCATCCTTATCCCCCCTTGTATCTTATGGTCCTTATTGCCCCTATGTCTCTCAGTCTCATCCCCCTGTGTCTCTCAGCCTCACCCACCCTTGTGTCTTTTAAGCTCAACCCCCCCCCCCAAGTCAATCCATCTCCAGCCATTAGCTCATCTCCCTTGTGTTTCTCAGCCTCACCCCTTGTGTCTTTCAGCTTCATCATCCCTGTGTCTCTGAGACTCACCCCCCTTGTGTCTTTTAGTCATGCCCCCCCCCCCCCCCCCCATAGCAATCGATCTCTAGCCATTGGCTCATCTCTGTCACAACTGAGGGCTGGTGTTGGTAGCGGGAAGCCTCAGTTGTAGGGGCTGACGGGTACTTAAACTTAGGAGGTGAGATGGGACTCCTAGACATGCGCAGGGGCTGCAGCACCAATGCCCGAAGGCGTAACCACGACAACTGGAGGTGACTAAGGTTTTTATTAAATAATAAAAGTCATGAAAAGTGCAACAAAACAACCATCAAGAGAGTCTCTGGATTCCTACTGGTTTGAGACCAGTAACTTAGGAATTAGTTTAAGATGTTTAATGATGCTTGAGATCATTAGTGAAATATTAGAGTGATGCTAGAGATCGCAGGAACAGCACTTAGCTGTAATGTTGAATACTGAGAACAATGTGAACAGAGTTCCACTGGAGAAAAGCTACTGGTAGCCAAAGCATATACTCTGCCAACGCAGGGTGCAATAGCAGGAAAGTCAGGCTGCACCACCGAGGGTTATCACAGGAGAAGCAGGCTGCACCGCAGAGAGTTATCACAGGAGAAGCAGACTGCACCACAGAGTATATTCACAGAGGAGTCAGGCTGTACTGCAGAGTATAGTCACAGGGGAGTCAGGCTGTACCGCAGAGCATAACACAGGAGAGTCGCTAGTGAAGCTGAAGACTGGAATCACTGAAAAGACAAGTGAAGCACTGACAATTTCCTGGGTGCTGGGACAGGATATTTATACCTGCTGGTGAACAGGCATTGGCTGACAATTTGACACAGGCACCAGCAGCGCTGCGGATTGGTAAAAAGAATGACATGTGACTTTATCCAACATGGCTGCGCCCATGACAGAGTTTGAAGGGGAAAGAACCATGTGCCAAACAACAATGGCGGCGGAGGCCACGGCAGCAGAAGACTCCACGCTCTCCTACACGCACAGCGGCCACAGGGATGACGGCGGCGGCTCACAGAGGACGCCACACTCAGTTTCCATGCAGCAAGATCACGGGTGCGGCAGTGACGGCCGCGACGGGGCTGAGAGCGCCATACTAAGCTAAGTGAAAACACTAAGAAGGCCGCTGAGCCAGCGCTGCGGTTAACACAAAAATGAAATGTAAAACAAAACATAGTTATGACCCGGGCCTGGCACGCTGAGCCAATCTCAGGAGACACCTAACTGGTAGAAAATGGCGACCAGTCACCCGGATCGTGACAATCTCCCTTGTATCTCTCAGCCTCATCCCCCTGTGTTTTTCAGTCTCAGCAGCTTCATTCTCCATGTCTCTCAGCCTCATACCGTGTCTCTCAGCCTCATCCCCCTCTTGTTTCTGAACCTCATCCCTCCCTGTGTCTTTCAGCCTCATCGTCCCTGTCTCTCCTACGCTCACTGTCCATGTCTCACAGCCTCATTAACACATTTATTTCTGCCCCAACCCCCATGTCTCTCAGCCTCTCCCCCCCCCTTCCCTGGTGTTTCTTATTCCTAACATCCCCTGTATCTTTCAGCCTCTTTCTACTAAGTGTCTCTCACATTATTCATCCCGTGTCTCTCCAGCAATCCCCCTATGTCATACAGATGTGTCCTCATACATCATTGCTCCAGCCATGCCAAACATCTGCATTTATTGCCAGTGTACCAGTTATATATATATGCTATTCTGATCAGTGCCTGTTACCCCAATCTTATTGCTAGTTCCTGTGGGACTTGTTTTAAGCTACGTTTTATTTACCTTCCTATAGATCCTGATTCTGTACTGCGATACTGATCCCTTATATCCATACTTCCCAGCTAGCCACATACTGGAGTGCAATTAGAGAGTTGCAGCCAGGGCTGCCATCAGAAATTGTTGGACCCGGGACTGACAAAATAGGCAGGGCACTGGCTGTCGGTATTCTGGTGTCGGTCTGCTGAACGCCGGGATCCTGACAGCCGGTATATTGACTACATTCCTGACATAGCACTATGTTACTATACAAAACAAAAAAACATACGGTGTCATTATGCACTTTAGAAATATGTATGCTAATTTCTAATGAAGAAAACTGTAAGCACAAGCATACAAAACATAATTTCCATTGTACTGGTTATTGTAATCTTGAAAATACCACTGCATTCTTTAAAACATTAATGCATAAGTCTGTTTTTCTTCCCTATTTTCATTCTACATGGCACTTCTCTTTATCGTCTAACAGCCTCTCTCCTGCTGTTAGAGTTCTGACTTCAAAACAATGCGTACTCGGTTTCACTTTAGTGATTTCATCTCTATCATGCTGCGTTAAACCCAATTCTGTTGTGTATAGTTTTAGCTCGGTGATATATTTGTCAGTGTGCTCTATTGCTAATTATTTTTTAGTTTATTTCATCAACTAAATTGCCAATTTAGTTATACTTTGCATCTGTGATAAATCAGAATTGCATTTATTTCCAATCTGTGTTTGTTATGAGCTAAAGGCCTAACAGTTTCTGTCGTCTGGGCAAGAACAATTCCAGCATAGTTGTGCACAGATTGGCTGTAACAGCCACATAAATCCCACATGTAATCGAATAAGGGAATATTGTTTTAACACGTATTTTTTTCTTGTCATATACGGGGAGAGATATTACCAATATAGA
Organism: Pseudophryne corroboree; assembly: GCF_028390025.1. Taxonomy (NCBI): domain Eukaryota; kingdom Metazoa; phylum Chordata; class Amphibia; order Anura; family Myobatrachidae; genus Pseudophryne; species Pseudophryne corroboree. Next base: position 180,208,829 of record NC_086447.1, read on the forward strand.
TTCCAGAGAATGATGACACTTTCACCAACACAGCAATATACAGTAGATTCCAGAGAATGATGACACTTTTCACCACAACCACCACAACATAGATTCCAGAGATGATTACACTTTCACCACCCACACCAACACAATATAGATTTTAGAGACTAATGACACATTCACCACCACTATTGCAATATAGATTTCAGGGAATGATGACACTTTCACCATCACCATCACAACATAGATTCCAGAGAATGATGACACTTTCACCACCACCACCACAGCAGCAGCAGCAATACACAATATAGATTTCAGGCAATGATGACACTTTCACCACCACGACAATATAAAATCCAGAGATGACGACACTTTCACCACCACCACTACAAAACAGCTTCCAGAGAATTATGACACTTTCAACATCATCACCACCACCATCACAACAAACATACCAGAGATGATGACACTTTCACCACCACCGCAAAATAGATTCCAGAGAATCATAAAACTTCCACAACCACCACAATACAGATTTCAAAGTATGACACTTTCACTATCACCACCTTCGCAGCAGCAGAAATACACAATATAAATTCCACAGAATGATGACACTTTCACCACTACCAGAAAACAGATTTCAGAGAATTATGACACTTTCGCTGCCACCACCTTCGCAGGAGCAATACACAATATAGATTCCAGAGAATGATGACACTTTCACCACCACCACCATAATATAGAGATCAGAGAATTTTGACACTTCACCCCTACCACCACAATATACATTCCAGAGATGATGACCCTTTCACCACCACAATATTGAATTGAGAGAATTAAGACACTTTCACCACCCCCCCACCACCACCCCGCACAGCAATACACAATTGTAAATTCCAAAGAACAATTACATTTTCACCACCACCACGACAATATAGATTCCAGAGAATGATGACACTTTCACCACCACCACCACCACAATATACAGTAGATTCCAGAGAATGACTTTCACCACCACCCCACACAATATATATTCCAGGGACAGATGACACTTTCACCACCACAACAATATACATTCCAGAGATGATGACACTTTCACCCTCATCACTACAAAATAGATTCCAGAGTATGATGACACTTTCAACATCACCACCACCATCATCACAACAAACATTCCAGAGATAATGACACTTTCACCACAACCACAAAATAGATTGCAGAGAATTATGACACTTTCTCCACCACCACAGCATTGATACGCAATATAGATTCCAGATAATGATACCACTTTCACCACCACCACAAAATAGATTCCAGAGAATGATGACACTTTCAACATCCCCATCACCATAAACATTCCAGAGATGATGACACTTTTACCACCACCATAGCAGCAATAAACAATATATATTCCAGAGAATAATGACACTTTCACCACCACCACAATACTGAATTGAGAGAACTATGACATTTTCACCACCACTACCACCACAATATAGATTTCAGAGAATGATGACACTTTCACCACCATAGAAATATAGATTCCAGAAAATGATGACACTTTCTCCACCACAATATACAGTAAATTCCAGAGAATGACTTTCACCACCACCCCCACACCACAATATAGATTCCAGAGAATTATGACACTTTCACCTCCACAACAATATACATTTCAGAGATGATGACACTTTCACCACCACCATCACCACAAAATAGATTCCAGAGAATGATGACACTTTCAACATCATCACTACCACCACCACAATATAGATTCCAGAGAATGATGATACTTTCGGCACCACCACCACAACAAACATTCCAGAGATGATGACACTTTCACCACCACAGCAATATAGATTCCAGAAAACTATGACACTTTCACCACCACCACCACCACAATATACAGTAGATTCCAGAGAATTATGACACTTTCACCACCATCATCACAAGATAAATTTCAGAGAATGATGACTTTCAGCACCCACCACCACAATATACATTCCAGAGATGACACTTTCACCACCACAAGATACATTTCAGAGAATGATGACACTTTCACCACCACCACCGCAGCAGCAGCAATACACAATATAGATTCCAGAGAATGATGACACTTTCACCACCACCACAATATACATTCCAGAGATGATGACACTTTCACTACAACCACCACAAAATAGATTCCAGAGAATGATGACACTTTCAACACTAGCACCACCACAATATAGATTCCAGAGAATGATGACACCGATGACATCAATGGTGGAGGTACTAGTATAGACAGAAGGTTCGGACCCTTTTGTCTATACTAGGACCTCCACCATTGATCTCACACACGGTAGGGTGGTTGGTGGAAGTTTATTACACCTGTCTTTGTATAGTGACTGTTCTACTAATAAGAGGCTATTGGTGCCGTATTTGGGGTGTCTACTCTGGTGAAAGACATAAATTGGTGATTCAAGCTCCAGTAAAAAAAATAATTCCACTTTGTAGTCTAATCAAGTCCCGATGGAACGATTCACAGACTTCTTTTTTTATTTCCGCATTTTCATCTGGTTCCCACTAACAGGGGTTCTACTGTGAGGTGCTGCTTTATAAGAGCGTGATAAAGGTTTTTATTGTTGTTGCCCCTACTATCCTGAGTTTAAGACCTGAGGCACCTCAGTACCGGCAAGAGTGTCTCTCACTATGGCAAATGGGTGACTGTTATAGACAGGAGACCTCTGTAGGGGTCTAATGCAAATGTTCAGGTGTATCATAACATTGGTGAGCTCCGTCATCTGTTCCTGTGCTCCTGCTGTGACCCTGGTCATCTGATGCTGCAAAAAGCCATCTCAGCTCACTTTTCTGATCATAGGGGTCACAGCACAGGACAAGAGCTGACCACAGCTCACTGATCACCGTTTTTGTGTTACAGGTAAGTGTCCTCTTAGTGGGGGGGGGGGGGGGGGGGGGGGGGGGAGTGTTGTAGCCTGCAGCATGTGCGTCTAGACTCTCAGATTTGGCGAGTTGATGCACAGGGACAGAGCTTTCTCGCAAGCTCTGTCATTGCATGCGATAATTAATACTTCCCTTTGATGTATTCAATTAGCGTTGCGAGTTTGAGTGAATTCATCAAATCCCATCCGCATCTGCCCCTAAATTTTGCCCACCCAAAGTAGAGACTCCACGCAACATGTGCAATGAAATTAGACAAATGCCAAAGGTCTTTTTGTGCCTCCTTTGCTCTTTATAGAGGAAATAGTATAGGAATGAAAAGCCATCTCTTAGCTCCTGCTAGTGAGGGCAAAAAAGAACAATTGCTTCAGTTGAAGTGTATATAGGAAAATATAAGGGGTGTATTCAATTATCTATGATGGAAGCAAGGTCCCAGCGTTCTGACCATTTATCCAGCATCTTGTGACTGCCACTATCGCAAGGAATTTTCGATGTTGGGTACAATAATTAAGTGTTGTGCAAAGCTGCAAATGAAAAAATGAGGTGAGAATAGAGCAGCTGAGAGCGCTTTAATTATAAAGATGAGGATTTTGTTAGTAAGAGAAACATTTAACTAGTTTGAGCTAAATAGTACAATTTTATGGAATCAAAACAATCAGGCTTTAACCACAGTGCTTATATGGTGCTCATAAATAAAGTAGGAAAATAAATAAAACAGGGTAGATTCAAACGGAGTTGCAAAGAAATGTATTGCACAGAGACCAAATGTATTATCTTTATTCCACCTACAGTGATTTCATACCAGACAATGGGAGAGATTTCGTTATTTAAATCCCATGAAAAATGAGGCATGCTTTTTAACATAAATCATGTTGGCAGCCTATAAGAAGTAGCTTGGTAATTAGCATTTCTTTTTGTTTTAAGTAGCTATTAATGATTTATAATTCTGCAGAGCTTCCTGTATCATGTGACAACCACAGCCGTCACTGTCACATGGAGCATGATGTAGTGAGTAAAGTGGCTTTGGATCAGCCCACTCTCTACACTGTAACATCCCCCCAATCTCCCCCCCCCCACACCCCCCTCTGACGTCATATGATTGAAACCAATTGGAGGGGCAGCCAATCAGGAACAGCAGGGTTGTACAGAAGGGGTGTGAAACTGGTATAGGTGTTTTTTGTATTCCAATGGACTACATCAGTGTTAAAATGAGCTGTACCCAGGGCTCTCAGTGACCACAACTCTGTGTTCAGTTCAGACATTGATTGATTGGTGTTAGAACCTGCCAAGCACACTGAGCTATCTCTCAGATGCTGCTGATTTCTTTTACATTATCAATTAGATTAATATCCATTATTCATCCATTTATTTCAGTGTGAGTCACCCGTTGTCAGTGGCGGGGTTTCCCTACCGTAGTACAGATGTAACCACGCTCAGCTTTGCCATCGAACGTCTTATCCACAGCAAATCAGGTGCGAGTAGTGTGGATACAATTATGATGTACCCGTGCGCCACCCTAGGAATGAATGGGTGACATACATAGTCGCAGCTCGGTGTACTAAGGCCAGGGGCGGATTGGGAACAAAAAGCGTCCCTGGAAAAAAATTGTACTAGTGGCCCCACTTTGGCAGCACCAGAGGTGTAAGGTTTAGCCATGGGCCATGGCAGCAGCACCCTCCCTCCAAGACTTTCCAGATAGTGGGGATGTCCAGCATCAAGGGGAAGTTAAAAGGAAATGAAATGTTATGAGCACATTATATGATACACCTTTAGAATTTAGGAAACTATATAATTCTTTAGAAATATATATTTTCTTGCTTATTACACCAACCATATCCCAATCACTATTCACTCAATCTTATATGTCAGCCAAGCAGGCAGACAGAGCATACACTAGATCATCTGCAATCACAGGCTAAGTGGCAAAGTCATTTTCATATATGCAAATTGATTGGCATCTTATTCATTATGTCTATAAATAGGACCACATGTCCTCAAACAAAACAGGCCCCACTGGTGCGTCGGCCCACCGGGAATCTTCCCTGTAGACCCTATGGCCAATCCGCCTCTGACTAAGGCGCACATGCAGCTTGGTACAGCGGGTAAGATGAGCGTGCCTACATCTGTGTATTGATCATTATTATGTGATCCTGCTGCAGGAATTACTTTTATACTTATTACCACGGCTTCTTTCTATTTCTTTCAGTATTAGATCTGATTTGTGTTTCCAATATAACCTTTGGTAATCAAGCCATCGATTAGCCATTACTACCCATGCAGAAGTCCAGACAGCATTCCAGTACTGGTTACTATATGCAATTTTAAGAGAAAGGTGTATGTTATACAGGGGAGGCACTCGATATCCCCGCTGTCGAGATCCCGGCGCTCTGCATACCGGCGCCGGGATCCCGACTGCCGGATACCGACAACTATTCTCCCTCTTGGAATGTCCATGACACCCCTGGAGGGAGAATAAATAGCGCAAGGGGCTCTTTTGCGCTCGCTCCACTGACGGCATTCCGGCGGTCGTGATCCCGGCGCCGGTATATCATAGTACACCCGTTATACAGTAGTTGTAGCAAGTGGTCCTGGCTCCAGAGGCTTATCAGAGTGTAATCTGTGCGATCCATAACTCACATCAAGGCAGAAAATAAAAAAGTAAGTATAGTCTTTATCGCCCTACAGGAAAAAAAATGGGGCCTTATTTATTATTAATATCAAACTAAAAATAGGATTATTCTAAATTACAGGCACATGCATATTAATAAAAATAAAGGGGAAATAAGATAACTTTCTAATACAGGAGGAGAGTATTATAATTAACCACTTAACTGATGATTTTTCCCTTTGAAACCGTTCATATAATTGTTTTTTTTTTGTTTGTTAATTAATTATTTAATATAGTTTAAAAAGTATTCTTTTAAATATTTAAATATTATATTATACACATCTGCAGAACGGATCTCGTAAAAAACGGGGACACAGTGGGGCGGCGTGGTCGTATATGATCTGACCATGGCAGTTAAGTGGTTTTAATAAAGAGAGTAACACATTTTATCAATGAGGGAGAGCACATATCATATATAAGGGGTAACAAATAATATTTAAGAAGTGGTACCAGAATGCTATTTAGCATTTGTCCCAGCATCTTGAGCTGTGGGGCCCGAAGGGTTGTTTCAACAATTACAGCAGTTTACCCTAACTGACAGCAGTTTATCCCAAGCTAGGGGGTTCCAAACCGCCACACAACGCCACCTTTATGAAATGTAACTGCCAATAATACTGCCAAACCTGACTAGATAACCAATCTAGAACTTTGGCGGATCAAGCTGCTGACAATTTATGCCAGGTTTGAAAACCCACAAAGTATATAGTTTATTTTTAGTATGATATTGGAAAAATTACACAAATACAAAAGAAAATGAATTAATTTGATATTAATAAATCTCTTTGGGATTGCTGCTTTAATTTAAAATAAGTGTTACAGTAAGTAGGGCAGAATACTGTAGAAAGGCTCCAGATTAATGGCATGTGCTGGAAGTACAGATGTATGGATAGGTTGTTCTGTGATGCTTACACACAGATTTCAGGCTATTCTGGGATCTGTTTCTCTCTCAGTATAATTTCCTTTTGTATCTCTTTTCTTTTCACACGGTCTCTTGGCAGCTGCGAGGTGGGCTTAACAAAAACAGAACCTCAGTTATCATTTTGATTTTTTCCATTTGTTGATATTTAGCATTTTTACAGACCTGATATTTGTGTGACTCTAGAGGGAGGTATGTTACAATAATAAAAATAATACAAAGAGACACAATAGACATACATAACATGGGTACCGGAAACATTTAGGCACTGCTATATTCTTTTTAGTTTTGCATCCTGAGCTGTATAAACAGAAAGCAAGCAGATATTTTATGTGCCTGTGACAGACCCCTGCTGCCTTGAGAGAGGCAAATAATTATTTTGTCATTCCCAGGGGTGACTGAAGATGAGTGTTATGGTCCTTCTTCATAAACCCCACAAGGTTCTTCTACCTAAATCATTTCTCATTTTCTACAGTAGACGTATTTGTGAGGTGTCCAATTTATTTTGCCAGTGTAATACTACTGGGGAGATTTTATTTTTTTATTTATTTTAAATATACTTGTCAAATAAAATCATGCCAAGGTGCATTCTTATGTTACATCAGGAACTAGCAGCGCCTACCCAAAAGTAAGAATTAGAGATGTATAGTGATATATAGCAGTGGCGTAAGTTCATCCCCGACGCCCAAAGGCAAGTTACAGTTCGGCGACCCCCTCAAAAAAAAAATCAAAGAAGTTAAAAATGAGCACACTACACTTACAAAGATACCCCCCCCCCCACATAGCTATCCCTTCCTCACACAGATCCCCCCACAGCACCCTCCTTATTCAGCTCCTCTCCAACATGCACAGCACACTACACTAAAGGCCCATACACACTTGACGATGCACACGTCGTTAACGACTTCCCTTGAACTTCCCTTGAACAGCTGAGCAAACGACATGAGCATACACACTACCAAAGACCATTCATCGTTGAAGCATCCAAGCTGAACAGTTTATTAAAATAATGAGCTGGGAACAGGGCTGGTCGTTGGTCGTTCACACCATACACATTCAACGACGTCTCTGGTCGGTAACGACCATAGTGGAAATTGAGCATACATGCTCCACAGATAAGCGAGGGTCGTTAACGTCCCGCGGGACCGCGCATCGGTGGTCGTCGGATGCATACACACTTGACGATATAATGAGCGACGTCGTTGATGAGGGCTGAAATGAACGACGTCGTTCATTTTATCGTCAAGTGTGTATGGGCCTTAACACAGAGCCCCACCCCACCCCACCCCCTCACATAGCTATCCCTTCCTCACACAGATCCCCCCACAGCACCTTCCTTGTTCAGCTCCTCTCCATCATGCACAGCACACTACACTAACACAGAGCCCCACCCCACCCCCTCACATAGCTATCCCTTCCTCACATAGTCCCCCCACAGCACCCTCCTTGTTCAGCTCCTCTCCATCATGCACAGCACACTACACTAACACAGAGCCCCACCCCACCCCCTCACATAGCTATCCCTTCCTCACATAGTCCCCCCACAGCACCCTCCTTGTTCAGCTCCTCTCCATCATGCACAGCACACTACACTAACACAGAGCCCCACCCCACCCCCTCACATAGCTATCCCTTCCTCACATAGTCCCCCTCCCCCCCTGGACAGTTCCATGTGCTTGCACTACACACACAGACACAGCTCTCACCCCTCCAGCCAGCCTCCCCTCAAACACATGAAACACTCCAATCCACCCTCACAGACACTGATCTGCTGATATGCTCCCATGTCCCCTTGAGTCCGACACACTGCCACGGCGGGAAGGATCACCTGCTGAGACATAGAGATTAGGATCAGTCAGTGCTTCCATGGTGTGGGCGTAGCGGAAGCCTGCCATTAGCGCAGCTCCGCCCACACCACGCCTCCTGTATGGGAGCACCAATCTCAGTCTCTCAATGGGCTATAAACTTAGCAGGTGACCCGCCCCCAGCCTCTTCCTGGACTTCCGAACGGAGAACTAAATGAAGTGCTGCAGGCAATCGATGGCTGTCACCGGAGCAATGGAGTAGGTGCCCCTTTAGGGCTGGCGCCTTGCGGCGACCGACTCCACTGACTCCTGTACTTCTGCAACCGATTCAGCAAAAATAAAATACAACTGCTAATGTTTCAGGCTTTATTCGCCCGTTGTCAGGTAGTGTACTGACGGTACAACCAGTCCATAGGTGCAGCACTCACGTGTACAAAACTTAAAACTAATTATCTACCGTAGATGAAGGTGGCACTGAGAAAATAAATACAGCTTAGACCACGGCTGGCTTCATCCTGATGACGATGTATTAAACTTCAAAATGGCGATATGCTGTGGCCTAAGCTGCATTTATTGTCTGAGTGCCGCTTTCATCTATGGTATATAATATATATATATATATATATATATATATATATATATATATATATATATATATATATATATATAGCAAAGTCCATGTCCACTTGAGACATAAAATCCAGGGAAACACGGGTAGCCAGCACACCAATTAAAATGCACTTAATACGCCTTTAATTCCATTTGTAGCAGCAATGCATAGACATAATTTTCATAAAAATCAGGCGAATGCAGTCAATGATTTGGACATAGCATATTCACCCATTCCTTCACAGTGTATAGTTTTAGGAAACCATCAGTAAACTAATCCGTTTCGTTGGTAACAGCCACCTTCATCCAGGACTGCCTGTCTTAGACTGCCGCAAAGCCTATAAATACCTGCACTGAATAAAGTACCAACCAATCAGATAAAACAATTAAGTATTCAAGTAGTGTGCTCAATTAAGTGCCCATAAAAGGACTTCCACAACACACATTTCCATATCATGTGACTACCTCTCATGACGTCACTGCCCACAAACAACAATGCCAGCTTATTAGCATAGACCAGTGGTTCTCAAACTCGGTCCTCAGGACCCCACACAGTGCATGTTTTGCAGGTAACCCAGCAGGTGCACAGGTGTATTAATTACTCACTGACACATTTTAAAAGTTCCACAGGTGGAGCTAATTATTTCACTTGTGATTCTGTGTGGAGACCTGCAAAACATGCACTGTGTGGGGTCCCGAGGACCGAGTTTGAGAACCTGTGGCATAGACATTACCTCTCCTATCCGCCCACCGCATCATAAACAATGACGTGGATGGTATCCATCATAAAGGAGGAACCCAGAGCACCGGAAGTGACGAGCGTTCACGTGACCACATGGTTGGCGGAAGTCCACACATTGCCAACCACTCGCGCCGAACAGGCACAGACGGGAACAGCTGATAACAACCGCCCCGCTGTGTCCATCACCGCAGGTGGTGCAATGTAACATATTAGCACATCCAATAAGTAACTACAAAGAACATCTTAAAAAACCATTGACTGGACACCTGATGAGACATGGTAACCGATATTGGTGTAGCAATACACAACATATAAAAGTATCACATATTGAACAACCCGCACATCAAAAAAACAGGCTGATCGTAACAACAGATATAAATATATATCAAAATGCTGTGCTATTGGACAAAAATTCACTAAAAAAATGGCCGCAGCAACCTGCAAACATCATCCCAGTGAACAATCTATTCTCCTGCACATACAAACCCCATATACAAAATAAAATTAAAGAAAATAATATTTTACTTACCGGTAAATCTATTTCTCGTAGTCCGTAGTGGATGCTGGGGACTCCGTAAGGACCATGGGGAATAGACGGGCTCCACAGGAGACAGGGCACTTTAAGAAAGAATTAGGGGACTGGTGTGCACTGGCTCCTCCCTCTGTGCCCCTCCTCCAGACCTCAGTTAAGGAAACTGTGCCCGGAAGAGCTGACAGTACAAGGAAAGGATTTTGGAATCCAGGGTAAGACTCATACCAGTCACACCAATCACACCGTATAACTTGTGATAAACTTACCCAGTTAACAGTATGAACAACAACAGAGCATCAAACAAACCTGATGCAACCATAACATAACCCTTATTTAAGCAATAACTATATACAAGTATTGCAGAAGAAGTCCGCACTTGGGACGGGCGCCCAGCATCCACTATGGTCTACGAGAAATAGATTTACCGGTAAGTAAAATCTTATTTTCTCTAACGTCCTAGTGGATGCTGGGGACTCCGTAAGGACCATGGGGATTATACCAAAGCTCCCAAACGGGCGGGAGAGTGCTGACAACTCTGCAGCACCGAATGAGCAAACGCAAGGTCCTCCTCAGCCAGGGTATCAAACTTGTAGAACTTTGCAAAAGTGTTTGAACCTGACCAAGTAGCCGCTCGGCAAAGCTGTAATGCCGAGACCCCTCGGGCAGCCGCCCAAGAAGAGCCCACCTTCCTTGTGGAGTGGGCTTTTACTGATTTTGGAAGCGGCAATCCAGCCGCAGAATGAGCCTGCTGAATCGTGTTACAGATCCAGCGAGCAATAGTTTGCTTTGAAGCAGGAGCACCCAGCTTGTTGGATGCATACAGGATAAACAGCGACTCAGTTTTCCTGACTCTAGCCGTTCTGGCTACATAAATCTTCAAAGCCCTGACTACATCCAGTAACTCGGAATCCTCCCAGTCACGAGTAGCCACAGCCACCACAATAGGTTGGTTCATATGAAAAGATGACACCACTTTTGGCAGAAATTGTGGACGAGTCCGCAATTCTGCCCTGTCCATATGGAAACCAGATAGGGGCTTTTATGTGACAAAGCCGCCAATTCTGACACACGCCTAGCCGAAGCCAAGGCTAATAGCATGACCACCTTCCACGTGAGATATTTTAACTCCACGGTTTTAAGTGGCTCAAACCAGTGTGATTTCAGGAAACTCAACACCACGTTAAGATCCCAAGGTGCCACTGGGGGCACAAACGGGGGCTGAATATGCAGCACTCCCTTTACAAACGTCTGAACTTCAGGAAGAGAAGCCAGTTCTTTTTGAAAGAAAATGGATAGGGCCGAAATCTGGACCTTAATGGACCCCAATTTAGGCCCAAAGTCACTCCCGACTGTAGGAAGTGAAGGAAACGGCCCAGCTGGAATTCCTCCGTAGGGGCATTCCTGGCCTCACACCAAGCAACATATTTTCGCCATATACGGTGATAATGTTTAGCCGTCACGTCCTTCCTAGCCTTTATCAGCGTAGGAATAACCTCATCCGGAATGCCTTTTTCTGCTAGGATCCGTCGTTCAACCGCCATGCCGTCAAACGCAGCAGCGGTAAGTCTTGGAACAGACAGGGCACCTGTTGTAACAGATCCTGTCTTAGAGGTAGAGGCCATGGGTCCTCTGTGAGCATTTCTTGTAGCTCTGGATACCAAGACCTTCTTGGCCAATCCGGAACAATGAGTATTGTTCTCACGGGTGGTCTTCAGTATGCCGGCTGACGGGATCCCGGCGCACAGTATACCGGCGCCGGGATCCCGACAGCCGGCATACCGACACTTATTCTCCCTCGTGGGGGTCCACGACCCCCCTGGAGGGACAATAAAATAGCGTGTAGCGCTCCACCATGCCCGTAGCGTGGCGAGCGCAGCGAGCCCGCAAGGGGCTCATTTGCGATCTCCACACTGTCGGTAAGCCGGCGGTCGGGCTCCCGGCGCCGGTATGCTGGTCGCCGGGAGCCCGACCGCCGGCATACCGTAGTGAACCCGTTCTCACTCCTCTTTTTCTTATGATTCTCAGCACCTTGGGTATGAGAGGAAGAGGAGGAAACACATAAACCGACTGGAACACCCACGGTGTCACTAGTGCGTCTACAGCTATCGCTTGAGGGTCTCTTGACCTGGCGCAATACCTCTGTAGCTTTTTGTTGAGACGGGATGCCATCATGTCCACCTGTGGCAGTTCCCATCGCCTTGCAATCTGCGTGAAGACTTCTTGATGAAGTCCCCACTCTCCCGGGTGGAGGTCGTGTCTGCTGAGGAAGTCTGCTTCCCAGTTGTCCACTCCCGGAATGAACACTGCTGACAGTGCTCGTACGTGATTCTCCGCCCATCGAAGAATTCTGGTGGCTTCCGCCATCGCCACCCTGCTCCTTGTGCCGCCTTTGGCGGTTTACATGAGCCACTGCGGTGATGTTGTCTGATTGAATCAGCACCGATTGGTTGCGAAGCAGGGTCTCCGCTTGACTTAGGGCGTTGTATATGGCCCTTAGTTCCAGGATATTGATGTGAAGGCAAGTCTCCTGACTTGACCACAGACCCTGGAAATTTCTTCCCTGTGTCACTGCCCCCCACCCTCGGAGGCTTGCATCCATGGTCACCAGGACCCAGTCCTGAATGCCGAATCTGCGGCCCTCGAGAAGGTGAGCACTCTGCAGCCACCACAGAAGAGACACCCAGGCCCTGGGGGATAGGGTTATCAGCCGATGCATCTGTAGATGCGATCCGGACCACTTGTCCAACAGATCCCATTGAAAGGTCCTCGCATGGAACCTGCCGAAGGGAATGGCCTCGTATGACGCCACCATCTTTCACAGGACTCGCGTGCAGTGATGCACCGACACCTGTTTTGGTTTTAAGAGGTTTTCTGACCAGTGTCATGAGTTCCTGAGCCTTCTCCGTCGGGAGAAAAACCTTCTTCTGGTCTGTGTCCAGAATCATGCCCAGGAAGGGCAGACGCGTCGTAGGAATCAGCTGCGACTTTGGAATATTCAGAATCCAGCCGTGCTGTTGTAACACTTCCCGAGAGCGTGCTATGCTGATCAGCAACTGCTCTCTGGACCTCGCCTTTATGAGGAGATCGTCCAAGTATGGGATAATCGTGACTCTCTGCTTTCGCAGGAGCACCATCATTTCTGCCATTACCTTGGTAAATATTCTCGGTGCCGTGGACAGACCAAACGGCAACGTCTGGAATTGGTAATGACAATCCTGTACCACAAATCTGAGGTACTCCTGATGAGATGGATAAATGGGGACATGAAGGTAAGCATCCTTTATGTCCAGAGACACCATAAAATCCCCTTCCTCCAGACTTGCGATGACCGCTCTGAGCGATTCCATCTTGAACTTGAACCTTTTCAGGTATATGTTCAGGGATTTTAAATTCAATATGGGTCTGACCGAACCGTCCGGTTTCGGTACCACAAACATTGTTGAATAGTAACCCCTTCCCTGTTGAAGGAGGGGAACCTTTACCACCACCTGCTGGAGATACAATTTGTGAATTGCTGCTAACACTATTTCCCTCTCTATGGGGGAAGCTGGCAGGGCCGATTTGAGGTAACGGTGAGGGGGCATCACTTCGAATTCCAGCTTGTAACCCTGAGACACAATCTCTATAGCCCAGGAAACCACCTGTGAGTGAACCCTCTTGTGGCTGAAATTTCGGAGACGCGCCCCCACCGGGCCTGGCTCCGCCTGTGGAGCCCCAGCGTCATGCGGCGGATTTAGAGGAAGCCGGGGAGGACTTCTGTTCCTGGGAACTAGCTGTATTGTGCAGCTTCTTTCCTCTACCCCTGCCTCTGGCAAGAAAGGACGCACCTCGGACTTTCTTGCCTCTATTTGATCGAAAGGACTGCATTTGATAATACGGTGCTTTCCTAGGTTGTGAGGGATATATATGGCAAAAAATTTGACTTTCCAGCCGTAGCTGTGGAGACCAGGTCCGAGAGACCGTCCCCAAACAACTCCTCACCCCTGTAAGGTAAAACCTCCATGTGCCTTTTTGAGTCGGCATCGCCTGTCCATTGCCGAGTACGCAGGACCCTTCTGGCGGAAATCGACATTGCATTTACTCTAGAGCCCAGTAGGCTAATGTCTCTTTGGGCATCTCTCATATATAGGACAGCGTCTTTTATATGCCCCAGGGTCAGTACTATAGTATCCTTGTCCAAGGTATCAAGTTCCTCAGATAAGGTATCTGTCCATGCTGCTACAGCACTACACATCCAGGCCGACGCAATCGCCGGCCTTAGTAGGGTACCTGAATGTGTATAAATGGACTTCAGGATACCCTCCTGCTTTCTATCCACAGCATCATTTAGGGTGGCCGTATCCTGTGACGGCAGGGCTACCCTCTTAGATAAGCGTGTTAAAGCTTTGTCTACCCTAGGGGAGGATTCCCAGCGTAACCTGTCCGTTGGCGGGAAAGGATACGCCATAAGCATCCGTTTGGAAATCTGCAGTTTTCTATCTGGAGATTCCCAAGCCTTTTCACATAACTCATTTAACTCATGTGAAGGGGGAAAGGTCACCTCTTGCCTTTTTTCCCCATACATATAAACCCTCTTGTCAGGGACTGGGGTTTCCTCTGTGATGTGTAACACATCTTTCATTGCTATAATCATGTAGCGGATGGCTTTAGCCATTTTAGGCTGCAACTTTGCATCATCGCCATCGACACTGGAGTCGGAATCCGTGTCGATATCTGTGTCAACAACTTGGGATAATGGGCGCTTCTGAGACCCCGACGGCCTCTGCGCTGTAGGATCAGGCATGGGTTGAGACCCTGACTGTCCCAAGGCTTCAGCTTTATCCAACCTTTTATGCAAGGAATTAACATTATCATTTAAAACCTTCCACATATCCATCCAATCGGGTGTCGGCGCCGTCGGCGGCGACCCCACATTCATTTGTACCCGCTCTGTTTCCACATAGCCTTCCTCGTCAAACATGCCGACACAAGCGTACCGACACACCACACACACAGGGGATGCTCTATTTGAAGACAGTTCCCCCACAAGGCCTTTTGGAGAGACAGAGAGAGAGTATGCCAGCACACACCCCAGCGCTATATTACCCAGGAGTCACACAGTAACTTAGTGTTAACCCAGTAGCTGCTGTATATACTGTTTTTGCGCCAAATTTATGTGCCCCCCTCTCTTTTTACCCTCTTTCTACCGTGATTCTGCAGGGGAGAGCCTGGGGAGCTTCCTCTCAGCGGAGCTGTGGAGAGAAAATGGCGCTGGTGAGTGCTGAGGAAGAAGCCCCGCCCCCACAGCGGCGGGCTTCTGTCCCGCGTTTTGTGTAAAAATAATGGCGGGGGCTCATGCATATATACAGTGCCCAACTGTATATATGCTGCTTTTGCCAAGAGGTACCTAATTGCTGCCCAGGGCGCCCCCCCCTGCGCCCTGCACCCTACAGTGACCAGAGTGTGTGGGTTTAGTGTGGGAGCAATGGCGCACAGCTGCAGTGCTGTGCGCTACCTCATATGAAGACTGGAGTCTTCTGCCGCCGATTTCGAAGTCTTCTGTCTTCTGGCTCTGCGAGGGGGACGGCGGCGCGGCTCCGGGATCGGACGACCAAGGGTGCGTTCCTGTGTACGATCCCTCTGGAGCTAATGGTGTCCAGTAGCCTAAGAAGCAGGACCTATCTTCTAGTGAGTAGGGCTGCTTCTCTCCCCTCAGTCCCACGTAGCAGAGAGTCTGTTGCCAGTAGATCTCTCTGAAAATAAAAAATCCTAACAAAATATTTCTTTCCTAGCAAGCTCAGGAGAGCTCACTAAGGTGCACCCAGCTCTTCCGGGCACAGATTCAAACTAAGGTCTGGAGGAGGGACATAGAGGGAGGAGCCAGTGCACACCAGTATCCTAATTCTTTCTTAAAGTGCCCTGTCTCCTGCGGAGCCTGTCTATTCCCCATGGTCCTTACGGAGTCCCCAGCATCCACTAGGACGTTAGAGAAAAGAAGAAAAAGTAAACTCCTCATTGAGGCCAGATGGTGCCATACTGTTTAGTTTGTAATATCCATTGGCATCCCCGTTGTAATAAAAGTTTGTGTTTGTCGCCACCCCTTTTGAGTGGTGGGATGTGGTCCACTGGCATGAACCGAAAGTCACGTAAAGTGTGTTTTTTCTCAAAAAAATGTCTTGCCACAGGTGGTGTGCTGGCATCTATACCCGTTTGTGTTTTTTTAATAGATGAACAGTGCATACCAATTCTCTCCTTAATCATTCTTATGGTTTTTCCCACATAGATTCTGTTGCAGGCACATACAATAGTATAAACCACAAATTTTGATTCACAATTCATTCTATGACGGATTGGATAAAACGTGCCCATTATTGGATGAAAAAACTGGACTCCAGTTACCATATGCGAACAATTCACACATTTGGAGCATTTGTAAGCTCCCTTCTGTAATTTCAACCAGCCTGAACTTGTCGCCGCAGTGGGACTAATGTCCGAATATGTTATGCGTTCTTTCAGGTTTCTACTCCGTCATTAGACATGATGGTCCCAATATCGGGTCTGTTTGAATTATATGCCAATGCCTCAAAATCGCGGCTCTGGTTATTCCTGAAGTTATTGAATATGTACTGGAGAATGGTACTCTTGCCATATCTGATACCCATTCATCCTGTTTCATAAGGACATCTCGGCCCAATGTTAGACATTTTTTTATTGCTGTAGACACCTCATCTGGTTCATAGCCCCGTTCTAGAAATTTTTGGCCCATTAATCTCAGGGCCTCAGGTAATTGATCCCTGTCAGATGTAATTCTAACCACTCTAATAAGCTGTGAAAAGGGGAGACCCCTTTTCAGGGTCTGGGGATGAAAACTGGACGACGACAATAGGACGTCCAGGGTGGAAGAAGTAAATTTGATAGACATTTTACTGATGTAGAGTCACATACCTCCCAAAGTGACTCTGATAATTATTCTGCCACTAGAGGATGTTTTTCCCGGGAGCGTATATACACTCGCAGCAGAAATCGATTTACAAAAAACCCTGCCGCAGAGGGGGGTTCAAACATAGGAGGACAGCACGGAAAACAACAGAGAACAACTCAGAGATAGTTGTCTTCAATTTATCAGACTACTTTCCCACTAAAGCCGAAATGACAGTTCTTTCAAAAGGCCTGTCGTTCGTGCAGACGTTTAAGCAACAACCACTTGATTTTGAGGTGGAGTTATATAAATTTCGAAAACAACTAAATCTGTTGGACTTCTTTTCTAAACAGGGAGGAAGTAAAGAGGTGGTGTCCCCCTTTAGAGCTAAAAGCAATTTTTACCCGCCCACCAATAATTCTGCTATAGAAATCTTCTTTAGATTGGCTAAGAATGAGGTATTACCATCCATGAGAAGTAAACAGCGTTATCGCTCTAATCTGTCACAGGAAGAAACTTTATTGCTTCGCTCACTTCATGATAATCAGACAATTATCATACGCCCGGCCGAGAAAGGCGGTGGCATTGTTGTCTTAAATAAAACTGACTACGTGACTGAGGTGATGCGACAGTTAAATAATACTGTTTGTGACAAACAACTTTAGTTTGATCCTACTGACAGATTTAAGAGTGAAATCGACAACATTATTCATTTGGGTTTATCCAATGGCTGGGTAGATGAACAGACGGTTAAGTTTTTGGAACAAGATTTTCCTATAACACCCCTGTTTTTTATTCTGCCAAAAGTGCATAAGTCACAAGTGAATCACCCAGGTAGACCCATTATTTCTCCAGGGGGTCCCTGGTACAACCTCTTTCACAGTTTGTAGACTTTTATCTCCAATCCGTGGTACAGCAGGACTCCATATTATATCAGGGATACGACTGATTTTTTGATGAAACTTAGTGGATTTGGCTGACCTCCATCTCAATGTCTTTTGGCTACACTTGATGTAAGTAGCCTGTATACAAATATTGAAAATCATACAGGGATTGACTCTGTTAGGGAGGTCCTTACTGCCAGTCCGGACTATTCTGGTCCACCTATTGAATTTTTGACTTTACTCATGGAGGTGATACTCCATAAAAATATTTTTTTGTTTAATAATACTTTTTTTCTTCAACTTACCGGGACTGTGATGGGGTCAAACATGGCCCCATCGTATGCAAATTTATATATGTACAATTACGAACGTCAATATATTATGAGTAATGCAACATACTCGCAATATGTTGCATTCTATTTAAGGTACAAAGATGACCTGTTTTTGGTCTGGAATGGTGGTGAGGACCTTCTTTCACAATTTGTGAATTATCTGAATACTATTCCAGGGTTGATCAGATTCTCCTGTAGCAGCAGCAGCCCCCATAAATTGATTTTTTGGATGTTACAGTAATGGTTGAAGATAATCAATCTAAGACCAATATTTTTAGAAAAAGTAAGGACAAAAATACGCTATTGTTGTCGTCCAGTTTTCATCCCCAGCCCCTGAAAAGGGGTCTCCCCTTTTCACAGCTTATTAGAGTGGTTAGAATTACATCTGACAGGGATCAATTACCTGAGGCTCTGAGATTAATGGGCCAAAAATTTCTAGAACGGGGCTATGAACCAAATGAGGTGTCTACAGCAATAAAAAAATGTCTAACATTGGGCCGAGATGTCCTTATGAAACAGGATGAATGGGTATCAGATATGACAAGAGTACATATTCAATAACTTCAGGAATAACCAGAGCCGAGATTTTGAGGCATTGGCATATAATTCAAACAGACCCAATATTGGGACCATCATGTCAACAACCGCCTCTATTTTGCTATAGACGGAGTAGAAACCTGAAAGAACGCATAACATATTCGAACATTAGTCCCACTGGGGCATCAAGTTCAGGCTGGTTGAAATTACAGAAGGGACCTTACAAATGCTCCAAATGTGTGAATTGTTCGCAAATGATAACTGGAGGCCATTTTTTTCATCCAATAACGTGCACGTTTTATCCAATCCGTCATAGATTGAATTGTGAATCAAAATTTGTGGTTTATACTATTGTATGTCCCTGAAACAGAATCTATGTGGGAAAAACCATAAGAATGATTAAGGAGAGAATTGGTATGCACTGTTCATCTATTAAAAAACCACAAACGGGTATAGATGCCAGCACACCACCTGTGGCAAGACATTTTTTAGAGAAAAAACACACTGTACGTGACTTTCAGTTCATGCCAGTGGACCACATCCCATCACTCAAAAGTGGTAGCGACAGACACAAACTTTTATTACAACGGGAATGCCAATGGATATACAAACTAAACAGTATGGCACCATCTGGCCTCAATGAGGAGTTTACTTTTTCTTCTTTTATTTAATTTAATTTTGTATATGGGGGCTGTCTGTGCAGGAGAATAGATTGTTCACTGGGATGATGTTTGCAGGTTGCTGCGGCCATTTTTTTAGTGAATTTTTGTCCAATAGCACAGCATTTTGATATATATTTATATCTGTTGTTACAATCAGCCTGTTTTTTTGATGTGTGGGTTGTTCAATTATGTGATACTTTTATATGTTGTGTATTGCTTCACCAATATCGGTTACCATGTCTCATCAGGTGTCCAGTCAATGTTTTTTTTAAGATGTTCTTTGTAGTTACTTATTGGATGTGCTAATATGTTACATTGCACCACCTGCGGTGATGGACACAGCAGGGCGGTTGTTATCAGCTGAACCCCGTCTGTGCCTGTTCGGTGCAAGTGGCTGGCAATGTGTGGACTTCCGCCAACCATGTGGTCACGTGAACGCTCATCATTTCCGGTGACGAGCGCCGCGTAATGTGCCCCAGTGCTCTGAGTTCCTCCCCTATGATGGATACCATCAACGTCATTGTTTATGATACGGAGGGCGGATAGGAGAGGTAATGTCTATGCTAATAAACTGGCACTGTTTGTGGGCAGTGACGTCATGAGAGGTAGTCACATGATATGGAAATGTGTGTTGTGGAAGTCCTTTTATGGGCACTAAATTGAGCACATACTTGAATACTTAATTGTTTTATCTGATTGGCTGGTAATTTATTCAGTGCAGGTATTTATAGGCTTTGCTGGCAGTCTAAGACAGGCAGTCCTGGATGAAGGTGGCTGTTAGCACCGAAAAGGATTCGTTTACTGATGGTTTCCTAAAAATATACACTGTGAAGGAATGGGTGAATATGCTATGCCCAAATCATTGACTGCATTCTTCTGATTTTTATGAAAATGATGTCTATGCATTGCTGCTACAAATGGAATTAAAGGCGTAATAAGTACATTTTAATTGGTGTACTGGCTACCCGTGTTTCCCTGGATTTTATCTCTCAGGTGGACATGGACTTTGCTGTAATAATTATTGAACCGGCACCCTCTTCAAGTTTACAACGAGTGCGGCTCATTCAAGTTTTTATTTATATATACACATAGTATCTGAGGTTGAAAAAAGACAATTGTCCATCGAGTTCAACCTATTTGTGGTCTCCTATGCATGATGATTTGACTAAAATTTCTGACTGATGCTGCTGTCAGCCGTTGCATTTTATCCCTATTTATAGTAACTATAATGCATGACTATGCACCATACCCCTGGATATCCTTATCCATTAGGAATTTATCTAACCCATTCTTAAAGGTGTTGACAGATTCCGCCATTACAACTCCCTCGGGCAGGGAATTCCAAACACGTATTGTCCTTACCGTGAAAAAGCCTTTACGACGTATTGTGCGGAATCTCCTCTCCTCTAACCTGAGCGAGTGTCCACGAGTCCTCTGTGTTGATCTAACCAAAAACAGGTCCCGCGCAAGCTCTGTGTATTGTCCCCTTATATATTTGTAGATGTTGATCATATCCCCTCTTAGTCTCCGCTTTTCCAATGTAAACATGCCTAGTCTTTCAAGCCTTTCCTTGTTTTCCATCGTCTCCATGCCCTTAATTAGTTTGGTCGCCCTCCTCTGAACCTTTTCTAGCTCCAGGATATCCTTTTTGTAGTACGGTGCCCAGAATTGTACACAGTATTCAAGGTGTGGCCTCACTAGTGATTTATATAACGGGAGTATAATACTCTCGTCCCTAGCATCAATACCCCGTTTTATGCATGCTAATAGCTTATTAGCCTTCTTTGCTGCAGTCCTACTTTGGGTACTACTGCTTAGCTTGCTATCTATGAGGACACCTAAGTCCTTTTCCAGTACAGAATCCCCTAATTTTACCCCATTTAGTAGGTAGGTGTAATTTTTGTTCTTGTTACCACAGTGCATTACCTTACACTTGTCTGTGTTGAAGCGCATTCTCCATTTGGCTGCCCATGCTTCTAATTTAACTAAGTCGTTCTGAAGAGACTCGGCATCCTTCTCTGTATTTATAGCCTTACACAATTTGGTATTATCTGCAAAAATTGACACCATGCTCTCTAGACCTTCTGTTAGGTCGTTAATGAAAATATTGAACAATAGCGGTCCTAATACTGAGCCTTGCGGCACACCACTTAGCACTTCAGTCCAAGTTGAAAAAGATCCATTAACCACAACGCGCTGCTCCCTATTATCTAACCAGTTTTCGACCCAAGTGCATATTGTGCTTCCTAGCCCTGATTCTTGTAGCTTGTAGATAAGTCTCATGTGTGGTACAGTATCGAACGCTTTGGCAAAGTCTAAAAAGATTACATCCACGTCTTTACCCATATATATTTATTTATATATATATATATATATATATATATATATATATATATAAATGAAGCAAAGACAGCACTTTGGATAAATAAAGACCAAACAATGGCTACTTAGATCAAATTTTACGAAGTTTACTACTTCATCATCAGGATACCAATGTATTCAAAAGTTTGACGATTTTTTTATACATTGGTATCCTGATTCCGAAGTAGTAAACTTCTAAATGTTGCTGTAACCAGCCATTGCATGGTCTTTATTTATCTGAGTGCCGCCTTTGCTTCATTGGACCCTCCACTAGGGGAACCTAGGAGGGCATCGGTAAGGTTGATTATTTACATGAGTGAGCTGCCCTGGAGGAACTTTTATTTATGTATATATGTATGTATGTCACTGTGACTGTGCTCTGGCAGCTGCTTTGTGTCCTGGGTAGCGGCTCTGGGTCGTGGTCAGATGTCAAATGACATCCGCGACCAGAGCAGGAAGCACAGAGAGGAGGAGCGAGCGCCGCTGATGCTGGTAGTGTTACAGCTAATGTGTCACTGAATTAACATGACAGTATAAGCATTCCCTAAGACCGATCATTTAACCACTTGCCTGGCATGGTCGCATCAGATGCGACCATGCCTGCAAGTGCTTTATCTGACCTGGTCGCACAGGCTGCGACCAGTCAGATAGAGAGTGTTAGCAGCGGCGGGGAAGGGAAACATCCCTCCGCTGCTGCTGTCAGAGGGACCGGAAGGTCCCTCTGCCTTACTGCACTCACCCCCTGTGTCTGCCGTGCTGCCGATCATTGCTGATCGGACAACACGGCAGGATCCCCCCGTCCAGCGGCTGCAGACAATAGCAGCCGCCGGGGAAGTGTAAATTAACACCCCCACGACCCCCCTGTGTACCTGGAGGCTGTCCTGGATTTCAAAATGAAAGCCGTGATGTTTCCAATGTTCTGATTGTCGCGATCTTCCCGATCGATGTTTCAATGTTTTATTTTTAAATAAAACAAATATTTTTTTTTATTTTTCTTTGTTTTAACTAAAATCATTTTGAATAGGGTTAAATTCATGTTCTTCACCTAATTCACTCATAAAACCCCCCCGACAATTTCGGAGCAGTTTTTGGCGAAATAAATCATCAGTTAAGTGGTTTAAGTCAACTTACAGCTCAGAGTTTAACTACATTTACAGTTTTGTACTGGACTGATCTAATCCTATAGCAACTACACTCTGCTAAAATGTTTACTATATGCTCCACAAGGTCCAGCTAATGCATAGCCAATAGGAAGCTACCAGTGGTGTCATCCAGCTTTCTAGGAATAGTTCTCCAAAACTATGGTGTATTTGGAATATGAAATGTAAATTTTTCCATAAGCTTGACCATATAGACGGGAACTGCCCTTTTAGATGCATCTCAGGGTTTATAGACAAAATCTCAGAATAATCATTTCTCCCATCTCTATGTGCATACCCAGCGAGATCGAGAGCGAGGGACCCAGCAGAGGTTCCGGCATCGGCAAGCGATGGTGGTGGTGGGGGGAGCAGGGACCAGGATGCATATGGTAACATGGCATCGTTAGCAACATCCTTTGATTGGGCTGCATGTACAGCAGACAAGGGATGTCTCTAGCGACCCACAGGAGCGCGCATCGCTAGCAATGTAGTTGGTACACACTGATCGTTTTTAACTATTTAGCTACTGTACTTATAACAACTAGGATTTACTGGGAGGGGGCAGGACTGTAGGTGGGAGGAGCAATGAGTAGAGGGGATGAGTCAGTATTAATTCTTAAACCACCTTCCCTAAAAGCAAAGTCTAGATCTACCACTGGCTTTATATGCAATGTAACTTGTTACTAGTGTAGCATAATATTCTGTCTTTCACCTCTGGAAAGCGTCAGGAGAGATCACATCACCTCAGCACAGCAGCAGATGACTAATAACATCTTTTAAAGTCCATTAGGGATGAGCAAAACGGTCTGACAACATTTCAGCTCTTGTAAATATCACTGTTTTACTGTATGCAAAATTGCAAATTAGTTTGCAAAAGGTCAGGATGAGATAAGTTTTGGAACAGAAAAGCATTTTTTAAATTATTATTTTTCTGAACCATTAACATAAGATTTCTGAATCAATTACCCAAAGAAGATTGTTTGGTCCAGTACTGAGGATAGTCCTGTACACAAGACCGTGAGAGGTTTACACCAATCTAATGGTAAATATCTCTTTATAATATGGGACATTATAATATACTAGGTGATTCATCGCGCCCTACGGGCGCTCTTCACACCGTCGGGAGGGGCTACGCCCCAATAACCCCTGCAGGCCTTTGAACATACGCAGGCCGGTAGATAACAGAATCAGAAACGCAGGGCAGTATAGAGGGCATACAGAAATGGTGTCTGGTTGAGAAAAGATAGAGAGGCGTAGGGGGGGGGAGAGAAAGGGAATGTACAGAAACGCTGTGCGATCGGTAAAGGATAGGGAGAGTCAGGGTGGTAGGGAGAGGATAAAGAGAGGCAAGGTGTTAGAGAGAAAATACCTTTGCAAGAGGCTAAGACCCGGTAACCCCTGCATGGGCTTCAACTGTGCTATAACTATTATTATATGGAGTATTACCTGCAAAAGTTTTTATGACAGTGGGTAAATATTGCAAGGGGGAAGGGCGTGCGATTGTCAAGGGGGCGTAGCCCTTTGTGAGGGCGTGCAGAGTGGCCGCAGGGCACAATGAATAACATAGTGTAGTATATACTGCTATATATAAGACACCAAAGTGCTGTGGCCACAGGTAGCAGCGCAGCTTATACACACAATGGCCACAGGTAGCAGAGCCGCTTATACACACAATACCCACAGGTAGCAGAGGCGCTTATGCACACAGTGCCCACAGGTAGCAGAGGCGCTTATGCACACAGTGCCCACACGTAGCAGAGGCGCTTATACACACAGTGGCCACAGGTACCAGAGCCGCTTATACACACAATACCCACAGGTAGCAGAGGTGCTTATACACACAGTGGCCACAGGTAGCAGAGGCGCTTATACACACAATGGGCACAGGTAGCAGAGGCGCGTATACTATACACACAATACCCACAGGTAGCAGAGCCGCGTATACACACAGTGCCCACAGGTAGCAGAGTTGGTTCTACACACAATGGCCACAGGTAGCAGAGCCGCTTATACACACAGTGCCCACAGGTAGCAGCGCCACTTATACACAATGGACACAGGTAGCAGTGTTGCTTATACACACAGTGCCCACAGGTAGCAGAGTTGGTTCTAGATACAATGGCCACAGGTAGTAGCTGTGTTTATACACACAGTGCCCACAGGTAGCAGTGCCACTTATATACAATGGCCACAGGTAGTAGTGTCGCTTAGACACATAATGGCCACAGTATTAGTGTTTCTTATTAATCCAATGTCCATTGGTAGCAACTATAGTCACAGAAGTTCAGAGTGTGTGGGGGGAGTTTGGAAAGGGGGTGGGTTCAGTGAGGTGGAGGTGCCTATCCGTGCCGCTGATCACCCCGAATCAGGGAATCACTTGTAGTGGCTGCGGATGGTGTCCGAGGTGCTACGTGTGGTGGAGGGGTGGGTGTGGGAGGGGGTCCAGAGGTGTTGCGGGTGGGGGAGGGGTGGGTGCAGGGGCACAGATGGCGGAAAGGGTGCTGTGGGTGGGGGAGGGGGAGGTGTAGAGGGGGGGGGGGCAGATGGCGGAGGGGGTCTGGAGGTGCTGCGGGTGGGGGAGGGGCGGATGGGAGTGTAGATGCTGTTGGTGGGGGAGGGGTGGGTGCGGGGGACTGTGGATGAAGGAGGGGGTATGGAGGTGATGTGTGTGTGGGAGGGGCGATGTAGGGGTGTGCGTTTGGAGGTGCAGGGGGGTGAGCTTAGGTGATGGGTTTCAGAAGTGCTGTGGGTGGGGGAGGTGTGGGATGGGATGGATGGGGGATGTAGATGCTGTAGATGGGGGAGGGGTGGTAGTGTGGGTACGTAGGGGGAGGTGGGGTTGCAGGGGGGGTGGTTGGGTGATGGATTGTAGAAGTGCTGCGGGTGGGGGGGTATGGGTGCTGGATGGGGTATGTAGATGCTGCGGGTGGCTGCAGGGGAGCCGTGGATGGGGGAGGGGGTCCTGAGGTGCTGTGGGTGGTGGTCCAGAGGTGCTGGGAGTGGTGGAGGGGAAGGTGTGGTAGGGTCCGCAAATGGGGGAAGGTGTCTATAGATGATGGGGGAGGGGCCGGAGGTGCTGTGGGTGGGGGACTGGCAGCTGCGGGGGTGTGGTGGCGGTCCGTAAGCGCTGCGGGTAGGGGAGGGGCAGGTGCGGGGATGGAGCGGATGGGGGAGGGGATCCAGAGGGGTAGAGGGGGCGCTGTGGGTGGGTGAGGGGCGAGTGTGGGGTTACCGCAGTTGGGGAGGGCCGGCTGTGGGGGTGTTGCGGATGGTGGAGGGGCAGATGCGTGGGTGCTGGGGGGGAGGGGCGGGTGCAGGGGTGCTGCGGGGTGGGGAAGGGGGCCGGTTGCCGGGGGTGGGTGCGAGGATGGGGTGCTGCAGGTTGGGGAGGGGTGGGGTGCGGGAGTAGGGGTGCGTGTGTAGTGGAGGGGCGGGGGGTGCCATGGGGTGGGGGGTTTGGAGCAGGGGTGATGCGGGTGTGGGGGGGGTGGGGGGGCTGGGGGAGTAGGACTCATTGTGAGAGTCATTCTGGCTTTTTAGGCTGCAGCATTTAGACAACAGGCTTTTGGTGAATGTCACCTCGTTCCACAGAGACCTGCACTGGGGGCACCGCCAATAACCATCATTCCCCCCCCCCCCCCCCCCCCCAAATGACCATCACCATCAACCCCCCCCTCCTCCCCGCTGAAAGCGCTGCTCACCTGGGCCGGTCACACAGGCAACGGGAGCGCTGCAGCAGGGAGAGAGGAAACCAGGTTGCCGGGGCAGGAGAGATCCACGCTGGCGGAGTGCGGGCTGTGCATGCGGCTTCCTCCTCTCGGGCAGCACAGTCGAGCAATCTCCAGCCTCCGCCTCCAGCAGCATCTCTCCTGGTAGCAGCGGAGGCTGGAGTTTGCTCGACCGTGCTGGCCGAGAGGAGGAAGCCGCATGCACAGCCCACACTCCGCCCCCGCCAGCGTGGATCCCTCCTGTCCCGGCAACCTGAATGGGGACAGAGCTCCGGCTGAGGGGCCCCGGGGTAGTGACCCTCCACCCACCCCCCGTTAATCCTGCTCTTGTGTGGCCGGCCACGGTAAGGCGTCCGTCCAGTGGCGGCTGTTCCCTGGGGATTGTGTCCGCCTCTCTAGTGGTGTGCTGGCACAGAGCAGAGGCCGTTGCCTCCGCCCAGCGCTGTAACTCCACCCAGCATTACGGCCAGGCACAGAATCACAGACTTGGCCAAATATATAGGAGATGGGAAAGCAGTCAAAAAGTAAATATAACCTTTAAGTAATTCTTCACTTAGTGACTTTCAGATGAACTGCTCTTTTATGAACATGTTGTACTAGGAATAGCTTGGTAAGTCGGTGGTAAGATGTAACTTGGGGTGCTTCAATAGAGGAGAAGACCTGTGTGCAGACTCCGTCTGGGCCCCCGCCTCTCTAGCTGGCTGCGCTGTAGACTCTGGGCACTAGGGGCACTATGGGACCCTAGTATTGTCCCAGAGTTTAATGTTTTCCCAGGTCTCTGGGAAAATGTTGCAATGGACATTTTTCCAGTAATTTTCTTACTGCACATACGCAAAACACCAGAAAAATGGCCACAGCAGCATTTTCCTGCCGACATGGGACTCAGAAGGGTAAGTATTGAATGGGTAAGTAAAAACAGGATGCCGGCTGTCAGTATAGCGTCAGTTGCATCCCATTTGCCGGAATCCCAGCAGCAAGGCCACGAGTCCCCCCGCGGGCTCTCTGCTCTTGTCGCGCTTCAGGCCCAGTGGCGAACTTAGCTCTTCACAGGTTCTAGTCACACTCAGTTGATGGCGTGGACCGACCAACCAAGTGGGAAATCCAGGCGGGTGTCAGGATTCCGGCGGTGGTATCTTGTACGCCGAGATCCTAACAGCCAGCATTTTAACTGCATCCTCAATATAAAACAAGTCTGGCTGTGCTGGCAGGCGGTCCAGTGCCATTTTTTTTATTGGAGCAGCTGCGTGTGACATCATGCAGCCGCCCTGAAAACACTCCCATCACCCCCGTTTACCTACAACGCAGCGTTGACAGCCCCCGATGGCCACCGCTATCAATCTGAATGCAGCGCATACAGACGTGTGGCTGCGTTCAGGTCTGAACAGACCCCCCTAGTGTACTTTGTGACTAGCTATTAGCATCAACGTATATTCGCACCTGACTTATAATAGATGCAAAAGACAGGTGTCCTAATAAGGTATATGCGCATAACTGCTGGTCTGAATGACCTTTGCTTAAGTGAGAATGTCTTATCAAACTGACGCTTTTCTGGTTGGAGCATCTCAGAAATACACAAAATATACCACAACAGCCAGCACAGTGCTCACTGTGCAAATTCAGAAGCGTTAGCAGTGATTCTCATGGAGTCTGCAAACTGTTAAGGGCCCTACACATTCGCCGAGCTGTCCGACGGCGAATACGGCCGACGGGCGATCCGGCGGCGGGGGGAGTGAAGTTTATTCACTCCACCCGTCCCCCGGCTCCATAGCAGTGCATGCTAATATGGACGAGATTGTCCATATTGGCCTGCATGCATAAGCGATGGGGCACCAACGATTAACGAGCGCGGGGCCACGCATCGTTAATCGTTGGTGCCTACACACTGCACGATATGAACGAGTTCTCGTTCATTAATGAATGAGAACGTTCATATCGTGCAGTGAAATCTGCCAGTGTGTAGGGCCCTTTAGTGTTGGAAATGATGTGTGTGTAGTGTTGATATTGCAGAATTACAGTATATAGGCTAGCGGATGGCTCAAACTATGAACAGCTCAATTACCGTATATACTCGAGTATAAGCCGACTTTTTCAGCACTTTTTTTGTGCTGAAAAAGCCCCCTCGGCTTATACTCGAGTCAGTGGGAATATGACTTATACTCCAGTCATCCCCGCTCCCCGCTCCGGCTTCCCCGCTGTCTTGTGAAGGAGGGACACGGAGGGCACAGCGCGCGCCTCTCCTGTGTCCCTCCTGCATCTCCGGCGGCAGCGGCGGGTCTATTAAATGAAGTACCCGTTCGTGAGCTCTGATTGGCTCACGAACCGCCGGAGACGCAGGAGGGACACAGGAGAGGCGCGCGCTGTGCCCTCCGTGTCCCTCCTTCACAAGACTGCGGGGGAGCGCTGGAGTGGGAATGGTAAGTTGTTACTTTCACTGGGGAGAGCATATTTGGCACTTGGGGGGGGGGGGGGGGCATATGTGGCACTGAGGGGGCATATCTGGCAGTATGAGGGCATATCTGGCACTGTGGGGGCATATCTGGCAGTGTGAGGGCATATCTGGCAGTGTGAGGGCATATCTGGCACTGTGGGGGCATATCTGGCAGTATGAGGGCTGTGTACGGCTAGAGCTGCATTTCCCACCCTAGGCTTATACTCGAGTCAATACGTTTTCCCAGGTTTTTGTGGTAAAATTAGGTGCCTCGGCTTATATTCGGGTCGACTTATACTCGAGTATATACGGTACTTAACCAGTGGTGCTGATTCATTGAAGATATCAGATACAGCCATACTCACTGTTACACAACACATTGGTTCTCATGGAGCAGAGTTTCAGTGTAGCAGGGTGTCATACAACTGACAAGCTGTATGTAGTGTAGACACTAGGTAGTGGTGCAGAAACACTGGAATCACTGTGGATTGCAAATAACCGCAAGTTTCTCTGGATGTACCGTAAGTGTAAGATGTGACTTTACTGTGATGCTCTAACACAATCTCACACAGTAAAAGAAAAGATGGCCCCTGTACATGCTCAGTAGAGATCTCTGCAGTCATCTTGGGATAGAGCAGTGGTCAGGGAACAGGGGTAAGTTACCCCAAATGAGGTAAAAATGAAAACCCTGGGGGTAATGGACGGTCGCGCTTCCGAGACACAGCCCCGTCCAGCACTGGCCAGCTCGCGATGTGACGTGCTGACATCACACTGCGCTCCCTCCTGCCCGCCCTGCGCTGTGCTCCTGGCCGCCCTGTGCTGTGTTCCTGGCCGTGGTGTGGCATGCTGATGTCACACCGCGCTCCCTCCCGCCCGTCCTGCGCTGTCCTGTCCTCCCGCCCGCGGCCCGCCAACCCATACACAGAACTTGAAGTGTTCTGTGGCTGACCGCTGACGGAGTTCCGCAGGATCAGACAGTGGCCCACATAACAGTGGGAAATTCCCACTGATATTACTGAGGTGAGGATGTGACCATCTGTCTCCTAAAAGTCGCATCCCCCCCTCTTCCCCCTCATCCATCTTTCTTTCATTCATTCTGGTGTTTTGGGGAGAAAGTGTTAATTAACCCATTCATTGCCAAAAAATAACCGGGCACCGCAGCACATTGCATTTGTTATTTGGAGTGCCGGAAAAATTCACACTTTATTTATATATATATATATATATATATATATATATACACAGTATCTCAGAAATGTCATATAAACAGTGACATCCAGTATATATGCACAATAATATCTGATTTCCTTCCTTTCAAATCAAGGGGGTAACGTCGGTGTATCGAAATATATTTTGGGATAAAAGTTAAAAAAGTTCCCAGACCCCTGGGATAGAGCATGAAGCCTCCCTGGAGAACAGGAAGACTGGAGTATGCGCAGTCATGCATTCCTCTTACAACAGTTGGAGCACTGAGGGGTCTGTGAGTGTAAGGACTGTTCTGTTATTTTCTAGTAAAACATTAACATAATTTTCCCATTCCACCCTCTACAAATGTCCCTTTAGAAACAAAGTTGTAAAAAATATATTATGGCGTAATAGAGCTTTTGCAGAAGGTTGTTGTACTCTATAAATAAATGGTAGTAGTAATAATAATAATAATTACTAGCTGTTGTGCCCAGTTTCAACCAGGCAAAGGTTTGCTGGGTGGAACATTTTGCCAATTTAAAAAAAATCCCTGCTTAGTGGGTGGCTACAACTAACTGTCACAATTTACAGACCACCCAGCAGGTCACATGTTCCAGGTCATCCAGTCGCTGTAGCTGCACAATGACAGTTCATCAACCGGCACATTTTGCAGAGCACAATGGAGATGCATTGTAAATGTCAGGCAGATGTTTTGCCCATACTTACCTACATTGTATTTCTCCTCTCCGGGAGAAGCCCGGAGAGGAGACGCTGCAGGTGTCTTCAGGGGGCGGGGCCGGACTGTGACATCACTAAGCGGTTTGCGTCATTCTAACCCCTTCTCCACCCGACGAACCCGCGAATGCGGGAGGTTATCTCTCCATCCTGCTCGCATCACTAGGGTGCGAGCAGGATGCGGGAGACCTGCCCACTCTTCCAGGGGTGCGGGGGCCTACCCAAAAAAACGGGAGCCTCCCGCAGCTTCCGGGAGAGTAGGTAAGTATAATTTTGCCACATAACTCCGAAAAGAAGCAGCCACTTACAATGCCAATTTTTCTGCAAAACTACAGACCAAGGGCCTAATTCAGTCCTGAATGCTAGGCTGTGTTTTCGTACAGCGGGCGATCACATCTAAACTGTGCATGCATATGTACCGCAATGCGCAGGCGCATCACACGGGTACAAAGCGGATCGCCACTCAGCGATGGGTTTGTGCAAAGGATCCGTCTGCACGGGCGATCGTAAGGAGATTGACAGGAAGAAGCCGTTTGTGGGTGGCAACTGACCATTTTCTGGGATTGTTTGGAAAAACACAGACGTGTCCATGCGTTTGCAGGGAGGGTTCCTGACGTCAATTCCGGTCCCGGACAGGCTGAAGTGTTCGCAGTGGCTGAGTAAGTCCTGGGCTACTCAGAGACTGCACAAAATCTGTTTGTACAGCTCTGCTACACAGGCGTTCGCACACTTGCAAAGCGAAAATACACTCCCCTTTGGGCGGCGACTATGTGAACGAAGGACTGCAAAAAAAGGTCTGGATTAGTCCCCAAGAGCTTTAATTTGGTATATGGCATGCCCTGCTCAGACAACGGCATCATAAAAATATGTCACTCATAAAAGTTGTCCTTCTGCTATTAATATATAGATATATAGGACAATAATAATAATAATTATTATTATTATTATTATTATTATTGTTATTAGAATAAGGTTGCCATAACACATAAAATGCTGTCTGTCTACTGCACTGCCAGCATTGTTATATCCTTATTCCTACCGTAAAGTATATAAAGTAACATTTAAATTTACAGTTGCAGAAATTGCAGCTATTTTATACATAAATATACCATATGGATGCATCAAATGGCATTATAGAGCTCAATAACTTGAATATTGCTGGTGGTGGGATAATAGTTCATCACAAGGCAGATGCTAATGCCTGCTGTAAATGCTCCCACTGCAGATGTCAATATTCGGGATTGGCAGGTCTTCAATTTAACAGAGCAGGGAAATAATATGATGGCAGATAATGATCACAGAAGAGATGGAGAGATTGAGAGCCTGCCTGGTCCCGTTGCCTGTGTGTGCATTGCAATGCAAGAGAAGTACACAGCCAAACACACAGGCAAATAGCGTGACCTTCACAAGAGGACTTCATAGAAACACCACAATGAAGGCTTTGCACGTCTCTTCAGTTTCCTAAAATAAGAAACGATTTATCCAGAAAGGGGGGAAAATTTGTTTGTTTTGAGCCCTGAGAAAATCACTTAACTTATAATTGGCAAAGAGGGTTGTATAGAGTGCCGCAGTGGCGACATTATTTGATAATGCCTTCTGCCCTTCACTTGCTCCTTGAAAGACTTAACAAAAAAATTTGTTTAAATGAGAAAGCATCAAGATATCACTACAAAAATGAATAACATATTGGTACACTGTGAATCTTTTGGAATAATTAGACGCTTTAAGCAAACTATACCTGAGTTGGCCACCTTACCATTATAAGAAGTAATTATGCCGTACTCCCCTCCCCTTAGTAATCCATAAAAGCATTAACA
Organism: Pseudophryne corroboree; assembly: GCF_028390025.1. Taxonomy (NCBI): domain Eukaryota; kingdom Metazoa; phylum Chordata; class Amphibia; order Anura; family Myobatrachidae; genus Pseudophryne; species Pseudophryne corroboree. Next base: position 180,241,729 of record NC_086447.1, read on the forward strand.
CTATAACTTGACTATATAAAACATTTACTAACCTGTTGTTTCATCAATCCACAGGTTTACCAAGAGCCACAGTGCACAACAAAGCACATGATCAAGAATTAAACCCAATTTGTGTATATGAGGTCAATATTTGTTTTCTTATTTTGATATCTCCACCATCATCTTTGGTTAATTGCACATCACCTTTAATTATCTACATTCTCCTGGTCACTCCATACTATTGTCCCTAACTCCCTCTCTCATTTAGTCCCAGTGGACTTACACTTCTACTCATCAGGATGGCCACTAATTTGATCTTGTATTCCCTAGACTATGCTCATTTTCTGATTACTGTAACACTCTTTTCCCCATCTTGTATCATCAGTGTATCACCTGCAATCCCTCGTCCATTACTTTGACCTTTCTGGGAGCCTAAACAAATGACCAAGGTGAATTTATTGTACAGGAAGCATGAGTATATAAGATCCCTATACTTTCACTGTCAATGTGGATATACCCAATTTCTACCATCAAGAGATCCCTTTCCAATAATTTTACACCATAAGAATGTCCAGCAGCGTGGAGAACGTCCACCATCGTGATTTCCACATTTATTTATTTAAGTGACGGCATAACAATGGTCAATGATTGTCCATCTCGCTATTACATTGGAAAAAGTGTGAATATACTGTACTCATAAATAATATATATTAATTATATACTGTATATAAATATATATTTATTTCTTTTAGTTATTTATGGACAGTTTCTTATATAGCGCAGCATATTCCGTTGTGCTTTACAATTAGAACAACAGTAATAGAACAAAACTGGGCAAAGACAGACATAGAGGTAGGAAGCTTACAATCTATAGGGAAATAGGCATTGATACACAAGGATAGATGAAACCTATTGCATAATGGTCCACCAGATTTCTAGGTTCTTAATGGGTTGTATGATATGATTACCCAGTGAGAAGTTCAGATTATTTCTAATAAATATTTAAAATGCCAGCGTTAATATATGCTGCGGACGCACGGCGCATCTTATTACCATATACGATAAAAGTGCGCTGTATGTCGCAAACACTACATCCCTTAAGAGAAAACAAGTACTCGCACACATTGTAGATTGAGGTCCAATGCTCAGAGATGTATATATTGGATATTAAAAGGGTATGCATATAATATAACACATGTACAGTATATATATGGTTACAGAGTTACAATTACACAGGAATCAAGATCAAGATCAATTAAAGCCAGCATACTTTACCCAGTCCTCTCCATCTTTGAATCTGCCTCAACAGCAACTAAACAGAACAGCAAACAGAACTTTTTGGGTGAGGGGAAATTCCTATATACTGTGTATTGGGGGGAAGTACATGTCTAGGACTGAGTCTTCTGTTATTGGTCCAGGGGAGGGAAATCTCTCATTCATGATGTGTCATTGGTCAGTTCATATTAAAGCAACGTCCAGCCTTGAAGATGACATCATAGGGGTTAGCCACTGGTTTCCTGCCCACATGCTTTCTCAGGAATGTCCTTTGTTCTCATTAGAATTGTGGCTTCATATTCCTACATTTAATCATAACTAATCGTTGCAATGTGCTACAATATAAACACAGCTATCAAATTAACACACTCATTCCCCTGATTATTTTGACACCAAGCATGACATGTTTATATTGTTCCGTTCCAATACATATATATCTGATGTTATAACTCTCTCATATAAATACATTATAATGTCTGGTGCTTGACATGTTCAATTTATGTGTTGTATGAAATATGTGTTGAATATGTCTTTGTGGCTTGTCTGTGTGAATGCGTATGCTACCGTATGTCCTGTGCAAGCTGCGTGTATGCGCACGAACAGAGACCTCTCTGTTTGGAGTTTGTATGTTGTCTGTATGTAATATTTTTGACTTTGACACCAGCAATGTTGGCCAAGGGTTAGGAAGGTGTGAGAGTAAAGAAAGACAAAATATGTGCGCTTATGTTTACTGTACAGAAAGGATGTAATTAGATAGGGAAGCACTAAAGGTTATGTGGGTGGGTCTGGAATTTGATAGGCTTGTCTGAAGAGGTGAGTTTTCAGGGAATGTTTAAAGGTTTGGAGACTAGAGGTGTCTTATTGTGCGTGGGAGGACATTCCACAGAGTGGGTGAAGCCTGGATAAAGTCCTATAATTTTGAGTGGGTACAAGTAATACATGTGGATGAGAGACACATATATATATATATATATATATATATATATATAAACTCTACAAATAAAGGAATTGTATAATAGTGGTAAATACAGACAATCAAAGGTCTTTTTTATATATAATTACAATTCTTCTAAGGCCTTCCACACCAAGAGCTACAGCTACAATCAGTGCCCAAGATCTTGTTTCCTGTCTTCAATAACAAGATTGATAAGATCCAACATGAAATGGTAATTTGTTCCTCAAACAAAAACCTGCTCAGTTCCTTCCCTGTACCCACTGGGACTTTGGTACCACAATTTATTTTCGACCTACTCTGCTACCTGCCTCTTTATCCGATACTCTCACAAATCAGTTGATTCCTGTGTCCTCTACTTCTATTTTTCCATCGTTCTTGAAAACCACAGTGATACTGCTATTCTAAAAAAAAAAAAAAAATTCAGACACAAACTCTTTCTCAAATTACCTTCACTGGAGTAATAGAATAGGTGGCCTCTGCCACTTGGACAAGTGATGCGGGACACTGACAGCTATGGTCGGTGGGTTTCAGGGAGATTGTGAAAGTAACACCTATGAGCGGAAGCAGTAGAGGCTCTTGCCATGGGCAAGCAGGCTTTTTGCCCAGGGCGCCGCTACCCTGAGGGCGCCGCCGCCGTGGCAAGAGTTGATACTGATTCACCCTCCCTCCCCGCTCCCCGGCTGCAGTGAGTGCCGTGTGCGCCCGCTCCACTGACAGACACTAGAGGTCACAATTGACCTCTAGTGTCTGTGCGGCGCTGCTATGGGAGAGACGTCATGACGTCTCTCCCATAGAGAGGAGCCGGTGTCTGGAGACAGCAACAGCTGCGGTCCGGAAACAGAAGCGAGGCTGGTAAGTATTGTGTGTTTTTTTTTTTAAGGTTACAAAGCAGCTACAGGGGGCACATACTGGGGGCACTACTACAGGGGGCACATACAGGGGGCACAGCTACAAGATGCACAGCTACTGGGGGCAGATCTACAGGGGGCACATATTGGGGGCACATACTGGGGGCATTGCTACAGGGGGCACAGCTACAAGGGGCACAGCTACTGGGGGCTCTACTACAGGGGGCACTGCTACAAGGTGCACAGCTACAGGGGACACAACTACTAGGGGCACAACTACAGAGGGCACTGCTACAAGGGGAACAGCTACTGGGGGCAAATTAACTGGGGGCACAGCTGCTGGGGGCACAATTACTGGGGGCAAATCTACAGGGGGGCACAAGGACAGGAGGCACAACTACTGGGGGCACAGCTACTGGGGGCAAATCTGCAGGGTGGCACAACTACAAGGGGCACATACTGGGGGCACAGCTACAGGGTGCAAATCAACTGGGGGCACAGCTACAAGGGGCACAACTACAGGGGGCACTACTAAAGGGGGCACTGCTACAGGGGTAACAGCTACTGGCGGCACAGCTGCTGTGGGTACAGATACTGGGGGCACAACTACAGCGGGGCACAAGTACAGGGGCATAACTGTTGGTACGCCCCTTCCCTATGAAGAAGCCACGCCCCTTTCCTATGAAGTAGCCACGCCCCTGTTATGGGCGCGCATTTTACCTGTAGTGGGGGGGGGGGGGGGGCACAGGGTCTAAAACCGGCCCTGAGCGGAAGTGGATGTATATTGCTACATCTGAGAGCTGTGTCATAAAAATTACTTACATCCAAATGTAAATGAGCCCTAAAGCAAGTAAGCAGAATCTACTTTTCAGAGCTTGCTCATATGTTCAATTTATTAAGTGGCTCCATATAAGTGGCCACGAGAAACGTTATTTGAAAATACATGTAGCCATAGGATCATTATACCTAATAGACAATGCAGGGAAATGGCACTGACGACCCCTTTTAAATGTATATATCGCTGATATCTCCCCCCACCCCCTTCCAAGAATACAACAGCTACATAATGTGGGTAAGGTGAAATCAGGGAGATTTGTACTATTTCAGGGAGTCTCCAAGTATGGTCTAGGGCAGAGATTTTCAACCTTTTACAACTTGCGGCACACTGAACAAGATATAAATATTGCCAAGGCACACTCAAATATAATGGAGATGCATGGTGCAGTTGCGTGTCCTAGGATGTCATGTCGCAGCTTCTCCATAGGTAACGCCTGAGCCACATCTAAGAAAGCCAGAAGAGCCCAACATTGCCCGGTCCCAAAATTAGAGCTGGCTCTGCAACCACTAACCCCACCAGTATTGATCATTCCAGGGCCTCAGTAGCGGCAAAACACTGACAGGCCTGGTTGTGCTTCTATGGCGGTACACCTGGAGACTGCTCAGGGCACACTAGTGTGCCACGGCACAGTGGTTGAAAAACACTGGTCTAGGGGCTGAACTAAGATTGTGTCAGCAATCATAATGGAGCTATAATGGTCCAGCAGTTGAACAAATATAGTATTCCAGTACATCCTGAAAACAACCTTATTTCTGGCATGATAACTCTCCTCAGAGAAATCACCAATGGGTTTCACACATTTTCCATGCTTTAGGATAATAAGAAAACAATGATGTGGGTAGTATGGCATAGGCTCAACTGAGCTGTCTCTAAATCCCTGTCTGCATGCCACCAACCAGCACAGGAAGGAATATTTCCAAGTTTGCCTACACAAAGACATATATGTCCATACCGGCTGCGTACATTCAATATATTATATTTATGAATATGTTTGCTGAACGCCACAGTTCATTATGCAGCATATTTTCTATTACACAGACACTGCTATGCCTCAACTACTGATCAAAAGCATGCACAAGCAGCATACCTTTCATGAGCTGCAATCACTTTCTTGTTTAATGGTCTCATATTATAAAGTATGCCTAGAAATGGCAAAATAAAAACAGAGCAGCGGGACGCCTGTGTCTTTCACTACTTCTGGACATGAATTTGCACACGGCCAGATCTATGCTGTTGTTCATTGTTTCTACTGATAGTCTCAGCAGTAAAATTGCTTATAAATCGAGCTGGCTTTGTTCAGTGGAGAGTGCCCGAGTCTTTAGAGATACAGACACTGCTGACAAAGCAGTTACCACAGAAACTGACTATTCTCTCTCTATTGTACAGTGCAGATCCGCAGGCACAGACACCGCTCTCTGAATGCGACAGACACAGCTTCTACAAATACAAACAGCAAGTGAGATTTAGGGGACCTGCTTCCGTCTCATTTTCCTATAGTGTATGGAAGAAACTCAGAAACATTAATCATAAGAAAAAAGAAATCTTTAGCCAAGGGTGATAAATAATCTGTACATATCAATAAGAATATTAAAAAGGAAAAGATGTCTTAATAGCAATATAACCAGCACATAATCAGTGGCAGGATGGCAACTGACTTGCTGGTGCAGTGTCGGACTGGGGCATGAAACTTTGGCACAAACGTTAGTATGACAGGAAAGACTGCCTCACCCCACCGTACGTCACTGGTTTACCTAGTCATTACAGACTGCATGGGCTGGGCCCATGTAAAAATATATAAATAGTAAATACTGCTAGTGCATGCATGATACTTTACCAGATTAATAACAGCAATGCACTGTAGAAAATACACTGTGACCCCGCTCCAAAATTTGTTGCAACAATACTAATATTATACAAAACAAAAATGGGTGTGGTTCATCAAATCGACAGTGTCTAGGTCGACAATGTGTAGGTCGACCACTATAGGTCGACAGTCACTAGGTCGACATGGATGGAAGGTCGACAGGGTTTCTAGGTCGACATGTGGTAGGTCGACAGGTGTAAAGGTCGACATGAGGATTTTTTTTTTTGTTGGTGTCGTTTTCTTCGTAGAGTGACCGGGATCCCAAATTAGTGCACCGCGTCCCCTCGCATGGCTCGCTTCGCTCGCCATGCTTCGGGCATGGTGCCGTCGCTTCGCTCGGCACACTTTACCGTTCCAATCGTAGTCCACATGGATTGTTAAGTATGAAAAAATAAAAATAAATAAAAAAATGTGAAAAACTCATGTCGACCTTTAGACCTGTCGACCTAGCACATGTCGACCTAGAAACCCTGTCGACCTTACATCCATGTCGACCTAGTGACTGTCGACCTATAGTGGTCGACCTAAACATTGTCGACCTAGACACTGTCGATCTTCAGACCGGATCCCAACAAAAATGCGCATGCGCATGGTACGCAGAGCACATGCGCTAAGTATTTTAGCACAAAACTTAGTCGATTTACTCACGTCCGAACGAAGAATTTTCATCGTTGAAGTGATCGGAGTGTGACTGACAGGACGTGGGTGTTTCTGGGCGGAAACTGACCGTTTTCTGGGAGTGTGCGGAAAAACGCAGGCGTGTCAGGATAAAAGGCGGGAGTATCTGGAGAAACGGGGGAGTGGCTGACCGAACGCAGGGCGTGTTTGTGACGTCAAACCAGGAACGAAACGGGCTGAGCTGATCGCAGTGTAGGAGTAAGTCTCGAGCTACTCAGAAACTGCTAAGCATTTTCTATTCGCAATTCTGCTAATCTTTCGTTCGCAATTCTCCTAAGCTAAGATACACTCCCAGAGGGCGGCGGCCCAGGTTGTGCAATGCTGCTAAAATCTGCTAGCGAGCGAACAACTCAGAATGAGGGCCCATATGCACAGTTCTACTCCTCTCTGTGGCCAGATTACCCCTATACTGTATACCTGCCCATATGCACAGTTCTACTCCTCTCTGTGGCCAGATCACCCCTATCCTGTGTACCTGCCCATATGCACAGTTCTACTCCTCTCTGTGGCCAGATCACCCCTGTCCTGTGTACCTGCCCATATGCACAGTTCTACTCCTCACTCTGGCCAGATCACCCCTATCCTGTATACCTGCCTATATGCACAGTTCTACTCCTCTCTGTGGCCATTTCATCCCTATCCTGTATACCTGCCCATATGCACAGTTCTACTCCTCTCTGTGGCCAGATCACCCCTATGTTGTATACCTGCCCATATGCACAGTTCTACTCCTCTTTGTGGCCATTTCATCCCTATCCTGTATACCTGCCCATATGCACAGTTCTACTCCTCTCTGTGGCCATTTCATCCCTATCCTGAATACCTGCCCATATGCACAGTTTTAATCCTCTCTGTGGCCAGATCACCCCTATCCTGTGTACCTGCCCATATGCACAGTTCTACTCCTCTCTGTGGCCAGATCACCCCTATCCTGCGTACCTGCCCATATGCACTATTCTACTCCTCTCTGTGGCCATTTCATCACTATCCTGAATACCTGCCCATATGCACAGTTTTAATCCTCTCTGTGGCCAGATCACCCCTATCCTGTGTACCTGCCCATATGCACAGTTCTACTCCTCTCTGTGGCCAGGTCACCCCTATCCTGTGTACCTACCCATATGCACAGTTCTACTCCTCTCTGTGGCCAGATCACCCCTATCCTGTATACCTGCCAATATTGACAGTCCTACTCCTCTCTGTGGCCAGATCACCCCTATCCTGTGTACCTGCCCATATGCACAGTTCTACTCCTCTCTGTGGCCATTTCACCACTATCCTGTATACCTGCCCATCAGTGGCGTGCGGTGAGGTCAGTGGCTGGGGAGGCACAAGCAGCTAACATTCCCCCCCCCCCCAATAGAGGGGGGGGGAGAAAGCGTAGCCCCCCCCCCCCCCTTTATTCGTAAAACCAGCACCAGGCAGAACCAGCCAGGGGGGGGGGGGGGGGGAGTAATGCCATAGCAGGGGAGACACTCGGTATGGGGTCCCCCTGCCATAGCATTAATCTACCCCCCACAACTAGTCAGCTTAGGGCTGGAATTCCTCGGAAGTGGGGACCCCAAAAAATAAACATGGGGTCCCCCTCCCGAGCAATAACCAGCACTGGGCTGATAGCACAGTGCTATGCCCCGCACCCCTGGTGGCGGTGGGTGCGGGGATCATTGTTAAAATTGTTCTTTACAGGTGGCCTACAGATCCCAGCAAGCCTGCCCCAGCATGCTGGCACTTGGAGAACCACAAGTGCCAGCATGCCCGGACATAATGGGCCTGCTGGCACCTGTAGTCCACCTGTAAAGAATAGTAATATTGTTCTTGACAGGTGGCCTACAGGTCCCAGCAAGCCTGCCCCAGCATGCTGGCACTTGGAGAACCACAAGTGCCAGCATGCCCGGACATAAATGGCCTGCTGGCACCTGTTGCCCACCTGTAAACAAAATATTAAAATAAAAACACCACACAGTCTTCAAAAATAAGTGTTATTGCACAGGGTCTTCACCTGGGGGCGGCGGCCTTTAAGCTCTTTTGCATGGCCGCCGCTTCCCCAGGGCTTCAGGCGTCTTCACCTGGGGGGCGGCGGCTGCTAAGCTCTTTTGCATAGCCGCCACCCAGGGCTTCCAGTGTCTTCCTCTGATGTCTTCACCTGGGAGGCGGCGGCCATAAAGCTCTTTTGCATGGCCGCCGCCTTCCCCAGGGCTTCCAGCGTCTTCACCTGGTGGGCGGCGGCTGCTAAGCTCTTTTGCATAGCCGCCACCCATCCAGGACTTCCGGCGTCTTCAACCTTCAGGAGCTCTTCTCCGCTCCTCCTCCGCCGTCGGACTGACAGCCGCTCCCTCGCGCTGACTTATATAAGTCAGCCAGAGGGGGCGGAGCGATGACGCGGCGAGCCGTGATTGGCTCGCGGCGGCCATCTTCAATTTCAAATGACGCTGAGGCGCCATTTTTGAAATGGGTTACCGCTCTGCTGCTCAAACTCTGCACCGCCGCCCGCACTCACGCCGCACCCACGCCGCCCGCACCCACGCCGCGCCCACAACAGTGATTGACATCGGATCCAGTGACGGATCCGCTGGCCAATCACTGTGGCCTCACTGACAGGGGCGTGCTTTCATGGGTTGAAAGCACGTCCCTGTGTGAAAGCGGCACCACTAATGGTGCCGCTTTCCCATGATTTTTCAATGGGCTTTTAATGCCCATTGCTGGGCCCCGCCCGCGCCCGCCCCCCACTCCCCATACCTTTCCCTATCTGACAGGAAGGCACCACGATCGGTGCCTCCCAAACACTTTTACACAGGACTCGGATGATTAGGATAATATAAAGCAAATACTTATGACACAGAATATGTGTCATAAGTATCTTCTTTATATTATTTTAATCAGTAATGACAGGGGAGGCACTGCCTCCCATGCCTCCACGTCCCTGCTGCCCATATGCACAGTTTTACTCCTCTCTGTGGCCAGATCACCCCTATACTGTGTACCTGCCCATATGCACAGTTCTACTCCTCTCTGTGGCCAGATCACCCCTATCCTGCGTACCTGCCCATATGCACAGTTCTACTCCTCTCTGTGGCCAGATCACCCCTATCCTGCGTACCTGCCCATATGCACAGTTCTACTCCTCTCTGTGGCCAGATCACCCCTATCCTGAATACCTGCCCATATGCACTGTTCTACTCCTTTCTATGGCCAGATCACCCCTAGCCTGTGTACCTGCCAATATGCACAGTTCTACTCCTCTCTGTGGCCAGATCACCCCTATCCTGTATACCTTCCCATATGCACAGTTCTACTCCTCTCTGTGGCCAGATCACCCCTATCCTGTATACCTGCCAATATTGACAGTCCTACTCCTCTTTGTGGCCAGATCACCGCTTTCCATGCACAGTTCTACTCCTCTCTGTGGCCAGATCCCCGCTATCCTCTATACTTGCCCATATGCACAGTTCTACTCCTCTCTGTGGCCAGATCACCCCTATCCTGTATACCTGCCAATATTGACAGTCCTACTCCTCTTTGTGGCCAGATCACCGCTTTCCATGCACAGTTCTACTCCTCTCTGTGGCCAGATCCCCGCTATCCTCTATACTTGCCCATATGCACAGTTCTACTCCTCTCTGTGGCCAGATCACCCCTATCCGAGTGCTTGGTTTCATAACTATCATTATTAGTGCGCACTTATGCCAGACCTACCACTGACAAATACAGCTGCCTGCAAACAGTTGCTACGGGATGCACAAAGTACTGCTTATTGGTACTGTGTGTATGCGCAGGACTCGTTATGCACATGTGCAAATGGGTCCTGCGATGTAGGAAGGAAAACGGCAGCAGACTGTCAGTGATCGACCGTATGCTGCTGTCTGGGGGACGGGGAGGGGAAGCGATGGCCTCTGTTTGTGAAAACGGAGGCATCGCTGCCATTTAAGGGGGGGGGGGGAGGTCAAGGAACTCCATCGTAACACCCACCTAAATCTAACTCTCTCTGCACATGTTATATCTGCCCCACCTGCACTACACATGGTTTTGCCCAATAGAGAACACTTTTGCTGCTGCGATCAGGTCTGAATTAGGCCCATAGAACACTGCCTGGATTTGTTTTTGTTAATGATCAAGCATTTATTATTCAACAAGCAAGCCAAGAAAGGTTACATTGATATATGTTAACTAGTGAATAAATCAATACAGTTCACAAACTTAAATGTCAATTTTAAAACTATACAGATTTTGGCATTGAGAATACAAATAAAGACAAATTAGTTATTTTACTGAGTGCTGTATGGTGAGGGGACAGGAAGGGCATGAAGAATAAGGTGTAAGGGAAGAAAAGGAGAGGGCTATGCAGGGAGCTGCAGGGCCACACAACTAGCACAGGTGGTCAGTGGTCTGTTAAGCGAAGCACAGCATTATAAGAGGAGGATGAGTGTTACAACTGGGGAGCGTTTCCTCCTGTTTGACAAGGCAATGGTTGCACTGAGGATCCTCCACAACACAAGGTACATAGGGGGTCATTCCGAGTTGATCGCTCGCTAGCTAGTTTTAGCAGCCGTGCAATCGCTATGCCGCCGCCCACTGGGAGTGTATTTTAGCTTAGCAGAAGTGCGAACGGTTGTATCGCAGAGCGCCTGCAAAAATTGTTTGTGTAGTTTCAGAGTAGCTCAAAACCTACTCAGCGCCTGCGATCACTTCAGATTATTCAGTTCCGGATTTGACGTCACAAACCCGCCCAGCGTTCACCCAGCCACGCCTGCATTTTTCCTGGCACGCCTGCATGTTTCCTGGCACGCCTGCGTTTTTCCGCACACTCCCAGAAAACGGTCAGTTGCCACCCAGAAACGCCCTCTTCATGTCAATCACTCTGCGGCAAGCAGTGCGACTGAAATGCATCGCTAGACCCTGTGCAAAACTACATAGTTCATTGTGCCCGTACGTTGCGAGTGCGCATTGCGCCGCATACGCAGAACTGCCGTTTTTTAGCCTGATCGCTGCGCTGCAAACAAATTCAGCAAGCGATCAACTTGGAATGACCCCCATAAAACAGATGGTAGTGCTCCAGTAATACTGACAACTACAACATGTGACGATCCACTGTAATACTAGCTACTGCAACAAGCACTTTGCTAATTGTAATTCAATTAGGGCCATACTTGCTTATTCTCCTGGAATACCCGCAAGGCTCCCGAAAATCGCGTGGCATTCCCGCCTCCTGGAAAACAATGGGGCAAGCCTCCCTAGAGCCAGATGCTACTGCTACAAAACTGCCCACTTACCAAGTGAAGTGGGCAGTCCTAGCGGCCGATGACATGATTCACGCTGAATTTCCACGTTACCCACTGTACAATGCCGGTAATTTCATCATTGTATAGCAGGGGGTATGGACATGATGACGCGATCGCGGCCATCACTCCCCTGTACCACCTCCTATGCCTTGCCCCGCCCCTATGATGCAACATGCTGCCCCGCACTGCCCACCCATATGTTGACCTAACCACCCTCTCTCAAATGATGGCAACCAGAGAGCTGGCAACCATGGTTAGGGTTAAGAGACCCCACCTGTATGCTTTATAAGGCCCTCACTCCTACCAATGTGAATTTCATTTTTCTGCTGGTTCTTCAAAGAGTCTTGTTTTGCTTGACTATCTTTTGACTTTGAAATCATCCCTCACAAGTCTTCATTCTCCATTGTATGGACTTCTCCTTTGTCCCTCATGATTTTACCTTTTCCAACCCATCAACTTCAGTTTTTGCCCTCACAACCCTTCCTCTCAGAACTAAGCAGCCTGGCTGGTCTTGGCGTCTCGGATAGCTACCTGAGGCAAGTGTTTCTCTCTGGGGAGCAAGCAGTGCCATGACTGGATATACCAGCAATAATTGTAAATAAGTTGTGGGAAAAATAGGACGGAAGGAGCTGGATATAATGGCAATGCTTGTAAATAAGTTGCGTAGATAAAAGGGCTGAAGTTGTTGGCTTGCAACATAATAGGAAAAATCTAAATACAAGACAAGGTCAGGGTCAAGTCTAAGGGCAGGTTTCAGAAAAAGGAGTTAGGAATACAGACATAGGAACCGCAATTGCAGAGCAAACAAACACGCAACAATCAATTTACACACCGCTGATGCAAAATGCTTCTTATAAACGATAAGAGTCAAGGAAGACTAGAGGCAACTGGGGAATGGTGAGCCTGGACAAAGTAAAAGTGACAGCTGAAGTTTTTTTAAGTTATTTCATTTTAAGAAGTAGCACTTCTGTTTGGGCTTCCAGTTTTTTAAAGAATGCATGTAGCTGACTTCATCTTCCTCTTGGAACACATTACAGTATGTTCCTCCAAAAGCGTCATCTTTGAAGTTTCTTGTATGGCTTGCTTCTCCCTCACAGAGCTAGCAGAGATAAGTGGTGACATTAAACAAATTTCTGGATAACAAGATAAAATTGGCTTTTTCTGCAGATGTAGGAATAGATATTTCCAGTGGGGGAAAAAAACAGGTATGATTTAGAAACAGCTCTTAGGGCCCGAAAATCACTGGCACACTTCTTTACAATTAAGGATGAGAGGTGTAACTAGTTGCACATTGATAAAAAGAAACATATCACTGATCAGAGGTGAGATACTGAGTGTTGGTGAATATAAACAGACAAGATAGCCATCTACCTTAAAGTAATATACTTTCTGAAGATCTGAGAAAGAAGTATTCCTCATTAGATCAATCCTATTATAATTGATTATGCTTTTTTATTATTCATTAGTATTTTTTGAAACTTTAGTAATACAATGGAATACAGAAAGTAAAAAAAGGTAAGAGAACTTACAGGTAACAAAAAAAAAGGTAAGAAAAGCACATGGGAATTTCAGGTACAAAGCAATATACAGTGGGGGAAATTTACTAAGCTCCCGATTTTGACCGAGATGCCGTTTTTTCATCAAAGTGTCATCTCGGTAATTTACTAAGCAATAATCACGGCAGTGATGAGGGCATTCGTAATTTTTTGCAAGTCCAAGAAAAAAATTACGAATGAATACACCATCGGTCAAAACGCGGCTGTTTAAGTATGAATCTCGGTAATTTACTAAGAAGTGCAAAGCAAAAAAAAAACAAACACTGCCGTGAAAAATTACAACTCGTAAAAAAGTGCTAAAAAAAAACAGACCTGCTTTTTTTTTCCGTGATTGGATAGGCATGCACGGATCCATGAGATCCGTGCATGTATATCAGTGGGAAGGGGTGGGAAAGTTGTTATTTTATTAAAAAAAATTGCGTGGGGTCCCCCCTCCTAAGCATAACCAGCCTCGGGCTCTTTGAGCCGATCCTGGTTGCAGAAATATGGGGGAAAAATTGACAGGGGTTCCCCCATATTTAAGCAACCAGCATCGGGCTCTGCGCCTGGTCCTGGTTCCAAAAATACGGGGGACAAAAAGAGTAGGGGTCCCCCGTATTTTTAAAACCAGCACCGGGCTCCACTAGCTGGACAGATAATGCCACAGCCGGGGGTCACTTTTATACAGTGCCCTGCGGCCGTGGCATCAAAAATCCAACTAGTCACCTCTGGCCGGGGTACCCTGGGGGAGTGGGGACCCCTTCAATCAAGGGGTCCCCCCCCCCAGCCACCCAAGGGCCAGGGGTGAAGCCCGAGGCTGTCCCCCCCCATCCAATGGGCTGCGGATGGGGGGGCTGATAGCCTTTGTTGTAAAAGAAAAGATATTGTTTTTAGTAGCAGTACTACAAGTCCCAGCAAGCCTCCCCCGCATGCTGGTACTTGGAGAACCACAAGTACCAGCATGCGGCGGAAAAACGGGCCCGCTGGTACCTGTAGTACTACCACTAAAAAAATACCCAAAAAAACACAAGACACACACACCGTGAAAGTATAATTTTATTACATACATACACACATACATACATACTTACCTTATGTTCCCACGCAGGTCGGTCCTCTTCTCCAGTAGAATCCAAGGGGTACCTGTTGAAGAAATTATACTCACGAGATCCAGGGGTCCAGGGTCCTCGGGGAATCCAGGTGTAATCCACGTACTTGAAAAAAATAACAAAACGGACACCCGAGCCACGCACTAAAAGGGGACCCATGTTTGCACATGGATCACCTTTTCCCGACTGCCAGAAACCCACTCTGACTGATGTCTAAGTGGGTTTCTTCAGCCAATCAGGGAGCGCCACGTTGTAGCACTCTCCTGATCGGCTGTGTGCTCCTGTACTGAGTGACAGGCGGCACACGGCAGTGTTACAATGTAGCGCCTATGCGCTCCATTGTAACCAATGCTGGGAACTTTCTGCTCAGCGGTGACGTCACTTTAGGTCAACCGCAGGGCAGAATGTTCCCAGCATTGGTTACAATGTAGCGCATAGGCGCTACATTGTAACACTGCCGTGTGCTGCCTGTCAGTTAGGACAGGAGCACACAGCCGATCAGGAGAGTGCTACAACGTGGCGCTCCCTGATTGGCTGAAGAAACCCACTTAGACATCAGTCAGAGTGGGTTTCTGGCATTCGGGGAAAGGTGACCCATGTGAAAACATGGGTCCCCTTTCAGTTCGTGGCTCGGCTCTGCGTTTTGTTTTTTTATTCAAGTACCTGGATTATAAATGGATGCGACGAGGACCCTGGGCCCCTGGATCTCGTGAGTATAATTTATTCAACAGGTACCCTTGGATTCTACTGGACAAGTGGACCGACCTGCGTGGGAACATAGGTAAGTATGTATGTATGTTTGTGTGTATGTATGTAATAAAATTATACTTTCAAGGTGTGTGTGTCTTGTGTTTTTTTGGGTATTTTTTTAGTGGTAGTACTACAGGTACCAGCGGGCCCGTTTTTAAGCCGCATGCTGGTACTTGTGGTTCTCCAAGTACCAGCATGCGGGGGAGGCTTGCTGGGACTTGTAGTACTGCTACTAAAAACAATATCTTTTCATTTACATCAAAGGCTATCAGCCCCCCCATCCGCAGCCCATTGGATGGGGGGGGACAGCCTCGGGCTTCACCCCTGGCCCTTGGGTGGCTGGGGGGGGGACCCCTTGATTGAAGGGGTCCCCACTCCCCCAGGGTACCCCGGCCAGGGGTGACTAGTTGGATTTTTGATGCCACGGCCGCAGGGCACTATATAAAAGTGACCCCCGGCTGTGGCATTATCTGTCCAGCTAGTGGAGCCCGGTGCTGGTTTTAAAAATACGGGGGACCCCTACTCTTTTTGTCCCCCGTATTTTTGGAACCAGGACCAGGCGCAGAGCCCGATGCTGGTTGCTTAAATATGGGGGAACCCCTGTCATTTTTTTACCCATATTTTTGCAACCAGGATCGGCTCAAAGAGCCCGAGGCTGGTTATGCTTAGGAGGGGGGACCCCACGCAATTTTTTTTTTTAATTTTACAGTGTTTAATTAAAAAAAAAAAAAAAAAAATTGAACCCCAGCACGGATCACACAGATCCGGCCGAGATTAATTGTAAAAAAAGTCGGCAGTGTTTTGCTAATCACTGCCGTAAAAAACACAAAAAAAACACGAATGACATCGACATCAGAAGAAAAGAAAAACCCGAATACGACAGCTTAGTAAATTAGTCGTAATCAATTCAAAAAGTTGCAGTTTTACACTTTCGATGTCATTCGTGATTGAACTTTGACCTGAAACGGGAAAATACGAATCTTAGTAAATTTACCCCAGTGAGTGCATCCAGAAAGTATTCACAGCGCTTCACTTTTTCCACATTTTATTATGTTACAGCCTTATTCCAAAATAGAATAAATTTATTTTTTACCTCCATATTCTACACACAATACCCCATAATGACAATGTAAAAAAAAGTTTTTTTGAGATTTTTGCAAATTTATTAAAAATAAAAAACTAAGAAATCAAATGTACATAAGTATTCACAGCCTTTGCCATGAAGCTCAAAATTTAGCTCAGGTGAATCCTGTTTCCACTGATCATCCTTGAGATGTTCCTACAGCTTAATTGGAGTCCACCTGTGGTAAATTCACTTGATTGGACATGATTTGGAAAGGCACACACCTGTCTATATAAGGTCCCACACTTGACAGTGAATGTCTGAGCACAAACCAAGCATGAAGTCAAAGGAATTGTCTGTAGACCTCCGAGACAGGATTGTCTCGAGGCACAAATCTGGGGATGGGTACAGAAAATTGTCTGCTGCTTTGAAGGTCCCAATGAGCACAGTGGCCTCCATCATCCGTAAATGGAAGAAGTTCTGAACCACCAGGACTCTTCCTAGAGCTGGACGGCCGTCTAAACTGAGTGATCGGGGACAAGGGCCATAGTCGGGGAGGTGACCAAGAACCCGATGGTCACTCTGTCAGAGCTACAGCATTCCTCTGTGGAGAGAGGAGAACCTTCCAGAAGGACAACAATCTCTGCAGCAATCCACCGATCAGGCCTGTAACAAAATTCTCTGGTCTGATGAGACAAGATTGCACTCTTTGGCATGAATGCCAGGCGTCATGTTTGGAGGAAACAAGGCAACGCTCATCACCAGGCCAATACCATCCCTACAGTAAAACATGGTGGTGGCAGAATCATGCTGTAGGATGTTTTTCAGCAACAGGAACCGGGAGAATAGTCAGGATAGAAGGAAAGATGAATGCAGCAATGTACAGAGACATCCTGGATGAAAACCTGCTCCAGAGCGCTCTTGACCTTAGACTGGGGCGACGGTTCATCTTTCAGCAGGACAACGACCCTTAAGGTACATACACACTGGGCCCAGCGTGTATACACAGCGATGATGGCAGCCATCGCTGGGCTGAAAATCGCTCAGTACATACACACTGAGTGCTTTTCCCCCCTGCCCAGCGATGTCAGCGAGGGTGAACAGCTTTCCATAGCAGGATGCTATCCCGCTGTTCATCTACTGGTAATACCAGCAGATGAACGGTGGTCGCTGGCAGTACGGATGGTGTAATGGGCAGTACGGATGGTGTAATGGTTAGCATTACTGCCTCACAGCACTAAGGTCATGGGTTCGATTCCCACCATGGCCCTAACTGTGCAGAGTTTGTATATTCTCCCTGTACTTGCGTGGGTTTCCTCCGGGTACTCCGGTTTCCTCCCACAATCCAAAAATATACTGGTAGGTTAATTGGCTCCCACCAAAATTAACCCTAGCGTGAATGTGTGTGTGTGTACATGTGATAGGGAATATAGATTGTAAGCTCCACTGGGGGCAGGGACTGATGTGAATGAGCAAAATATTCTCTCTGTAAAGCGCTGCGGAATATGTGTGCGCTATATAAATAACTGGTCAAAAAAAAAAATAACTGGTGTTAAATAAAGCAGGAGCGCGCATCAGCGCTCATCGCCGGGGCATACACACTGGGCGGTTTGGTGTTGAAAGGAGCTCAAAACACCAAAAGTGAGCTGCTTTCAGCTGAAAATCGCCCAATGTGTATGGGCCTTAAGCACAGAACCGAGATATCAAAGGAGTGGCTTCAGGACAACTCTGTGAATGTCCTTGAGTGGCCCAGCCAGAGCCCAGTTTTGAATCCGATTAAACATCTCTGGAGAGATCTGAAAATGGCTGTGCACCGAAATATCCCATCCAACCTGATGGAGATTGAGAGGTGTTGCAAAGAGGAATGGGCAAAACTGTCCAAAAATAGGTGTGCCAAGCTTGTGGCATCATATTCAAAAAGACTTGAGGCTGTAATTGCTGCCAAAGGTGCATCAACAAAGTATTGAGCTAAGGCTGTGAATACTTATGTACATGTGATTTCTTAGTTTTTATATTTTTAATAAATTAGCAAAAAATAAGAATTTACTTACCGATAATTCTATTTCTCGTAGTCCGTAGTGGATGCTGGGAACTCCGTAAGGACCATGGGGAATAGCGGCTCCGCAGGAGACTGGGCACAAAAAAGTAAAAGCTTTAGACTAGCTGGTGTGCACTGGCTCCTCCCCCTATGACCCTCCTCCAAGCCTCAGTTAAGATACTGTGCCCGGACGAGCGTACATAATAAGGAAGGATTTTGAATCCCGGGTAAGACTCATACCAGCCACACCAATCACACCGTACAACTCGTGATCTGAACCCAGTTAACAGTATGATAACCGTAGGAGCCTCTGAAAAGATGGCTTCCAACAATAAACAACCCGATTTGTTTGTAACAATAACTATATACAAGTATTGCAGACAATCCGCACTTGGGATGGGCGCCCAGCATCCACTACGGACTACGAGAAATAGAATTATCGGTAAGTAAATTCTTATTTTCTCTGACGTCCTAGTGGATGCTGGGAACTCCGTAAGGACCATGGGGATTATACCAAAGCTCCCAAACGGGCGGGAGAGTGCGGATGACTCTGCAGCACCGAATGAGAGAACTCCAGGTCCTCCTCAGCCAGGGTATCAAATTTGTAGAATTTAGCAAACGTGTTTGCCCCTGACCAAGTAGCTGCTCGGCAAAGTTGTAAAGCCGAGACCCCTCGGGCAGCCGCCCAAGATGAGCCCACCTTCCTTGTGGAATGGGCTTTAACAGATTTTGGCTGTGGCAGGCCTGCCACAGAATGTGCAAGTTGAATTGTACTACAAATCCAACGAGCAATCGTCTGCTTAGAAGCAGGAGCACCCAGCTTGTTGGGTGCATACAGTATAAACAGCGAGTCAGATTTTCTGACTCCAGCCGTCCTGGAAACATATATTTTCAGGGCCCTGACTACGTCCAGCAACTTGGAGTCCTCCAAGTCCCTAGTAGCCACAGGTACCACAATAGGTTGATTCATGTGAAACGCTGAAACCACCTTAGGGAGAAATTGAGGACGAGTCCTCAATTCCGCCCTATCCGAATGAAATATCAGGTAAGGGCTTTTATAGGATAAAGCCGCCAATTCTGATACGCGCCTGGCTGAAGCCAGGGCCAACAGCATTACCACTTTCCATGTGAGATATTTCAAATCCACTGTGGCAAGTGGTTCAAACCAATGTGATTTTAGGAACCCTAAAACTACATTGAGATCCCAAGGTGCCACTGGAGGCACAAAAGGAGGCTGTATATGCCGTACCCCTTTGACAAACGTCTGAACTTCAGGCACTGAAGCCAGTTCTTTTTGGAAGAAGATCGACAGGGCCGAAATTTGAACCTTAATGGATCCTAATTTTAGGCCCATAGACAATCCTGCTTGCAGGAAATGTAGGAAACGACCCAGTTGAAATTCCTCCGTAGGGGCCTTCTTGGCCTCACACCACGCAACATATTTTCGCCAAATGCGATGATAATGTTTTGCAGTTACATCCTTCCTGGCCTTGATCAGGGTAGGGATGACTTCATCTGGAATGCCTTTTTCCTTCAGGATCCGGCGTTCAACCGCCATGCCGTCAAACGCAGCCGCGGTAAGTCTTGGAACAGACAAGGTCCCTGCTGGAGCAGGTCCTTCCTTAGAGGTAGAGGCCACGGGTCCTCCGTGAGCATCTCTTGCAGCTCCGGGTACCAAGTTCTTCTTGGCCAATCCGGAGCCACGAGTATCGTTCTTACTCCTCTCCTTCTTATGATTCTCAGTACTTTTGGTATGAGAGGAAGAGGAGGGAACACATATACCGACTGGAAAACCCACGGAGTTACCAGAGCGTCCACCGCTATTGCCTGAGGGTCCCTTGACCTGGCGCAATATCTGTCCAGTTTCTTGTTGAGACGGGACGCCATCATGTCCACCTTTGGTTTTTCCCAACGGTTTACAATCACTTGGAAGACTTCTGGATGAAGTCCCCACTCCCCCGGGTGGAGATCGTGTCTGCTGAGGAAGTCTGCTTCCCAGTTGTCCACTCCCGGAATGAACACTGCTGACAGTGCTATCACATGATTTTCCGCCCAGCGAAGAATCCTTGCAGCTTCTGCCATTGCCCTCCTGCTTCTTGTGCCGCCCTGTCTGTTTACGTGGGCGACAGCCGTGATGTTGTCCGACTGGATCAATACCGGTTGACCCTGAAGCAGAGGCCTTGCTTGACTTAGGGCATTGTAAATGGCCCTTAGCTCTAGGATATTTATGTGAAGAGACGTTTCCATGCTTGACCACAAGCCCTGGAAATTTCTTCCCTGTGTGACTGCTCCCCAGCCTCTCAGGCTGGCATCCGTGGTTACCAGCATCCAATCCTGAATGCCGAATCTGCGGCCCTCTAGAAGATGAGCCTTCTGTAACCACCACAGGAGAGATACCCTTGTCCTTGGAGATAGGGTTATCCGCTGATGCATCTGAAGATGCGATCCGGACCATTTGTCCAGCAGATCCCACTGAAAAGTTCTTGCATGGAATCTTCCGAATGGAATCGCTTCGTAAGAAGCCACCATTTTTCCCAGGACTCTCGTGCACTGATGCACTGACACTTGTCCTGGTTTTAGGAGGTTCCTGACTAGCTCGGATAACTCCCTGGCCTTCTCCTCCGGGAGAAACACCTTTTTCTGGACTGTGTCCAGAATCATCCCTAGGAACAGTAGACGTGTTGTTGGAATCAGCTGTGATTTTGGGATATTTAGAATCCACCCGTGCTGACGTAGCACTACCTGAGATAGTGCTACTCCGACCTCTAACTGTTCCCTGGACCTTGCCCTTATCAGGAGATCGACCAAGTAAGGGATAATTAATACGCCTTTTCTTCGAAGAAGAATCATCATTTCGGCCATTACCTTGGTAAAGACCCGTGGTGCCGTGGACAATCCAAACGGCAGCGTCTGAAACTGATAATGACAGTTTTGTATCACAAACCTGAGGTACCCTTGATGAGAAGGGTAGATTGGGACATGGAGATAAGCATCCTTGATGTCTAGAGATACCATATAGTCCCCTTCTTCCAGGTTCGCTATCACTGCTCTGAGTGACTCCATCTTGAATTTGAACCTTTTTATGTAAGTGTTCAAAGATTTTAGATTTAAAATTGGTCTCACCGAGCCGTCCGGCTTCGGTACCACAAACAGCGTGGAATAATACCCCTTTCCCTGTTGTAGGAGGGGTACCTTGATTATCACCTGCTGGGAATACAGCTTGTGAATAGCTTCCAATACTGCCTCCCTGTCGGAGGGAGACGTTGGTAGAGCAGACTTCAGGAACCGGCGAGGGGGAGACGTCTCGAATTCCAATTTGTACCCCTGTGATACTACCTGCAGGATCCAGGGGTCCACTTGCGAGTGAGCCCACTGCGCGCTGAAATTCTTGAGACGGCCCCCCACCGTGCCCGAGTCTGCTTGCAGAGCCCCAGCATCATGCTGAGGACTTGGCAGAAGCGGGGGAAGGCTTCTGCTCCTGGGAAGAGGCTGCATGGTGCAGTCTTTTTCCCCTTCCTCTGCCCCGGGGCAGGAATGAGCGGCCTTTTTCCCTCTTGCCTTTATTTTAAATGCTCTATAGTTAATAATATTTTCAGTCAGGGAATCCGACCAAGCCACTCCAGCGCTGCACATCCAGGCTGAGGCGATCGCTGGTCGCAGTATAACACCGGTATGTGTGTATATACCTTTTAAGATATATTCCAGCCTTCTATCAGCTGGTTCCTTGAGAGCGGCCGTATCAGGAGACGGTAACGCCACTTGTTTTGATAAGCGTGTGAGCGCCTTATCTACCCTAGGGGGTGTTTCCCAACGTGCCCTAACCTCTGGCGGGAAAGGGTATAGTGCCAATAATTTATTAGAAATCAGCAATTTTTTATCGGGGGAAACCCACGCTTTATCACACACCTCATTTAATTCATCTGACTCAGGAAAAACCACTGGTAGTTTTTTCACACCCCACATAATACCCTTTTTTGTGGTACTTGTAGTGTCAGAAATATTCAATGCCTCCTTCATTGCCGTGATCATGTAACGTGTGGCCCTACTGGACATTACGTTTGTCTCGTCACCGTCGACACTGGATTCAGTATCCGTGTCAGGGTCTGTGTCGACCATCTGAGGTAACGGGCGTTTTAGCGCCCCTGACGGTGTCTGAGACGCCTGAACAGGCACTAATTGATTTGTCGGCTGTCTCATGTCGTCAACAGTTTTTTGCAAAGTGCTGACATTGTCACGTAATTCTTTAATTACTACCATCCAGTCAGGTGTCGACTCCCTAGGGGGTGACATCACTAACACAGGCAATTTCTCTGCTTCCACATCATTTTCCTCCTCATACATGTCGACACAATCGTACCGACACCCAGCACACACACAGGGAATGCTCTGATAGAGGACAGGACCCTACTAGCCCTTTGGGGAGACAGAGGGAGAGTTTGCCAGCACACACCAGAGCGCTATATATATACAGGGATAACCTTATATAAGTGTTACTCCCTTTATAGCTGCTGTATTATATATTAGCTGCCAATAGTGCCCCCCCTCTCTTGTTTTACCCTGTTTCTGTAGTGTAGTCTGCAGGGGAGAGTCAGGGAGCCGTCCTTCCAGCGGAGCTGTGAAAGAAAATGGCGCTTGTGTGCTGAGGAGAAAGGCTCCGCCCCCTTCACGGCGGCCTTTTCTCCCGCTTTTTTCAGGAAACTGGCAGGGGATAAATGCATCCATATAGCCCAGGAGCTATATGTGATGCATTTTTTTTAGCCATATAAGGTTTTTATATCGTTTTTATTGCGTCTCAGGGCGCTCCCCCCCAGCGCCCTGCACCCTCAGTGACCGGAGTGTGAAGTGTGCTGAGAGCAATGGCGCACAGCTGCAGTGCTGTGCGCTACCTTATTTGAAGACAGGAACGTCTTCTGCCGCCGCTTTCTCCGGACCTCTTCGCTCTTCTGGCTCTGTAAGGGGGCCGGCGGCGCGGCTCCGGGACCCATCCAGGCTGAACCTGTGATCGTCCCTCTGGAGCTAATGTCCAGTAGCCAAGAAGCCCAATCCACTCTGCAGTCAGGTGAGTTCGCTTCTTCTCCCCTTAGTCCCACGATGCAGTGAGCCTGTTGCCAGCAGGACTCACTGAAAATAAAAAACCTATTTAAACTTTTACTTCTAAGCAGCTCAGGAGAGCCACCTAGCTTGCACCCTTCTCGTTCGGGCACAAAAATCTAACTGAGGCTTGGAGGAGGGTCATAGGGGGAGGAGCCAGTGCACACCAGCTAGTCTAAAGCTTTTACTTTTTTGTGCCCAGTCTCCTGCGGAGCCGCTATTCCCCATGGTCCTTACGGAGTTCCCAGCATCCACTAGGACATCAGAGAAATGTGTAAGATAACATTTGCAGAGAGAGTTAGATTTGGGTGGGTTATTTTGTTTCTGTGCAGAGTAAATACTGGCTGCTTTATTTTTACACTGCAATTTCAATTTCAGTTTGAACACACCCCACCCAAATCTAACGCTCTCTGCACATGTTATATCTGCCCCCTGCAGTGCATATGGTTTTGCCCAACTTCTAACAAATTTGCTGCTACGATCAGGTCTGAATTACCCCCATAGACACAACCATTGCTTATCTCGCGCATTGTAGCCTACGTAGTGTGCCTAAGCCGCCTGGTTCTCTTCTTTAGGAGAATGCATGGTTCTGATTTTACATTGATTGCATACAGATGTATCCTCATACATTTTTGCAGCAGTCACGCCAAACAGCCGCTCTTGACATGCCAGATCACAAATATCTTCTAGAGTCTGTTTTGCTTCTTTTTGTCAAAAATTCATCTTAGCCACAATGCAATGTTACTAGGATGTACGAGGAGACTGTGCTGATTAATGTGACACTTGTATATCTCTAGAAGACTGAGTATCTGAATCTGTACATGAGCAGCCACAATGTAACAGCCACAGCTTTTTTTATCCAATACAAGTTCTGTTCTGCTCTGTGCACAGACTCAGTCACACACAAAATACAAG
Source organism: Pseudophryne corroboree (assembly GCF_028390025.1). NCBI lineage: Eukaryota > Metazoa > Chordata > Amphibia > Anura > Myobatrachidae > Pseudophryne > Pseudophryne corroboree. The sequence continues at coordinate 180,265,943 of NC_086447.1, forward strand.
TGTCATATGTCAAATTAATCAGCACAGTCATTACAGGCATAGTAATGACTGTTCATCCTAGTTGCAATACGTTGCAACTTAAGGTGGGTACACACTGGAAAGATATACAGGTATCTGCAGATCAATTGATCTGCAGATATAGCTATGAACGGATCGGGCAGTGTGTCGAGTATACACACTGCCCGATCCATCGGGGACTGACGTCATGAACTGGGCGGGCGTGTACACGTCCGCCCAGTTCAGCTGTCAATCACCGCCGGCCGCCACAGCATGTGTACGGGCGGTCGGCCGACCGCCGTACACACACATTGACGCGCCAATATATCGGTAGATATATTGGCCGTCGGCTGTGCTGCGGGGCCGACGCGATACGTCTGTGAACGACGGAGTTCACAGACGTATCGGGCGTACACACTGGCCGACGGACCCGCAATATATCGGCAGTTTAAGAGAACGGCCGATATATCGGCCAGTGTGTACGGGCCTTTAGACACATTTTTGGCAAAAAAGACGCCAGATGTTAGCAAAGTTGTTATGGGATCTGGCGTATCACTCAAACCAGGCATCTCACACTGCATGGTGTATTAAGGCTAGATGTATAAGGACACATCTATATAAAGCCTAGTCTTTTATCTCCCCCCATTATGTGCCATCTATTGCAGGCACTGCCTATTCTGTCTAGAGTTATGGATGCCTAACTTGGATCCTTCATAAGTAAGATGAATAATACTTGGAACTGATGATTCAAAATCATTGCCTAACCTTTATAATATATGCATGGTTTCTGTATTTTATGCAAATCTAAACTTCTGTAATATATCAACATATCTATAACGATCATTAGGACCTATTGGAGAAAAGCAAATAAAAATAAGAATTTACTTACCGATAATTCTATTTCTCGTAGTCCGTAGTGGATGCTGGGGACTCCGTAAGGACCATGGGGAATAGCGGCTCCGCGGGAGACTGGGCACAAAAGTAAAGCTTTAGAACTACCTGGTGTGCACTGGCTCCTCCCCCTATGACCCTCCTCCAAGCCTCAGTTAGGATACTGTGCCCGGACGAGCGTACACAATAAGGAAGGATTTTGAATCCCGGGTAAGACTCATACCAGCCACACCAATCACACCGTATAACTCGTGATCTAAACCCAGTTAACAGCATGATAACAGAGGAGCCTCTAGAAAAGATGGCTCACTACAGCAATAACCCGATTTTTTGGTAACAATAACTATGTACCAGTATTGCAGACAATCCGCACTTGGGATGGGCGCCCAGCATCCACTACGGACTACGAGAAATAGAATTATCGGTAAGTAAATTCTTATTTTCTCTAACGTCCTAAGTGGATGCTGGGGACTCCGTAAGGACCATGGGGATTATACCAAAGCTCCCAAACGGGCGGGAGAGTGCGGATGACTCTGCAGCACCAAATGAGAGAACTCCAGGTCCTCCTCAGCCAGGGTATCAATTTTGTAGAATTTTACAAACGTATTTGCTCCTGACCAAGTAGCTGCTCGGCAAAGTTGTAAAGCCGAGACCCCTCGGGCAGCCGCCCAAGATGAGCCCACCTTCCTTGTGGAGTGGGCATTTACAGATTTTTGGCTGTGGCAGGCCTGCCACAGAATGTGCAAGCTGAATTGTACTACAAATCCAACGAGCAATAGCTTGTTGGGTGCATACAGGATAAACAGCGAGTCAGATTTTCTGACTCCAGCCGTCCTGGAAACATATATTTTCAGGGCCCTGACAACGTCTAGCAACTTGGAGTCCTCCAAGTCCCTAGTAGCCGCAGGCACCACAATAGGTTGGTTCAGGTGAAACGCTGAAACCACCTTAGGGAGAAACTGAGGACGAGTCCTCAATTCCGCCCTGTCCGAATGGAAAATCAGATAAGGGCTTTTACAGGATAAAGCCGCCAATTCTGACACGCGCCTGGCCCAGGCCAGGGCCAACAGCATGACCACTTTCCATGTGAGATATTTTAACTCCACAGATTTAAGTGGTTCAAACCAATGTGACTTTTGGAACCCAAAAACTACATTGAGATCCCAAAGTGCCACTGGAGGCACAAAAGGAGGCTGTATATGCAGTACCCCTTTTACAAACGTCTGAACTTCAGGGACTGAAGCTAGTTCTTTTTGGAAGAAAATTGACAGGGCCGAAATTTGAACCTTAATGGACCCCAATTTCAGGCCCATAGACACTCCTGTTTGCAGGAAATGTAGGAATCGACCCAGTTGAATTTCCTCCGTCGGGCCTTACTGGCCTCGCACCACGCAACATATTTTCGCCAAATGCGGTGATAATGTTTTGCGGTTACATCCTTCCTGGCTTTGATCAGGATAGGGATGACTTCATCCGGAATGCCTTTTTTCCTTCAGGATCCGGCGTTCAACCGCCATGCCGTCAAACGCAGCCGCGGTAAGTCTTGGAACAGACAGGGTCCTTGCTGGAGCAGGTCCCTTCTTAGAGGTAGAGGCCACGGATCCTCCGTGAGCATCTCTTGAAGTTCTTCTTACCAAGTCCTTCTTGGCCAATCCGGAGCCACGAATATAGTGCTTACTCCTCTCCATCTTATCAATCTCAGTACCTTGGGTATGAGAGGCAGAGGAGGGAACACATACACTGACTGGTACACCCACGGTGTTACCAGAGCGTCCACAGCTATTGCCTGAGGGTCCCTTGACCTGGCGCAATACCTGTCGAGTTTTTCCCAACGGTTTATAATCATGTGGAAGACTTTTGGGTGAAGTCTCCACTCTCCCGGGTGGAGGTCGTGTCTGCTGAGGAAGTCTGCTTCCCAGTTGTCCACTCCCGGAATGAATACTGCTGACAGTGCTATCACATGATTTTCCGCCCAGCGAAGAATCCTTGCAGCTTCTGCCATTGCCCTCCTGCTTCTTGTGCCACCCTGTCTGTTTACGTGGGTGACTGCCGTGATGTTGTCCGACTGGATCAACACCGGCTGACCTTGAAGCAGAGGTCTTGCTAAGCTTAGAGCATTGTAAATGGCCCTTAGCTTCAGGATATTTATGTGAAGTGATGTCTCCAGGCTTGACCATAAGCCCTGGAAATTCCTTCCCTGTGTGACTGCTCCCCAGCCTCGCAGGCTGGCATCCGTGGTCACCAGGACCCAGTCCTGAATGCCGAATCTGCGGCCCTCTAGAAGATGAGCACTCTGCAACCACCACAGGAGGGACACCCTTGTCCTTGGTGACAGGGTTATCCGCTGATGCATCTGAAGATGCGACCCGGACCATTTGTCCAGCAGGTCCCACTGGAAAGTTCTTGCATGGAATCTGCCGAATGGGATTGCTTCGTAGGAAGCCACCATTTTACCCAGAACCCTTGTGCATTGATGCACTGAGAGTTGGCTCGGTTTTAGGAGGTTCCTGACTAGCTCGGATAACTCCCTGGCTTTCTCCTCCGGGAGAAACACCTTTTTCTGGACTGTGTCCAGGATCATCCCTAGGAACAGAAGACGAGTCGTCGGAACCAGCTGCGATTTTGGAATATTGAGAATCCAATCGTGCTGCCGCAACACTACCTGAGATAGTGCTACACCGACCTCCAACTGTTCCCTGGATCTTACCCTTATCAGGGAATCGTCCAAGTAAGGGATAACTAAAATTCCCTTCCTTCGAAGGAATATCATCATTTCGGCCATTACCTTGGTAAAGACCCGGGGTGCCGTGGACCATCCATACGGCAGCGTCTGAACTGATAGTGACAGTTCTGTACCATAAACCTGAGGTACCCTTGGTGAGAAGGGTAAACTGGGACATGAAGGTAAGCATCCTTGATGTCCCGAGACATCATGTAGTCCCCTTCTTCCAGGTTCGCAATCACTGCTCTGAGTGACTCAATCTTGAATTTGAACCTCTGTATGTAAGTGTTCAAAGATTTTAGATTTAGAATCGGTCTCACCGAGCCGTCCGGCTTCGGTACCACAACAGTGTGGAATAATACCCCGTTCCCTGTTGCAGGAGGGGTACCTTGATTATCACCTGCTGGGAATACAGCTTGTGAATGGCTTCCAAAACTGTCTCCCTGTCAGAAGGAGACATCGGTAAAGCCGACTTTAGGAAACGGCGAGGGGGAGACGTCTCGAATTCCAATTTGTACCCCTGAGATATCACCTGAAGGATCCAGGGGTCTACTTGCGAGTGAGCCCACTGCGCGCTGAAATTCATTGAGACGGGCCCCCCACCGTGCCTGATTCTGCTTGTAAAGCCCCAGCGTCATACTGAGGGCTTGGCAGAGGCGGGAGAGGGTTTCTGTTCCTGGGAACTGGCTGATTTCTGCAGCCTTTTTCCTCTCCCTCTGTCACGGGGCAGAAATGAGGAACCTTTTGCCTGCTTGTCCACGAAAAGACTGCGCCTGATAATACGGCGTCTTCTCATGTTGAGAGGCGACCTGGGGTACACACGTGGATTTCCCAGCTGTTGCCGTGGCCACCAGGTCTGAAAGACCGACCCCAAATAACTCCTCCCCTTAATAAGGCAATACTTCCAAATGCCGTTTGGAATCCGCATCACCTGACCACTGTCGTGTCCATAACCTTCTACTGGTAGAAATGGACAACGCACTTAGACTAGATGCCAGTCGGCAAATATTCCGCTGTGCATCACGCATATATAGAAATGCATCTTTCAAATGCTCTATAGGCAATAATATACTGTCCCTATCTAGGGTATCAATATTTTCAGTCAGGGAATCCGACCACGCCAACCCAGCACTGCACATCCAGGCTGAGGCGATTGCTGGTCGCAGTATAACACCAGTATGTGTGTAAATACATTTTAGGATACCCTCCTGCTTTCTATCAGCAGGATCCTTAAGGGCGGCCATCTCAGGAGAGGGTAGAGCCCTTGTTCTTACAAGCGTGTGAGCGCTTTATCCACCCTAGGGGGTGTTTCCCAACGCACCCTAACCTCTGGCGGGAAAGGATATAATGCCAATAACATTTTAGAAATTATCAGTTGTTATCGGGGGAAACCCACGCATCATCACACACCTCATTTAATTTCTCAGATTCAGGAAAACTACAGGTAGTTTTTCCTCACCGAACATAATACCCCTTTTTGGTGGTACTCGTATTATCAGAAATGTGTAAAACATTTTTCATTGCCTCAATCATGTAACGTGTGGCCCTACTGGAAGTCACATTTGTCTCTTCACCGTCGACACTGGAGTCAGTATCCGTGTCGGCGTCTATATCTGCCATCTGAGGTAACGGGCGCTTTAGAGCCCCTGACGGCCTATGAGACGTCTGGACAGGCACAAGCTGAGTAGCCGGCTGTCTCATGTCAACCACTGTCTTTTATACAGAGCTGACACTGTCACGTAATTCCTTCCAACAGTTCATCCACTCAGGTGTCGACCCCCTAGGGGGTGACATCACTATTACAGGCAATCTGCTCCGTCTCCACATCATTTTTCTCCTCATACATGTCGACACAAATGTACCAACACACAGCACATACACAGGGAATGCTCTGATAGAGGACAGGACCCCACTAGCCCTTTGGGGAGACAGAGGGAGAGTTTGCCAGCACACACCAGAGCGCTATATATATACAGGGATAACCTTATATAAGTGTTTTTCCCCTTATAGCTGCTGTATTGTTAATACTGCGCCTAATTAGTGCCCCCCTCTCTTTTTTAACCCTTTCTGTAGTGTAGTGACTGCAGGGGAGAGCCAGGGGAGCTTCCCTCCAACTGAGCTGTGAGGGAAAATGGCGCCAGTGTGCTGAGAAGATAGGCTCCGCCCCTTTTTCGCGGACTTTTCTCCTGCTTTTTTATGGATTCTGGCAGGGGTTAAAATTCATCCATATAGCCCTGGGGGCTATATGTGATGTATTTTCGCCAGCCAAGGTGTTTTTATTGCTGCTCAGGGCGCCCCCCCCTAGCGCCCTGCACCCTCAGTGACCGAAGTGTGAAGTGTGCTGAGGAGCAATGGCGCACAGCTGCAGTGCTGTGCGCTACCTTGGTGAAGACAGGACGTCTTCTGCCGCCGATTTTCCGGACCTCTTCTGTCTTCTGGCTCTGTAAGGGGGCCGGCGGCGCGGCTCTGGGACCCATCCATGGCTGGGCCTGTGATCGTCCCTCTGGAGCTAATGTCCAGTAGCCTAAGAAGCCCAATCCACTCTGCACGCAGGTGAGTTCGCTTCTTCTCCCCTTAGTCCCTCGATGCAGTGAGCCTGTTGCCAGCAGGTCTCACTGAAAATAAAAAACCTAAAACTAAACTTTTCACTAAGCAGCTCAGGAGAGCCACCTAGTGTGCACCCTTCTCGTTCGGGCACAAAAATCTAACTGAGGCTTGGAGGGGGGTCATAGGGGGAGGAGCCAGTGCACACCAGGTAGTTCTAAAGCTTTACTTTTGTGCCCAGTCTCCTGCGGAGTCGCTATTCCCCATGGTCCTAACGGAGTCCCCAGCATCCACTTAGGACGTTAGAGAAATTGTTAATATTGCTCCTAGAGGACGTTCCTTCTACACCCCGACTTGTAGAGGTGTCGCAATGAGATATGTCAGGGACTAGAAGGGAAAATCACTGGGACAGAATCTCCAAGGCTACTTGTGTCGTTTGGTGGTGGAATCTGAAAACAAAATCCGGGTGGTATGCCCACTGTTCTTCATAAATTCTCTCCTCACATATCATCAAAATGCTGGAAGTGTACCAGGTACTTTTATCAACATCGGCTGGGTATGTACAAAGATCACTTAATAATGGCAGAATGTGATCATATTATCCAGCAAAGTAATTGGTAGGGAAGTATTGGCTGTCTCTGGCTTCCGGCTGCTTACAGTAATTAACACTCCTATCTCTAAATATTAAAAGTCTGCTAAAGCATCAGAATATCCCAGTGCATTGTTGGACCTTCCCAACTTTCTATCAGAGAGTGGATTTGGTGTACTCACTTTTATATTGCAATGAAGGATGTACAGTTAGCAGCAGTGACTAGTAGGTATATGGAGACTTTATAGACATACAGTACTGTATACACTTATAGATTTTACCTGGAAACAAAAACATCAACATTTCTGAAGCTTGAGATTCCTTCTTTTGTATGCCTCTCTTTGCCAATTTCTCAGACAGTACTACCTGCTTGTTGGAACAGACTCTGCAGACGTTTTACCCTCTGTACTCACTGGGGTTAATTATTTGATTTCATAGATATAAGTGTTAATACATGATTAGGGCCCCTTGAGGCATAAGAAAATTCTATTCAGAGTGAGATTTGATTGTAACCTTTAGGGTCAAACAAGACAGAAATTGAGAAGTCTACTCTGTACCTTTCAATGGCATAAGTGGTATCTAGTAGGTATTACCTTATATGGTTTAGCAGTAGACATTTAGACATTCCAAAACAATGAGCATTTAGAGAAGCAAAGGATTGTGGGTTAGTACTAGACAAAGAGGCTACAGATGGTGTATCCCAGACATTAGGTATATGCTAGTACCGACTGAGCATGTGCAAGAGATAAGAATGGTCCATGCTATGTGGTACTAGGCAGTGACTGATGCATCTTTAAATTGGTTAACATCCGGCAGCCAACACCCATATTCAGGTATTTAAGGCAAGGCTGAAATAAGAGGTTCGGCCTCTCACAGAATCTGAGATTGCAATAAGATATCTGTCTGTATATACTGACTGATCCGAGCATTTGATAACAATTGACAGGGGCCCCTCGGGTAGGAAACAAACTTTATGAATTGAACTACATCTGATGTGAAGATGATGTATCTGTATGTCGTGATCACATAGACTAAAGTTGAGTATTACTCTTGTTTATTGTTTGTTACAATACTTTGTATAATAAAGTGTAAGTTTATTTATAGTCAGTCAGATGGTTACTCTGTGTCAAGCTATTTCCTTCAGTCAGAGAACAAACGAAACCCACACAATACACCCTCCCTTCTTCCGGGTGGTCTTCTGTATGCTGACTGACGGGATCCCGGCGCACAGTATACCGGCGCCGGGATCCCGACAGCCGGCATACCGACACTTATTCTCCCTCGTGGGGGTCCACGACCCCCCTGGAGGGAGAATAAATAAGAATTTACTCACCGGTAATTCTATTTCTCGTAGTCCGTAGTGGATGCTGGGTACTCCGTAAGGACCATGGGGGAATAGACGGGCTCCGCAGGAGACTGGGCACTCTTTAAAGAAAGATTAGGTACTACATCTGGTGTGCACTGGCTCCTCCCTCTATGCCCCTCCTCCAGACCTCAGTTAGGGAAACTGTGCCCGGAAGAGCTGACATTACTAGGAAAGGATTTGGAATCCAGGGTAAGACTCATACCAGCCACACCAATCACACCGTACAACTTGTGATAACTATACCCAGTTAATAGTATGAACAACAGCTGAGCCTCATTCAACAGATGGCTCAGAACAATAACCCTATAGTTAAGCAATAACTATATACAAGTATTGCAGAAGTCCGCACTTGGGACGGGCTCCCAGCATCCACTACGGACTACGAGAAATAGAATTACCGGTGAGTAAATTCTTATTTTCTCTGACGTCCTAGTGGATGCTGGGTACTCCGTAAGGACCATGGGGATTATACCAAAGCTCCCAAACGGGCGGGAGAGTGCGGATGACTCTGCAGCACCGAATGAGCAAACTCAAGGTCCTCCTCAGCCAGGGTATCAAACTTGTAGAATTTTGCAAACGTGTTTGATCCCGACCAGGTAGCAGCTCGGCAAAGTTGTAAAGCCGAGACCCCTCGGGCAGCCGACCAAGAAGAGCCCACCTTCCTCGTGGAATGGGCTTTTACTGATTTAGGATGCGGCAGTCCAGCCGCAGAATGAGCCTGCTGAATCGTGCTACAGATCCAGCGAGCAGTAGTCTGCTTAGAAGCAGGAGCACCCAGCTTGTTGGGTGCATGCAGGATAAACAGTGAGTCAGTTTTTCTGACTCTAGCCGTCCTGGAAACATAGATTTTCAGGGCCCGGACTACGTCCAGCAACTTGGAATCCTCCAAGTCCCGAGCAGCCGCAGGCACCACAATAGGTTGGTTCAAATGAAACGCTGATACCACCTTAGGGAGAAATTGGGGACGAGTCCTCAATTCTGCCCTGTCCATTTGGAAGATCAGATAGGGGCTTTTACATGACAAAGCCGCCAATTTTGACACACGCCTAGCCGAAGCTAAGGCCAATAGCATGACCACTTTCCACGTGAGATATTTTAGCTCCACGGTCTGAAGTGGCTCAAACCAATGTGATTTTAGGAAATCCAACACAACGTTGAGATCCCAAGGTGCCACTGGAGGCACAAAAGGGGGCTGAATATGCAGCACTCCCTTGACAAACGTCTGAACTTCAGGCAGTAAAGCCAGTTCTTTTTGAAAGAAAATAGACAGGGAGCGAAATCTGGACTTTTATGGATCCCAATTTTAGGCCCATAGACACTCCTGACTGTAGGAAGTGCAGAAATCGACCCAGCTGAAATTCCTCTGTTGGGGCCTTCATAGCCTCACACCAAGCAACATATTTTCGCCATATGCGGTGATAATGTTTTGCTGTCACATCCTTCCTAGCTTTTATCAGCGTAGGAATGCCTTCAACCGGAATGCCCTTTTCCATTAGGATCCGGCGTTCAACCGCCATGCCGTCAAACGCAGCCGCGGTAAGTCTTGGAACAGACAGGGCCCCTGCTGCAGCAGGTCCTGTCGGAGCGGCAGAGGCCAAGGGTCCTCTGAGATCATTTCTTGTAGTTCCGGGTACCAAGTTCTTCTTGGCCAATCCGGAACGATGAGTATAGTTCTTACTCCTCTCTTTCTTATTATCCTCAGTACCTTTGGTATGAGAGGAAGAGGAGGGAACACATAAACCGATTGGTACACCCACAGTGTCACTAGAGCGTCCACAGCTATCGCCTGAGGGTCCCTTGACCTGGCGCAATATCTTTTTAGCTTTTTGTTGAGGCGGGACGCCATCATGTCCACCTGTGGCCTTTCCCAACGATTTACAATCAGCTGGAAGACTTCTGGATGAAGTCCCCACTCTCCCGGGTGGAGGTCGTGCCTGCTGAGGAAGTCTGCTTCCCAGTTGTCCACTCCCGGAATGAACATTGCTGACAGTGCTATCATGTGATTCTCCGCCCATCGGAGAATCCTTGTGGCTTCTGCCATTGCCATCCTGCTTCTTGTGCCGCCCTGTCGGTTTACATAAGCGACCGCCGTGATGTTGTCTGACTGAATCAGCACCGGCTGGTTTTGAAGTAGGGGTTTTGCTTGACTTAGGGCATTGTAAATGGCCCTTAGTTCCAGAATATTTATGTGTAGGGAAGTCTCCTGACTCGACCATTGTCCTTGGAAGTTTCTTCCCTGAGTGACTGCCCCCCAACCTTGGAGGCTTGCATCCGTGGTCACCAGGACCCAGGCCTGTATGCCGAATCTGCGGCCCTCGAGAAGATGAGCACTCTGCAGCCACCACAGCAGAGACACCCTGGCCCTCGGGGACAGGGTGATCAGCCGATGCATCTGAAGATGCGATCCGGACCACTTGTCTAACAGATCCCACTGAAAGATCCTTGCATGGAACCTGCCGAAGGGAATTGCTTCGTAAGAAGCTACCATCTTTCCCAGGACTCGCGTGCAGTGATGCACCGACACCTGGTTTGGTTTTAGGAGGTCTCTGACCAGAGATGACAACTCCTTGGCCTTCTACTCCGGGAGAAACACCTTCTTCTGTTCTGTGTCCAGAATCATACCCAAGAACAGCAGACGCGTCGTAGGAACCAGCTGCGACTTTGGGATATTCAGAATCCAGCCGTGCTGTTGTAGTACTTCCTGAGATAGTGCTACTCCGACCAACAACTGCTCCTTGGACCTCGCCTTTATAAGGAGATCGTCCAAGTACGGGATAATTATAACTCCCTTCTTTCGAAGGAGTATCATCATTTCGGCCATTACCTTGGTAAATACCCTCGGTGCCGTGGACAGACCAAATGGCAACGTCTGGAATTGGTAATAGCAGTCCTGTACCACAAATCGGAGGTACTCCTGGTGAGGTGGGTAAATGGGGACATGTAGGTAAGCATCCTTGATGTCCAGTGATACCATATAATCCCCCTCTTCCAGGCTTGCAATAACCGCCCTGAGCGATTCCATTTTGAACTTGAACTTCCTTATATAAGTGTTCAAGGATTTCAAATTTAGAATGGGTCTCACCGAACCGTCTGGTTTCGGTACCACAAACATTGTGGAATAGTAACCCCGTCCCTGTTGAAGGAGGGGAACTTTGATTATCACCTGCTGGAGGTACAGCTTGTGAATTGCCGCCAGTACTACCTCCCTGTTCTTGGGAGTAGCTGGCAAGGCTGATTTGAGGTAACGGCGAGGGGGAGACGTCTCGAACTCCAGCTTGTATCCCTGAGATACCACTTGTAGAACCCAGAGATCCACCTGTGAGCGAACCCACTGGTCGCTGAAGTTCCGGAGACGAGCCCCCACCACACCTGGCTCCACCTGTGGAGCCCAAGCGTCATGCGGTGGACTTAGTGGAAGCAGGGGAGGATTTTTGTTCCTGGGAACTGGCTGTCTGGTGCAGCTTTTTCCCTCTACCCCTGCCTCTGGGAAGAAAGGACGCGCCTCTGACCCGCTTGCCTTTCTGAGGCCGAAAGGACTGTACTTGATAATACGGTGCTTTCTTAGGCTGTGAGGGAACCTGAGGTAAAAAAGTCGACTTCCCAGCTGTTGCTGTGGATACGAGGTCCAAGAGACCGTCCCCAAACAATTCCTCACCCTTATAAGGCAAAACCTCCATGTGCCTTTTAGAATCAGCATCACCTGTCCACTGCCGAGTCCATAATACTCTCCTGGCAGAAATGGACATTGCATTAATTCTAGATGCCAGCCGGCAAATGTCCCTCTGTGCATCCCTCATATATAAGACTACGTCTTTAATATGCTCTATGGTTAGCAAAATAGTGTCCCTGTCAAGGGAATCAATGTTATCAGACAGGGAATCAGACCATGCTGCTGCAGCACTACACATCCATGCTGAAGCAATAGCAGGTCTCAGTATAGTACCTGACTGTGTATACACAGACTTCAGGATAGCCTCCTGCTTTCTATCTGCAGGCTCCTTTAAGGCGGCCGTATCCTGAGACGGCAGTGCCACCTTTTTTGATAAGCGTGTGAGCGCCTTGTCCACCCTAGGGGATGTCTCCCAGCGTAACCTATCCGTTGGCGGGAAAGGGTACGCCATTAGTAACCGCTTAGAAATCACTAGTTTCTTATCTGGGGAACCCCACGCTTCTTCACACAATTCATTTAACTCATCAGATGGGGGAAAAGTCACTGGCTGCTTTTTCTCCCCAAACATAATACCCTTTTTTGTGGTAACCAGGTTAATGTCAGAAATGTGCAACACATTTTTCATTGCCGTAATCATGCATCGGATGGCCCTTGTGGATTGTACATTTGTCTCATCCTCGTCAACACTGGAGTCAGACTCCGTGTCGACATCTGTGTCTGCCATCTGAGGTAGCGGGCGTTTTTGAGCCCCTGATGGCCTCTGAGATGCCTGGGCAGGCGCGGGCTGAGATGCCGGCTGTCCCAAAGCTGCGTCATCGAACCTTTTATGCAAGGAGTTGACACTGTCGGTTAATACCTTCCACATATCCATCCACTCAGGTGTCGGCCCCGCAGGGGGCGACATCACACTTATCGGCACCTGCTCCGCCTCCACGTAAGCGTCCTCATCAAACATGTCGACACGGCCGTACCGACACACCGCACACACACACAGGGAATGCTCTGACTGAGGACAGGACCCCACAAAGTCCTTTGGGGAGACAGAGAGAGAGTATGCCAGCACACACCAGAGCGCTATATAACAGAGGGATTTACACTATACACAAAGTGAATTTTCCCCCAATAGCTGCTTATATCACAATTTTGCGCCTAAATTTATGTGCCCCCCCCCCTCTCTTTTTTACCCTTTCCGTAGTGTATACTGCAGGGGAGAGCCTGGGGAGGGTCCTTCCAGCGGAGCTGTGAAGAAAAAATGGCGCTGGCTGTGCTGAGGAAGATAGCCCCGCCCCTTCAGCGGCGGGCTTCTCCCGCTTTTTTAATAATAATTATGGCGGGGGATTAGGCACATATACAGTTTAGAACTGTATTATGTGCATTTTGCCACTTAAGGTATACTAATTGCAGCCCAGGGCGCCCCCCCCCCCCCAGCGCCCTGCACCCACCAGTGACCGGAGCGTGTGGTGTGCTGTGGGAGCAATGGCGCACAGCTGCAGTGCTGTGCGCTACCTTATTGAAGACCGGAGTCTTCAGCCGCCGATTTTCTCCGGAATCTTCCGTCTTCTGGCTCTGCAAGTGGGACGGCGGCGCGGCTCCGGGAACGGACGATCGAGGTCGGGCCCTGTGTTCGATCCCTCTGGAGCTAATGGTGTCCAGTAGCGTTAGAAGCACAAGCTAGCTGCAAGCAGGTAGGTTTGCTTCTCTCCCCTAAGTCCCACGTAGCAGTGAGTCTGTTGCCAGCAGATCTCACTGAAAATAAAAAACCTAACAAATACTTTCTTTTTAGTGAACTCAGGAGAGCCCACTAAGTGCATCCAGCTCTGGCCGGGCACAGATTCTAACTGAGGTCTGGAGGAGGGGCATAGGGGGAGGAGCCAGTGCACACCAGATGTAGTACCTAATCTTTCTTTAAAGAGTGCCCAGTCTCCTGCGGAGCCCGTCTATTCCCCATGGTCCTTACGGAGTACCCAGCATCCACTAGGACGTCAGAGAAAAATAGTGTGGCGCCCGTAGCGTGGCGAGCGCAGCGAGCCCGCAAGGGGCTCATTTGTGCTCGCCACACTGTCGGTAAGCCGGCGGTCGGGCTCCCGGCGCCGGTATGCTGGTCGCCGGGAGCCTGACCGCCGGCATATCGTAGTGAACCCCTTCTTCCTCGTATCTATCTGCCCTCGCATTCTTTACTATCTTCATTCAAGTTACCAATTTTACTCTTATCTAATAAACTACAGTAAATGAATGCTAATATTGTTGATGTCTTTATCTCCACCGTTTTAATCCTGTAATTATTTTTGCACTGTTTGAGGAATTAAAGAAAGTAAAGGCCACACAAATTTGATTACTGAAAGTTAATATTTAGCTATAACAATATATTGTATGTTTCTAGTATTAACAAATAAAGTCTGAGTTTGCTCACTGGAGACCCATTTCACACCAAGGGCTCTAATAATTACCATTCATTTAAATAATAAGGCCATTTACTGGCCTATGAAGCCGGGTACACACGGGGTGACCTCCCCTAGTTAGCAATCAGTGCTATATCGCTTATTGCTAATTAGGTGAGATCGCCAGTGCATACACAATGACCGATATCGATGCACGATATGATTCAGTGACGTCATCCCCCACACTCCCCAAGCTCAAAGATATAGATATCATTGAGCTGCATGTTCGGTAGATCATGGATGAACGAGAACGACCCGTGGGTGCACGCATCACTCATCGTTCAGGTATACACACTAGACGATATGAACGATAGTGCTCCCCTGTACTGCCTCCTATTTCCTTACAAAGACTGTTGGGTGTGTTACTGTGCATGCATGAGCCAGCGCAACCCACTATGCTGAGTCTCACAGTGGTGATGGACATGCAATGTTACAATGCCGCATGAACGTGCAGCACCTAGTTCCTCATAGGTGAGAGCACCTGTTACAGCTAATGATGTCACCACCGCTGTATGGTACTAACACTGCTGTATCTGTTGCCACTGTTACCGCTGTACCTCAATAAACCTGCATCCCTGGTAAAGGATCATTGTGTGGCCTAAACTCCATTTCACAATGCCACTGGTGTGTATTGTAAACCTCCTAGGTTCTATACCAGTGGGGCATACTCATCAACTTTGCAGACATCTCCTGCATTGCTTCAGTAATGGAGCACTCTGTGGTCCCCATACAATGTAGGGGATGCTGCGGTTGCTCTATTTAGCAAGCTCTGAAAGTTGAGTTTTTGGAGTATGACTGCAGGGGCTTACACCATTTTCAGATTGCTGCAGCCCACTCCTACCAACTAGGAAAGGTTTGCACTATAAACAGGGTTCATTGAGATTCCTCCATCTTCGACCGCCCTCGCAGTGAGCATACGCAGTATCACTGCCAGGATGGAACCTATCGGTGTAGATTTCACTGCTACTATTAGCAAAGAAAGTACTAATTTGGGGCATTGCTGGAAAAGCTGCTCATTGTAGCAGCTGTTCCGGATGGGTCTGGGACTGAGGGTCGACAGCAAAAAGGTCGACACACCTTAGGTCGACGTCAATTGGTCGACACACCTTATGTCGACATGGACAAAAGGTCGACATGGAAAAAGGTCGACATAAGTTTTTTATGTTTTTTTGGTGTCGTTTTCTTCGTAGAGTGACCGGGAACCCCAATTAGTGCACCGCGTTCCATCGCATGGCTCGCTTCGCTCGCTTCGGGCATGGTGCCTTCGCTCCGCTCCGCTCGGCACAGATTACCGTTCCAATCGTAGTCCACATGGATCGTTAAGTATGAAAAAGTTCCAAAAAAAAGAAAAAAAATTTGTGAAAAACTCATGTCGACCTTTTCCATGTCGACCCTGTTCCTGTCGACCTTTTGTCCATGTCGACCTTGTGTCCATGTTGACCTAAGGTGTGTCGACCAATTGGCGTCGACCTAAGGTGTGTCGACCTTTTTGCTGTCGACCTGGAGTCCGGATACCGTTCCGGATATGGGACCATGATACATTGACCTGAACGCAGTTCCGAAATAGCTGCAAATAGCAGCAATAAGGAATTATAGGTTCTGTAAGGTTTTATCATTTTGTCATTTTTTTTCTTTACTTTTACCTAGAACTGTTTGTTATAGCAAGATGAGTTGTTTTATACAGGGTGAGGCAAACAAATACTCCCAGATTTTAAAGGTTAACAAAAAAGCCATAATAAATGTTCTTCAAACTGTTGGAGCATAGGTGGTCATTCCGAGTTGATCACTAGCTGCCGTTGTTCGCAGCGCAGCGATCAGGCTAAAAATCGGCATTTCTGCGCATGCGTACGGGCTGCAGTGCGCACGCGCGACGTACTTTCACACAAAACTATGCAGTTTCACACAAGGTCTAGCGACGCTTTTCAGTCGCACTTTTGATTGTTGAATAATTGACAGGAAGTGGGTGTTTCTGGGTGGTAACTGGCCATTTTCCGGGAGTGTGCTAAAAAACGCAGGCGTGTCAGGCAAAAACGCAGGCATCCGGGGCAAACGGCGGAGTGGCTGGCCGAACGCAGGGCGTGTTTGTCACGTCAAACCAGGAACCAAGCAGACTGAGGTGATCGCAAGGAAGGAGTAGGTCTGCAGCTACTCTGAAACTGCTTGAAAAAATGTCAGCACTATTCTGCTAACCTTTCGTTCGCACTTCTGCTAAGCTAAGATACACTCCCAGAGGGCGGCGGCTTAGCGTTTGCACTGCTGCTAAAAGCAGCTAGCGAGCGATCAACTCGGAATGAGGGCCATAGTCTAAAAGTGCATGGAACACAGTTAATTTTCAATTGGTTTTGAACATGATATCATCCAGGTGGTGGCCCTCATTCGTGATACACATTTGTAGTCGGCGGGTCATTTCTGGCGTTAATGCTGTAATTTCTTGACGAGGCTCATTTTCATTCGTCTGGCCATGTTAACAAACAAAATTTTCTTTACTGGGCGGAAAACAATCCTCATCAGCTTCATGATAAATCTTTACACAGCCAATGGGGCCATCTGAAAGCTGAGGCCTACAAACATCAACCAAGAACCATTAATGAACTGAAGGCTGCTATACGCCAAGAAATGATGATATCATACTCAAAACCAACTGAAAATAAACTGTATTCCCTGCACTTTTAGATTTTGCACATTTTGAATAGTATTTACCATGCTTTTTTTACAAACCTTTAAAATATTGGCGGTTTTTTTGGCTTACCCAGGACTAGGCACACACTGCAATTATCTGTCAATTCTTGGCTGGCTGGCTGGTCTGATGATTGCAGTGTGTATACACAGTATGTATACTGCACATGGAGCCGACTGCCCTTCAGAAACCTGACAGGTCATCAGGAGTGCTGCACAACATTCATCAGTTCTGACAAGACAATGTCTTACAGCAAACACGTGTTCAGAGACAAACTGCATGTAAAACATCACCTCAACGATCTTTAGGGAAATTTGTCAATCAGATAGGAATGATTATTGTGTAGAGCGTATACAGGAAATCAGATGTTCTCTGGATCATTTCAGCTGTCAGAAACAAAAACAAATTGTGGCTCGTTCCAGTTATCTTTCTAGTGTATACCTAGATTAATCCATGTGAGGATCTGCTGCAATACTGACTATGAACTACAGGTGGCAGTGCACAGTCAACACTGACAATTGCAACATAATTAACACTGCAGAGTGCAGACTCAGGGATTTTGTTAAAGGTCAAGACAACCAGGTCTATGAAATGCATTGTCAGCACCTTTACTCATCCTTTCTCTCTCCCCTTTATTTTAGAATGTATGCTCTTGCACAGCATCCCTCTTCTCTCTTGTTCTACCTATAGCACTATCCATGCCACCTGTGACTGGCGTATTTATAATGAAAACACGGGCCCCTGAGTCAAGTGAGGGGCTCACAATACACATGATGCACCCCTTTTTTGAATACTTACCCCTACAGAGTCCGGCACCGCTGCAGAAATTGCCGGGAAAATGTCTGCCGCGCCATTTTCTCGGAGATCTGCGCATTAGGGTCTGAAGACTCTAGTGCTCAGACTCTCTACATCGTTGCTCCACTGCCAGGCACCAGGAGAGAGCCCGGACGGAGGAGGCTGCACACAGGCCTCCTTCTCTCTTAAAGCTCCCATGCATCTAGGCCCCTAGTCCTTGTCTTTGGGTGAGATGGGGAAAGGGTACTGTGAATCAGGTCATTACAGCCCTATTAGAGCTATGATGTCAGGCTCGGCGCTAACCGCTCAGCAAAGGGATGCAAAGCAGGGAGGCACCAGGAAGGAGAGGAGCTCTCCCTGCTCTGTATCCCTGTGCTGAGCTGATGCCCCTGCTTTGCCGCCCTGTCCCCCCTGCTGCTGCCTGTCACACTCCATGACAGGCAGCGGCACTGGCAGCTAGAAGTCTCCTGTCCCCTCCCCTGTCAAAGACTCACAGTGCAGTGTGCGGACCTAAAAGGTGACGGGGTTGCACGGTAATAAGGGACGGAGCTACACGGGACCAGGCTGCAGACTGCAACACAGGGGATAAGCTGCCCGACTTCCTTATGTAAGTGGCTGGAAAACAAGTGAGTGAGTGAAAGTGTGTGTGTGTGTGTGTGTGTGTGTGTGTGTGTGTGTGTGTGTGTGTGTGTGTATACAGTATCTGTATATACATATAAGTGTGTGTGTATACAGTATCTGTGTATATGTATGTGTGACTGTGTATGTGTGTAATTGTATGTACAGTGTGGTGTGTGTGTGTGTGTGTGTGTGTGTGTGTGTGTGTCTGTGCGGCATAATGTGTGTAAGCATCACTGGTGCAGGGGGCGTGGGTGTTACGTGTGTAAGCATCACTGGTACAGGAGGCGTTACGTGTGTAAGCATCACTGGTACAGGAGGCGTTACGTGTGTAAGCAGCACTGGTACAGGGGGCGTTACATGTGTAAGCGTCACTGGCAGAGGAGGCGTTACATGTGTAAGCGTCACTGGTACAGGAGGCGTTACATGTGTAAGCGTCACTGGTAGAGGAGGCGTTACGTGTGTTTGCGTCACTGGTACTGGGGGCATTACGTGTGTAAGCGTCACTGGTACTGGGGTCGTTACACTTCTTTGCGTCATTAGTACAGGGGGCGTTACGTGTGTAAGCGTCACTGGTATCACTGGTACAGGGGGCGTTACTTGTGCAAGTGTCACTACTACAGGGTGCGTTACGTGTGTAAGCATCAATGTTTCTTGCATAAACGTCACTAGTACAGGGGGTGTTACAAGTGTAAGCGGCACTACTACAGGGGGCGTTGTGTATAAGCGGCACTACCGCAGGGGGCATTGTGTGTAAGCGGTACTACTACAGGGAGCATTATGTGTATAAGCGTCACTGCTACAGGGGGCATTATGTGCGTTGTCCCTTTGTAAAGTATGGAAGGGCGCAAATTTATAGTTTGCAGGGGGGCGTCGAACACCATAGCACGGGCCCTGTATGATGCCCCTTCGCATAAGAAGTAGCGACAGTTTCGTGAGAGTTGCCGACTTTTCTGGGAGGTGGGAGACTCTCCCCAAATTCAAGAGATTTCCAGGAGAAAGGGAAAGTGTGGACCTTAGTCAGTTAGAATGTAATGTGCTTTTAACTGGAGAGGGAGCCAAATCACTTGGATACTCCTTCTGCACAGGACTTTTTGCTTGTCACGGTCTTGATCCACCAATGGTAGCGCACACTGACTATCGCCAAAAAGAGGCAACTTTAAAGAGTAATTTTCTGCGGCTGACTGGCAACTAGTTAAAACTATCAACAGAACAGAAAGACAGCATACTGTGCTGAGAATAACATTTCTATCCATATACTAATTGAAATCTGTAAAACAATCCAAAAATAAGACAGAACATTGTCAATGTCAAGGCAAGGCAATGTCTTAAGGCCCATATACACGGTGAAATTCATGCTATGCCCGATTCTCACTATACGACAGGGGCTAGGTCGGCATCGTAAGCACATAATGACTGTGCTTGTGATACTGACTATGTGCGATTTTGGCTAAGTGTCCATTTTGACTATCTCTTCTATAGAGGTAGTCAAAATTGACTTGCCTGCACAGTCTATCTAGTCTTGCAATGGCGACCGCGCGGGACCGCGCATCGGCATCGAATCGGGATCGCAAGGTGACTTTCACCTTGCGATCTGCACTAACTTTTCTTATGATTTTGACTATATAGTCAAAATCGTAAGAAAATATCTCCCCGTGTGTACACACCATTAGAGGTTTGCCACCAAAGCAGCCTTTCCTGTAATAAGGCCTCTTAAACAAAGGCTAATGTTATTATAATACTGCTGCTATAAGAAACCAGGCTAAATGTTTCTTTATTACAGAATAAACACAAAACTGGTGACAAGTCAAATTTAAGACGTAAGACCCAGGATCTTGTTTATGTGCACAATATCTTGTTTTCTGTTCTAGTATAATTAGAGTGCAGTGTAATTTATCCTGCATATGTAATAATGATGTAATTGCCCAAACTGCCGCACAGCTGTGTATTGTAACCAGTAATAAACAAGCAGCCTTCAGTATGGGGATCAATAGTAATCTGTTCACAGATATAGCACCAGTTTATTATAATATTTTTTAGGCAATAATAGGATTTTAATACCTACCGGTAAATCCTTTTCTATGAGTCCGCAGAGGATGCTGGGGACACCAAAAGAACCAAGGGGTATAGACGGGATCCGCAGGAGACATGGGCACTTTAAGACTTTCAAAGGGGCGTGACCTGGCTCCTCCCTCTATATCCCTCCCCAGACTCAGTTTGGAACTGTGCCCAGAGAGACGGACATTTAGAGGAAAGGAATTTACAACAAAAAGGTGAGCATAATACCAGTTCACGCCATAAACATGCCATATAACATGGCATTCAACTGAACACGTCAATGGACATGAACCAAAAAAGTTCAGCACCCAGCTGAAGAACTACAACACAACCTGTGTGCAACCAAAACGAAACTGCAGATACAGTACGCACTGGGACGGGCGGCCAGCATCCTCTACGGACTCATAGAAAAGGATTTACCGGTAGGTATTAAAATCCTATTTTCTCTGCTGGGGACACCAAAAGAACCAAGGGGTTATACCAAAGCTCTATATCGGGCGGGAGAGTGCGGATGACTCTGCAGCACCGAATGACCAAACTTTAGGTCCTCATCGGCCAAGGTATCAAATTTGTAAAACTTAGCAAACGTGTTTGACCCCGACCAAGTAGCAGCTCAGCAAATCTGTAAAGCCGAGACACCCCGGGCAGCCGCCCAGGATGAGCCCACTTTCCTAGTGGAGTGGGCCTTAACCGAATTAGGCAACGGCAATCCTGCCGTAGAATGAGCCCGCTGAATAGTTTGACATATCCAGCGGGCAATGGTCTGCTTAGAAGCAGGATACCCAATCTTATTGGGAGCATATAGGACCAACAGAGCCTCTGTTTTCCTAATAGGAGCCGTCCTGGCGACATAAATCTTCAAGGCTCTGACCACATCCAGAGACCTAGACTTAGCCAAAGAGCCAGTAGCCACTGGCACCACAATAGGCTGATTGATATGAAAAGAGGAAACCACCTTTGGCAGGAATTGTTGCCGAGTCCTCAATTCTGCTCTATCCTCATGGAAAATCAAATAAGGACTCTTGTGAGACAAGGCCGCCAACTCTGACACCCGCCTAGCGGATGCCAAGGCCAATAAAATGACCACTTTCCAAGTGAGGAATTTCAACTCCACCTTACGTAGAGGTTCAAACCAATGTGATTGAAGGAACGTTAATTCCCAAGGTGCCACCGGAGGCACAAAAGGAGGTTGAATGTGCAACACCCCTTTTACAAAAGTCTGGACCTCAAGAAGTGAGGCCAACTGTTTCTGAAAGAAAATTGACAATGCAGAAATCTGCACCTTTATGGAGCCTAATTTCAGGCCCGCATCAACTCCATTTTGTAGAAAATGGAGAAAACGTCCAAGGTCAAATTTCTCCCCCGGAGCTTTCTTGGACTCGCACCAGGAAATATATTTCCTCGAAATACGGTGATAGTGCTTTAACGTTACACCCTTCCTAGCAAGGATCAGGGTAGTTATGACTTCATCGGGAATACCCTTTTTAGCTAAAATCTGGCGTTCAACCGCCATGCCGTCAAACGTAGCCACTGTAAGTCGTGATAGACGAACGGCCCTTGCTGTAGCAGGTCCTCGCGAAGCGGAAGAGACCAAGGCTCTTCTATTAGTAATGCCCGAAGATCCGGGTACCAAATTCTCCTTGGCCAGTCTGGAACCACAAGGAGTGCTGGAACCTTTGTTCTGTTCAAGATCCTCAGAACCTTTGGTATGAGAGGAAGCGGAGGGAATATGTACACCGATGGAAACCCCCATGGTGTCGCCAGTGCATCCACTGCCGCAGCCTGAGGGTCCCTGGACCTGGAACAATACCTCAGAAGTTTCTTGTTGAGGCGAGATGCCATCATGTCTATATGGGGAACCCCCCAAAGACTTGTCATTTGTGTGAAGACCTCTTGATGGAGGCCCCACTCCCCTGGATGGAGATTGTGTCTGCGGAGGAAGTCTGCTTCCCAGTTGTCCACTCCTGGAAGGAACACAGCCGACAGATCGGCTGTGTGTTTTTCCGCCCAGCGGAGAATCTTTGTGGTTTCTGCCATTGCTGCTCTGGTTTTTGTACCGCCCTGGCGGTTTATGTACACTACAGCCGTGACATTGTCCGATTGGATTAGGACAGGCAGATTTTGAAGAAGATGTTTCGCTTGTAGAAGGCCGTTGTAAATGGCCCTCAACTCCAGAACGTTTATGTGAAGATGAGTTTCCTGATTTGACCATCTTCCTTGGAAGTTTCCCCCCCGTGTGACTGCTCCCCAACCTCGGAGACTTGCATCCGTGGTTACTAGGATCCAGTCCTGGATCCCGAATCTGCGTCCCTCCAAGAGGTGAGAGCTTTGGAGCCACCACAAGAGTGATGTTCTGTTGTGTGGAGACAGTACTATTCTCCGGTGCATATGAAGGTGAGACCCTGTCCACTTGTCCAACAGGTCCCACTGAAATATTCTGGCCTGGAACCTCCCAAACTGGAGGGCCTCGTATGCCGCCACCATTTTCCCCAGCAACCGAATGCATTGATGGATAGAGACCGTTGCTGGTTTCAGGATGAGTTTTACCAAACTCTGAATTTCCAGAGCTTTCTCCACGGGAAGGAACCCTCGCTGCTGGTCCATGTCCAGTATCATACCCAAGAACGCCAACCGCGTCATCGGGACCAACTGTGATTTTGGCAAGTTTAGGAGCCAACCATGCTGTTAAAGGATCGCCAGGGACAGTGAAATGTCCTGTAGCAACCGGTCCTGGGATCTCGCTTTTATCAGGAGATCGTTCAAGTACGGGATAATTGTGACTCCTTGCTTCCGAAGGAGAACCATCATTTCCACCATCACTTTGGTGAAAATCCTCGGAGCCGTGGACAGGCCAAACGGCAATGTCTGAAATTGGTAATGAGAGTCCTGGATTGCAAATCTCAGGTAACTTTGATGAGGGGGATAGATGGGGACATGTAGGTATGCATCCTTTATGTCCAATGACACCATAAATTCTCCCTGCTCTAGACTGGAGATCACCGCTCTGAGAGACTCCATTTTGAATTTGAATTTCTTCAGGTAGAAATTGAGAGATTTTAGATTTAGGATAGGTCTGACCGAGCCATCCGGCTTTGGTACCACAAACAGGCTTGAATAAAACCTCTCCCCCTGTTGTGCCAGGGGGACCGGGACCACCACCTGATTGTGACACAATTTTTGTATCGCTCCACAGACGAGAGCCCTGTCTGGAAGCGAAACTGGTAAGGTTGATTTGAAAAACCGGCGAAGGGGAACGTCTTGAAACTCCAGTTTGTACCCTTGGGACACAATTTGCAAAACCCAAGGGTCGAGGCCCGAGCGAGCCCAGACCTGACTGAAGAGCTTTAGACGTGACCCCACCGTCGTGGTCTCCTGTTGGGGAGACCCGGCGTCATGCGGTGGAAGTGGCAGAAGCCGGGGAGGACTTCTGCTCCTGGGAACCCGAGGAGGCGGGTGTTCTCTTACCTCTTCCTCTGGTAGCAAGGAAGGAATTACCACGGCCTCTCCTATGTTTATTGGGCCGACTGCATTTGATAGTGGGGTGTCTTCTTTTGTTGCGTAGGAACATAAGGCAGAAAAGACGACTTACCCACAGTGGCCGTAGACACCAGATCAGTCAGGCCATCCCCAAATAGCTCACCACCTTTGTATGAAAGAGACTCCATATTTCTCTTGGAGTCAGCATCAGCATTCCACTGGTGAGTCCAAAGCGCTCGCCTAGCTGCTACCGACATAGCATTGGCTTTACACAAAAGGCCAGAATCTCTTGCAGCCTCCTTTAAGTACGCAGCCACATATCTTATATAACTTAGCGTCACTAGGATGCTATCCTTATCAAGCGTATCTAAGTCAGAAGATAAACTGTCTGCCCACTTTTCAATAGCGCTACTTACCCACGCAGAGGCAATGATAGGCCTTAGCTGTGTACCTGTGGTTGTGTAAATAGCTTTTAAGGTAGCCTCCTGCTTACGATCTGACGTTTTTTTAAGGGCCGTCGACTGAGAGGCCGGGAGAGCTACCTGTTTAGATAAGCGCGATAGGGCTTTGTCTACTGTGGGGGCAGTCTCCCATTTTTCCCTATCAGCAAGGGGAAAGGGGTACGCCACCATGATCCGTTTAGGAACCTGAAATTTCTTATCAGGGCATTTCCAGATTTTATCAAAAAGAGCGTTCAGTTCAAAAGAAGGCGGAATGTAACGGACCGCTTCTTTTCTTTATACATAAGGAACCTTGTTTCAGGAGTAATAGGGTCCTCTGTGACATGTAAAATGTCCTTCACTGCAACAATCATACACTGAATACTCTTTGCTAATTTTGGATCTAATCTAGAATCAGCATAGTCGACATCGGTATCAGAGTCCATGTCGGTGCCTGTGTCAACTAACTGGTCACTACCACGTTTGTGCGACCCAGAGGGGTCTTGGACCTGCAATAAAGCGTCCTCCACAGATCTCTTCCACGCTAGGTTTTGAGATTCCGTCTGTTCAAACTTCTGATTAAGAAGGGAGACATTAGCATTCAAAGCATTCAAAGTAGTCAACCAAATAGCCGTCGGCAGTGCCGACAGGACCACCCCCATAATACTTGGTGTCCCTAACATATTATCCCCCTGAGAGGAATAATCTGCCTCAGACATGCCGCCTATAGGGGACAGATACACAAATATAAGCCCGTAGGGAACACAGAGGGAAATAGCCAGCTCACACCCCAGCGCTAAATCACAGGTCTGTAAACACCCTTGAGTGCCTCAGAGCTGCAGCGCTTTTATATATATTAATAAATGTGCCCCCCCCCTTGTTTTTTAGCCCCCTGGTACTTGCTGAGCAGGAGAAAGGACCAGCGTGGCTGCGGCTTGAGGAGGGAGGAAATGGCGCCGAGTATAGTGAGCAGGGTGCCCCCCCAGCGCTCTGCACCCAGCGGTGGTGTCTGTGTGGGAGCATGGTGCGCACTGTGCTTTCCTCGCTGTGCGGTACCTCCGAATGCCGTCAATGTGAAGAGATGCCTTCTTTCTTCTTCTACTCACCTGTCTTCTGACTTCTGGCTCTGAAAGGGGGTGACGGCAGGCTGTGGGAGCGAGCATCTGAGCGTACCCGGCGTTCATCTCCCTTCAGGTGCAGGAGGCATCCTGTCAGCAGAAGCAGAGCCCTGGAACTCATCAGAAGTGGGTCTAACTTCTCTCCCCCTAAGTCCCACGAAGCAGGGAGACTGTTGCCAGCAGACTCCCTGAAAATAAAAAACCTAACATAAAGTTTTTTCAGAGAAACTCAGTAGAGCTCCCCCGAGTGCATCCAGTCTACTGGGCACATTTCTAAAACTGAGTCTGGGGAGGGATATAGAGGGAGGAGCCAGGTCACGCCCCTTTGAAAGTCTTAAAGTGCCCATGTCTCCTGCGGATCCCGTCTATACCCCTTGGTTCTTTTGGTGTCCCCAGCATCCTCTAGGACGAAATAGAAATGTAATTTCCAGTTTTAAAACATGCTTACATCTGTCTCCTTTTACACAATATAAAAGGGATCATTTACTAACATTGCATTAATTTAAAAATTTGTACAAATCATAGCAGCTACTTGTCGTCATTGTCTAATATTGGTCATATCAGGTAGATACTGCAGCCGGTAGAAAACTTGCCCACTCCTGGAAGTTGCGGGAGACTCACAATTATTTAGATCGCACCCCCAGAAGAGTAGGTGGATCTGCCACACCCCACCCATTTCCTAGAGGAGTGGGCAGGATGGGGAAATAATCAGAGGAATTGCGGCCCCATGCTGAGGCCGTGGCAGATCCAGCAGGGGGACGGGAGGGGGGGGGCTAAGAGGGCGATCGCCCCTCGTACACACAGCCGCAAGCTCCACCCACTTACTGATCCTGATCACAACAATGTCAGTCGGCATTTTGTTATGTGAGGGAGAACCGGATTCCGATTACCAGAGCGCCATGAAGCACTAGACATCTCCCTGCCCCCAGTCACTGGGGACCTTCTCCTCTCCCTGTGCTCCTGGAATGGCGGGGAAAGCCAAGGCACAACCTCCCTGTCACTGACCTGGGTTGGGAGTGTTGAGAACTCGGGGGTTCTTCCGATGATAGGGAAGAGGAACCACAGCTGGGCCGGAGCAGGGATGGCCGGATGTAGGTTTTCCTCATGCAGAACTTAGCCGTTGTAACCGACGTGTAATGCTAAAGAATTAGTTGTGGCCAAGGCTTGGGGTGATGCTGAAGTACACAGAAGAATGAAGAACTTGTGAGCGATGTTGAAGAAATGAAAGAAGATTTGAGAACGATGTTGAAGCACACAGAAGAATGAAGAACTTGTGAGCGATGCTGAAGAGATGAATGAAGATTTGAGAATGATGTTGAAGCACACAGAAGAATGAAGAACTTGTGAGCGATGCTGAAGAGATGAATGAAGATTTGAGAACGATGTTGAAGCACACAGAAGAATGAAGAACTTGTGAGCGATGTTGAAGAAATGAATGAGGATTTGAGATTCAGTGCAACTACTGGAAGCACAGGAGGTGTCCCTCTGAGAGATACACTGTAACACTGGTAACGCAGAGAATGTCCCACTGAGTGATACACTGTAACTCTGGTAGCACAGGGAAGGTTCCACTGAGTGATACACTGTAACGCTGGTAGCACAGGGAAGGTTCCACTGAGTGATACACTGTAACGCTGGTAGCACGGGGAATGTCCCTCTGAGAGATACACTGTAACACTGGTAACGCAGAGAATGTCCCACTGAGTGATACACTGTAACGCTGGTAGCACGGGGAAAGTTCCACTGAGTGATACACTGTAACGCTGGTAGCACGGGGAAGGTTCCACTGAGTGATACACTGTAACGCTGGTAGCACAGGGAATGTCCCACTGAGAGATACTCTATAACGCTGGTAGCACAGGGAATGTCCCACTGAAAGATACTCTGTAACGCTGGTAGCACAGGGAATGTCCCACTGAAAGATACTCTGCAACGCTGGAACACAGAAGACGTTCAGCTTGAGAACACGCTGAACGCTGCTAGCACTGGTGATCATTGGAAAGACGATACTCAGGCGCCGGGGCTCTGTACGGTGTCTGCCTTTGAACTTCCCCTCTTCCGATTGGCGGAAGGGGCCGATGACGTCACCCGCTCACCACGCTCTTGTGGATGCCGGGCGCAATGGCGGCGCCCACACCCCGGGAACCCGCCGGAGGCAGCGCCAGCAAGACGCGACGACCCGGAGCCCACCGGGGGCGACGACCGCCGGGAGACCCAGCGCACCCGGAGCGGAAAGCGCGGCAGCCGCAGCGCCGCGAGTGTGACACTCCCAGCAGCACACAGATGCCCAGGGACTGTTCTCTGTGTCGGGCTGCTCGGAATCCGGCAGGCCGGTGCGAGGAGGAGAAGGGATCGGCTCTTTCCTTGCTCCATCTCTCTCCACATGTCATTTCAAGGCCGGAGCGAGTGACGTCCCGCCACTCAGGTAATAGGGAGGGTGTGGGCACCGAGCGTGGCCTGGCCACTGCGGGGAGGGGGCTGCTGCTGCATACCGCTGCGTCCTGGGACTGCTGCTGAGGCACAGATTACGGGGACAGCCTCTGTCAGGCCGCTGCCTGGGGCTCCACAGCCAGCTCTGCTGGGGCTAGCCTGGTCTTGTGTGACCTTTTTGGTCTGACTGGGTACAGTTCTGTGCACCCACTCATGTCCCAGGGTGGCTACCTCTACAGGCCACTTTTGTCAATCTACACACAGCAGTATCTGTGTCACAGTGAAGTCACTTCCTATATTATCCCTTCAAGCATAGCAGAGCAGTCTGTATCATTATGTCCCAATGCAACCTCCTCTTATAGGTCACTATTATTCCACCTATACAGAAAATTAGTTTATTAATATATAATTTACTACTTTGAACAAAATAGGATTGGTTCAAGTTCTTCCCTCCTCTTACAGTTAATCTTTTTTCCTGTTTACTGAATACCCCAGTACCCCAAACATCAACCCTAACCCAACCCTCATCCCAAACCTCTCCCTCACCATAACACCTAGCCCTAATATCGTAACCCAAATCGCAGAGCCAACGCTAATATCCTTTCCCAAATACCCTAACACTTAACCCTAAACCAACCCTAATACCGTAAACCCCATCCCCTAAACCAACCCTACTACCCTAACCCCATCCCCTAAACTAACCCTAATTTCTTAACCCAAACCACTAAACAAACCCTAATACTCTAACCCTAAAGGGCAGACTAGATGGGCCATTTGGTTCTTATCTGCTGTCAAATTCTATGTTTCTAGTGTTTCTTCTGCGGGCCCTGTCCTCCTTTATGCGCATGCGAGGCTGTGATGTCAGAGCTTCCAGGATGCTGAAATCTGTAGGCTCTAGACACGTCTATGTGCCATTTTCAGTAGTGGAGTCTAGATCCACCACTGCTTCAGTAGGGGATGTGGGGTACAGTGAGGGGGATAAGGGGATGTGAGGGACAGTGAGGGGGATAAGGGGATGTGAGGGACAGTGAGTGGTGATAAGGGGATGTGGGGAACAGTAATGGTTGTACAGAGAGGGGTGAATAACATCACATTAGTGTAGGCAAGGGTTACACTTACACAGTGTGTGTGTGTGTGTGTGTGTGTGTGTGTGTGTCTATTGATCTATATGTCTATATATATATTTTTTCCCCCCATTATTTTATATATATATATATATATATATATATATATACACACATGTATATGTGTAAATAACACTGATGAAGAATAAAACAATAAATGATGCACAGTGGGGGTAATTCAGACCTGATCGCTCGCTGTTTTTTGCAGTCCTGCGTTCGCATAGTCGCCGCCCACCGGGGAGTGTATTTTAGCTGTGCAAGTGTGCGATCGCATGTGCAGGCGAGCGTTACAAAAAAACTTTGTGCATTTTCTGAGTTGCCCAGGACTTACTCAGCCGCTGCGATCACTTCAGCCTGTCCGGGGCCAGAATTGACGTCAGACACCCGCCCTGCAAACGCTTGGACACGCCTGCGTTTTTCCAACCACTCCTTGGAAACGGTCGGTTGCCACCTACAAACGGCTTCTTCCTGTCAAACCCCTTGTGATCGGCTGTGCGAATGGATTCTTCGTAAAACCCATCGCACAGCAATGATACGCTTTGTATCCGTGCAGATAGTAATCTTAGTACTGATAATGTGCCTGATGTGAATGGAGCATTTGCATACAGGTGTGAATTTATGCATTTTGCATGTGTCCTACTATTCTCAGTTGGCACGAACTTGGCAGAATCTGTCTTCCTGTGAAGCTGGGTGTATTAGTGCAACAACAATGCAAGCACATGGATCCGCCTTGTCTTATGGGAGTATCATAGAAGTGAGTGTGTATCTATAGCTCCGTGCCATTCTGATTCATGCATACGGGGAAGGGAAGCCTGTTTCTGATGGATCTACTGTACCTTGTATGGCGCAGGTACAAGTGCTGATAATCCAGAAGACAATTACAGTTACTGGCGTAAAATCAATGGGCGGCATGGGTTTTCACTTGCCTATGCATGAACCCCGGCATTGGCCCTCATTCCGAGTTGATCGCTCGCTAGCTGCTTTTAGCAGCATTGCACACGCTAGACCGCCGCCCTCTGGGAGTGTATCTTAGCACAGCAGAATAGCGAACGAAAGATTAGCAGAACTGCTGCTAAATAATTCTTTGCAGTTTCTGAGTAGCTCCGGACCTACTCACAGATTGCGATCAGCTCAGTCCGTTTAGTTCCTGGTTTGACGTCACAAACATGCCCTGCGTTCGGCCAGCCACTCCCCCGTTTCTCCAGCCACTCCCGCGTTTATCCCTGACACGCCTGCGGTTTTTTTTTGCAAATGCCGGGAAAACGCTGAGTTACCACCCAGAAACGCCCCTTTCCTGTCAATCATTTACCGATCAGCAGTGCGACTGAAAAGCACCGCAGAATCCACAGCAAATCTGCTAAGTTTTTAGTTAAATAACTGCGCATGCGCAGTTTGCAAAAAATCGCAGCATAGCGAAAATCGTCAACGAGCGTACAACTCGGAATGAGGGCCATTAGCTGTGCAGATTACAGCAAAAGCAAAAACTGGGTACCACGGCTGCTCTGCAACTACTGCCACCCAGCCTGCGACTCAGATTCAGCCACTGTAACTGTGTTGCTCATAAATGGAAAATTATGTGGCTAATGTATAATAGGCTCTGACATCTGAACACGCCGTGTATACATCTAACGTATCCACCTCAGCAGAACACCTCATACAGTGGAAGCTGCGTGTGGACTGCATGCACAATGCCCCGGATAGTGAAAAAGCCTTGGTATTAGTCACATAACCATCAACGTTCATATTGTTCTGTTTTATCTGCCAGTGTGTAGGGCCCATTACTTTTTAAAGAGGATATTGCTGAATTGATGTAAACCGTTGATTGCATTATTGAAACAATATTCTCTGACAAAGAGCTAGATGCGGAATAATCACAAACCACACATTTAACATTAGAAGAAAAATATCTTAGTTTAACAGAAATTTCTTTGCAATTACCACTTAGAGAGCAGACCAACAACGAGTATATTCAGAGGTGGATGTCACCATATTCATGTGTGGATGTGAATACTTAGGAATTTGCGTCTGCAAAAATAGGATTTTAATTACCTACAGGTAAATAATTTTCTCGTAGTCCATAGAGGATACTGGGGTTCTATTTAGTACCATGGGGTATAGACGGGTCCACTAGGAACCATGAGCACTTTAAGGATTTGATAGTGTGGGCTGGCTCCTCCCTGTATGCCCCTCCTACCAGACTCAGTCTAGGAAACTGTGCCCGAGGAGATGGACGTACTTTGAGAAGATAGATAAAGATAGTGATGAAATTCCGAACCAGCACACACAAAACAGAGGAAAGCTATGCTAACACAACTTTAAACAGGAACAGCAACAGCTGAACCAACAATACTTAACTGAGTAATAGTGCAGGAAAAACGAAGCACCGGGCGGGTGCCCAGTATCCTCTATGGACTATGAGAAAAGGATTTACCAGTAGGTAACTAAAATCCTATTTTCTCTTACGTCCTAGAGGATACTGTGGTTCCATTTAGTACCATGGGGATGCATGAAAGCTCCCAAAAGTGGTTGGAGAGTGCTGAGATTCCTGCAGAACTAATTGAACAAACTGAAGGTACTCAAAAGGCCAAAATATCGAACTTGTAAAATATCAAACTTGTAGAACTTAGCACACGTGTTCGAACCCGACCAAGTAGCCACTCGGCAAAGCTGTAAAGCCAAGACAGCCGCCTAAGAAGAACCCACCGACCTAGTAGAGTGGGCCTGTACAGATTTTGGAACCGGCAACCCTGCCATGGAATAATCATACTAGATAGTGAACCTGATCCAGCGTGCAATTGTCTGCTTTGAAGCAGGACACCCAATTTTATTGGGATCATATAAAACGAACAGCGAGTCAAACTTCCTGTGACGAGCTGTCCTCTTTACGTATACCTTCAAAGACCTCACAGCATCCAAAGACTTTGAAGTAGCGGAAGTGTAGGTGATAACCGGAACTACAATAGGTTGGTTGATGTGAAACGCAGACACCACTTTCGGAAGAAATTGCTGACGAGTTCTGAGTTCAGCTCTGTCCTCATGGAAAATTAAATAGGGGCTCTTGTGAGACAAAGTCCCCAACTCCGACACACGTCTTGCTGAAGCCAAGGCCAACAGTGTGATGGTCTTCCACGTAAGATATTTTACGTCCACTTCCTATAATGGTTCAAACCAGTCTGATTGGAGGAACTGCAGCACCAAATTGAGATCCCAAGGTGCCGTGGGAGGCACAAAGGGAGGTTGGATGCGCAGAACCCCTTTCAAAAACGTCTGGAACATAGGGAGAGAAGCCAATTGTTTCTGAAAGAATATGGAACAGGCCTAAATCTGGACTTTTATGAAGCCCAGACGTAGGCCCACATCCACAGTCCACACCTGCGCAGAAAAAACAGGAAATGTCCCAGGTGAAATTCCACCACAGAATAAGTTCTGCTCTCACACCAAGAGACGTATTTCTTCCAAATACGGTGGTAATGTTTAGACGTTACCCCTCCCTGGCTAGAATCAGCCGTTCAACTTCCATGCCGTCAAACGTAGCCGCGGTAAGTCCTGATAGATGAACGGGCCCTGTTGCAGAAGATCCTCACGAAGAGGTAGAGGCCACGGATTTTCGAGGAGCATCTCCAGAAGGTCCGCGTACCAGGCCCTCCCTGGCCAGTCCGGAGCAATGAGTATTGCTTGAACCTTTTCCCTTTTTATTCTTTTGAGAACTCTTGGGATCAGAGGAAGTGGAGGAAACACGTACACCATCTGATAGACCCATGGAGTCGTCAGGGCGTCTACCACCACTGCTTGTGGGTCTTCTAGACCTGGAACAATACCGCTTGACCTTCTTGTTGTGATGAGAGGCCATCATGTCGATTTGTGAATATCCCCACCGACGTGTCAAGCACCTGAACACTTCCAGGTGAAGGCCCCACTCTCCCAGGTACAGGTCGTGTCTGCTGAGGAAGTCTGCATTCCAGTTGTCAACTCCCGGAATGAAGACCGCTGACAACGCCACAGTGTTTTTTTTTTCTGCCCAGACAAGAATTCTTGACACCTCTGACATTGCTGCTCTGCTTTTCGTTCCGCCCCGTCAGTTTATGTACGTCACTGCCGTCACATTGTCCGACTGGACCTGAATGGCCCGATCGTGAAGAAGATAAGAGGCCTACAGAAGGGCGTTGTATATGGCCCTGAGTTCCAGAATGTTGATTGGAAGGATGACTTCCTGACTTGACCATCTTCCTTGAAACTACACCCCCTGGGTGACTGCTCCCCAACCTCTGAGGCTTGCATTCGTGGTTAACAGTATCCAGACCTGGATTCCGAACCTCCGACCCTCGACGAGTTGAGAAATCTGTAGCCACCACAGAAGGGAGATCCTGGCTTTTGGTGACAGACGGATCCTCTGTTGCATGTGAAGATGCGATCCGGACCATTTGTCCAACAGATTGAGTTGGAAGGGTCTTGTGTGAAACCTTACGTATTGAAGCGCTTCATAAGAGGCCACCACTTTCCCCAGAAGGCGAAAGCATAGATGCACCGATATCTGGGTTGGCTTCAGAACATCCCAAACCATCCACTGGATTACCAATGCCTTTTCCAACAGAAGGAACACTTTCTGCGACTCTGTGTCCAGTATCATTCCCAGGAATGGGAGCCTCCGTGTTGGCTCTAGGTGAGATTTCAGAAGGTTCAGAATCCACCCGTGATCCTGGAGAAGTTTGCTTGAGAGACCAATGCTGCCAGCAACCTCTCCCTGGACGGCGCCTTTATCAGAAGATCGTCCAGGTACGGAATGATGTCACTCCCTGCTTGCGGAGTATAAACATCATCTCTGCCATCACTTTGGTGAACACCCTCGGTGCCATGGAGATACCAAATGGCAGGGCCTGGAACTGGTAGTGACAGTCCTGCAGTGCAAACCGTAGATAAGCCTGATGAGGCGACCAGATCGGAATGTGAAGGTACGCATCCTTGATATCCAGAGACACTAGGAATGCCCCTTCCTCCAGATCTGAGATCACCGCTCTCAGAGACTCCATTTTGAACTTGAACACTCTTAAGAACGGGTTCAAGGACTTGAGGTTCAGAATTGGTCCTACCGAACCGTCCGGTTTCGGTACTACAAACAAGTTGGAATAGTACCGCTTGTTGTGCAGATGAGGTGGAACTGGAACAATGATTTGAGTCTGTACCAATTTTTGGATGGCCTGCTGTAAAGTTATACTTGCCTCTTGTGAAGCTGGTAAGCCTGATTTGAAGAATCTGTGAAGTGGGAGCTCTTGGAACTCCAGTCTGTAGGACTGGGAAATAAGATCTATGACCCAGGGATCCCGGCACGAACTTGACCAGATGTGACTGAAGAATTTTAGTCAGGCTCCCAAGTGACAGTCCTCCAGGCATCGCGGTCCACCGTCATGCTGAAGGCTTTGAGGAAGCAGAGCCTGAGCTCTGTTCCTGAGCACCTGCAGTTGTTGGTTTGCGTGGTTTACCTCTTGCACCTCTGGAGGCCATGGAAGCACCTCTGGATTTCCCCTTAAACTTGGCTGTCCGAAAGGACTGTAATTTGAAGCTGAATAAGCTTTCCTGGCTGGGGAAGCTGCGGAAGGAAGATACGTAGACTTACCCGCAGTAGCTTTGGAGATCCATTTGTCTAGTTCGTCTACAAACAAGGCCTCTCCTGTGAATGGTGGGCCTTCCATGCCTTTCCTGGAGCCCGCATTAGCAGTCCAATGGCGTAGCCACAAGTCCCTGCGTGATGACACTGCCATAGAGGTGGTGCATGCATTAAGCAAACCAATCTCTTTTATGGCTTTCACCATAAAGTACGCAGAGTCCTGTATATGCTGCAGGAGTAAAACAACATCCCCCCTAGACAAGGAATCTAACCCCTCTATTAGGTTACCTGACCATTTAGCAATGGCTTTTGTGATCCACGCACATGCAATATTGGGTCTCTGGGCCACCCCAGCAGCTGTGTACAATGATTTGAGTGTAGTCTCAATTTTACAATCAGCCGTATCTTTTAGGGAGGCTGCACCAGGGACAGGCAATACAATTTTACGTGACAGCCTAGAGACTGATGCGTCCACTATTGGTGGATTTTCCCATTTTTTCCTAACCTCCAGATGAAAGGGAAAAGATGAGAGCAACCTTTTAAGGATTTTACATTTCTTATCAGTATTAAGCCCCGGTTCTTCAAACAGGGTATTCAATTCCTTTGACGCAGTAAAAGTGACTGAGGACTTATTTTTTACATTGAAATAATACTCCTCACACTCCTCTGACATCTTATCAGGAATTTGCAGAACATCTTTGATAGCCTATATAAGAGCCCCTATTCCTTGTGACAGAGTAGCATCCCCCCCCCCCCCCTCCAAATCCACCTCACCCTGCGCTCCATGTCTGACCAGTCAGCGTCAGAGTCAGACTGCAGGATATGGGTCAGAGATCGTTTTTGCAGACAAATGGGAGGGGATTGAGACGCTGTTTTGGTCTATTCATAAACTCATCAACAGTCTGTCTTAAGTATTGTGTCTCTTTCTCATTGCAGGATAGTTTTGTAGAAATATTTGAGATCATTCCCTTAATGGAATTAACCCACTCCGATTCAGCCCTGCTATTCTGGAAAGGTGCACTGCCCTGAGAACCCAGTAGTGAGTCCCCTGGTGAAGAGGAACACTCCGCTGTTCAAGAAACACACTCTTTGCCTGACATAATGTAACTGTCACTGCACACACGCACACACACACACACACACACACAAACACACACACACACACACACACACACACACACACACACACACACACACACACAGTTAAGCACGATTAACCCACAAAGAGCCCTTCAGGGAGACACAGAGTTATTTGAAGCCAGCCCCCACCGCGCCCTTATCGCTAATGCCAAGCTTAGCTGGGTCACAGACTAAGTACCCTGATAGGGGTCTTAGTACACTAATAATCGCTCCCCCCCTACTATGACCCCCTGGTACCGCTGAGGTAATCTGGAGTCTCTCCGGAGGAGCTGCGTGTCCCTGTCAGTCAGCGTCTGTGTCCACTGCAGAGGGAAAATGGTGCTGGTGAGCTGCTGGATTCGCTCATAGTGAAGACCCCGCCCCTTCAGTGGCTCACGGTCTTCCTGCTTTTTTTATACTGGCTGAGGTGCTTAAAATGGAGAGAAAACCGTTTTAAGGCTGTTTTTGCCAGTGTGGGTATTGTGTACAGTGTACTGAGACACAGCTGTGTACTGTGTCTGTAGACGCATTCCGCCCCGGTTAGAAGCCGTGCGTCTCCGTACCCTCATGCTGCCATAATAGTACTCACCACTATTAATTCTTCTGGCTCTGTTAGGGGCGGCGGCGTGCTGCGGGAATGTACGCTCGTCGTGGTTGGGCTTGCGAATAGTTCCCTCAGGAGCTTAGTGTCCTGTCAGCGGGGAATGGGACCATTAACCGTTCAAGAGATTGGGCCGCTTCCCCTTCCCTAAGTCCCACAAAGCAGGCAGGAGGGTGTCAACCAGCCCTGCCTGAAAATAACAAACATATAAAATAAATGTAGAAAACTCTTCAGGAGCTTCCATAAGCGTGACCGGCTCCTCCCGACACATTTTCTAAACAGAGTCTGGTAGGAGGGGCATAGAGGGAGGAGCCAGCCCACACTATCAAATTCTTAAAGTGCCCATGGCTCCTAGTGGACCCATCTATACCCCATGGTACTAAATGGAACCCCAGTACCCTCTAGGACATAAGAGAAAATATGCTGATGCCAGTTTATGCATTCAGCTTGAGCACTGAGTGTGTTTGCCTGTCTGAGCAATGCTTAACTCTGCAGGTAGATCTGACTACTCTAACATCGATGCACCATCAGTCACAGTCCCTGGTAGGAGACTGCCTTTCAACTTTCTAAAAATAGGGGCGCTGTGGCTGTAGTACTGCGAAAGAGATTGCAACTGCATGCCAAAACACGCCTTTAACACTCCCATAACATGTTCATGAGACTTCCCCTTTTTGCGTGCATTCTAGGTCACCTCCCAGTCTCCACCACATACAGTATGCCCATGAAACACAGCTGCCTTCTCTAATCATAGCAATGTTGTACGCAAATGTGTACACCATCACACACCTACGTTTGTGCGTGTGCAGCAGTAAAACATCGCTCAGCTGCACAAACATCAGCTGTGTGTCCACCCCTAAATCAGGACCATAGTCTTATACTACACATAAAGCAACTGGATTGCAAAAAAACTAAATAACATTTTAAATGTAGTACATTTAATAAAAGAATCGGGGAGCACAATGTTTTATACTAGACGAAGACAGCAACAGAGAAACAAACAAACATTTGGCATGGCTGTCTGGAATATATTAATAACTAAAAATATCAGAATAACTCAACATCTCACACAATGGGCCTCATTCCAAGTTG
Source organism: Pseudophryne corroboree (assembly GCF_028390025.1). NCBI lineage: Eukaryota > Metazoa > Chordata > Amphibia > Anura > Myobatrachidae > Pseudophryne > Pseudophryne corroboree. The sequence continues at coordinate 180,303,308 of NC_086447.1, forward strand.
ATCGCACGCAGCGCAGGCACGTCGTACGGGTACAAACAGCATCGTTGCTGTGCAATGCTTTACACGACGATTCCATTCGCACAGCCGATCGCAATTAGATTGACAGAAAGAGGGCGTTTATGGGTGTCAACTGACTGTTTTCTGGGAATAGTAGGGAAAATGCAGACGTGTCCAGGCGTTTGCAGGGCGGGTGTCTGATGTAAATTCTGGGACCGGATAGGCTGAAGTGATCGCAAGTGATCGCAAGTAACCCCATTTCGCTCAGTAAGGCAGTCAGCACTATGATACCGGGGTCTTCACAGCTGCCTAAGTTCCCAGTTCCCATTATAGTTCCGCCCCTGATCATGCCTTAGTACACACACAGCAACCTCCATAATACCACTCAGTATACACAATGCCATCCACCATAACACTCCTTAGTGCACACAGCACCCTGATTTTACACTCTAGTATACACAGCGTCCCTACCTCCCCCACACTACATCAATACACACAGTATCCCCATATTCCATTGCATTATACACAGGCTCCCCTCCCCCATTCTACCCGTCAGTACACACAGCTCCCCTATATTACATTCCATTATACATACAGTAGCTCCCTCCGCCATATTATACCTAGTACACACAGCATCCCCATGGTTAGGGCTAGCTGACGGCCCGGCCCAGTGGGGAATGTCCTGGCTTCCCTCTGTACCTGAATGAGCACTAGTGCGCCCCCCTTCCTGTCGAAAAAGTGGCATGGTCTCATGGGGAAGGGACATGGCTACACAATAGTGTCACTTACTCACATTACAACGCATAGTAGTGTCCCTTAATCACGTTGCACTACACAGCAGTGTCCCTTGTACACATTACACCCCACAGTGGTGTCCCTTATACCCATTACGCCACACAGCAGTTCCCCTTATACACATTACACCACACAGTAGTTCCCCTTATACACATTACACCACACACTAAAGCCCCTTAGTCACATTACGCTACACATTAGTACACCTTATACACATTATGTCACACAGTAGTGCCTCTTACACATTATGCCACATAGTAGTGATACTTACACATTATACCACACGGTAGTAGTAGACTACCCCTTACACTTTATGCTACTTAGTAGTGCCATATACACTTTATGCTACTTAGTAGTGCCCTTTGCACATTATGCCACACAGTAGTGCCCTTTATACAGTATGCCAGACAGTAGTAGTGCACCTTACATATTACGCCACACAATAGTAGTGTTCTTTTCATATTATGCCTACAGTAGTAACAGCTACTGAAAATAACATTAAGAGACATGGTACTGTGAAGCTTAACAAAACAATTCAGCATTACACAGAGAACGTAAATTAGCCACTAATTCAAAGATCAGATAAATAAATGTAATAAAATGTTATATAAAAAAGGCATGAGGCATAATGAGTACATTAATATAAAACCCTCCCATTAATATTTCCCTCTTTACAGAAATCTAACTATGTTATCAAATTAATGGTAGTATACTACTGATCAAAATAGATTTTAATCTCTTCTCATACCCAATTAAATAAAAAATCACATTCAAATTTGGGTTATAGTTAAATAAACTGCAGAAGAGCACAGGTCAATTACTTTTAGAAAAACAAAATAGGTTCAATCACTAAGAATTCAGAATAATGCTCGTTATGGCACATTTGTTGGCCATTTTTGACATTTAGCAAAGGTATGCAGTACTCTACAACACAAATATATCTGCCATCTGAAGCGAAAAGTTCTAATGAGGCAGAATTCAACCCTTTATATTCTTCAGTGACTTGAGAAATAGCAGCAAATAGGAGAGGAGGGACATGTTACCTTACTACAACACACTGGAGAATCCTTTCGGTTTTATGCAACTCACTTAAACCTTTTGAATTCACAACAAGGGAAGTGAGTTCAGACTGTCCCAGCCTGAGTCAAGTCATACTGCTCATTAATCTAGGGAAAAAGCAGCAAGAGAAGTGGAAGGATTATGGGAAGCAAGCAATTCTGCTAAGCATTTTGTTCTTGTGAACTGAAGTTCTTTATTCATTTTGCCCTGACCACGTGTGATCCTATGTTTAAGGTAAATGTAAATGTAATATCTTTGTCTCCAGGGTTGGACTGGCCCACCGGGGTACAGGGGAAACCACCGGTGGGCCCTACTGCCTGGGGGACCACCCCCTCCTCTAGGGATCAGGTTCCAGACTGTGCTGTTACTAATCTAATACATTATCTTGCATGCACTACAGTATTTACTGTATATTTATCTAGGGGACCAACACATGCAAAATGGTTAGACAGACCAATGTGGTGGCTGGGCACACCCTCTCTAGAGACTGGCCACACCCCTAAACATGGGCCCATTCCACTGCATTCCCCCGGTGGGCCCTACATACCCCAGTCCGACACTGTTTGTCTCTAAAATAAGTAAAGGAATGTAAACAGCTTCTTTAATACCCCACAATCACACGACTTTGGGTGGGACAGCCCCACCTTTTGGGCACTGTCCACAGGAGGGGGTTGAGGGAGCACTTTTTCACCTCTGCTGTGGATGAATAGATGCTGCATCTAAACAGTGCATAATCCCAGAGTGATAGGAATGGGGCGTGACACAAGACCACTTTCCTTTTCAGGCGAATGCCAACGTTCCCTCTTACCATCTCCCATATGTTGGGAGGTATGTTCTTGTGAAGAAATTTTATGGACGTGTAATGGTTAGCATTACTGCCTTACAGCACTGAGGTCATAGGTTAGTTTCCCACCATGGACTTAACTGTGTGGTTTGTATATTCTCCCTGTGCTTGTGTGGGTTTCCCCCGGGTACTTCGCTTTCCTTCCACAGTCCAAAAATACACTGGTGGTTAATTAGCACCCAACAAAAAAATTAACCCTAGTGTGTGTGTGCCTGTACGTCTTTAGGGCTGACTAGATGCGCCAAGTGGTTCTTATCTGCAATCAAAGTCTATGTTTATACATTAAGTTGTAAGCTCCAGCGGCACATATTACATCCACTTCAGTCCTTAAGCCTTTTTTTTGGCAATATTCTTGCTTGAAGAACAAATAGAACAAATAAATTATAATAATAATTATCAAACAGGCTTAAAAATTATATTCAGATATCTTGTTTTCATTATGGTGTCTCCAACCATTATTTATTTTATTTATTAACAGTTTCTTATATAGCGCAGCAAATTCCATTGCGCTTTACAATTGGAAATAACAGTGATATAACAAAACTGGGTAATAACAAACAGTCTTAGAGGTAGGAAGGCCTTGAACTTTTCTGGTGCTTAAGTGGTGTAAGATTATTTTAATGATAATAGATAAGTTATCATGAAAGACAGTACCTTTGAGTACTTGGGTGTTCCTTGTACAGACTAGCTATGGTCTACTTAAGCTACCCTCCTTTAAGTGTGTAAGTACTGAAAGTACTGTAAATCGGACATACATTGCTCAACAGAAGCAAGCATGGAAAAAATGCGTATAGTCACTATTAGCCATCACTATCATCAGGGAGTACTTGCATCTATCATATATTGTCATAGGTGCAAAAGACACCCTTCCAAACAGGCATGGGACACATCTGCAAGAACACGTCCTCACTGAACTCTATCTTATGCCCAATTACAACCTAGCTCTGCCTCTTGGGTCCTGAGTGTAGATGCACGTAAGAGCGTGTAAATGCTGACAATGGCACCTGAACTTACACCGCTCATGGCCAGTCTTAAGGTGCATACACACTGGGTGTTTTTGCCCAGCGTGTATGCACAGTGATGATCGCTGACATCGCTGGGCTGAAAATCGCTCAGTACATACAAACTGAGCGATTTTCCCCCTGCCCAGCGATGTCAGCGAGGGTGAACGGTTTTCCATAGCAGGACGCTATGGAAAGCCGCTCACCCCGCCATTCATCTACTGGTAATACCAGCAGATGAACGGCTGCCGCCAGCTATGAAGCGGGAGCGAGCATCAGCGCTCATCGCTTGTGCATACACGCTGGACGGTTTTGAGCTGAAAGCAGCTCAACACACCAAAAGTGACCTGCTTTCAGCTCAAAATCACCCAGTGCGTATGGGCCTTTAGTGCCGAAATTGCAGGTTTTTGCGAGCAGTCCTATGGGTCTGTGAGCAAAAATCCACGAGTCGGCAGTACCGTAACCAGTCGCACTTACTTGCACCAGCGATGTCATTGCAGGTGATTGGATTGATCCTTTTGGCTCTGTATCGCTTGCACTTGTGCGCATCCATTATAAGAGCATGAGTAAAAATGTAGAAAAAAAATCATAATCCTCAAAATTAACAGCAACGTTTTCAATGAAGACTGTTGCTGACAATTAAAAAAAAATTATAGAAATACAGGATGAGTATCCCATATCCAAATATTCTGAAATACGGAATATTCCGAAATACGCCATTTTTTGAGTGAGACTGAGATAGTGAAACCTTTATTTTCTGATAGCTTAATGTACACCAGCTTTGAGTTATTAAAAATATTGTATGAAAGGACCTTCAGGCTGTGTGTATAAGGTGTATATGAAACATAAATGAATTGTGTATATGTACACAAACTTTGTTTAATGAACAAAGTTAGTAAAATATTGGCACAGTGACCTTCAGGCTGTGTGTATAAGGTGTATATGAATCATAAATGCATAGACTTATGTCCCATCGCCATGATATCTCATTATGGTAGGCAATTATTCCAAAATACGGAAAAATCCGATATCCAAAATACCTCTGGTCCCAAGCATTTTGGATATGGGATACTCAACCTGTAGTTGATTCTTGTGGGGATGACCACCAGAGCTGATAATGATGAGATGGAACGAACTGATGAAGGCCCCTACTCTGACAGTCAATATTTATTTTTACTAAAAGTAGACTAAGGGCAAGCTACAAATACATGGGCAATTCAACAGCTCTTGTAATAGTGGTTCTGGCATTATTGCACTACCAGTGACATCCTAGTGCTATAGAAAAAGGGCACATCTTGCATTTTAAACTACCATACTGCTACTTATCTGTGGCTGCTTTTCCGGTTTCATCTATGCCCATTGCCATCTCCTAGTATTAGTATGAAAAGCTAGGCTCAGCACATTTGACTATTTTCTTAAACTGCCATCCTAATATTACCTGACATAGGTTGTGGTTCCTGTCTCTTATTTGCATCCAATGCCATCTGCCAGTAATAGAAAGCCATAACACTACCTTGAGGCAGGGGCATAGAGAGCCACACTGAGCCCCGGTAATGTAATGAGGGTGTGGCCTAACTAGGTGTGTACACCCACCGAAAAAATGAATTTAAATGGTAATTGCTATCCTATCAATTTGCATCCACTTTTCACAGTTCACACATATCCTCACATGTCTTCTTATTCCTCACTTTACCTTCCTCCTGACCTCGGTTCATCATTGCTGTGTGACCATATCATACAGCCCACCAAGAACCTTTGCAATTTGGTGGACAACTATGCAATAGATAGCACCTATCCTTGTGTATACATGCCTATTTTCCTATAGATTGTAAGCTTGCGAGCAGGACCTTCCTTCCTCTATGACTGTTTGTTATTACCAAGTTTTGTTATATCATTGTTACGGATGGTGTAATGGTTAGCATTACTGCCTCACAGCATTGAGGTCATGGGTTCGATTGCCACCATGGACCTACCTATGTGGAGTTTGTATATTCTCGCCGTACTTGCGTGGGTTTCTTCCGAGTACTCCGGTTTCCTCCCACAATCCAAAAATATACTGGTAGGTTAATTGGCTTCTGACAAAAATTAACCCTAGTGTTAATGTGTGTGCATGTACATGTGTTAGGGAATATAGAGTGTAAGCTCCACTGGGGCAGGGACTGATGTGAATGCCAAATATTCTTTGTAAAGCGTTGCAGAAAATGTGTGCGCTATATAAATAACTGGTAATAAATAAATACATTTCCAATTGTAAAGCGCAACAGAATTTGCTGCGCTATATAAGAAACTGTTATTTAATAAATAATTAATTGCGGGGCTGGAGGTGCCATTTATTCAAGGGTGGCAGGTAGAATGTGGCCAGTAGCTTCCTAACTTGTTTGCTTCGGAAGTGTGTCCCTCCTGCTCAGCCGGCGCCATCTTCCCAGTGACATTTGGGAAGATGACGCATGTGCACTAGAGAGCAAAGACTCTGGCACAGTGCCAGTCTTTGCTTTCAAAGTGCGGCAGCCATCTTCCCAAAGTTGACCTGGACCCCTTTAGCAGCCCAGGCCTGAGTAATTAGTACTCACTGCCCAGCCCCCACCCCACCCCTCGCTATCACTGCCTTAACGCTATATTTGGTAATAGGTAAGAGAAAGTAAGATTTCATGACTGTCAATGTAATGGAGAGAAGAAGCTTGTTTTTCATTGGCCTGTTACAAACTGATGAGCCGCACATATAGAGTATGCACCGAATGTACCATGGAGGGAACGCTCCTTTCATTTCTGACAGCAGCCACAGCTAGGGAGGCCAATCCCGGGATCGGCGGGATCATAAGTTTTTCCCCCAAAACGGCAGGATTTGTATCCCAGCATAGGCAATTCCAATCCCGGGATCTCTTGGATTACAGTGCGCAAGCGCAGTTTTATTTTCACCCCTGGAAGCACTCTGCTCAGACACTGACCTGGCCCAGGCAGCTAGCCTGTCCCTTCAACAGTTGTACCAGCCAGTTTAAGCAGAGGTCTGCCTGCAGACTCCGAGTCAGTGTTGTGGCCACATGCGGTGACATTGACACTGTCACTGTGCCACACTGTCTGAGGGAGTAGCGCCTGTGGCCGGAGTAGGGCTGTCACTGCTCTCAGTCTCAGTGCTCTGTGACTGAGAGTGGCTTGTTGGAGCCTGAGGAGTACCACGGTGGGACTGGCTCTGGGATTCACTAGCTGCCTGCTGCTGCCTCTGGACTTCAGTGAGTAACAGCCCACACAGGTTTTTTTAACTGTTTTGTTTTATTATGAATTTGAAATACAGTTGCTGAATTGAAGTACAAATCAGTCCTGGGATCCTGGAAATCCCGGGCTCGAACTGTGGCAAGCGTAGCGAGACTGCGAGGGGACTCGCTACCTCAATTCCGGCAGATGGGATGCCTCTGTCGCTATACTGACAGCCGGCATCTTGTCTGCCAGTATATCATACCAGATCCACTTTATTAGCCTCTACCACATCTGATGGGAGACTATTCCACCTATCTACTACCCTTTATGTAAAGTAATGTTTCCTCTAGTTTTCTTTGAACCTACCACCTTCCAGTTTCAGCACGTGTCCTCGTGTTCAACTACTTCTTTTCTTTACACATTATCAGAACCTCCAACATGACCCATTCCATAAGGTACAAAATGCTCTGTTCCTGGACTTCCCTCTTGATTTATGATTTCCATCACCTGTGTTGAACTAGTTAGATGATAAGAAAGGTGATTCTTCACAGGTGTTGGCAATCATAAATTAAGAGGGAAGTCCAGGAACAGTGCAGTTTGTACCTAATGAAATGGGTCATGTTGGAGGGCATGCATTATACGTGGCCCTGTTCAAATATCATAGATAACAGATAATAATGAGATCCCTTTATAGGCTTGAAAATAAAGTAGTGACTGAAAAACAGTTACTGTGGTCTGCTTAGTATGTAGGGACAGCATAATAAAGTTACTAAAATCCTATATAGAACTGTAAGGGTGTACTGATATATGGGGGATATCCAACTACAAGTGAAGAAACATGGGGCGTGAAAAATTTAAGTTTTTCGTTATTTTTCCCGATATTTCACTCATTTTTTTTTTTTCAGGCTATCCAATTTTGTAGCCTGTAAAAAAATACATTCTCTCCTGAAAACACACAGGTTTAGTGAAACCTGTGTGTTCTGTATGAAAACGGGGCTGTGTCCAGGGATTTGGTGTTGACTGTTTGAGGCAGGTGAAACAAAATTCCCAATAAGCCGTGGCTAATCTTTCAAGCAGTGTATAATTTCTCATTGCTGCGAATAGTGGCGATAATTAATTACAATTATTGGGTGTGAAACCCAATAATTGATAAATGTGCCCCTAGGTAACACAAACTATTATATTTACTAAGGAAATAAACAAAAACAACAATACTAGTAATCATCATCATCATCATCATCTACCATCTAGATCCAGGGGGCAGGAAATGTTTGGAAACCTTTAACTTTCTCTATAAGACAGGATCTATTTACAAAGAAATTGTAATTATCATCATCATCAATGCTATTATTATCTAGACATTGCTAACAACACAAAGCATAGACATTTTGTACTTTGTTTGGCACAATCTAAACGTACACTTAGAAAAACATTAATTACATGCATGCCCAATTGTAATTATTTACACATTCACGCCTCGGAAACTACTAGATAGAGATGTTCATTTAAAACTATTTATAAAATACGCCAGTGCATAATTCTCATCCAGTTCCGATACATAATAGAGAACTAGTCCGTACATAAGTAGGTGACCACGTAAGGAACATACATGGCATTCTTACTAAGAACAGATATGGTACAGACTACTAACATGCATCATCTCTCACTGATCCCTATAGCACAAATGACTAACATGTATGGCCTATTCAGTGATCCCTATTATACAGATGACTAGTAGCCCTGATCTATTATATGATTCCTATGGCAAAGAGAACTAATATGCAAGACCTATGCACAGAGCCGGCGCTAACCGCTCAGCACAGTCCTGCAAAGCAGGGAAGCCCACAGATGTTTCCAGGAGACAGCAGCAGGGGGCAGCAGCTGTAGAACCAGTAACAACACCCCACTGAGCAGGGTCAGCATAGAGACACACTGCCAAGACGCTGCTTCTCTTATGGACCACTTAACAGTGACATGCTGAAGCTATGGCTGTCTGCCTGTGCTGTGCTCCGTGTGCTGTGCGGTGATATCGAGAAAGTTGGCTAGTTTTCCCCCGATGTCAGTCACACTCTGTCTCCGTCCATATTAGGTCCCGCCCTTCTTTTTCGAGGCTCCACCCCTTCTTTTCTGAGGCTCCGCCCCTTCCCAACATTTACTTAACTGTAGCCTCCTGTCCCTGAAGCTCCACCCCCTTCCCTCCTACATCAGAATGCTATCGCTGTTACCTCTACTCCCCAAGTCCCCTCCTCCAATCTTCCACCCATGGGCTGTTCCACTTCCCATCCTTCTGAGCTCAGTAGCGTGCACACTCAGAGACTAAAGAGCCTTCTTCCAGCTGAGGTAAGTATATAGGGTGGGGTGTGTCTATTAATGCAACTTGTAGGTGTATGTACATTGCAGTTTGTTTTTAGGTTTTAAGGAGTACTCAGAGCCAGCGCTACCCTCTCAGCACTCCCCCTGCTCTGCTACTCTGATGTTGTTGCTAGATGCCACCGCGCCTGTCAAACTGATGGCAGCGGAGCCGGCAGCGTGAAGCAGCTCTTCTAGCTTCAGCTACCTTCCTCGCTCCTCTCTACTCCCCCTCCTCCTCACTGCCTGCACCTGTAAGACGGCAGTGGCGCCTGTAGCGTGAAGTGCAGTTCATCTAGCATCAGCTACCTCCCTTCCTGCTCTCTACTGCCCCTCCTCCCCACTGCCTGCACCTGTAAGACGGCAGTGGCGCCTGCAGCGTGAAGTGCAGTTCATCTAGCATCAGCTACCTCCCTTCCTGCTCGCTACTCCCCCTCCTCCCCACTGCCTGCACCTACATGACGGCAGTGGCGCCTGCAGCGTGAAGTGCGGCTCTTTAGTGTCAGCTACCTCCCTCCCTCTTCTCTACTCCCCTTCCTTCCCACTGCCTGCACTGCTGTCATGGCAGTGGCGCCTGCAGCATGAAGTGTAGTTCTTCTAGCGTCAGCTACCTCCCTTCCTGCTCTCTACTCCTCCTCCTCCCCACTGTCTGCACCTGTATGATAGCAGTGGCACCTGCAGCGGGAAGCGTGGCTCTTCCGGCGTCAGCTACTTCCCTCCCTCCTCTCTCCTCCCCCCTCCTCCCCGTTGTCTGCTCCTGTATGATAGCAGTGTGAAGCAAGGCTCTACTAGCGTCAGCTACCTCCCTCCTCTCTCCTCCCTGCCGCCTGCACCTGTATGTTGGCGGTAGTACCAGCAGCATGAAGTGGCTATTCAGTCACCAGTCCACCCGGCACTGCTCTCCCGTGTAATGCTGGGCATACACACTACAATTTTCTGGGTGCTCGGCCCGACATCAGCGGATCGACCAGATAATTGCAGCGTGTATGTAGCCTGCCAACTTGTAAATGTTGATCGGTCGGGCGTGCCGAATCGTCCAACACATCCCTCCAATGCAGTATTTTCTAAGTGTCCAGTCAGCAGCATCGGGTAGTGTAAGCACTACCGCGGCCGACAGACAGACATTCCCCTGTTCTTTCACATGGTAAGGAACAGGGAAATGTCTCCTCCCCGGGGGCGGAACGCCAATATCATGTGGCATGCAACCTGAGAGATCTCACAGTGTACTGTATGTTCCATATATCGGCAGAGTCAGATAAAATGCCTGACAAGTATTTTATCTGCCCATATACGCCCAGCATAAGTACCGCACTCCACCCTCTCTCTCCTCCCCTTCTGTGGACATGTGTAAGGGGCACTACTGCGGTGGGCATTATGTGTGGCACTACTATTGTGGGCATTATGTGTAGTACTACTGTGGGCATTATGTGAGGCACTGCTGCTGGGGGCATTATGTGTTGTACTATTGTGGGGATTATATGTGGCACTACTACTGTGGGCACTGTGCAAGGGGCACTACTACTGTGGTCGTTATGTGTTAGTGGCACTACTGTGTGTGTTATGTGTGAGGGGCACTACATACTGTGAGCGTTATGTGTATAAGGACACTACTCTGGGCACTGGTGGTCATTCCGAGTTGTTCGCTCGGTAATTTTCTTCGCATCGCAGTGATTTTCCGCTAACTGCGCATGCGCAATGTTCGCACTGCGACTGCGCCAAGTAAATTTGCTATGAAGATTGGTATTTTACTCACGGCATTACGAGGTTTTTTCTTCGTTCTGGAGATCGGAGTGTGATTGACAGGAAGTGGGTGTTTCTGGGCGGAAACTGGCCGTTTTATGGGAGTGTGTGAAAAAACGCTACCGTTTCTGGGAAAAACGCGGGAGTGGCTGGAGAAACGGGGGAGTGCCTGGGCGAACGCTGGGTGTGTTTGTGACGTCAAACCAGGAACGAAACTGACTGAACTGATCGCAGTGGCAGAGTAAGTCCCGAGCTACTCAGAAACTGCAAAGAAATTTCTATTCGCAATTTTGAGAATCTTTCGTTCGCAATTTTGCTAAGCTAAGATTCACTCCCAGTAGGCGGCGGCTTAGCGTGTGCAATGCTGCTAAAAGCAGCTTGCGAGCGAACAACTCGGAATGACCACCACTGTGTATAAGGAGCATTACTGTGTAGCATGTCGTGTATAAGGCGTACTACTGTGTAGCGTAACGTGACTAGGGGTCACTTGAAACATGAATAAGGGGCATTACTATGTGGTGTAATATGAATCAGGGGCACTATGCGTGGTGTAATGTGAATAAGATGTGTTACTGTGTGGCATCATTTAAATTTGGTGTACTGTTGTGCAGCCGCATCCCTTCCTTGTGAGACCACACCCCATTTCTGCGGAGGCGCGTGCTGTCCCTTTATTACGTATGGGAGGGACGGCACAAATTTATAGTTTGCAGGAGGGCGCCGAACACCCTAGCACCGGCCCTGCCTATGCATTCATCTATATGGCGCAGGATACACATGGTGTAATACAGAGCCGGCCCTAACCAATATGATGCCCTAGGCAAGATTTTGGCTGGTGCTCCCTAGCACCACCGCTGGTTCCACCTCTGACCTTGCACCTCTTTCCCAGCACCATCACCCCTCACCCATAGCAGTCCATATTTTAGTGTTTGTACCCCTATATTTTAAATAGGAACAGTTCGCACATTTGGCACACAGCCCAAAAAGGGGTGTGTTTTTGCTGGCAAGGGTCATGGCCACACAATAGTAACCCCAATTCCACTTACACCACACAGTACTGCAACTTTATTCACATTTGATCATGCGATAGTGTCCATAATTCATATTACATCCCACAGTAGTATCACTTTACCTTATAAACGTTACTCCTCACAGTAGAGCCCCTTATTCACATTACATCACACTGAATTGCTCCTTATTCACATTACACCACACCCTATTGCTCTTTATTCACATTAGACACAGTATTGCCCTTTCTATACGCAACACCACATAGTAGAGCACCTTATACACATAATTCTACACAGTAATGCCCCTTACACATATGAGGCACATTATTAATGTCTTTATAATCATAATGGGCCTTACACATTATGACAACCTTTATTAATGCCCTTTTACACATAATGTCCCTTACACATATGCTGCACATGATTAATGCCCTTATACACATAATGACACACATAGTGCCCCCTGCACATTTGCTGCACATTATTAGTGCCCCTATACACATAATGACACACATACAGTAGTACCGTTACACATATGCCGCACATTATTAATGCCCTTATACACATAATGACACATATAGTGCCCCTTTACACATATGTTGCACATTATTAATGCATTTTTACATGACACACATAATGCTCCTTACACATATTCTGAACACTACTGCACAACCAACCCACTCACATGCACACAGCACTCACACTGCCACTAACACTGTGACCTCTTACTCTGCTTGGATACAGATGTGTCCTCCTAAATCTTGCCTCAGTGCTAATGTCGGGCACCTTTTTTATGAAAATGCATCTTATTTGCATTGCTATGTGGCTAGGATGCACAAGCAGCTTCTGCTGATTAAAATGATATGTGGCATGCCTATATACTGTGTGAGACTGTGGCTGTATCTGCATATGAAATGCTACACACAGAATATAGGCATGCCGCATATCATTTTAATCAGCAGAAGCTGCCGATGCCCCTAGGTATATCAAATGCCCTAGGCAATTGCCTAGTTTGCCTATGCCTATGGCCGGCTCTGGTGTAATAATCAAGCTTCTGAAGCCTCAACTTTGTATTCTGCACCCAAAAACTGGGAAGCTCATCTGATATCAAAATTAGGTGACCCGTTACAGCCAGCATTTCCATAAAATGCACAAAACAATTACAGAACCAGGTCCTATTAATTCAAGAAGTCTGACGTGCAGACAAACGTTTTCCAGTTTAATAAAAAGTACTGACAAACACTTGGATCTTCTTAGGAAGACTTTGAAACTTTGGTGCAGACATTGCCATTGTAAGGTGGAACTTACTGATTATTTTCCCAGGTCATTTTCAAATACCAGCTACCTATCCAAATTAGATTGCCTGCCCATAACCAGCATGACTGGGGCCAGATTGATAGCTGTGATATGTGGTCATGTTCTCTCCTCATTTCACATCATACCCAATAATAGTTCTATCTATCATCATTGGATTATCATCAGATATCGTGTTGGGCCTCACACACTGCACAGTCATAGCACATCTGTCCACATGTAGGCGGTGACTCTGAGTCAGGGCCAGATTAACGCTTCGGGGGGTCTGGTTTACTTAAGTCAAGGGGGCCCCCAGAAACACATATATATTTATATATATTTTGAATACATACACACACACACAGCAAACGTATGCACAACACACATCTCATACAGTCACACACAGCAAACATACCGTCACACCCAGCATATACACACACAGCTTTCGAACAAACACACACATAGCATGCATACACACACACACACACACACACACACACACCATACCTACAAACACATATAGTATACACACACACACACACACACGCACACACAATGCACAATGAAGCACTAACCAAGAGATGAGAGGAGGAGATCCATGAGAGTCGAGCTGCTGCTGCTGCACCGGGTGGTAAGTAGCTCCCTTGGCTGTGAATGTGTGACTTTGCAACAATATTTCCAAAGCAGAGAGCTCTGGTGATCAGAGTTCTCTGTGAGGAGAGCAGTCGCCAGCCGGTGAGCTGCTTCAGTTATGCCTGCGATGCTGAGATGGAGACAAGGCTGTCTCCATCTCTGAAAAACGAATTTGGTCTTGCAAGGGGGACCCTGAGATTTGGGGGGCCCAGGGTAACATACCCCCTGGGCCCCTACCTTAATCTGGCTCTGCTCTGAGTTGGATGGATCTCTATTCATGGAGTAAATGGAGGTAGAAAGGCAGCCTGAATCATGCATAGGTAGAAGGGAAGCCTGAGTCATGCATGCGTAGAAAGGAAGCCGGAGTCATGTATAGGTAGAAGGGGAGCTCGAGTCACGCATAATTAAAAGGGATGCCCGAGTCATGCATGTGTAGAATGGAAACCCAAGTCTTGCATGCATTGAAGGGAAGCCTGAGTCATGCATGCGTAGAAGGGAAGTCGAGTCATGCATACATACAAGGGGAGCCCGAGTCATGCATGCATAGAAGGGAAGCCCGAGTCATGCATGAATAGAAGGGAGCCCGAGTCATGCATATGTAGAAGGGAAGCCCGAGTCACGCATACGTAGAAGGGAAGCTCGACTCATGCATACAGATAGGTAGAAGAAAAACCCCAGTCATGCATGCATAGAAGGGAAGCCTGAGTCATGCATGCGTAGAAGGGAAGCCCGAGTCATGCAAACGTAGAAGGGAAGCCTGAGTCATTCATGCGTAGAAGGGAAGTCTGAGTCATGCATGCGTAGAAGGGAAACCAAGTCATGCATATGTTGAAGGAGAGCCTGAGTCATGCATATGTAGAAAGGGAAGCCCGAGTCATGCATGCGTAGAAGGGAAGTCTGAGTCATGCATGCGTAGAAGGGAAGCCGAGTCATGCATATGTTGAAGGGGAGCCTGAGTCATGCATATGTAGAAGGGAAGCCCGAGTCATGCATGCATAGAAGGGAAGCCCAGTCATGCATAGGTAGAAGGGGAGCCCGAGTCATGCATGCACAGAAGAGAAGCCAGAGTCATGCACATGTAGAAGAGAAGCCCGAGGCATGCACGTGTAGAAGAGAAGTCCGAGTCGTGTATAGGTGAAAGGGGAGCCTGAGTCATGTATAGGTAGAAGGGAAGCCTGAGTCATGTATAGGTAGAAGGGAAGCCTGAGTCATGTATAGGTAGAAGGGAAGTCTGAGACATGTATAGGTAGAAAGGGAAGCCTGATACATGAATAGGTAGAAAGGGATGCCTGAGTAATGTATAGGTAGAAGGGAAGTCTGAGACATGTATAGGTAGAAAGGGAAGCCTGATACATGTATAGGTAGAAGGGAAGCCTGAGTCATGTATAGGTAGAAGAGACGCCTGATACATGTATAGGTAGAAGGGAAGCCTGAGTCATGTATAGGTAGAAGGGAAGTCTGAGACATGTATAGGTAGAAAGGGAAGCCTGAGACATGTATAGGTAAAAGGGAAGTCTGAGACATGTATAGGTAGAAAGGGAAGCCTGAGTCATGTATAGGTAGAAGGGAAGTCTGAGACATGTATAGGTAGAAAGGGAAGCCTGAGACATGTATAGGTAGAAGGGAAGTCTGAGACATGTATAGGTAGAAAGGGAAGCCTGAGACATGTATAGGTAGAAGGGAAGTCTGAGACATGTATAGGTAGAAAGGGAAGCCTGAGTCATGTATAGGTAGAAGGTAAGTCTGAGACATGTATAGGTAGAAAGGGAAGCCTGAGACATGTATAGGTAGAAGGGAAGTCTGAGACATGTATAGGTAGAAAGGGAAGCCTGAGTCATGTATAGGTAGAAGGGAAGTCTGAGACATGTATAGGTAGAAGGGAAGCCTGAGACGTATAGATAGAGAGGAAGTCTGAGACATGTATAGGTAGTAGGGAAGCCTGAGTCATGCATAGACAGAAGGGAAGTCTGTTTCTGACAGATATTTTGCATATGGCATGGGGCTGGTGCAAGTGGCTACACTAATGATGATGTTTGTTTCAGCTGGCGCAAAATCAGTGGGCGGCACGGCATTCCATTTTCCAGACGTACACAAACTCCCACATTAGCCCTATCAATTTCTGCGTTAGCATAAGACAGTAAATCTGGAATCCGCAACTACAGCCACTTTACAGGCAACTCAGAATGAGCCCATTAGTGACTGAGATCATTCTTCCAACTCTAATTAGTGGAAAAGTGGAGACCGCATGTGGTCATGTAATAGCTGATATAACAGATCTCTTGATAGGTCCAACAGAATGTACTTATATATCAAGTTGGCTAGGAGCAACTGCATTCCATTATTTGTATTCAATCATAAACAGTGAAGTGTTCGCATTTTAAGGGTAGCCATCTTTCTTCGCTCGCCGTGCCGCCATGTTTTGGGTCATAGCGGCTGTGTGTAACATCACACAGCCTCTGCGGCCCGCAAACGGTCTGTACACGCCTCCGGATTGTCTGGATTATGCCCTCAAATGCCGCGTCACCACCTCCAAAACACTGCGTAGCCGCCCCGTCGCTGGCTCTTAAACTGCGATCACGTGCGATCGGAGTTTAAGTCCTCATGCGTGCACACATGCGCAGAAGTGTGGATACCACTGAATAGCGATTTACGCACTTCAGCGTTCAATGCTGAATTAGGCCCTCAGACCAATAGAGGGCACGTGTTCATATTTCTCCCTGTTCAGGTCTATACTTCTCCTTTGCACAGATGTCAATAATTGCAGTCTATTACTCTTTTCCCTGCATGTTCCTCTAACAATTTCTATTCACAGATACAGTACAACTCATTATACTCCATCAAAATCTATTCCTGTGCCTATTTTTACTGTAACCAAGTCTAAAATCTATTAGGTTACCAAAACATAATGCCTGCAAATGCCATCTGACACCGTCATGACAAAGCTAAAATCTGCAGCTTCTAAAATCAATGCACTTTCTCTCATTCTATAGTTCACGCTCATTCTTTACATTTCAAAGACCATGGTACATTTTTGATACAGAGAAATATCTTCTTTACAAAACACCTGTAAAGGGCCCCATACACTACAACGATATGTCTGAGGTTGAAGTCGGAGGCGATTTCCATATGATTTGGTACATTTTGCATGAGATATATCTTATGCGATCCCAGCCATGCCTGGGGGAACCAACATATCACGAGTGCAGCACTAACGATCTAGGGGAGCCGATCCGACCCTCACAGGAACGCACATCGGATCGGAAACACATCCAAAATGCCCGATTCCACCTGATATATTGTCCCGAATGCCCGAAATTGGATGAAATTGGGCATTATCGTTCTAGTGTATGGGGCCCTTAACTGTAAATGTGAGCCATTGTACAAGTCCAGGCAAAGCTATAACTACAGTGGTGTGGCATGTACTGTAGTACCATATCTGAAGGTGCAAAACTGATACATTATAGACAAAGTGGCTCAGGCCCATCCTGTTTTGGCTACTCCTGACAGTTTTCGTGCGGGCGCACCATCTGCACTGACCCCAATTGGCCGGATCTGTCTTTGTTGCCAGTGATAGCTGCTGCGCTACCCGCTGTGAATATTACAGCAGGCAGCACTGGGCAATCTGAGTGTTATCCTCTGTGTGGTCCACAGTACAGCGCGGAAAGTGGAGTGACGGGTCCTGGAGTTGCTCGCAGTGCAGCGTGAGAAGAGAACTGGCAGGTCCCTAAGCAGACCAGAGTGCCGAAGCACTGCTGTTACCGATGCTGTAAGCAGGGGCGGATTAGGAATTTCCAGCCTGGGAAATTTATGGAAGCAGCCCTGATGGGGGTGCGATCTGATGGGATGGGCCCTGTTGAGGGTGGCAGGATCCTTCCCCATAGAAACTGATTGTACGCAATTGCGGCCTTCCTTGTGTCTTTTGCTGCAGTGGCCCGACATGGGCAGCACAAGAAGTATAACATACCGTGGCAGCATCACTGGATGGCAGAGTTGCTGTATTGCAGGAGGAATAACAGAATGAATGGGGAAAATGCAGTGTACTGAGTGCAGAGGGCTGCTTGTCCTGTGGGGGGTGGGGCCACATGACAACACACAAAATAGGCCCACCGACCTACCAAGAAATTTCCAGACGAGTCCTATAGCCAATCCGCCCCTGGCTGTAAGTGACTGACAGACAGACAGACAGACACACACACACACACAAACACACAAACAGACACTCTCTTTTCACAGTAGGGGGGAGGTGTAGGGGCTTAACATAGCGTAATGCTTCTAAGGGACTCTACCTGTCATAATGTGTATAAGGGGCTCTACCTGGCACAAAGTGTATAAGGGGCTCTACCTGGCATAATGTGTATAAGGGGCTCTACCTGGCACAAAGTGTATAAGGGGCTCTACCTGGCATAATGTGTATAAGGGGCTCTACCTGGCACAAAGTGTATAAGGGGCTCTACCTGGCATAATGTGTATAAGGGGCTCTACCTGGCACAAAGTGTATAAGGGGCTCTACCTGGCATAATGTGTATAAGGGGCTCTACCTGGCACAAAGTGTATAAGGGGCTCTACCTGGCATAATGTGTATAAGGGGCTCTACCTGGCACAAAGTGTATAAGGGGCTCTACCTGGCATAATGTGTATAAGGGGCTCTACCTGGCACAAAGTGTATAAGGGGCTCTACCTGGCATAATGTGTATAAGGTGCTCTACCTGGTGTAACATGTATAAGGGGTACTGTGAACACTACTGAATTGATACTATCCTGTGGCCACAACCCTATATTTTTGGTGCGCGCATTTGGCGTGCACTGTCCCAATTAAAGTTCATCACATACTGTACAGTATTGTGTACTTCTATTCATAAGCCCCTGGTGTGGAAGCAGCGGACACAGCAGCAAGAGAGCCGGGGAGGCGATTCCAGAGCATCTTTATAGCCCACCGACAGCAGCAGCATCAAATCCACTGGATTCTAATACAAAGAGTGCCACAGTGCTAGCGGTAAGACTGGTTTACTAGGTGGTTATCTGCATAAAGACGCACTGCTATTGTATAACTGGATTATACGGTAAAGTCAGTGATCTGATTTGTGTGCTGACATACTGTATAAATACGGTCTGAGAATTGTAATTTTACAGTTTGTCCTCTCAACTGAATCTGTGCAATACTCACTAAGGGGTATATTTATTAAAGTGCGGGTTTTTAGAAATTGAGATGTTGCCCATAGCAACCGATCAGATTTTACTTATCATTTATTTAGCACCTTCTAGAAGATAATAGAATCTGATCGGTTGCTATGGCCAACATCTCCACTTCTAAAAACCCACACTTTAGTAAATATACCCCTAAGAATTTTAATCCAGCTTTTACAAGCACCCAATTATCTTTTCAGCGTGTTTTTTTTTTAATCAAGGGCATTATCTATCTATCTATCTATCTATCTATCTATCTATCTATCTATCTATGTATCTATCTATCTACCTACCTATATCTTACAGGCAATGCTGCAATTGCAAGCCATGTCCCCTCTTTCCATCACATGGGTCCTCTCAAACATCCCCTTCCCCGGCAGGACGGTGTCTGGACAGTTAGGAGGTATGGTGCAGTACCCCTGGAAGCCCTCTCCTAAATGAAGGGGACAGCATGGTCAGTGTTAAATAACTATTACTAGGGTATCTAGTGAACTTGCACTGGCACTGACTTTCTATTTGTGTTCTGGTAGCGCATCTGCAGATGGTGTTACCAGAACAGGGAGTACCACCTTGATGGTTGAAAAGTAGATACTGTCAACAGAGTTGGACCACTCATGGGCGAGTGCTTTGATTATGCCCCCCAGGCTAAAATTTGCCAGCCAGACCTTTGTTAGTTATGTGGTGGTTGGTGAAGGGTGTTAACTTTAGATGCTTGTGGTGTACTAATGTTATGTAGGGGTTGTGGTGCATTAATATTACATAGGGGTTGGTTAGTGATGGTATAATAATGTAATGTGGGTGCTAGTAATATAGGGGCTGATTAAGAGATGCATGCAAGTCCAATAACCAGATGGACCTGGCAATATTTTGCACAGCGTGTGCTCCGTAGCTGGGCATACAGAAATGTGAGCCACTATGGGCGTTTCAGAGCCACATGTCTACTAGCAGCAGAATAGGTGTAACTGGCAATGGGCCGTTTGCATGTCAGATAAGTGTTCTGTGGTAGTGGCGTCACAAGGGGTTGTGGGCAGCTCCTGGGTGTCACCCTTTGAGGGGTTTACACCAAAATATCGACTCCTCTGCTGTGACAGGGACCTTGGCTCCTGTCACTGAGGAGTGGTGTAATCAGGGGATTCCCCACAAAGCAACATACCCTTTAGTGATGTCAGCACCGCCTTTGCATGAAGCTACACACTCTTTTCAGCCACGCCCTGTGAGAGGCATCTGTGTTAATGTGGCTGGCCAATGTGGACATAGGCGTGCATTTGTAGGTACACAAAATTTAACAACAAATGTATATGGGCCGGTTTACGATGGACCAAGGTTGTACAGATGGGTGGTGTAACCATTGATACTACCCAGGGAGCATGACTGAGAGGACGGTAAGGTTGCTGTCCTGGGCCCAGTGGAATGCCATGTGAGCAGTTACATGCTTCATGCCCCTGTAGGCGGGGTGGGGGTTCCAAGTCAATGGAAGTTCTCTGGCACAGGAATTATATAGAGCACTGTTTGAAGGCTCTACAGAAATTCTGCAAAACCCTACTGGTAGTTTTGTCACAAGCACTCCCCAGATTTAATAACAGTTTCACAAAGGGAAATTACTGTTAGTTTATAAAAACAAATTGCGGGAGTTCATGTCTCACTACCAAGGACAGGTCATGCGATTGATTTATCTGAATTACATCTCAACTCCTTTTTTTTTTCTTCAATTTATATGGTGGGATGTAATGCCGCCCGAGTTTGGCCGACGTGCGGGATTTTGGCCGAACTCTGAATTTTTTTTTAAAGGGGCAATCACTTACAAGGCAAAACCATTGTGATTGACCCTTTAAAAAAACAGTTTGGCCGGAGTCCCGCACTTCAGTCAAACTGGAGTGGCATGACATCGCGCCCACTCTCTTTATTGAAGAATATACTACTCTTTCAGTAGATTAATGAATAGTGCTTTTTAAACTGGCCCAAGAAAGGGCATTACATAAATGCATATTTTTTAACTGTTAAGTCAATAAAAAAAATTTGATTGATCTCTTCTGCAATGCCAATACCACCTGTTTTTTAACTAGTGCAGTGCCACATTTTGATCTTTACTTTTGTATAATTATTATCAATCTCTCTGAATACACAACATTGATTTCTTTCAGTAGACCCTGGGGGAATATTTTGGCTCTGAAGTAGAACATCGATTTTGATTGATTTTCAAGCAATCAAAATCGACCTTGAGTAAATTTCCCCCCTAGTTCCTAAATTCTATAAAACCTACATGTATACAGATGGAGCCTCTCTCATCGTTGTTGTTTCTCCGCCTAAACGGAGGATTAGTCACGCCTAAGCGATAGCTCAGGTTGTTCAGTTGTTGCACGGACAGGCGCGATGAAGCATGACTACAAACGCAGCATGCAATACACATCTTCACCACTGGGTGGCTAATTCTCCACTAATCCAGTACTGTAGAGCGAATAGTGGCGGATTGATCTACAAGCTCTGGCAAATGGTCAGGATGACTGTGATGTTACTGTATACTGTACACACAGAACAATGGTCAGACGGAGAATTTATGTAGGAGCTTTTATCTTTTGTAAGCTTTTGTAATCTTTATCATACTAATAAAGATTACAGTTGCTGCTGTAGCATTTAGAGCACAGTACTTTACAAGCTGTTCGTGCTACTTAGTACTCAGATAGAAAATACTTTACAAAGCCACTAAGCACTGTGTTTTGGTATCCGGGAACTTAGGCCTTGTGGCGGTCACAGAAACTTGGGGTTGGTATTCTCTTGTAGCTAACAGAACCAGAGATATTAAGCTTTAAGACCATTTTAATTTAATTTAATAGTTCACATAAACCTAATGTCAATGGACCATTGCTTTAACACGTTCGTTTGCGTCTATATACAATATTTTTATTTATCGATTTGTCTACGAGACCTCATTGTATTTTAAATAGCGTAATAATACGCGCATACAGTATTGCGCTACAGTGTACTGTATTTCAAAGGAAAACACACGCATGTGCAACAGTGATTTTAAAAAGCGACATCTGGTGGATGATCGCAGGTATTACACTCACCAGTAACGCCACACGCCATGATAAGCTCTGTGAGCCTCCCTACGACTAGGCACGCCGCCTTGCTCCCAGGCATGCTGCGACTCAGTGATCAGGACTAATGCCATAGACAGCATAGTTGAGCCAGGCTCCATCTGTACGTTTTACCGTTTTGTAGCGCATAGTGCATTACTCTTTGTCTATGTTGATTAGTATACTGCCGAGTGCATTACATTTATATACTGTACCTGGAATGTGCAAAAGTATCTTTGGACACTACTTTGAGCATCTCTTCTTCATATTTACCCAGAATACATCTTTTGTGTACAAACAAGAGGTTGTCATTTTCAATGTTGTAATTAGTGACACATGTTAAGGGACTACAGAGATTATAATTCTATATTACAAACACACAACAATATTCACAGTGTATAAGTGGGTTCTTATTCATAGTTAATAATGCACTAATCCAACAATTAGCAAAACAGCAACATGTTATAATGACACCTTTCTCATTCTATTTTTGATTATTTGACTTATTGTTGTTTTTGAATTAAAATGCTTTTTTATGTTTACCTTGAAACCCCTTTTAATTAATTACACTTTCACATCAATGCAGCACAGAAGGCCATAGAAAATTAAAATCCAAGTAAATAAAGGAGCGTAGTGGTTAAATGAATAACAATGACACAATGAAACTTGATGAGGACCCTGGTTGGAATCTCTGTGTCAGCTTCTCGTGACCTTGAACAAGTAATTTTGTCTCCAAGTGACAGGCACCAAAATTACATTGTAACCTCAGACTGACAGGGACTCTGTACCTAAAAAACTGAGTGAAAATGTGTACATCATCAAGCTAAACATCTCCTGTGCATTCAGCACGGTCTCAATCACAGAGTACTATAGGATGCAACATGCTCAGATATAAAGGAATTAAAAAAACATTCCTCAGGGGTGCACTATAGCCCTATATCTGGGTGTAAGGTCCACAACATCATGATAGCATAAGAACATCAACAGTATCCGGATGATAGACAGTGTCTATAGATAGACACCATATATTAGACAGACATTTGGTCGACAGGGTCAACAGGTCGACATGAAAAAGGTAGACAGTCCAAAAGGTTGACAGGGTCAAAAGGTTGACATGAAAATAATCGATACAGAAAAAAAAGGTAGACAGAGGTTTTTTTTACATTTTACATGTTTTTGGACTTTTTCATACCTTCTCTATCCATGTCGGCATAGAGTTGGTTCTAAACCTTGTGGCAAGTGCAGCGAGCCACCAAGCCCAAAGCGTGGTGAGCGAATGCCTTTCTACAACTGGGGGTCCCAAATGAAAAAACTATCCACACAAATCCCCAAAAATGCCCCAAAAAATGGTGTCTACCTTTTTTGTCAACCATTTTCATGTCGACCTTTGAACCTGTTTACCTTTTGACCCTTTCGACCTTTTGACGGTCTAACATGTGGTGTCTATCTATTGACTGTCTAATTAGACACTGTCTATCTATTATACCCCACCCACATCAACATGGTCGTAATATTGAAATATTGACATTGATCATGCCGACAATTGTCATGTTGACAGAGAGGTGGACCAGCGGTGACTTACCTGCTCCTGATGGCTCCAGCATTCAGGTCCCGCCTGTCATGTAACTGTGACTTCTGGATCAGAGCTGCGATCCTCCAGTATATGGGTAAGTATTCTTCTCCTACACCTAACCCTAATCCCTACTCCTAATCCTCCCTTTAGTGTCTAACCCTCCCTCTGCAGCCTAACACTAACCTATCTCCACAGCCTAACCCTCATCCTCCCACATGCAACCTAACCCTATTGATGACATTCTGAGAGTAAACTAAATGGATGGCCCAAATATTAAAAACATGTGTGCAAATTTAGTCAATCACATATTTTCAATTGATTACACATGATGTAGTTTTTTTCTATCTGTATGATCTACTTCATTTTCACTATTTCCAGAATTACTGTATTAAGCTTTAAAGGAAAAATTTCATTATATTGCTTTGAGAATATTTTTTCTACTATCATTTGATCAAGTTTTGAAGAAGAACACCGGGCCATCTTAACTGCATTGTAGGACCTGGGCAAAACAATGCTGTGGGGCCGCTACACACCCATACATGGGAGCCAATTTAAGACACAAAATAATAACCTGCCCCTCCTGTGGTCCCGTGCAGTCTCTTTAATGTTTTCAGAAAGTGAATAGCAGTCAGCACTCTGATTGGTGGATAGCTCCATCCATCCACCAATCAGCATGCTGACAGCCATTCACTGTCTGGCTGCAGGCTCGAAGACAGGTAGGGAAGGCTGCCTCGCTGCTCTGATTGTGTGACCACCACCCACCCCTGCAAGAAGACCCCTAGAATTGTGAGGCCTAGGCTGCTGCCCAGTGTGCCTATGCATTAAGATGTCCCTGGAAGAAGCATTATAAGGACAAAGAGGGGTATAAGTGGGAGGGGTGGGGTTGTCTATTCAAAGACTTTTCTTTGTTCGATGTTTTTAAAGGTGCACTTCCCGAATTCTCATTTAGACTATTCCACAGAAAATCTTGGTGCTATAAGTGAAAAGCAGGGGGAAAGATTTAATAAAGAAATCAAGGAGATGGAACGCAGATACCAGGGTAGGTGGAACGTCAACATAATTGCGGACTATTGTTGGATGCTGCACAGAGAGCCAAGCTGTCTACAAGACAAAAGTGCCAAAAGAAGTTTTGGCGGGGGGAACAGGAAAAGGCAAAATAAGGACTTGTAAACGTGCATAAAACTATTATTAATGTTTTTTTTATGTCAGAATGGATTAATATCAATAATTTTATGCATAAAACTATTTTAATATTTTTACAAATTAAGAGGAATTCAATTGATTGAGGTAAATCAATGTTTTTATTGGGTCATTAAAGTAATGAACATTTTTTTCACAGTAAAATGTACCCTCGGTGCTTAGTGGAATACCGCAAGGGTCAGTACTCGGGCCACTACTGTTACACATATTTATTAATGACCTTGGAGTGGGTCTACACAATTTTAGCAGATGATACTAAATTGTGTAGAGTAATTAATTCAGACAAGGATGTTGAGTCTCTACAGAATGACTTATCTAAACTGGAGGTTTGGGCAGACAAATGGAAAATGAGGTTCAATATAGAACAATGTAAAGTTATGCACCTTGGGACTAAGAACAAACGGGCTACCTATGCATTAAATGGGGAACATTTAGGGGAAATGGTAGCTGAAAAAGATTTGGGGGTGCTCATTGATAATACGCTTAGTAGCAGTTCCCAATGTCAAAGTGCAGCAACAAAAACAAATAAGGTGTTAGCATGTATAAAACGAGTAATCGAGACAAGGGATGAGGGTGTAATCCTGCCACTGTACAAATCATTGGTATGGCCACATCTTGAATATTGTATACAGTTCTGGGCACCTCACTATAAAAAAATATATTATAGAACTTGAAAGGGTTCAGAGGCGAGCCACAAAATTGATTAAGGGGTTAGAGGCACTGGATTATGAGGAAAGGCTTACTAGGTTAGACATGTTTACCCTCGAAAAGAGGAGGCTGAGAGGGGACATTATTAATATTTAAAAATATATAAAGGGACAATACAAGGATCCATCAGGCGATTTGTTTATCGAAAAATCGCTATACAGGACACGTGGACACCCTCTGAGGTTAGAGGAGAGACAATTTCATACCCAATGAAGGAAAGGGTTCTTCACAGTAAGGGCAGTAAACATTTGGAATTCTCTACCAGAGAAGGTGGTAATGGTGGACTCAGTCAACATGTTTAAAAATTGATTAGAAAAATTCCTACCTGAAAGAAATGTCAATGGATACAGCATTTAAAGGAAGATAATTTTAGAAAAGGTGTGACTTATAGCTTTCATTTAGATTTAAAAATATAACTTCATCTGGGCCATTACAGTTAAAATATAGTTACATACAGATTAAGGGCCCTCATTCCGAATTCATCGATCGCTAGCTACTTTTTGCAGCCGTGCAAATGTATAGTCGCCGCCCACGAGGGAGTGTATTTTCGCTTTGCAAGTGTGCGATCGCATGTGCAGCCGAGCGGGCCGAAAAAGTTTTTTGCCGTTTCTGAGTAGGTCTGAACTTACTCAGCCCTTACGATCACTTCAGCCTGTCCGGTCTCGGAATTGACGTCAGACACCCGCCCTGCAAACGCCTGGACATGCCTGCGTTTTCCCTACCACTCCCAGAAAACGGTCAGTTGACACCCATAAACGCCCTCTCGTCGCTAGAAGCATTGCACAGCAACAATGCTGTTTGTACCCGTACGACGTGCGTGCGCATTGCGGTGCATACACATGCGCAGTAGTAACCTGATCACTGCGCTGCGAAAATCGGCAGCGTACGATCAACTCGGAATGACCCCCAACGTAAGAATTATAATACAGGTTGAACTCGATGGACATTTTGTCTTTTTTCAGCCTCATTAACTATGTTACTATGTTACCTGCTATTGTGTGAAAAATACAGGATCTAGGATAAGTTCCCGGATCCATGTGTTTTTGCGATTGTGGTCGCAAAATACGGGATGCGGTCAACATCCCGCTGGCCAGGATCCCGGCAGTCGAAACACCGACGCCGGAATCCCGACCGCCACAATCCCGACATATTCTCCCTCTGTGGGTGTCCAAGACACCCATAGAGGGAGAATATAATAGTGCCCGCAGCGTGGCGAGCGAAGCGAGCCCGCAAGGGGCTGCGTTCCGCTCGCCACCCCTGCCGGGATTCCGGCGTCGGTATTTCGACCGCCGGGATTCCGTCCAGCGGGATTATGTACTGATCCCGCAAAATACTGCCCTTATCACAAATTTTACTTCTCCCGCTTCCAAGAAGAATTTCCCCTATACAGTATACGTATGTTTCAACCAGAATATTTCCCCATATTTGCGCATTCACTTTCTGGGGGGGGAAACTTGCGTGATAGAGAAATTTGATGGCCATATATGAAATCAGCATGCCAAAAACCATAAGAATCAGTCATTAAATTGCAGACAATTTTCAATGACCAAATTTTGCAGTCCTGCGTTATAGGCCTGTGTTTGCTCTACCTGTATCAGCCTGTCCCACACACATTATTACTTGTCTTCCAGAGACTGTCTAAATATTACAAAAGAGAAATGTCTAATATTCTTGGCTTGAAAATCCACATACACAGTGTGAAGGACATTATTAATTTATATCTCTTGGCTGGTGTATCAGGGCTCCCACAAGACATATATGCATCTGATCACTTGTCAGACACTTGTAAAAACAGCGGTTCATTTCCATTATATACACCGTGCTTCGGGCTTTCCAGCTTTGACTCAAGAATGGTATTTTGAGCATGTCATTCATTTATTTTTTAAGAAGATTAGAACATTCTTCTGATGCTTATTTGGTTGTCTTAAGGGGGGGTACTCACGGAGAGATCCATGCTTAAAATCTAAGCAATCTGACTAGATTGCTTAGATTTTAAGCACAGATCACTCGTGTGTACCCCCCACAGCGATAGCGATGCGCAGCCCCGCGCATCGCTATCGCCGGTGCTAGATTGAGCCTGCATGCAGGCCAATCTAGCACATCGCTCATTTCACCCGCTGTGTGAAATGAGCGGCCCCCCGTCCTCCCCCGCATCGCTCAGCACACATCTCTCCCGTGTATACCAGCCTTTAAACAGTCTCCTGCTTCATTAAATGCAGTTACACAATGAGTTAGAGAACCTGGATACATAACTGACATACAGTAGGGGCCTATTCATCATGGTAAAAATTATCATGAGGTAATTATGTTTTTCAGGTGTAAAATGGGGAAAGGGGTAAAAATAGGATTTTAATACCTACCGGTAAATCCTTTTCTCTTAGTCCGTAGAGGATGCTGGGGTCACCATTAGAACCATGGGGTATAGACGATATCCGCAGGAGACATGGGCACTTTAAGACTTCGAAAGGGTGTGAACTGCCTCCTCCCTCTATGCCCCTCCTCCAGACTCCAGTTATAGGAACTGTACCCAGGGAGACGGATATTTCGAGGAAAGGATTTATTGTTAAACTAAGGTGAGATTCATACCAGCTCACACCTCAAGCATGCCGCACAACGTGGCATTCAACAGAACACAAGCCAACGGCATGAACAATTGCAGCAACATGCTGACAATAAACGTAACACAACATGTGTGTAACCACAACTAATAACTGCAGATACAGTACGCACTGGGACGGGCGACCAGCATCCTCTACGGACTAAGAGAAAAGGATTTACTGGTAGGTATTAAAATCCTATTTTCTCATACGTCCTAGAGGATGCTGGGGTCACCATTAGAACCATGGGGTTATACCAAAGCTCTAAAACGGGCGGGAGAGTGCGGATAACTCTGCAGCACCGATTGACCGAACTTAAGATCCTCATCGGCCAGGGTATCAAACTTGTAGAACTTTGCAAATGTGTTTGACCCCGACCAAGTAGCTGATCGGCAAAGTTGCAATGCCGAGACCCCCCGGGCAGCCGCCCAGGATGAGCCCACCTTTCTAGTGGAATGGGCCTTCACCGATTCTGGTAACGGCAATCCAGCCGTGGAATGAGCATGCTGAATCGTGTTACAGATCCAGCGTGCAATGGTCTGCTTGGAAGCAGGACACCCAACCTTGTTGGGAGCATACAGGACAAACAGAGCCTCTGTTTTCCTAATCTGAGCCGTTCTGGCGACATAAATCTTCAAAGCTCTGACCACATCCAGAGATTTTGACTCAGCGAAGGCGTCAGTAGCCACAGGCACCACAATAGGTTGGTTCATGTGGAAAGAGGAAACCACCTTCGGTAGAAATTGTTGATGTGCCCTAAATTCAGCTCTATCTGCATGGAAGATCAAATAAGGGCTCTTGTGAGACAAGGCCGCTAACTCCCGCCTTGCAGATTCCAAGGCCAACAGGATGACCACTTTCCAAGTGAGAAATTTCAACTCCATCTTCAGTAAAGGTTCAAACCAATGTGATTGAAGGAACTGCAACACCACGTTAAGATCCCATGGTGCCACTGGAGGCACAAATGGAAGTTGGATGTGCAAGACGCCTTTCACGAAAGTCTGAACTTCTGGAAGGGAGGCCAATTGTTCCTGAAAGAAAACCGATAAGGCTAAAATCTGTACCTTAATTGAGCCCAATTTCAGGCCCGCATCCACACCTGCTTGTAGAAAATGGAGAAAACGTCCTAGCTGAAACTCTTACGTAGGAGCCTTCTTGGATTCACACCAAGAAACATATTTTCTCCAAATACGGTGGTAATGTTTAGACGTTACCCCTTTTCTGGCCTGAATAAGTGTGGGAATGACTTCACTGGGAATACCCTTACGGGCTAGTATTTTCCGCTCTACTGCCACG
The DNA here is from genome assembly GCF_028390025.1 of Pseudophryne corroboree. Taxonomy (NCBI): domain Eukaryota; kingdom Metazoa; phylum Chordata; class Amphibia; order Anura; family Myobatrachidae; genus Pseudophryne; species Pseudophryne corroboree. The sequence goes on from NC_086447.1 coordinate 180,332,850, forward strand.
CCGTCAAACGTAGCCGCGGTAAGTCCTGATACACGCACGGCCCCTGTTGTAACAGGTCCTCGCGCAGAGGAAGAGGCCAGGGATCTCCTATGAGTAATTCCTGAAGATCTGGATACCAAGCCCTCCTTGGCCAGTCTGGGACAATGAGGATCGCCCGGATCTTTGTTCTTCTTATGATCTTTAGAACTTTTGGAATGAGAGGAAGTGGAGGGAATACATACACCGACTGAAACACCCACGGTGTCACCAGAGCATCCACTGCAATTGCTTGAGGGTCCCTTGACCTGGAACAATATCTCTGAAGCTTTTTGTTGAGACGAGAAGCCATCATGTCTACTTGAGGAACTCCCCAACGACCTGTCACCTCTGCCAAGACTTCTTGGTGTAGGCCCCACTCTCCTGGATGGAGATCGTGTCTGCTGAGGAAGTCTGCTTCCCAGCTGGTCACTCCTGGAATGAAGCTCGCTGACAGAGCGCTTGTATGCTTTTCCGCCCAGCGGAAAATCCTTGTGGCTTCTGCCATTGTCGCTCTGCTTTTCGTTCCGCCCTGACGGTTTATGTATGCTACTGCTGTTACATTGTCCGACGGGATCAGTACAGGCAGATCTCGAAGATGTTCCGCTTGCAGAAGGCCGTTGTAAATGGCCCTTAACTCCAGAACATTTATGTGGAGACAAGTTTCCTGACTTGACTATCTTCCTTGGAAGTTTTCTCCCATTGTGACTGCCCCCAGCCTCGGAGGCTTGCATCCGTGGTCACTAGGATCCAGTCCTGTATCCCGAACCTGCGCCCCTCTAGGAGGTGAGAGCTGTGCAGCCACCACTGCAGCCACCACAGGAGTGATACCCTGGTTTTGGAAGACAGGATTATCCTCCGGTGCATGTGTAGGTGGGACCCAGACCACTTGTCCAATAGGTCCCACTGGAACACTCTGGCATGGAACCTGCCAAACTGAATGGCCTCGTAGGCGGCAACCATCTTCCCCAGCAACCGAATGCATTGATGGATTGACACTCTTGCTGGTTTCAGAATTTGTTTGACCAGACTATGAAGTTCCAGAACCTTTTCCACTGGAAGAAAGACTCTCTGTAGTTCTATGTCCAATATCATTCCCAAAAACGACAACAGCGTCGTCGGAATCAACTGTGATTTTGGCAAGTTTAGGAGCCAACCATGTTGTTGAAGAACTGTCAGGGAGAGTGCAATGTTTCGCACCAACTGGTCCCTGGATCTCGCCTTTATCAGGAGATCGTCCAAGACTCCATCTTGAATTTGAATTTCTTTAGGTAGAAATTTAGGGATTTCAGGTTTAGGATTGGTCTGACCGAGCCGTCCGGCTTCGGGACCACAAACAGGCTCGAATAACAACCTTCTCCCTGTTGTGACTGGGGAACCCTGAGGATAACTTGATTTTGACACACCTTTTGTATTGCGTCGCAAACTACCTCCCTCTCCGGAAGAGAAGCTGGTAAGGCCGATTTGAAAAAAAAAACGACGAGGGGGAACGTCTTGAAACTCCAGCTTGTACCCCTGGGATACTATTTGTAAAATCCATGGGTCTAGGTCCGAACGAACCCAAAACTGACTGAAGAGTTTGAGACGTGCCCCCACCGGTGCGGACTCCTGCATAGGAGCCCCAACGTCATGCGGTCGAATTGGCAGAAGCCTGGGAGGACTTCTGCTCCTGGGAGCCTGACAAGGCTGGTGATCGTTTACCTCTTCCCCTTCCTCTAGTAGCAAGGAAGGAAGAACCTCGGCTCTTTCTGTATTTATTGGGCCGAAAGGACTGCATCTGATAGTGGTGCGTTTACTTTTGTTGTGGAGGAACAGAAGGTAAAAAGGATGACTTACCCGCGGTAGCCGTAGATACCAAATCATCAAGGCCATCACCAAATAAGGCCTTACCTTTATATGGTAGAGATTCCATACTTTTCTTGGAATCAGCATCAGCATTCCATTGGTGAATCCACAACGCACACCTAGCTGAGACTGCCATGGCATTGGCCTTTGATCCCAAAAGACCAATATCTCTCGCAGCTTCCTTAAGGTATGCTGCAGCGTCCTTGATATAACCTAGCGTCAAGAGTATGCTATCCCTACCTAGGGTATCTATATCAGATGACAAGTTATCTGCCCACTTTTCGATAGCACTGCTTACCCACGCAGACGCAATGACAGGTCTGAGTAGCGTACCCGTGGTCGCATAAATGTACTTTAACGTAGTTTCTTGTTTACGATCCGCAGGATCCTTAAGGGCCGCCGTGTCAGGTGACGTGAGAGCCACCTTTTTAGAGAAACGTGACAGGGACTTGTCCACAGTGGGGAGTGACTCCCACTTTTCCCTATCCGCCAAGGGGAACGGATAAGCTACCGTAATTCTTTTGGGAATCTGAAACTTTCTGTCAGGACCTTCCCAGACTTTTTCAAATAGCGTGTTCAGTTCATGAGAGGGAAGAAACGTTATCTCAGGTTTCCTTTCCTTATACATACAGACCCTTTTATCAGGGACAGCCGGGTCCTCAGTGATATGTAATACCTCTTTTACCGCCACAGTCATGTACTGAATGCTTTTTGCCAATTTTGGATCTAATCTGGAATTGCTATAGTCGACACTGAATTCAGAGTCCGTGTCGGTAGCAGTGTCTGCCAACTGGGCCAACGTACGTTTTTGTGACCTTGAGGGGTCCTGACTTTGCATTAACATATCTTCCACAGATTTCTTCCATGCCTGGGTCTGCGACTCAGACTTATCTAGCCTCTTACTAAGAGCCACATTAGCATTCTAGGCGTTCAACACATTTACCGAATCAGGCGTCGGCGGCGCCGACAGGGTCACCGCCGCAGTCGTTTGTGTCCCTAATACAGCCTCCTCCTGGGAAGAGCCTTCAGCCTCAGACATGTCGACACAGACATGTCGACACTCGTGCACCATACACCCACAGACACACCGGGCATATAGAGGACAGACCCACAGTAAAGTCTGTCAGAGAGACACAGAGGGGATTTGCCAGCTCACAACCCAGCACTAAATCAACGGGTCTGAAATCACCAAGAAATTGCCTCCGACCTATAGCGCTTTTACTATCACATATATTGCACCAATTTACATGCCTCCCCCCCCCCCCCTCCCCCCAGTTTGCACCCCTGGTACTTGTCAGTGTGAGGAGGACCAGCGTCTCTGCAGCTTGCGGAGAGGAAATGGCGCCGTGAGCTGTGAGGAAGAAGCTCCGCCCCCTTAATGGAGCGCTTCTGTCCCGCTTTTTCTAATATTTACACTGGCGGGGGTTAGGACAGTGCCGTGGCCAGTGGAATACTGAGGATGTTTTTTCAGCTGCCCAGGGCCCCCCCCCGCGCCCTGCACCCTGTAGTGCTGTGTGTGTGGGAGCTTGGCGCGCAGTGTCTGCCCGCTGCGCGGTACCTCAGAAAATGCTGTCACTGAAGAAGAGGTCTTCTTTTCTTCTGTTACTCACCTGTCTTCTGACTTCTGGCTCTGTAAGGGGGTGACGGACGGCTGCGGGAGTGAGCATCTAGGCGTACCCAGCGATCAGCACCCTCAGGAGCTAATGGTGTCCTGTAGCCAGAAGCAGAGCCTTTGAACTCACTGTAAGTGGGTCATACTTCTCTCCCCTAAGTCCCACGAAGCAGGGAGACTTGTTGCCAGCAGCCTCCCTGAACATAAAAAACCCAACAAAAGTATTTTTCAGAGAAACTCAGTAGAGCTCCCTGTAGTGTGTCCAGTCTCACTGGGCACAATTCTAAAACTGGAGTCTGGAGGAGGGGCATAGAGGGAGGAGCCAGTTCACACCCTTTCAAAGTCTTAAAGTGCCCATGTCTCCTGCGGATCCCGTCTATACCCCATGGTTCTAATGGTGACCCCAGCATCCTCTAGGACGTATGAGAAAACTTTTATTAAAGGATGATGAATGGACCCCATAGAGAGGACAGAGAAGGAGGAACTGTAACAACGGGGTATGCATGGAATGAGGCAGCATGAGGCTGTCTCACGCTGCAGGTCTTGGGTGTATGGCAGCATTAGGTTAGAGAATTAATACAATAAAAATATTTATTGCTGCAAAAATCTGAATTCGTGTTACTTATCTTGCTTGTAAAACAATGGTAATGATAAAAGTGGAATTGTGTATTTCACATTACCTGTCCTGCCTATGCCAATCCGATTGCCGATTGGCGGACTCCGAAGAGCACCAATTTGTCGGCAAAAACATAAATTATAAAAATCCCTGACACAATCAGTTTAGGGTTGGAATCGCCAAATTGAGGATTTCCAAAATTTTATATTATCCCGATGACATGACTCACAGGCAAAGCAGGGAACTGCTGCAATTAATCGTAGATGTATGGGACCCATACGCTGCACCAGCTCAGCAACAAGGTGTCTCTTTATTAATGTTGACAATTATGTTTGCAACACTCTACTGGTAACAGGTGATTGGTTTAACAGCAAGAAGTACAAGCTGAGAGTTCCCAGTAAGCTCCGGTATAAGTGTACAATTTGGTCACACATGAAAGTAGCGGGGTCTGGCCTCTTGGTGCACAGCTGCCTGAGATTAGACAATGTCCATACACACCGTTCCACAGCTCTAATCTTCACCTATGTTTTACCATTTGCAATGAATAGCTGAAGGTTATCATTGAGGCAGTTGCCTTGTGCCCGCGTAAGTATCATCTGAGGACAGTTAGATTTCAGGCTAATTAGAGTTGAACACAAATACGGTTATATGCTCGCACATTGTGTGCCTGGAGCCAAATGCATATAACTGTCCTCATGCAGGGTTGCACACACATTGCGGTTCGCCTGCCCAATATGTTTATTGGCTTGATACTAGGGCTTGATACTAGGGGTTGGGTACGAAAGTGCGACAATCTAACCCTAACCCTCCCACCGGCAGCCTATACCTAATGTCGACATTCTGACAATGTTGACATGTTGGTCAACATTGTTTTTGTCAACATTGTTACTATATCCCTTATACTAGTCATCATTATCAGTGTGCAAGGCTTACGCAATGATGCAACTGAAATGCATACGACTCGATATGGATCATATAGCATACTATCAGTTTCTGAGCATGCACAGTGCTCTGTAAACCACCATACAGATCTGTCCTCACTCATCCAGCCTCAATACGCAACGCAGTGGGAGATGCTTGCTGCGAGTGAGCCGCCAGGTAACGTGCAACTCCACCAGCGCCAGGCATCTTTTTTAGCCAAAACTGTGTCATAATGGCACCGGGAAGCAACTGGGACATTCCAGGAGACTGTGCTGATTAATGTGATATATGACCTTTGTATATTGTGTGTGACTGAGTCTGTATACGGAGCACAATGGAACTGGAAAAAAGCTGCAGCTGCTACATTGAACCAGCCGCACACAGATACTGTATAGTGTCATATATCACATTAGTCAGGACAGTCTCCTGGTACGTCCTAGTCACATCACGGGCAACTAGGACATATATGTGGCAAAAAAGGTGCAAAAAAAGATGCCTGGCGTTAGCATAGACTCTCGAGACCTGGCACACCAAGAGGGGCTGTTTGGCATGACTGCAGCAATGTTGTATGAGGACAAATACATATATGTATGTACGTACGTTAAACTCTGCCCCATACTGTTTCCGCATGCACTGATACCCTTCTGCATTCCCTTGGCTTGGAACACATTCCCTACTTGTCTGGGCTTTGCTACACGGCACTAGATTGCTCTGCTTTCCATGTTACCTTCAAAATATGAATCTGTTCTTGGGTTTAGCCCATGTAGCTGAGCTCACAGGTGTCCTTTGCTCACCATTGTTTCCTAGGTCATAAGGATAAATATATTCCTCACAGACAATAGTATGTTCTATAACATCACAAAATAATCAATAACAGTAACAAAAAATAAGAATTTACTTACCGATAATTCTATTTCTCGTAGTCCGTAGTGGATGCTGGGAACTCCGTAAGGACCATGGGGAATAGCGGCTCCGTAGGAGTCTGGGCACATCTAAAGAAAGATTTAGGATCACCTGGTGTGCACTGGCTCCTCCCCCTATGACCCTCCTCCAAGCCTCAGTTAGGATACTGTGCCCGGACGAGCGTACACAATAAGGAAGGATTTTGAATCCCGGGTAAGACTCATACCAGCCACACCAATCACACTGTACAACTTGTGATCTGAATCCAGTTAACAGCATGATAATAGAGGAGCCTCTAGAAAAGATGGCTCACTACAGCAATAACCCGAATTTTTTGGTAACACTAATTATGTACCAGTATTGCAGACAATCCGCACTTGGGATGGGCGCCCAGCATCCACTACGGACTACGAGAAATAGAATTATCGGTAAGTAAATTCTTATTTTCTCTGACGTCCTAGTGGATGCTGGGAACTCCGTAAGGACCATGGGGATTATACCAAAGCTCCCAAAACGGGCGGGAGAGTGCGGATGACTCTGCAGCACCCAATGAGAGAACTCCCGGTCCTCCTCAGCCAGGGTATCAAATTTGTAGAATTTTACAAACGTATTTGCTCCTGACCAAGTAACTGCTCGGCAAAGTTGTAAAGCCGAGACCCCTTGGCAGCTGCCCAAGATGAGCCCACCTTCCTTGTGGAGTGGGCATTTACAGATTTTTGGCTGTGGCAGGCCTGCCACAGAATGTGCAAGCTGAATTGTACTACAAATCCAACGAGCAATAGTCTGCTTAGAAGCAGGAGCACCCAGCTAGTTGGGTGCATACAGGATAAACAGCAAGTCAGATTTCCTGACTCCAACCGTCCTGGAAACATATATTTTCCGGGTCCTGACAACGTCTAGCAACTTGGAGTCCCCCAAGTCCCTAGTAGCCGCAGGCACCACAATAGGATTGGTTCAGGTGAACGCTGAAACCACCTTAGGGAGAAACTGAGGACGAGTCCTCAATTCCGCCCTGTCCGAATGGAAACTCAGATAAGGGCTTTTACAGGATAAAGCCACCAATTCTGACACGCGCCTGGCCCAGGCCATAGCCAACAGCATGACCACTTTTTCTGTGAGATATTTTAACTCCACAGATTTAAGTGGGTCAAACCAATGTGACTTTTGGAACCCAAAAACCACCTTGAGATCCCAAAGTGCCACTGAAGGCACAAAAGGAGTCTGTATATGCAGTACCCCTTTAACAAACGTCTGAACTTCAGGGACTGAAGCTAGTTCTTTTTTGGAAGAAAATCGACAGAGCCGAAATTTGAACCTTAATGGACCCCAATTTCAGGCCCATAGATACTCCTGTTTGCAGGAAATGTAGGAAACGACCCAGTTGAATTTCCTCCGTCGAGCCTTACTGGCCTCGCACCACGCAACATATTTTCGCCAAATGCGGTGATAATGTTTTTCGGTTACATCCTTCCCGGCCTTGATCAGGATAGGGATGACTTCATCCGGAATGCCTTTTTTCTTCAGGATCCGGCGTTCAACCGCCATGCCGTCAACGCAGCCGCGGCAAGTCTTGGAACAGACAAGGTCCCCGCTGAAGCAGGTCCCTTCTTAGAGGTAGAGGCCACGGATCCTCCGTGAGTATCTCTTGAAGTTCCGGTTACCAAGTCCTCCTTGGCCAATCCGGAGCCACTAATATAGTGCTTACTCCTCTCCATCTTATCAATCTCAGTACCTTGGGTATGAGAGGCAGAGGAGGGAACCCATACACTGATTGGTACACCCACGGTGTTACCAGAGCATCTACAGCTATTGCCTGAGGGTCCCTTGACCTGGCGCAATACCTGTCGAGTTTTTCCCAACGGTTTATAATCATGTGGAAGACTTCTGGGTGAAGTCCCTACTCTCCAGGGTGGAGGTCGTGCTGAGGAAATCTGCTTCCCAGTTGTCCACTCCCGGAATGAAAACTGCTGACAGTGCTATCACATGGTTTTTCGCCCAGCGAAGAATCCTTGCAGCTTCTGCCATTGCCCTCCTGCTTCTTGTGGCACCCTGTCTGTTTACGTGGGTGACTGCCGTAATGTTGTCCGACTGGAACAACACCGGCTGACCTTGAAGCAGAGGTCTTGCTAAGCTTAGAGCATTGTAAATGGCCCTTAGCTTCAGGATATTTATGTGAAGTGATGTCTCCAGGCTTGACCATAAGCCCTGGATATTCCTTCCCTGTGTGACTGCTCCCCAGCCTCGCAGGCTGGCATCCGTGGTCACCAGGATCCAGTCCTGAATGCCGAATCTGCGGCCTTCTAGAAGATGAGCACTCTGCAACCACCACAGGAGGGATACCCTTGTCCCTGGTGACAGGGTTATCCGCTGATGCATCTGAAGATGCGACCCGGACCATTTTTCCAGTAGGTTCCACTGGAAAGTCTTGCGTGGAATCTGCCGAATGGGATTGCTTCGTAGGAAGCCACCATTTTTACCCAGAACCCTTGTGCATTGATGCACTGAGACTTGGTTTGGTTTTAGGAGGTTCCTGACTAGCTCGGATAACTCCCTGGCTTTTTCCTCCGGGAGAAACACCTTCTTTCTGGACTGTGTCCAGGATCATCCCTAGGAACAGAAGACAAGTCGTCGGAACCAGCTGCGAATCTGGAATATTGAGAATCCAATCGTGCTGCCGCAACACTACCTGAGATAGTGCTACACCGATCTCCAACTGTTCCCTGGATCTCACCCTTATCAGGGAATCGTCCAAGTAAAGGATAACTAAAAATTCCCTTCCTTTGAAGGAATATCATCATTTCGGTCATTACTTCAGTAAAGACCCGGGGTGCCGTGGACCCTCCTTACGGCAGCGTCTGAACTGATAGTGACAGTTCTGTACCATAACCTGAGATACCCTTGGTGAGAAGGGTAAATTTTGACATGAAGGTAAGCATCCTTGATGTCCCGAGACATCATGTAGTCCCCTTCTTCCAGGTTTGCAATCACTGCTCTGAGTGACTCAATTTTGAATTTGAACCTCTGTATGTAAGTGTTCAAAGATTTTAGATTTTAAAATCGGTCTCACCGAGCCGTCTGGCTTTGGTACCACAATAGTGTGGAATAATACCCCGTTCCCTGTTGCAGGAGGGGTACCTTAATTATCACCTGCTGGGAATACAGCTTGTGAATGGCTTCCAAAACTGCCTCCCTGTCAGCGGGAGACGTCGGTAAAACAGACTTTTTGGAAACGGCGAGGGGAATACGTCTCGAATTCCAATTTTGTACCCCTGAGATAACACCTGAAGGATCCCGGGGTCTACTTGCGAGTGAGCCCACTGCGCACTGAAATTCACTGAGAACAGGCCCCCACCGTGCCTGAACTTGTAAAGCCCTAGCGTCATACTGAGGGCTTGGCAGAGGCGGAAAAGGGTTTCTGTTCCTGGGAACTGGCTGATCTCTGCAGCCATTTTCCTCTCCCTCTGTCACGAGCAGAAAAGAGGAACCCTTTTGTCCGCTTGCCAACCAGGACTGCGCCTGATAATACGGCGTCTTATTTTGAGAGGCGACCTAGGGTACATCCCCTTTTTTTTTTTTTTTTTTTTAAGGCAATACTTCCAAATGCCGTTTGGAATCCCTGACCACTTTACTGGTAGAATACAACGCACTTATACTTGATGCCAGTCGGCAAATATTCCGCTGTGCATCATGCATATATAGAAATGCATCTTTTAATTGCTCTATAGGCAATAATATACTGTCCTTATCTAGGATATCAATATTTCCAGTCAGGGAATCCGACCACGCCAACCCAGCACTGCACCTCCAGGCTGAGGCGATTGCTGGTCGCAGTATAACACTAGTATGTGTGTAAATACATTTTAGGATACCCTCCTGCTTTTTATCAGCAGGATCCTTAAGGGCGGCCATCTCAAGAGAGGGTAGAGCCCTTGTTCTTACAAGCGTGTGAGCGCCTTATCCCCTGTAGGGGGTGTTTCCCAACGCACCCTAACCTCTGGCGGGAAAAGGTATACTGCCAATAACTTTTTAGAATTATCAATTGTTATCGGGGGGAAACCCACGCATCATCACACACCTCATTTTATTTTTCAGATTTAGGAAAACTACAGGAAGTTTTTCCTCACCAAACATAATACCCCTTTTTTTGGTGGTATTCATATTATCAGAAAAGTGTAAACATTTTCCATTGCATCAATCATGCAATGAGTAGCCCTATTGGAAATCACGGTTGTCTCTTCACCGTCGACACAGGAGTCAGTATCCGTGTCGGCGTCTGTATCTGAGGTAACGGGCGCTTTAGAGCCCCTGTATGAGACGTCTGGACATGCACAAGCTGAGTAGCCGGCTGTCTCATGTCAACCACTGTCTTTTATACAAAGCTGACACTGTCACGCAATTTCAACAGTACATCCACTCAGGTGTCGACCCCCTAGGGGGTGATAACACTATTACAGACACTCTACTCCGTCTCCACATCATTTTTCTCCTCATACATGTCGACACAAACGTACCGACACACAGCACACACACAGGGAATGCTCTGATAGAGGACAGGACCCACTAGCCCTTTGGGGAGACAGAGGGAGAGTTTGCCAGCACACACCAGAGCGCTATATATATATATAGGGATAACCTTATATAAGTGTTTTTCCCTTTATAGCTGCTGTATTGTTTATACTGCGCCTAATTTGTGCCCCCCTCTCTTTTTTAACCCCTTTCTGTAGTGTAGTGACTGCAGGGGAGAGCCAGGGAGCTTCCCTCCAACTGAGCTGTGAGGGAAAATGGCGCCAGTGTGCTGAGGAGATAGGCTCCGCCCCTTTCTCGGCGTCCTTATCATCCGTTTTTCTGTATGTTTTGGCAGGGGTTAAATGCATCCATATAGCCCAGGAGTTATATGTGATGCATTTATTTTAGCCATATAAGGTTTTATCGATTTATTGCGTCTCAGGGCGCTGCCCCACCAGCGCCCTGCACCCTCAGTGACCGGAGTGTGAAGTGTGCTGAGAGCAATGGCGCACAGCTGCGGTGCTGTGCGCTACCTTATCTGAAGACAGGATCGTCTTCTGCCGCCGACTTCACCGGACCTCTTCGCTCTTCTGGCTCTGTAAGGGGGCCGGCGGCGCGGCTCCGGGACCCATCCAGGCTGAACCTGTGATCGTCCCTCTGGAGCTAATGTCCAGTAGCCTAAGAAACCCGATCCACTCTGCACGCAGGTGAGTCCGTTTCTTCTCCCCTTAGTCCCACGATGCAGTGAGCCTGTTGCCAGCAGGTCTCACTGAAAATAATAAACCTAGACTAAAACTTTCACAAAGAGCTCAGGAGAGCCCCTAGTGTGCACCCTTCTCGTCGGGCACAGAAATCTAACTGAGGCTTGGAGGAGGGTCATAGGGGGAGGAGCCAGTGCACACCAGGTGATCCTAAATCTTTCTTTAGATGTGCCCAGACTCCTACGGAGCCGCTATTCCCCATGGTCCTTACGGAGTTCCCAGCATCCACTAGGACGTCAGAGAAATCAATGCTTTTAAACAAAGAAAGAGTAACTGTTGTAATATCATAGAAGCTTTAAAAAAATGATTGCACTTGCCGCCTACACACATTTGAGGTAGCCATTTTTTTGTTTATGCTTTTAGTCATTTTCATGAGATCTGGTGAAGCGATGCGCCTGCATTTCTATGAATAGTGCATCAGTTTATAACGTAATTATAGAAACAGCAGCGGTGGAGACGTGACACCAGTGTTCCTATGTTTACCATGGAGAAGCTTCTCTCCTGATCCTCTCCCGTTCGGGAGTTTGACCCAGAGACTGCAGACACTGAACCTTGGCTAGTCGTATTCTACAAAGTATTGCAGTGTTGTTCTAGAGTGCTGCAGCTCTCCAGAGAAGGCATAGTTACATAGACATCAATCCAACAAATGAAACAACAGCATTTTCCAAGTATTGATAATCCCAATGGGTTAAGGCTGCCTACACCCATCAATTGTAATACGCCAGGGGCCTGTCTTGTCTGAGTTGAGTTCATCCATTGCCAATGCAGAATAAGAATCATTTGTACATACAATGGATAAAACAACAAGTATATAACATATTACATTGCACAGCTTATCTTTTATAATAACACCAAAAGCTCCCAAAGGTACTCTAGACCCAAATCTAACCCTAGGACCTGATTCTGAGTCGGGCACAGCACTAGATGGGTAGCAGTTGATTTACCGACGTACACAATCTCGACAGCCATTGACCGACAGTCAAAATACTGACACGGTCAAAATACCGTCATTCATTATGCCGAAATGTTCAAAATGCCGACATAGTCAGAATACCGACATTTGAAAGGCTGACATGTCAAAATGCCAACATGCATTTTTAAGGAATTATTGCCCCAAAACAGACTTCTTAATAATTTACCATCCCAGTGGCTCTTGCCCGAATCATGGAGAGTGCAGCGAGCCATGTGAGGGGACATGGAACACTTAGAAGGTGCCCATGTCGACCTATGTCGATACTGACACAAAAAAGAGAAAACCTCATGTATTTTGCTGTTGGCATTTTGTACATGTCGGCATAATGAATGTCAGTATTTTGACTGTCGGTCAATGGCTGTCAGGATTGTGTCCGGCAGTAAATCATACTGAACCCCACCAGAGGTGTGCGCATGTTTTGCTGCGTCTTTTTGCTGATCCTGCTACAAAGCCCTTCCCTGGTGTACAGCCTTGCATCTGAAAGTGCAAGGACTGAGACACCCACTGTCAGCGTCTTCAGATGCGGCAATCAAGCTTAGCGCGTCTTTAGATGCGCCATGGAAACGTGCACAGCCCTATGCTATGTGCAGATTCTCCATCTGAGTATGGCCTCCAATGTGAGAGATTAGGTTTCTGTGTACGGAACCTCTTTCAGCAACACTCTCATACCACTAAGGGGTATATGCAATTGTGGTCAAATTCCCGTAATTGTCGAAAAACGGGACTTTTTCGCCAAAAAAAAAAAAATTCGACAATGCAATTCAGTACTTTCCGTCAAAAAAACGGACTTTCAAAATTCGACTTTTTGAAATTCGACATTTGTCAAATTCGACTTTTCTGCAATGGTACAAATGCGGCAATTCGACAAAAGTATATTCAATTGAAGTTTGGAAATTCGACAACAGTGCTTTTAGACAGTAAATTTGTCATTTTCAATCCGCCACACTTTGGTGGGTGAATCTAATAAAAAAAATTTAAAACATGTTTTTTTTGGTGTTTTTTTTAATTGGTAATAGCATATCTATTTATATTAGAAGGGATTAGGTACTTGGTTTGTCGTTTTGGGAGGCACAAGTATTATTTATATATTTTTAAAAATATATATATTTTTTTTAAATGGAATGGTAAAATCCCGAAAAAAAATGGCGTGGTGTCCCCCCTCCAAAGCATAACCAGCCTCGGGCTCTTCGAGCGGTCCTGGTTCTAAAAATCCGGGGGGAAAATGGACAGGGGATCCCCCGTATTTTTAAAACCAGCACCGGGCTCTGCGCCTGGTGCTGGTGCAAAAAATACGGGGGACAAAAAGAGTAGGGGTCCCCCGTATTTTTTACACCAGCATCGGGCTCCACTAGCTGGACAGATAATGCCACAGCCGGGGGTCACTTTTATACAGCGCCCTGCGGCCGTGGCATTAAATATCCAACTAGTCACCCCTGGCCGGGGTACCCTGGGGGAGTGGGGACCCCTTCAATCAAGGGGTCCCCCCCCCAGCCACCCAAGGGCCAGGGGTGAAGCCCGAGGCTGTCCCCCCCCATCCAAGGGCTGCGGATGGGGGGCTGATAGCCTTTGCAAAAATGAAAGAATATAGTTTTTTCCAGTAGTACTACAAGTCCCAGCAAGCCTCCCCCGCAAGCTGGTACTTGGAGAACCACAAGTACCAGCATGTGGGAGAAAAACGGGCCCGCTGGTACCTGTAGTACTACTGGAAAAAAATACCCAAATAAAAACAGGAGACACACACCTTGAGAGTAAAACTTTATTGCACACCTGCCGACACACACATACTTACCTATGTTGACCCGCCGACTGCCACGTCTCCTGATCCGACGATCCAGGGTAACTGTGAATAAAATTATACTCACCTCAATCCAGTGTCCAGATATAAATCCTCGTACTTGGCAAAACAAATAAACGAACACCCGGACCAGCGGACTGAAAGGGGTCCCATGTTTACACATGGGCTCGAAGAGCCCGTCCTGTTTTTTCCCGTTTTTAAAAAATCGGAACAAAATCCGTCAAATCGGCCGTTTTTCGTCAGCGGGACTGTCGAATCCGTTTTTTATTGAATATGGTCAATTTCGGCACCCACTTGCCAAAATTAGACTGTCGAATGAAAAACGGTCGAAAAATTGCCGCGATTCGCCGCTAATTGCATATACCCCTAAGCCTCTCTGTGCCTCTGAATAACCACCTCCCAGTCACCGGCCCAGGACGCCTAATACATTTCTAATACTTCCAGAGACCATGCGTCTGCATCAGTACTGCAACTGCACAGACAACTGGGACGCATATACTGTGTGACTTCGATTCATGTGCTATATAAAAACACTGCTCTACGCGCCTGACAGCAGCTGTGCGTGCGACTCAGAATCAGGCCCCTAATCTTCACTAAAACTACTTTCTCCTCTCTTTACTACCCTTCTGCATTGATCTATCTGCCTCTTTGATAACACTCTCACTTCAGCCTTTGATAACGCATGAGGCTACCTTGTTCCAAAGCCAACGTCCTCCACTATAAATGCAACCTTTCCTCGCACTGCCCTTTCACTTTCCAACATACGGTACCTCACTTCTCTAATATCCAATAGCAATACAAAAGGCGGAATTATAAAACTAAAGACGGACACTGGGAATCTTGTTGAGGGAGACAATTTAATAGCAGATCATCTTAATGATTATTTTTGCTCAGTATTTACTACTGAAAGAGAGGGGAAGGGGCCACAGTTAAGTTGCAGGGATATTCAGGAAAATGAAACAAGTACATTTACAGAGGAGAAGGTCCTAACAGAACTCTCAAAGCTGAAAGTGGACAAATCTATGGGGCCAGATGGGATACATCCAAGGATACTAAAAGAACTTAAAGAGGTGCTGGTAGCACCATTGACAGAATTATTCAACCAGTCATTAGCTACAGGAGAAATTCCAGGGGACTGGAAAAGAGCAAACGTAGTCCCACTGCACAAAAGTGGAAGCAAGGAAGAGGCAAACAACTACAGACCAGTGAGTCTTACATCAGTAGTAGGGAAATTGATGGAAACACTCTTAAAAGAAAGAGTTGTAGATCATCTCAAATCCGGCAATTTACTGGATCCCAAACAGCATGGATTCACTGGGGGAAGATCATGTCAAACAAATCTTATTGACTTTTTTGATTGTGTGACTAAAGTGATGGATAAAGGTGGAGCCATGGATATAGCTTATCTTGACTTTAGTAAGGCTTTTGACACAGTTCCACATCGCAGACTGCTAAATAAACTTGAAAGTTTGGGATTGGATATTAGGATTATTGAATGGATAAGATCTTGGTTGAAGGATAGAAAACAGAGAGTTGTGGTAAATGGAGTGCATTCACAGGAGGGAAATGTTACCAGTGGAGTACCCCAGGGATCTGTACTTGGACCAGTGCTTTTCAATATCTTTATTGGTGACATTGCAAATGGGATTAAAGGGAAAGTATGCCTTTTTGCAGATGACACAAAGGTATGCAACAGGGTAGACACACCAGGTGGGGTAAAACAAATGATTGAGGATCTAGGTAGACTAGAGGAATGGTCAAGAGTCTGGCAATTACAGTTTAATGCCAAAAAATGCAAAATCATGCACTTGGGTCTCAAAAATCCTAAAGCTAAATACAGTATTAATGGCACTATACTGGAAACTACTGAGGAGGAAAGGGATCTAGGAGTCACTATTTCAGATGACTTAAAGGCAGGTAAGCAATGTAACAAGGCAATGAGGAAGGCTAGTCAGATGCTTGGCTGCATTGGGAGAGGAATCAGCAGCAGAAAGAAAGAAGTAATAATGCCACTGTATAGGTCATTGGTACGGCCTCATCTAGAATACTGTATTCAGTTCTGGAGGCCATATCTTCAAAAGGATATTAATACATTAGAAACTGTACAAAGGAGGGCAACTAAAATGGTGCATGGCCTACATCACAAAACATACCCAGAAAGACTAAGAAATCTCAATATGTATAGTTTGGAGCAGAGAAGAGAAAGGGGGGACATGATAGAAACTTTCAAATATATGAAGGGTTTTAACAAAGTCCAGGAGGGAAACATTCTCCAAATGAAGAGAAGCAATAGGACACGAGGACATGCACTGAGACTGGAGGGGGGGAGGTTCAGGGGAAATTTGCGGAAAAATTATTTCACAGAAAGGGTAGTGGACAAGTGGAATAGCCTCCCATCAGAGGTGGTAGAGGCTAAGACAGTAGAGCAATTTAAACATGCATGGGATAGACATAAGGATATCCTTACAAAGAAATAAGGAACAAATAAGGTTAGTGATAAAAAAAAAAATAATATATAAAAAAAAAAAAGGGGCAGACTAGATGGGCCAAGTGGTTCTTATCTGCCGACAAATTCTATGTTTCTATGTTTCTATGTTTCTATTATAACAGCAATGTCATTTTGCCAGCTTCAACTCACTGACCCACATACTTTGCTTTTGGCACTACTAGACTTCTATAAATTTGCGATTTTTTTTTTTCTCTACGGGCTGATTCCTCAATTTTTCACTACACATAACGCAGCCAACATCACAGAAAATGACCACACAGCCGCTAAGATAAGCCTTTCCCAGCTGGAGTCCACGTTAAGTGGAAACGTGTATAAACACGAGAAGGGTGATTCTCCAAAAATACTACTGAACATAAAGTTCCATGCATCACACACTTTATTTTTTTTTTCTTTTAAACTGGTCTGTTAAGAAATTGTTCTTATATGAAAACTTCATTGCTTTGTAGCAGTGCCTTACCCTATAACTTAAGACCCACTAAGATCTTGGTATTTTGGAGAATTTGTGTAGTTGTCCCTTGCATCACGGACAATCGCCCATAAGTGAAATGACCACGTGATAAGCACATTCATTCAAGATACAGTAAACAAAGATTTCATCACAGGTAATGGAATCTGCCCCACAGTTCTATACAAATTTGGTTATCCCTGGTAAGATTTTCACAAAATATTTAGGTAAAATGAAGTTAGCGTGTTCTCTGCATGGTAAGCACTTAAACAACATTTTATGCAAATGACTATTTTTTTGCTGAAATTTACAGAGCACATAAAATAGTTGATGTGGCAAAAGTTTGTACACATACTGTAGTCAATAATTATTAGTAACATCTCCTTTGGAAGAAATCGGAGCTTGCAAAGATTTTTAGCCAGCTAGTAGTCTTCCTGGACTTTTCCTTGCAAAACTCTTTTAACTTTTTAGGTCTCCGTACATGCACTGGATGATTCAATTCTTGATAGGCGAGGTGGATAAAATATTAAACCCTTTTCAGCTTTCATTTCCTCACTGATTCTGAGACATTACATTGTAGGATTTGCTGATACTGTGTTAAATTCATTCTTCTTTCTACCTGGACAACATTTCCTGTGTCACTGAAAGCTGTATAATTCAAAAGCATCATAAATATATCCCATTCAAAGACTGAAAATGAATGGGCGATATATCATGAGCTTGTCAGCAGGTGTCGTTCACAGACATATTGCGTCGCTGTGCAGCACAGTCGATGGCAGATATTTCTACAGGTGTGTATGGGCGATTGGCAGTGGCAGGGGACAACTCAACTAAATGTCCGCCTAGTTGTGATGTCAGGCACGACACATTTTTCCTGATTTAGATGCGGCTGTGCTTGCTGCTGCTGTTGCTATCTTTTGCCGGCCGCTATTGCGATTATATGCTAATATGGGTAGAAGCTAACCTGAGCATTGGGACGCCTATTGCTGTCGCATCATTTCAGTCCAACGGCGTATAATTGCTGATACATCAGTTCTATCATCGCAAATCAGGTCAGGTTGCAGAGTATGAGGGGTATATGCAATTAGCGGCGAATCGCGGCAAATTATCGCCGTTTTTTAATTCGACACAATTCGACCGTAAAATTTCGGCAAGTGGTTGCCGAAATTCACCATATTCAATGGAAAACGGATTCGACAGTCCCGCGGGCGAAAAACGGACGATTTGCCGGATTTTGCCGCGATTTTAAAAAACGGGGGGAAACGGGAAAAACCCGAAAAAAAATGGCGTGGGGTCCCCCCTCCAAAGCATAACCAGCCTCGGGCTCTTCGAGCTGGTCCTGGTTCTAAAAATCCGGGGGGAAATTGGACAGGGGATCCCCCGTATTTTTAAAACCAGCACCGGGCTCTGCGCCTGGTGCTGGTGCAAAAAATACGGGGGACAAAAAGAGTAGGGGTCCCCCGTATTTTTTACACCAGCATCGGGCTCCACTAGCTGGACAGATAATGCCACAGCCGGGGATCACTTTTATACAGCGCCCTGCGGCCGTGGCATTAAATATCCAACTAGTCACCCCTGGCCGGGGTACCCTGGGGGGAGTGGGGACCCCTTCAATCAAGGGGTTCCCCCCCCAGCCACCCAAGGGCCAGGGGTGAAGCCCGAGGCTGTCCCCCCCATCCAAGGGCTGCGGATGGGAGGCTGATAGCCTTGAGGAAAATGACATGAATATTGTTTTTCCCAGTAGTACTACAAGTCCTAGCAAGCCTCCCCCGCAAGCTGGTACTTGGAGAACCACAAGTACCAGCATGCGGGAGAAAAACGGGCCCGCTGATACCTGTAGTACTACAGGGAAAAAAATACCCAAATAAAAACAGGAGACACACACCGTGACAAGTACAACTTTATTACACACTGCCGACACACACATACTTACCTATGTTGACACGCCGACTGCCACGTCTCGACTCCGACGATCCGGGGTACCTGTGTAAAAAAAAACACTCACCTGATCCAGTGTCCAGAGATAAACCACGTCCAGAGATAATCCACGTACTTGGCAAAAAAAAAAATAAGATTTTACTCACCGGTAAATCTATTTCTCGTAGTCCGTAGTGGATGCTGGGAACTCCGTAAGGACCATGGGGAATAGACGGGCTCCGCAGGAGACTGGGCACTCTAAAAGAAAGATTAGGTACTATCTGGTGTGCACTGGCTCCTCCCACTATGACCCTCCTCCAGACCTCAGTTAGGATACTGTGCCCGGAAGAGCTGACACAATAAGGAAGGATTTTGAATCCCGGGTAAGACTCATACCAGCCACACCAATCACACCGTATAACTCGTGATACTATACCCAGTTAACAGTATGAAATATATCTGAGCCTCTCAACAGATGGCTCAACAATAACCCTTAGTAAGGCAATAACTACATACAAGTATTGCAGACAATCCGCACTTGGGATGGGCGCCCAGCATCCACTACGGACTACGAGAAATAGATTTACCGGTGAGTAAAATCTTATTTTCTCTGATGTCCTAGTGGATGCTGGGAACTCCGTAAGGACCATGGGGATTATACCAAAGCTCCCAAACGGGCGGGAGAGTGCGGATGACTCTGCAGCACCGAATGAGAGAACTCAAGGTCCTCCTCAGCCAGGGTATCAAATTTGTAGAATTTAGCAAACGTGTTTGCCCCTGACCAAGTTGCAGCTCGGCAAAGTTGTAAAGCCGAGACCCCTCGGGCAGCCGCCCAAGATGAGCCCACTTTCCTCGTGGAATGGGCTTTTACTGATTTAGGATGCGGCAATCCAGCCGTAGAATGCTCCAGCTGAATTGTGCTACAAATTCAGCGAGCAATAGTCTGCTTAGAAGCAGGAGCACCTATTTTGTTGGGTGCCTACAGGATAAAAAGCGAGTCAGATTTCCAGCCGTCCTGGAAATATAAATTTTTAAGGCCCTGACTACGTCCAGTAACTTGGAATCTTCCAAGTCCCTAGTAGCCGCAGGCACTACAATAGGTTGGTTCAAGTGAAAAGCTGATACCACCTTAGGGAGAAACTGGGGACGAGTCCTCAATTCTGCCCTATCCATATGGAAAATCAGATAAGGGCTTTTACATGACAAAGCCGCCAATTCTGACACACGCCTGGCCGAAGCCAAGGCCAATAACGTGACCACTTTCCACGTGAGATATTTCAAATCCACAGTTTTAAGTGGCTCAAACCAATGTGATTTTAGGAAACTCAACACCACGTTGAGATCCCAAGGTGCCACAGGAGGCACAAAAGGGGGCTGAATATGTAGCACTCCCTTTACAAATGTCTAAACTCCAGGCAGTGAAGCCAGTTCTTTCTGGAAGAAAATCGACAGAGCCGAAATCTGGACCTTAATGGAACCCAAGTTTAGGCCCATAGTCACTCCTGACTGTAAGAAGTGCAGAAACCAGCTGAAATTCCTCTGTTGGGGCCTTCCTGGCCTCACACCACGCAACATATTTTCGCCAAATACGGTGATAATGGTTTGCATTTACTTCTTTCCTGGCTTTTATCAGCGTAGGAATGACTTCCTCCGGAATGCCCTTTTCCTTTAGGATCCGGAATTCAACCGCCATGCCGTCAAACGCAGCCGCGGTAAGTCTTGGAACAGACAGGGCCCCTGCTGTAGCAGATCCTGTCTGAGCGGTAGAGGCCATGGGTCCTCTGATATCATTTCTTGAAGTTCTGGGTACCAAGCTCTTCTTGGCAAATCCGGAACCACGAGTATCGTTCTTACTCCTCGTTTTCTTATTATTCTCAGTACCTTTGGTATGAGAGGCAGAGGAGGGAATACATAAACCGACTGGTACACCCACGGTGTCACTAGAGCGTCCACAGCTATTGCCTGAGGGTCCCTTGACCTGGCGCAATATCTAGTTTTTTGTTTAGGCGGGACGCCATCATGTCCACCTGTGGCCTTTCCCAACGGTTTACCAACAGTTGGAAGACTTCTGGATGAAGTCCCCACTCTCCCGGGTGTAGGTCGTGTCTGCTGAGGAAGTCTGCTTCCCAGTTGTCCACTCCCGGAATGAACACTGCTGACAGTGCTAAGACGTGATTTTCCGCCCATCGGAGAATCCTTGTGGCTTCTGCCATCGCCATCCTGCTTCTTGTGCCGCCCTGTCGGTTTACATGGGCGACTGCCGTGATGTTATCTGATTGGATCAGTACCGGCTGGTTTTGAAGCAGAGGCCTTGCCAGACTTAGGGCATTGTAAATGGCCCTCAGTTCCAGAATATTTATGTGTAGGGACGACTCCTGACTTGACCAAAGTCCTTGGAAATTTCTTCCCTGTGTGACTGCCCCCCAGCCTCGAAGGCTGGCATCCGTGGTTACTAGGACCCAGTCCTGTATGCCGAATCTGCGGCCCTCTTGAAGATGAGCACTCTGCAGCCACCACAGTAGAGATACCCTGGTCCTTGGAGACAGGGTTATCAGCCGATGCATCTGAAGATGCGATCCCGACCACTTGTCCAAGAGGTCCCACTGAAAGGTTCTTGCATGGAACCTGCCGAATGGAATTTGCTTCGTAAGAAGCTACCATTTTTCCCAGGACTCGTGTGCAGTGATGCACCGATACCTGTGTTGGTTTCAGGAGGTCTCTGACTAGAGATGACAGCTCCTTGGCTTTCTCCTGCGGGAGAAACACTTTTTTCTGTTCTGTGTCCAGAACCATCCCCAGGAACAGTAGGCGTGTGGTAGGAACCAGCTGTGACTTTGGAATGTTTAGAATCCATCCGTGCTGTTGTAGCACTTCCCGAGGTAGTGCTACTCCGACCAACAACTGCTCCTTGGACCTCGCCTTTATAAGGAGATCGTCCAAGTACGGGATAATTAAAACTCCCTTTTTTCGAAGGAGTATCATCATTTCTGCCATTACCTTGGTAAAGACCCTCGGTGCCATGGACAGTCCAAACGGCAGTGTTTGGAATTGGTAATGGCAATCCTGTACCACAAATCTGAGGTACTCCTGGTGAGGATGGTAAATGGGGACATGTAGGTAAGCATCCTTGATGTCCAGGGATACCATGTAATCCCCCTCCTCCAGGCTTGCAATAACCGCCCTGAGCGATTCCATCTTGAACTTGAATTTTTTTATGTATGTGTTCAAGGATTTCAAATTTAAAATGGGTCTCACCGAACCGTCCGGTTTCGGTACCACAAACAGTGTGGAATAGTAACCCCGTCCTTGTTGAAGTAGGGGCACCTTGACTATCACCTGCTGGGAATACAGCTTGTGAATTGCCTCTAGCACAGCCTCCCTGCCTGAGGGAGTTGTCGGCAAGGCAGATTTGAGGAAACGGCGGGGGCAAGACGCCTCGAATTCCAGCTTGTACCCCTGAGATACTACTTGAAGGATCCAGGGATCCACCTGTGAGCGAGCCCACTGATCGCTGACATTTTTGAGGCAGCCCCCCCACCGTACCTGGCTATGCCTGTGGAGCCCCCGCGTCATGCGGTGGACTCAGAGGAAGCGGGGGAAGAATTTTGATTCTGGGAACTGGCTGACTGGTGCAGCTTTTTCCCTCTTCCCTCGTCTCTGTGCAGAAAGGAAGCGCCTTTGAGCAGCTTGCTTTTCTGAAGCCGAAAGGACTGTACCTGATAATACAGTGCTTTCTTAGGCTGTGAGGAAACCTGAGGTAAAAAATTTTCTTCCCAGCTGTTGCTGTGGATACGAGGTCCCAGAGACCATCCCCAAACAATTCCTCACCCTTATAAGGCTCTATGTGCCTTTTAAAGTCAGCATCACCTGTCCAGTGTTGGGTCTCTAATACCCTCCTGACAGAATGGACATTGCATTAATTCTGGATGCCAGCCGGCAAAATATCCCTCTGTGCATCCCTCATATATAAGACGACGTCTTTAATATGCTCTTATGTTCGCAAAATAGTATCCCTGTTTGACAGGGTCACAGACCACGCTGCAGCAGCACTATCTGCAGGTCTCAGTCTAGTACCTGAGTGTGTAAATACAGACTTCAGGATAGCCTCCTGCTTTTTATCAGCAGGTACCTTCAAAGTGGCCGTATCCTAAGACGGCAGTGCCACCTTTTTTGACAAACGTGTGAGCGCCTTATCCACCCTAGGGGATATCTCCCAGCGTAACTTATCCTCTGGCGGGAAAGGGTACGCCATCAGTAACTTTTTAGAAATTACCAGTTTCTTATCGGGGGAACCCACGCTTTTTCACACTTCATTCACTCATTTGATGGGGGAACAAAACACTGCCTGCTTTTTCTCCCCAAACATAAAACCCTTTTTTAGTGGTACTTGGGTTAATGTCAGAAATGTGTAACACATTTTTTATTGCCGGGATCATGTAACGGATGTTCCTAGTGGATTGTGTATATGTCTCAACCTCGTCGACACTGGAGTCAGACTCCGTGTCGACATCTGTGCTGCCATCTGAGGGAGCGGGCGTTTTTGAGCCCCTGATGGCCTTTGAGACGGGCTGAGAAGCCGGCTGTCCCACAGCTGTTACGTCATCCAGCCTTTTATGTAAGGAGTTGACACTGTCGGTTTATACCTTCCACCTATCCATCCACTCTGGTGTCGGCCCCACAGGGGGCGACATCACATTTATCGGCATCTGCTCTGCCACCACATAAGCCTCCTCATCAAACGTGTCGACACAGCCGTACCGACACACCGCACACACACAGGGAATGCTCTGACTGAGGACAGGACCCCACACAGCCCTTTGGGGAGACAGAGAGAGAGTATGCCAGCACACACCAGAGCGCTATATAATTTAGGGATTAACACTATATTGAGTGAATTTTTCCCAATAGCTGCTTGTATATACAATATTGCGCCTAAATTTAGTGCCCCCCTCTCTTTTTAACCCTTTGAGCCTGCAAACTACAGGGGAGAGCCTGGGGAGCTGTCTTCCAGCTGCACTGTGAAGAGAAAATGGCGCCAGTGTGCTGAGGGAGATAGCTCCGCCCCTTTTTCGCTGACTTTTCTCCCGCTTTTTTATGGATTCTGGCAGGGGTATTTATCACATATATAGCCTCTGGGGCTATATATTGTGATTATTTTGCCAGCCAAGGTGTTTTTATTGCTGCTCAGGGCGGCGCCCCCCCCCCCCCCCCCCCCCCCAGCGCCCTGCACCCATCAGTGACCGGAGTGTGAGGTGTACATGAGGAGCAATGGCGCACAGCTGCAGTGCTGTGCGCTACCTTGGTGAAGACTGAAGTCTTCTGCCGCCGATTTTCCGGACCATCTTCGTGCTTCTGGCTCTGTAAGGGGGACGGCGGCGCGGCTCCGGGAACGAACACCAAGGACGGGTCCTGCGGTCGATCCCTCTGGAGCTAATGGTGTCCAGTAGCCTAAGAAGCTGCAAGCAGGTAGGTTCGCTTCTTCTCCCCTTAGTCCCTCGATGCAGTGAGCCTGTTGCCAGCAGGTCTCACTGTAAAATAAAAAACCTAAAATAAACTTTCTTTCTAGGAGCTCAGGAGAGCCCCTAGTGTGCATCCAGCTCGGCCGGGCACAGAAATCTAACTGAGGTCTGGAGGAGGGTCATAGTGGGAGGAGCCAGTGCACACCAGATAGTACCTAATCTTTCTTTTAGAGTGCCCAGTCTCCTGCGGAGCCCGTCTATTCCCCATGGTCCTTACGGAGTTCCCAGCATCCACTAGGACGTCAGAGAAAACACGAATACCCGACCACCGGACTGAAAGGGGTCCCATGTTGACACAAGAGACCCCTTTCCCCGAATGCCGGGACACCACGTGACTCCTGTCACCGAGGTCCCTTCAGCCAATCAGGAAGTGCCACGTCGTAGCGCTCACCTGATTGGCTGTGCGCGTCTGAGCTCAGACAGCGCATCGCACAGCTTCCTCCATTACTTTCAATGGTGGGAACTTTGCCGTCAGCGGCGGGGTTACCCGCGGTCAGCCGCTGACCGCGGTTGACCCCACCACTAACCGCAAAGTTCCCACCATTGAATATAATGGAGAGGCTTTGCGATGCGCTGTCTGAGCTCAGACGCACACAGCCAATCAGCAGACTGCAAGGACGTTGCACTCGCTGATTGGCTGAAGAGACACTTCAGTGACAGCTGTCACGGGGGTGTCTGCATTCGTGGAAAGGGGTCTCATGTGTCAACATGGGACCCCTTTCAGTACGCTGGTCGGGTGTTCGATCTGTTGTTTTGACAAGTACGAGGATTTATCCCTGGACCCTGGATCAGGTGAGTATAATTATCTTTTATTTTCAGGTACCCGTGGATTCTACTTGGAGAAGAGGACCGACTGCTTCGTGTCAACATAGGTAAGTATGTGTGTGTCGGCAGGTGTCCAATAAAGTTTTACTATCAAGGTGTGTGTCTCCTGTTTTTATTTGGGTATTTTTTTTCCAGTAGTACTACAGGTACCAGCGGGCCCGTTTTTCTCCCGCATGCTGGTACTTGTGGTTCTCCAAGTACCAGCTTGCGGGGGAGGCTTGCTGGGACTTGTAGTACTACTGGGAAAAACAATATTCATGTCATTTTCCTCAAGGCTATCAGCCTCCCATCCGCAGCCCTTGGATGGGGGGGACAGCCTCGGGCTTCACCCCTGGCCCTTGGGTGGCTGGGGGGGGAACCCCTTGATTGAAGGGGTCCCCACTCCCCCAGGGTACCCCGGCCAGGGGTGACTAGTTGGATATTTAATGCCACGGCCGCAGGGCACTGTATAAAAGTGACCCCCGGCTGTGGCATTATCTGTCCAGCTAGTGGAGCCCGATGCTGGTGTATAAAATACGGGGGACCCCTACTCTTTTTGTCCCCCGTATTTTTTGCACCAGCACCAGGCGCAGAGCCCGGTGCTGGTTTTAAAAATACGGGGGATCCCCTGTCCATTTCCCCCCCGGATTTTTAGAACCAGGACCGGCTCGAAGAGCCCGAGGCTGGTTATGCTTTGGAGGGGGGACCCCACGCCATTTTTTCTGGGATTTTACCATTCCATCTAAAAAAAAAAAAAAAATATTTCTAGAAATATATAAATAATACTTGTGCCTCCAAAAAAGACAAACCAAGTACCTAATCCCTTCTAATATAAATAGATATGCTATTACCAAGAAAAAAAAACACAAAAAAAACATGTTTTAAATTTTTTTTTATTAGCTTCACCCACCAAAGTGTGGCGGATTGAAAATGACGAATTTACTGTCTAAAAGCACTGTTGTCGAATTTCCAAACTTCAATTGAATATACTTTGGTCGAATTGCAGCACTTGTATCACTGCAGAAAAGTCGAATTTGACAAAAGTCGAATTTCAAAAAGTCGAATTTTGAAAGTCCGTTTTTTTGACGGAAAGTACTGAATTGCATTGTCGATTTTTTTTTTTTTGGCGAAAAAGTCCAGAAATTCGACAATTTCGGGAATTCGACCGCAATTGCATATACCCCTGAGTGTCTCTGTAGACACACAGTCTGAGCTGCTCTCCCGGGACGCTGAAGGCTCTCCAGTAGCAAGATCGCAACTGCTATCACTCCAAATTCCCACCTCCAAATGCTGTCTTCCTGTCACTCACTCTGCGACTAATTCCTCAGTGCGACAGCCACTGCAATTCAATTACTGCACATGCGCACACATGCACAGTAAGAAAACATCGGCCAATGTGCTCGCCATAGCCGCTTTGTGTCACATGTCCTACGATTGTTGTTGTCCGTGATACTTTGTTGACGGTTAGAATGTCGAAATTCATCATATCAAGATGGTCATAATGTAGACAAGTTCATCATGTGGACATTGACCATGTAGACATTGAGCAGGTTGACTCTGATGAAATGATGACATGTTAACAATACTGACAAATGGCGTTGCGGCAATGCGGCTGTTCTGCCGGTAAGAACCCTTAACCTAACGGCGGCATGTCAGTTATGATGTGGACATTTTGACCATCAACATGCTGCCCACATCCTATAAATAATAACTAAAGCATTACATCTGGAGCATCACATGTACAGTGTGTATAGATTATTAAATAAAATTAACTATCAGATCCTGGGCTTAAGCTTCTCTACAATAAAATATAATTAGCCATATTTACAAGGAATGATAGTAAATTTAGTAAATTTTGAGTAAAATCTACTAAACTTGCATTTCTAGGATTGTGGCATTCAAACTGTTTATACCCCTTTTCCACTGCCCAAATAATCTTGGTATTTTGATTGGTCTACTTGGGCTGTGGCTTGGTGCAAAGGGTCATACTAGGTCGAGTGACCCATGAACCCGATCCTGGTAGCCACCAAGTTCGAACCCGGGAAGGACCCGGTATTGGTGCGGTGTAAACAGCACGACCCAGGTTATCCGCCTCAGGTTATGCCTAAAAGCTGATTAGCTGCAGAGCTGTAACTACACTTTTTGGTGCCCTGTGCCAGAGAGATACTTGTCCTCCCACATTTTTCCAATAGGGAACACAAATCCTCTTTATACCACGTTCATGCAGTTAACTTGAGAGCTCGTTGTTATTCAGTTACAATACCCTTTATTAAATAACACATTTCAATATATTGCCATACCCAAGATTCAAACCTATAACTTGTTGAATTCTAATCAAACATCCTACCCATTGAGCTATTTGATCCTGCATAAAAACTATGAACACTGTATAAAGCTATTGGTACATTGTGAAAAAAATAATCAGCATTGCAATTGAGCAGATCTATGTAGTGTGCAGCCACACATACAATCTTTTGCAGCCACACACTACATAGATCTGCTCAGCCGCAATGCTGATCATTTTTTCACAAAGTACAAGGTCAGCTTCAAATCGTTATAATTCTCTGGTTTAGAATTATCTACTTTTCTATGCAAGGACAGACAACTTAATAAATAGAGTGTCTGATTGCAATGCCACAGGCAATGGGTTCGAATCCATGGGATGTCAGCATCTTGAAATGTAATAAAGGACAGTGTGACTGAATAACAAAGAAATCTCAAGTTGAGTTCATGAATGCTGTATATGTACTAGCGACAGAAGGGAACAGGGTAGGAGACGGGGGCAGTCAGGAGATGCTGGGCTTCAAAAAGGGGGGAAGCTGCAAGTGAAAGTAATTAAAACAGATAATTGACAAGTACCGCCAATAGCGCCCCATACCCTGCAGCGCTATGTGTAGTGCCCCCTCCGCAGACACCTAGTTACGGCCCTGATTAGCTGTGCATGCAGAGGCCTGTCTCGAGGGAGTGTCTATGAGTGACATGCAGGGCAGACACAGGTGTAACACGGCTGCATTGTACATGGGCCTGACCCGGGAATAACCAGGGTCCAAGGTGCAGTGTAAACGGGGTTGACCCAGTTCCACCATGGGTTGGAACAGTAATCAAAAATCAGGGTTTTCAGTGGAAAAGGGGTATCAGATGATAAAGAACAGTACAGACATTTTGCATTTTGAAATGCAGAGCATTTCTGTTGGGCTGGAACTTCCTGTGTAGGAATGCCATCACCTAGGATACTTATCTACAGTCAGGCGATTTAAGCTAATGTTTTTATTTGCTGGGCAAAATATGTTGCAATAGACAATTCTTTTTATGTTTCATTCTATGATTCAACCTTATCGGAGATATTGAATTATACTATTGGGAGAGAAGAAAACCATTTATATGAAAAATGCTACATAATACTTTTGGAAGTAAGAGTATTGACTATCCTAGTGTGGAATATTGGGACTTTTGGTGTTATTTTTCACTAATTAAGCTTTCTTCACGGTGTATAAATTATTAAGGTTATACACCATGTCAGTTTTTATAATTTTCAGTCTAATGTAAGTCAAATGAGAAGTAGAAATCAACTCAGAGCTGAACACGGGAAGCCAGAAATAAAAATGTTTAATATAATCTAGAAGATGTTACATGGACTGAAGACTTATTCTTTTATGCATTGCTAAAATTATTTATTAAGGCAAAAGTTCTAGTGCCTTGTTCTACTCTCTTGTTACAGATGTTTAAGAATTTAAACAAAGTCTTTATAGATCTTTCTGTAATACTTGCATAAAATGAAATTACATTTTTATCCAGACCTTTACAACTAGTTTAGTATAACCTACTTAATATATATATATGTACAAGCAATGTATAATGGGTTTTATGGAAGCTTCTTCCCTCTGCAAATACAATGCACAGTCATATTAATTGAATCAATTTATTCGTCAATAAGTCAAAGTAGTTGATAAACTGTTGTTGGAAGGTTTGAGAGTATCCAAAATTGTCAGTGTTAATTGAATATATGTGTTAAGCAGGTGTAGTAGGGTATGCCGGCGGCCGGGCTCCCGGCGACCAGCATACCGGCGCCGGAATCCCGGCCGCCGGCATACCGACAGCTGGGCGAGCGCAAATGAGCCCCTTGTGGGCTCGCTGTGCTCGCCACGCTGCGGGCACGGTGGGGCGATATGCGCGCCACGCTATCTATTCTCCCTCCAGGGGGGTCGTGGACCCACAAGAGGGAGAAAAAGTGTCGGTATGCCGGCTGTCGGGATTCCGGCACTGGTATACTATGCGCCGGGATCCCGACAGCTGGCAAACTGAAGACCACCCGTGTTAAGCAGAGGTTCCCACTTTAATTCCTGGTGATGTTCTTTCACTACACTAGGCGGTATATCAGCCATTCCAGTGAATGGGCAATATAGCATCAGCATGTCGGCTGGTGTGTACCCCTGAAACGTCTGTCAACAACGTCATTCATAGACATATCGCGTTGGCTGTGCTGCATGGCTAATACATCTGTGAGCGCCTGTACACTTGCTGCAGGGGTTGATAACACAGCTGGGTGAGCAAATTCAAATGCCCTCCCAGCTGGGTGTCCTTACCAATGCATCGAGCGGACAATCGATAAGTGTGTATACTTATCTGAATCTGCCACTCGGTTGGCACGATGGCTGATCCGCCGACATTTCTGTCTGGTGTGTACCCCGCCTAACATTTCATCAAACTACATGTACAGAATATTTATTTTCAGGAAACAAGAATGACTACTCATATGGGAATAAAACTGGGGAAAAAAAATTGACATGGATTAGTGACTGAAGACGTTGGCACCAAGGGTGGAATTTGTTTGATAATGCAAGGCAGCTAAGTAAGTAATCCCAAATAAAAGGATGATCTATTTTATAATATGCTACTGTGTCTGCTTAGCCCCGTATCCCCGCTCCCCTCACAGCTCTCAATGGCTGCCTGACACCCAGACACTGTCGCTCTTCTCCTACCAGCAACGGTCTAAATGACATAAGAGAAAGACATGTTGTGGAAGGGGAACAAAGATGAGAAAGGCAGATGAGTGGAGAGGGGGCAGAAGGAAAGAGACAAGAGAGACATCAGACAGAGATGAGAGAGATGGGAGAGCGCAAACAGTGATGACAGAGATGAGGAGAGGGACAGAGATGATAGAGAGAGAGGCAGGGAAACAGAAGGGTTAGAGAGGAAAGTTAGAGGCAGGGGGAAGACAAAGATGAGAGGCAGGGAGAGATGGAACAGCGACAAGAGGGAGAGAAGGGAGGGTTACAAAGATGAGAGGCAGGGAGAGATGGAACAGAGATAAGAGAGATAGAAGGGAGGGTAACAAAGATGAGAGTGATGGGGGTACAGAAATGAGAGAGAGAGAGAGAGACATACATACAGGGGGACAGAGATGCGAGGGATGTAGAGACAGGCAGAAGATGAGTGACAGACAAACTGAGAAGGTATGAAAAGAAAGAGGACAATAAAAATCCTGCAATGCCGGGCTTGGATACCAGCAAACCTGCAAATGACAATATACACTTTTCTTTGCAAAAGAGAAACATAAGCTATCAACTTCACACACAGATACTGTATATCAACAACATTTCATCATAGTGTCAATTTAGACAATTACATAACACATTTTTAACCCAAATGCCTAGTAAAAGCAAGCTTCTACTATCTCCTTAACACATCCTCCAGCACTTTGAGTCAATTAAAAATGTAGTCATTCCAATTCAGATACTGATTGGCACACAACTGGTTTAAATAAAAAAGTCGAGTACATGAGTACTAGTGATAAAAGGACATAGTGAATTTTTATTCTGGGAGGCAATACTGAGCATACTATGCTGACACAAACATACCCCAGCATTTACAGTAGTTGTGATGTAATGAACATACGGAACTGCATGAACTGCTGACTGGGAGGTAAAGAGGAGCTTACGTAAACACAGAATTGTAGCACCAAATGCACCTTCCAGGACTCTGCAAGGTCATCCATCACCCTGTGTCACTGCTGATATTTACACACATCTCTTATTCCCGATGAGAAACTGATTTCAGATGTGTGACCTATGAATCTGCACACCACTTACATCAATGGGTGTCTTCATGTATATAAAGAGTACATATTGCAGATAATATTACCTTTAAACACAATAAACTTTCATTTACTGACTGCTGTATATGGGGGTGATTCCGAGTTGTTCGCTCGCTAGCTGCTTTTAGCCGCATTGCACACGCTAAGCCGCCGCCCTCTGGGAGGGTATCTTAGCATAGCAGAATAGCGAACGAAAGATTCGCAGAATAGCGAAAAGCAATTGCTTAGCAGTTTCTGAGTAGCTCCAGACCTACTCACAAATAGCGATCAGTTCAGGCCGTTTCGTTCCTGGTTTGACGTCACACACACGCCCAGCGTCCGGCCAGCCACTCCCCCGTTTCTCCAGACACTCCCGCGGTTTTCCCTGGCACGCCTGCGTTTTTCCGCACACTCCCAGAAAACGGACAGTTTCCGCCCAGAAACACCCACTTCCTGTCAATCACACTACGATCACTTCAACGAGGAAAAATCTTCGTTCGGGCGTGAGTAAATCTACTAAGTTTTGTGGTAAAATACTAACCGCATGCGCACTGCGAACCATGCGCATGCACATTTTTGCCTTAATCGCTCCGTTGCGAAAATCGGCAACGAGCGAACAACTCGGAATGACCCCCTTGGTGTTTAAAAGGCAAATTTTATTCTTTATAATTCAATATAATTCTATTTTAGAATTTTGATAATTTTACATTATAAAATTATTATACATTCCACTGTAATAATAACTAAAATAAAATCTAGATATTACTAAATAAAAACATCCAGCCCCCCTGTTTTATTCCCAAGAATTAATCATCTGTAATATATTTTGTAAAAGATTCTGTTTCACATATTTCCTCATTATACATATCAAAGACCAGAATGTGACACAAAAAAAAATGTACTGTTCAATTACAAGAAGAGTATCTTAATGGAGTCATTTGTGTTTTACCCAGATACTTTTAAAAAGGTCAAATTGATCGGGAGGTTCTACTTGCAGTAGGTCCACAAGCTATGAGCATGTTTTGGTACCATCAACATATGTACAATGCAAGGTAAAATTACCCTATCTTCCTCTTGCCTATGCTCATGTTCTACAAGATTGATGACACCGTCCTCTCTCTCTATGGCCCTGATTCTGAGTCGCATGTACAATGTTTTAGGGTGTTCGAGGAGAGTGGGAGGGCTAATCAGACATAAGGAGATGTTGCATCTTATGGGTGTGTTAGGGACACCGACACTTCATCGCTCACATTGGAGACCATACTCGGGCGGAGAATCTGCACCTAGCAATTGCACTGACCGATGCAAGGCTTCTATGGCAATATTTGACGGTCTAATGATGCTCAAAGTGGGCATCTCCGTCCTTGCACATTCAGACACAGGACTATACGCCAAGGAAGGACTGTAGTAGCCTTAGCAGAAATGTGCAGATGCTAACAGTGGTAAAAACACACACACACACAGACGCAGCTACCCCTATATTTCTACAAAATGTATTTCTTATAACAGATCATTATTAATAACTTAACATCCACATTGTTTTGGGGGGAGGGATATGCTATTTAGATCTCATTAAAAAATGTACATTTCAAAAACAATCTCTGCCTATTTTCTTAACCATAAATACAATCGTAGTATTAAAGGGTTGTTTCTAGTATCAAACAGAGACCCCCTGCATAACCCCTCAATTTCCATGTTGACCTAAATGTTCTCTAAAATATATACACAGTGGTGCTGAGTAGGGTGGCCAATCCCAGGCCATTTTTTTAGTCCCGGGAATTGGGATTGAAAAATTATCAATCCCGGGACTTCCGGGATTGGTTCCCTTTCAATGTCTGCCGCCGCTGCCCCGCACTCCCCTGCCCTGCACAGTCCACATAATAACATACCCCATCTGCCTGGGTGGGTCCACCTACTGCTGTATTTCGTGCCGGTGCTGAGGTCTGAGCGGTGGGTGGTGTGTGGCTATCTGCGCAGCGTGACGTGACGTGAAGAGGTCACGCTGCACAGACAGCCGAACACCACCCGCCGCTGCGCACAGCCGGGGGAACGGGGAGGTGAGCAGGCGGAGCTGGCCAGCGTCTGAGCCTCCTAAGGACACTCAACGTTGCCCGGCATTCAAAAAAACAAAGGGGTTTCCTAATCTTGAAATCCCCAGGATTGGAAGCCCCAATCCTGGGATTAAATTCCAGGCAATTTTTGGCCAAAATCCAGGGATCCCACCATAGTGCTGAGAGCTAAGTTTGGGAGCAGGCACTCTTTACCCAGGCCTGTTGGAGGGGCCCATGGGGGCCTCTGCAGGTCCCGTTGCCCCCTCCTTTCCCCATAGTAGAAATCGGCACTTGATGCAGGGAGAGAACTGACTGCAGGTGCAGCAGCCTCTCTCCCTAGCCCAGTACACAGCACTGCTGAGAGAGGCAGCTACAGGAGCAGTGTCCTCTCTCCCTCTACATGATGTTTGGGAAGGGGGGGGGGGGGGGAGATCGCACCATACCCCCAAATCTGCCGTCCTCGCCACCCATTAGTCCTCAGTAGGCGACAACCTTTTTGTCATATTTCCCAAGGAGGGGGCTGGCCACACCTCCATGCATTGGTAACTCCCGCTCCGAGTACAGCTGTCGGCATCCCTGGTTATACAGTATAGCTTAAAAATCTACCAGTAAGATAAACATTTCCTAAGTACTGTACGTCTCTATACCATAACTGTTTTGCAGAGATGGTACATTTCCCATACCATATAATATTCCTGGAAATCACATTTGTTGTAACAACTGAACCCTGTTATTAGAAAATACCTATCTTCACCTACATGTTTCATGAGGCTAACCAAGTTGATTTCTAGAAACAGGGACATTTGAAGTGTACAGATTTTATTGGATTTCCTATGCGCTCTCTCTTTTCCGATAATATCCCAGGAGATCTCTACTCCATTATATGATAAAATAACCGGGGCCAAACTTTGGAAGCTATTATTAATGCAGAATTCTGAGCAGTGCTAAAATCTTTTTAAATGACCTTGGCGACATTACTATTATTATTATCCACCACAAGGAGTCCGCAGCACATACAAACGGGGGTTATCCAGGTGTGCTGGCAAACCAAAAAAGCACACTAATGGGCAAAAATAAGATTTTAAACCTACCGGTAAATCTATTTCTCCTAGTCCGTAGAGGATGCTGGGGACTCCGTAAGGACCATGGGGTACAGACGGGCTCCGCAGGAGATAGGGCACCTAAAAAGAACTTTGACTATGGGTGTGCACTGGCTCCTCCCTCTATGCCCCTTCTCCAGACCTCAGTTAGAGAACTGTGCCCAGAGGAGATGGACAATACAAGGCAGGATTTAGCAATCCAAGGGCAAGATTCATACCAGCCCACACCAATCATACCATGTAACCTGGAACATACATAACCAGTTAACAGTATGAACAACAACAACAGTAACGGTCCAAGACCGATGTCAACTGTAACATAACCCTTATGTAAGCAACAACTATATACAAGTCTTGCAGAGTTTCCGCACTGGGACGGGCGCCCAGCATCCTCTACGGACTAGGAGAAATAGATTTACCGGTAGGTTTAAAATCTTATTTTCTCTTACGTCCTAGAGGATGCTGGGGACTCCGTAAGGACCATGGGGTTTATACCAAAGCATCCAATCGGGCGGGAGAGTGCGTATGACTCTGCAGCACCGACTGAGCAAACGCTAGGTCCTCATCAGCCAGGGTATCAAACTTGTAGAATTTAGCAAAAGTGTTTGACCCCGACCAAGTCGCCGCTCGGCAAAGTTGTAAAGCCGAGACGCCTCGGGCAGCTGCCCAAGAAGAGCCCACCTTCCTAGTGGAATGGGCCTTAACCGAATTTGGTACCGGCCGTAGAGTGAGCCTGCTGAATCGTATTACAGATCCAGCGAGCAATAGTCTGCTTCGAAGCAGGCGCGCCAATCTTATTGGCCGCATACAGGACAAACAGAGCCTCTGTTTTCCTAATTCTAGCCGTCCTGGCTACATAAATCTTTAAGGCCCTGACTACGTCTAGGGATCTGGAATCTTCCAGGTCACCGGTAGCCACAGGCACCACAATAGGTTGATTCATATGGAACGAAGAAACCACTTTAGGCAAAAATTGCGGACGTGTCGTCAATTCAGCTCGATCCACATGAAAAATCAAGTAGGGGCTCTTGTGTGAGAGAGCCGCCAATTCTGACACTCGCCTTGCTGATGCTAAGGCCAACAACATGACCACCTTCCAAGTAAGAAATTTCAACTCAACCTTGTAAAGCGGTACAAACCAGTGTGATTTTAGGAACTGCAACACCACGTTCAGGTCCCATGGTGCCACTGGAGGCACAAAAGGGGGCTGGATGTGTAGCACTCCCTTTACAAACGTCTGGACTTCTGGAAGAGAAGCCAATTCCTTCTGAAAGAAAATCAAGAGGGCCGAAATCTGTACCTTAACCGAGCCTAATTTCAGGCCCATATCCACTCCTGTCTGTAGGAAGTGGAGAAAACGACCCAGATGAAAATCTTCCGTAGGTGCATTCTTGGTCTCACACCAAGACACATACTTTTGCCAGATACGGTGATAATGTTTTATCGTCACCTCCTTCCTAGCCTTTATTAAAGTAGGGATCCCCTTTTTTGCTAGGATTCTGCGTTCAACCGCCATGCCGTCAAACGTAACCGCGGTAATTCTTGAAATACACATGGCCCCTGCTGCAACAGGTCTTCCCTCAAGAGGAAGAGGCCAGGGGTCTCCTGTGAGCATCTCTTGTAGATCCGAGTACCAGGCCCTTTGAGGCCAGTCTGGGACAACGAGTATCGTCTGTACTCTTCTTCGTCTTATGATCCTCAACACTTTCGTGATGAGAGGAAGAGGAGGGGAACACGTAGACCGATTCGAACACCCACGGTGTTACCAGTGCGTCTACGGCTACTGCCTGAGGGTCCCGAGACCTTGCGCAATACCTCCGAAGTATTTTGTTGAGGCGTGACGCCATCATGTCTATTTGAGGGGTTCCCCAAAGACGTGTCACGTCTGCAAAGACTTCTTGATGAAGTCCCCACTCTCCTGGATGGAGATCGTGTCTGCTGAGGAAGTCTGCTTCCCAGTTGTCTACTCCCGGAATGAAGACAGCCGACAGAGCGCTTACATGATTTTCCGCCCAGCGAAGAATCCTTGTGGCTTCCGTCATCGCTACTCTGCTTCTTGTCCCGCCTTGGCGGTTCACATGAGCCACTGCTGTGACATTGTCTGATTGAATCAGAACCGGTAGGTTTCGAATAAAACTCTCCGCTTGTCGAAAGCCGTTGTAAATGGCCCTGAGTTCCAACACATTGATGTGTAGACAGGACTCCTGGTCTGACCAAAGACCCTGAAAAGTCTTTCCCTGTGTGACCGCTCCCCATCCTCGGAGGCTCGCGTCCGTGGTAACCAGGATCCAGTCCTGAATCCCGAACCGGCGACCCTCCAGTAGGTGAGCACTTTGCAACCACCACAGGAGGGACACTCTGGTTCCTGGGGACAGAGTTATTTTCCGATGTAAGAGCAGATGGGACCCTGACCACTTGTCCAGAAGGTCCCATTGAAAAGTCCGTGCATGGAACCTTCCGAAGGGAATGGCCTCGTAGGCCGCCACCATTTTTCCCAGAACTCGAGTGCATTGGTGAACTGACACCCTTTTCGGTTTTAGCAGTTCTCTGACCATGTTCTGGATGTCTTGGGCCTTCTCTATTGGGAGAAAGACCTTCATTTGTTCCGTATCCAGTGTAACACTGTAGGGGTGCAAGGTGCCTTTTCCTGGGGAATATGGCAGCACGCAGCAGCTGAGGAACAACACAAGTCCAGTTTCTGGTACAACTGACCCCGGCCAGTTTTATTGAAACAGAAAATAAAACAAACCCCAAAATAAAAATACCTTGCCTGTCCGGCACTAACTAAACATAAGATGTTCCTAACTGTCACTAAACAAAACACAGAGTTCTTCAGTACATACTGTATAGCTTACTTGCATCAGAAAGCGTGTCTCTCACACACAGATCCTGCAGCCTTCCCAGGCAGTCTGCCCATACTAATCAGGTTAGAAGCACTATATCACTCTTACACAGCTGAAACCCTGATTAGCCCTCTGTGAGGCCAAAGACCCGAACTGGGCCCAATGTCTAGAACTCGCCTTATCTCTCTCTCAGAGCCTTTACCCAGCTTTTACAGCAAACTGAAAAGGTTCAGACAAAACAAAAAGCATTTTTCCTAGAAGTTAACATTTTCTAAAACATGTAAGACAAGAACCTGGGACAAATATACCTGCCCTCAAACACTATCCCAGTGTTCTTGTCACATATCCCCCTCCCCTGTTTCGACCT
The DNA here is from genome assembly GCF_028390025.1 of Pseudophryne corroboree. Classification (NCBI taxonomy): domain Eukaryota; kingdom Metazoa; phylum Chordata; class Amphibia; order Anura; family Myobatrachidae; genus Pseudophryne; species Pseudophryne corroboree. The sequence continues at coordinate 180,370,425 of NC_086447.1, forward strand.
AGGGGCCGGAACACTTGTAGCCCCCAAACAGAAGATGCGAGACAATGCATCTGCGTTGGCCAATTGTGTTCCCGGTCTATGTTCGACAGTAAACTTAAAGTCCTGCAACGCTAGAAACCATCTAGTTACACGAGCATTCTTGCCTCTATTTACATCCATCCATTTTAAAGGGGCATGGTCTGTCACTAGTCTGAATTGTCTACCCAAGAGGTAATATCTCAAGGTATCTAGTGCCCACTTAATGGCCAAAGCCTCCTTTTCCACAATGGCATACCTTTTTTCATGCTCATTGAGTTTCCTACTCAAATAAATGATAGGGTGTTCGTCCCCATCTCTGGTTTGGGACAGCACAGCACCTATCCCAACCTCTGAGGCATCTGTCTGTACCACAAATTCTTTTGAAAAATCTGGTGTTATCAACACCGGTTGTGAACACAAAGCCACTTTTAACGCTTGGAACGCCTTTTCTGCATCAGGGTTCCATTTCACCACATTTGACTGCTTCCCTTTGGTAAGGTCTGACAACGGCACCGCTGTTGTCGCAAAATTAGGAATAAACCGTCTATAGTACCCAGTAATTCCCAAAAAAGCCCTTACCTGTTTTTTATTCACTGGACGAGGCCAGTTTTGAATAGCATCAACTTTATTCAATTGGGGCCTAATCAGACCTCTGCCTATGGTGAAGCCCAAGTATTTGACCTCCTCCATTGCGAGGCAGCACTTCTTTGGGTTAGCAGTTAACCCTGCCTCTCTGATTGAGTCCAGTACTGCTTGTACTTTAACCAAATGTGACCCCCAGTCTGTACTGTGAATTACCACATCATCCAAATAGGCAGCTGCATATTTTCTATGGGGCCTCAAAATTTTATCCATCGCCCGTTGAAAGGTTGCTGGAGCCCCATGCAACCCAAAGGGTAACATCTTATACTGGTACAGCCCCTCCGGAACCGAAAAGGCTGTTTTTTCTTTGGCGCTATCAGATAAAGGTATTTGCCAGTAACCTTTGGTCAGGTCCAATGTGGTGAGAAACCTGGCTGTTCCCAGCCTTTCTACAAGCTCATCCACACGGGGCATGGGGTATGCGTCAAACTTGGACACCTCATTTAACTTACGAAAGTCATTACAGAAGCGTATGCTACCGTCGGGCTTCGGGATGAGCACTATGGGACTGGACCACTCACTGTTAGACTCCTCTATGACTCCAAGTTCTAACATGGTTTTAACTTCCTTAGAAATAGCTTCTCGCTGAGCTTCAGGAATCCTATATGGCTTTAAATGAACCCTGACCCCTGGTTCTGTGACAATGTCATGTTTTATTATGGTCGTTCGGCCAGGCAGCTCTGAAAATACCTCCCTATTTTGGATGAGAAATTCTTTAACCTGATTGTTCTGATCAGCTGATAATGTCTCTGACACCTTCACTGCGGGAAGCAACCGGGGTGAAGACACCGAAGGGCAAGGCTCCGCTGACAGAGACAACCTATCTTTCCAGGGTTTGATTAAGTTAACATGGTAGATCTGTTCGGGTTTTCTCTTTCCCGGCTGGTATACTTTGTAATTAACCTCATTCACTTTTTCCCTAATCTCAAATGGACCCTGCCATTTAGCTAGGAATTTGCTTTCCACAGTGGGTACCAAAACAAGAACTCTATCTCCAGGAGCAAATTCCCGTATCTTGGCACTCCGGTTATAGACCCTCTGTTGAGCACTTTGGGCCTGTTCCATGTGCTCTCTGACAACAGGTACCACGGCTGCAATCCTATCCTGCATTTGTGTTACATGCTCAATAACGCTTCTATAAGGAGTGGGCTGTCCTTCCCATGTCTCTTTGGCAACATCCAACAGCCCTCTGGGGTGTCTACCATACAACAAATCAAATGGAGAAAACCCCGTAGAGGACTGAGGAACTTCTCTGATGGCCATTAACAAGTAGGGCAACAAACAATCCCAGTTTTTCCCATCTCTCTCAACAACCTTTTTTAACATACTTTTTAATGTTTTATTAAACCTTTCCACCAACCCGTCAGTTTGGGGATGGTAGATGGACGTCCTGAGGTGAGTGACCTTAAATAACTTGCACAATTCTTTCATGATCCTTGACATAAATGGAGTACCTTGGTCAGTCAAAATTTCTTTTGGTATTCCCACTCTACTAAATACCTGCACCAGCTCCCTAGCTATCGCCTTGGTTGTGATAGTGCGTAAAGGGACAGCCTCAGGATATCGAGTGGCATAGTCCATAATTACCAGGATATACTGATGGCCCCGAGCAGACTTTAACAAGGGCCCCACGAGATCCATGGCTATTCTGTCAAACGGGACCTCTATAATAGGCATGGGAACTAGTGGGCTCCTGAAATGGGGTCTAGGGGCATGATACTGGCATTCAGGACAGGAAGAACAATATTCAGACACTTCTTTATAAACCCCTGGCCAAAAGAACCTTTGTAAAACTCTTTCAGTGGTTTTTTCTGCCCCTAAATGTCCTGCGGTAACGTGACTATGAGCTAAATCTAGTACCGTTCTCCGATAAGGCTGGGGAACTACCAGCTGTTCCACCACATCCTCACCCCTTTTGACAATGTGGTACAAGAGCTCATTACAGATGGCCATGTGGGGATACGTAACCCTGTCACCTGGTACCACAGGTTCCCCATTAACAATCTTAACATTCTCTCTAGCCTTTATTAAGGTAGGATCCTTTAACTGTTCAGACGCAAACAGATCCTTCTTTACCTCCAGGTCAGGCACGCTTTCAGTTCTAACTACTATGTCTCTGTTCCCGGCAAGAGGGTCCTCACTGGACTCCCCATCTGTCACTTCCCCAGCCAAACTAGCAAAAGGCAAAGGGCCAGAAAGTTCCGAAGACCCACGTACATCCATAAAATCACCGGTATTATCAACTGGCTTTTTACTTCTCACATCTGTTGATAACCGTGATTCCCACAGTTTCCAAAAATGAGGAAAATCCCTCCCTATTATGGCCTCATGCACCAAGGTAGGGACCAGTCCCACTTTAACCATTGCTGACCCACAACAAGTTTCTATATTCACCTCAGCAGTGGCATAATATTGGGTATCCCCATGTATGCAAGTTACCCCAATAGGTATTTGCTGGACCTTTAAGGGGTTCACTAACCCAGCTTTCACGAGGGTAACTAAACTTCCTGAATCTAGCAAGGCCTCTACCCGGTTACCTTCTAAGAACACATCACACATTTGTTTTTCCAGCTCAGGTGAAGGTACCACAGTACAGGCTAACCTAGCAAAGAAAGACATTCTGCGACATTCAAAGGCAGCATCACATTGCATGGGTTCTTGCGTGACTGGGCAATTGGCAATAACATGACCTGGCATACCACACCTAAAACATTTAACCACACGATTATCAACCCATTTGGGCAGCATAGACCGTTCTAGCCCCATTGGCCTGTTTCCAGGGCCAGTGTTTACAGTCTCTCCAGCCTTGCGTTCTCTTAACCGCCCAGCAACGTTTTCCCACGGAACAGTCTTACCAGTCTTTACTGAAGGGCGCTGTCGAGGATCTATGGGTTGCTGGGTGGTCATCAGTAGTTCCTCTGCTGCCAAATACCTCTCTACCATGTCCACTAATTGGTCAGCAGTACCCGGGTTTCCATGGCTCACCCACTTGCGCAGGACCATGGGCAAAGATCTCAAGTAGCGGTCCATGACGACTCTTTCCACCATCTGGGGACCAGTTAATGTCTCTGGCTGCAGCCATTTTTTTGTTAGCTGAATAAGGTCGTGCATCTGGGAGCGCGGAGGCTTCTCCATGGCGTACAGCCAACGGTGCACCCGTTGTGCTCGTACTGACAGCGTGACTCCCAGGCGGGTCAGGATCTCAGTCTTTAGTTTATCATAGTCCCGAGCCTCAGCAGGGCTTAAATCAAAGTAAGCTTTTTGGGGCTCACCTGACAGGAAAGGTGCCAGCAGACTGGCCCACTGTGCTTTCGGCCAGTTCTCACGCTCGGCAGTCCTTTCAAACGTGGTCAGATAGGCCTCCACATCATCAGCCTCTGTCATTTTCTGCAGGAAGTGACTGGCTCGTATAGAACTAGAGCTGGTTGGAGCACTGACGGCCACATCTCCAACCCGAGCTGCAAGTCTCTGCACCACTTCTGCTAAGGCCTCTCTATCCTGACGCTGTTGCCTGTAAAGTTCATCAACAACTGCCTGCTGTTGTCTCTTATTTTCCTCCATTGCCACCTGCTGCTGTCTGTTGGCCTCCTGCTGTAGTCTCCAATTTTCCTCCATTGCCACCTGCTGTTGTCTCCTATTTTCCTCCATTGCCACCTGCTGCTGTCGGTTGGCCTCCTGCTGAGCCGCTGTAGGTTGCAGCAAGGCTTTAAGCAGATCCTCCATGTCAACAGATTTTTCAGGCGGCTTTGCAGCTGCTTTCACCCAGGACATATATTAAACCCTCAGGGGTGAGTCTCAGTAACTTCACACTGGGCTGTATCTGCATAAACCACCGTTTTCTGCAGGCCTCACAAAGCTGCTGCTTTCACTTATGCGCAGAACGGCCTGCTCGCATTCTCCACCAAGTTGTAACACTGTAGGGGTGCAAGGTGCCTTTTCCTGGGGAATATGGCAGCACGCAGCAGCTGAGGAACAACACAAGTCCAGTTTCTGGTACAACTGACCCCGGCCAGTTTTATTGAAACAGAAAATAAAACAAACCCCAAAATAAAAATACCTTGCCTGTCCGGCACTAACTAAACATAAGATGTTCCTAACTGTCACTAAACAAAACACAGAGTTCTTCAGTACATACTGTATAGCTTACTTGCATCAGAAAGCGTGTCTCTCACACACAGATCCTGCAGCCTTCCCAGGCAGTCTGCCCATACTAATCAGGTTAGAAGCACTATATCACTCTTACACAGCTGAAACCCTGATTAGCCCTCTGTGAGGCCAAAGACCCGAACTGGGCCCAATGTCTAGAACTCGCCTTATCTCTCTCTCAGAGCCTTTACCCAGCTTTTACAGCAAACTGAAAAGGTTCAGACAAAACAAAAAGCATTTTTCCTAGAAGTTAACATTTTCTAAAACATGTAAGACAAGAACCTGGGACAAATATACCTGCCCTCAAACACTATCCCAGTGTTCTTGTCACACCAGTATCATACCTAGGAACGGTAGTCGAGTTGTCGGAATCAACTGTGACTTTGGCAGATTTAGAATCCAACCGTGTTGCTGGAGCACTCTCAGAGAGAGCGCCACACTGCTCAGCAATTTCTCCCTTGATCTCGCTTTTATCAGGAGATCGTCCAATTATGGGATAATTGTGACTCCATGCTTGCGCAGGACCACCATCATTTCCGCCATTATTTTGGTGAAAATCCTCGGGGCCGTGGAAAGTCCAAGCGGCAACGTCTGAAATTGGTAATGACAATCCTGTACAGCGAATATCAGGTATTCCTGATGGGGGGCATATATGGGGACATGAAGGTACGCATCCTTTATGTCCAGAGACACCATAAACTCCCCCTCCTCCATGTTGGCTATTATCGCTCTGAGTGATTCCATTTTGAATTTGAATCTTTTTATGTACAGGTTTAGGGATTTCAGATTCAAAATCGGTCTGACCGAACCGTCCGGTTTCGGGACCACAAATAGGGTTGAGTAGTAACCTCTTCCCTGCTGGTGCAGGGGAACCTTGATTATCACTTGCTGTATACACAGCGTTTGAATTGCAGCTAGCACTACATCCCTTTCCGATGTGGAAGCTGGTAGGGCCGATTTGAAAAATCGGCGCGGGGGCACATCCTCGAATTCCAGTTTGTAACCCTGGGAAACTATTTCCAACACCCAGGGATTCAGGTCCGAACTGACCCAGGTCTGACTGAAAAGTCGAAGACGTGCCCCCACCGGTGCGGACTCCCTCAGGGGAGCCCCAGCGTCATGCTGTGGGTTTTGGAGCAGCCGGGGAGGACTTTTGTTCCTGGGCACCTGCCGCAGCAGGTGCTCTCTTGCCTCTGCCCTTACCTCTGGCGAGGAAAGAGGATCCCCGACCTCTTTTGGACTTGTGCGACCGAAAGGACTGCATCTTATAGGGTGTTACTTTCTTTTGCTGTTGGGGAATATATGGTAAAAAATTTGATTTACCTGCTGTAGTTGTGGAAACCAGGTCCGTCAGCCCCATCCCCAAACAATACATCCCCCTTATAGGGTAGGACTTCCATATGTTTCTTGGAATCTGCATCACCCGTCCATTGGCGAGTCCATAAGGATCTTCTCGCTGAGATAGCCATGGCATTGGCCCTAGAAGCTAGCAATCCAATGTCCCTTTGAGCATCCCTCATAAATAAGGCTGCGTCTTTTATATGGGCTAGAGTTAGGAATATAGTATCCTTATCCATAGTTTCAAATTGATCTGTCAGCTCATCTGTCCAAGCTGCAATTGCGCTACACACCCATGCCGACGCAATCGTCGGTCTTAGCACAGCACCCGTATGAGAATAAATACCCTTTAAGGTAGTTTCTTGCCTGCGATCTGCTGGGTCTTTAAGGGCCGCTGTGTTAGGAGACGGTAGCGCCACTTTCTTGGATAAGCGCGTCAGGGCCTTGTCCACAGTGGGGGGTAATTCCCAACTCTCCCTGTCCTTCTTAGGGAAAGGGTATGCCATAAAAATTCTTTTGGGGATCTGCGGTCTCTTATCCGGAGTCTCCCAAGCTTTTCCAAAGAACTCATTTAATTCATGAGATGTGGGAAAATTAATAATCTGTTTCTTTTCCTTAAACATGTGTACCCTTGTGTCGGGGACTGAGGGTTCATCCACAATATGCAACACATCCCTTATTGCCACAATCATACACTGAATAGTTTTTGTCACCCTAGGGTGCAATTTTACTTCATCATAGTCGACACTGGAATCAGAATCCGTGTCGGTAGTAGTGTCTTGTGTTAAGGGACGCTTTTGAGACCCCGACGGGCCCTGTGAGTCGGTCCAATCTGAGGATTGACCGCCTGATGTCCCCCCTAAACCAGCCTTATCAAGCATTTTATGTAAAGATGCCACACTTGCATGCAACGTATGCCACATGTCCATCCAATCAGGAGTCGGCACAATCGACGTGGACACACCACTCATTTGCTCCACCTCCTCCTTGGAGAAGCCCTCCGCCTCAGACATGTCGACACACACGTACCGACACCCCACACACACAGGGATTTACCTATAAGGGGACAAAACCCCAACCAGGCCCTTAGGAGAGACAGAGAGATAGAGTATGCCAGCACACACCCAGCGCTTAAAAACACTGGAATATACAACCAGATAGCGCTTTTATATGTTTATAATCGTAATCTCCACTCACTGCGTCGCCAAAGTGCCCCCCTCCTCCTTTTTTCAACCTGTGAAGCTCAGCAGGGGAGAGAACAGGGAGCCAGCGTTTTCTCATGCAGCCTCTGTGGAGAAAATGGCGCTGGTTAGTGCTGAGGATCAAGCCCCGCCCACCCGACGGCGGGCTTCGGTCCCTTCATCATATATTAATAAAATGGCGGGGGTCCGCGGATTTACTGTCCCCCAGCCTAGTCCACCTTATTTATGGCCAAAACGAGGTTTATTGCTGCCCAGGGCGCCCCTCCCTGCGCCCTGCACCCTTCAGTGCCTGCTTTGTGTGTGTGACTTGGAGCAATGGCGCGCAGCTTACCGCTGCGCGTTTACCTCATGAAGATCTGATGTCTTCTGCCGCCTGAAGTCTTTTCCTCAATACTCACCCGGCTTCTATCTTCGGCATCTGTGAGGAGGACGGTGGCGGCGCGGCTACGGGACGAACCCCAGGTGAGACCTGTGTTCCGACTCCCTCTGGAGCTAATGGTGTCCAGTAGCCTAGAAGCAGTACCCAACTTTACAAGCCAGCTCTGCTTCTCTCTCCTCGGTCCCACGATGCAGGGAGCCTGTTGCCAACAGGACTCCCTGAAAATAAAAACCTAACAAAATTATTTTTCCACAGAAAACTCTGGAGAGCTCTCTGCAGTGCACCCATTCTCCTCTGGGCACAAGATCTAACTGAGGTCTGGAGGAGGGGCATAGAGGGAGGAGCCAGTGCACACCCATAGTCAAAGTTCTTTTTAGGTGCCCTATCTCCTGCGGAGCCCGTCTATACCCCATGGTCCTTACGGAGTCCCCAGCATCCTCTAGGACGTAAGAGAAACCATGTTGCACTGCAGGTGGGGCAAATGTAACATGCAGGGGTGTAGCCAAAACTTTGTGGGCCCCATAGCAACATTTTGAAGGGGCCCCTGTCCTAATGCTTCTAGAGAGTCACCTCTCTACAGCAGTTGTTCATGTTATAACCCATAATAATGCCCTAGTTTATTTTCTGAAAGGGATCTGGTCAGAAACCCGGCAGTCGGAATACCGGCACCGGGATCCCGATATTGATCACTATCCCGGCACCAGCATTCCGACTGCCGGATTCACGAATGATGGTTAAAAGGACCGCCGGAGAGGTAGGCCATGGGGGGGATGAATAAGTTAAGGCTGCGGGTAGAGTGTAAGGGTTAGGCTGCGTGAGGGGGGGTTGGGGTCAGCCTGCGGGGGGGGGGGGGGGATATGTTTAGGCTGCAGGTAGAGTGTAAGGGTTAGGCTGCGTGAGGGGGGGTTGAGGTTAGGCTGCGAGGGGGGGGGGAATATGTTTAGGCTGCGGGTAGAGTGTAAGGGTTGGACTGCGTGAGGGGGGTTGGAGTTAGGCTGCGGGGGGTGAATATGTTTAGGCTGCGGGTAGAGTGTAAGGGTTAGGCTGCGTGAGGCGGGGTTGGGGTTAGGCTGCCGGGGGGAATATGTTTAGGCTGCAGGTAGAGTGTAAGGGTTAGGCTGCGTGAGGGGGGGTTGAGGTTAGGCTGTGGGGTGGAGAAGGAATATGTTTAGGTTGCGGGTAGAGTGTAAGGGTTAGGCTGCGTGAGGGGGGGTTGGAGTTAGGCTGCGGGGGGTGAATATGTTTAGGCTGCGGGTAGAGTGTAAGGGTTAGGCTGCGTGAGGGGGGGTTGGGGTTAGGCTGCGGGGGGGGGGGGGATATGTTTAGGCTGCAGATAGAGTGTAAGGGTTAGGCTGCGTGAGGGGGGGTTGAGGTTAGGCTGCGGGGGGGGGGGAGGAATATGTTTAGGCTGTGGGTAGAGTGTAAGTGTTGGACTGCATGGGGGGGGAGTTGGGGTTAGGCTGCGGGGTGTGTTAGGGATAGGCACCACCGGGGCGGGTTAGGCTGCGGGGGAGAAGGGGTAGTTAGGTTTAGGTAGGTTAGGGTTAGGTATCAGGGTTAGCTTAGTTAATTTGTGTATGTCGGTATTTTAAACTTTGGGATGCCACTGTCAGTATATTGACAGCCGGCATACCAACCATTGGGATCCCAATACCAAGCGTTCTGAACTATAGTAGTGCCTTAGTTAATGCTACGCCCCATAGTAGTGCTCTAGTTTATTATATGAACCATAGTACATCCCTGGTTCACATTATGTCTCATTGTAGAGCTGCCAGTACACATCATGCAGCACAGTACCCCCAATTCACATTAATACAAACAGTATCCCCACTTCATATTATGCCATATAACAGTGCCTCCACTTCATATTGTGCAACATTACAGTGTCCAAGTTCATATATGTAACATAATGCCCTCCAGTTCATTTTATATCACATTCCAATGATCAGGTCTAGGGGCACACCTAGAGATACTGTATTGCATGTCCCAAGGTAAAAGTTTGTAAGGGCCCCTATGTATCACCCAATGGTGAAAAATGTATATAACACGTAATTTTGACAGGGAAGGTGGCCCCTCTCAGCTCTGGGCCCCATAGCAGCTGCACTCCCTGCACCTATGGTGGCTACGCCCTTGGTAACATGTGCAGACAGATTTAGATTTGGGTGGGTTATATTGTTTATGTGCATGGAAAACACTGGCTGCTTTATTTTTACACAGGAATTCAGACGTAGTACATTTGGAGAGGAAGATGAATTGGACAGCAGTGTGAAGGTCGGACTGGAGTGGACAGAGGTGGGTGGCAGGTAGTCTAGATAAGAGGAGGTTACAGTAGTCCAATCTGGAGATGACGAGTGAGCGGTGGTGGTCTTAGCTGCCTCCAGAGTGAGAAAGGGTCTGATCTTGGAGATGGAAACAGCAGGCCTGCCAGTGGTGGAAATAGGTCTGTATATGGTGGTATAGCGTACCGCCACTTCTAAATGTCTGTTTCGTGCACTGCCTATAGCTCCATACATCTTAGTAATGACATGCAATCTCCAACAACATAATGTTCTATTCAAACTGATAGATTCTAATGTGGGATGACATTCAGAGAATGAATATTATATATTTAAAACAAGTAAATGTATACTACAATATCGCAGGCACTTAGCAATATAGATGATTGATAAAATAAATATGCAGAGGAATTACTGACTGGACTCCGCTTTATCATGTAAGAGGTCATTGGAGATCCCAACATTTTTTTAATGATCGTGAAAATACTGCAGTATTATGAATTAATGATAGTTTTCCCCACTGTTACTTATTTACATTTTCTTTATTGTTTTTGCAAAATAATTTTAGAAAAGATGACAATTTTCCACTGTATGTTCGCCTCACACCACATTTGGGTTTTGAATTAGTCATGGATCCCCGCCATGTCTATCCTGATTACTCCTTATCCTTTTCTCCCTTCCAGACCTCTCCCTTATTTTACCCCAACCACAACACTTATCAGCTTACAGTCCCGCCCCAATATGCACCAAGGCCCCCCCCTCTCCCAATATGGCGCACAGTGCCCCCCCTGTAAGCTCACCTCACGTTTCCCAGCTCTCTTGAATTCTTCCCGGGCCTCCGTATCTGTGTTGTGCATGCACGTACAGTGATGTGTCATGTGACGTTGTGGAGGGGACTCAGGAGTCACTCTGCACTGTATGCACTGTGTATGCAGAACGCAGAGCCATGGCAGCCGGGCAGCCCCTGTCTAGGAACAGTTACCTGTGCAGGTTTAGGGTTACAGAACACAGTTTTGACCCTTTCCAGCCCACTCTAACACTTTGTACAGCTAGTCCTTTGCGATGCCTTCAGTACCCACTGGTGCCTGGAGCTGACACTCCACTCGCTCTGCCTTTGCTTCACCCCTGTGTAAGATATAGTGTAGAATGCATTTTGCTGGATAACAAGCAAACGCAGAACTGTAAAGGTGCGTACACATTGGGCGATATATCGCAGGTCCGTCGGTCACTGTGTACAGGCGATATGTCTGTGAACTCCGTCGTTCACAGACATATCGCTTCGGCCCCGCAGCACAGCCGACGGCCAATATATCTACCGATATATTGGCGTGTCGCTGTGTGTGTACGGGCGGTCGGCCGACCACCCGTACACATGCTGCGGCGGCCGGCGGTGATTGACAGCTGAAACACACGCCCGCCCAGTTCATGACGTCAGTCCCCGACGGATCGGGCAGTGGGGGTCATTCCGAGTTGTTCGCTCTGTATTTTTTTCTCGCAACGGAGCGATTAGTCGCTAATGCGCATGCGCAATGTCCGCAGTGCGACTGCGCCAAGTAAATTTGCTATGCAGTTAGGTATTTTACTCACGGCATTACGAGGTTTTTTCTTCGTTCTGGTGATCGTAATGTGATTGACAGGAAGTGGGTGTTTCTGGGCGGAAACAGGCCGTTTTATGGGTGTGTGCGAAAAAACGCTACCGTTTCTGGGAAAAACGCGGGAGTGGCTGGAGAAACGGAGGAGTGTCTGGGCGAACGCTGGGTGTGTTTGTGACGTCAAACCAGGAACGACAAGCACTGAACTGATCGCAGATGCCGAGTAAGTGTGGAGCTACTCAGAAACTGCTAAGAAGTGTCTATTCGCTATTTTGCTAATCTTTCGTTCGCAATTTTGATAAGCTAAGATTCACTCCCAGTAGGCGGCGGCTTAGCGTGTGCAAAGCTGCTAAAAGCAGCTTGCGAGCGAACAACTCGGAATGACCCCCAGTGTGTATGCTCAACACACTGCCCGATCTGTCCATAGATATATCGGCCGATCAATTGATCGGCAGATATATCTATCAGTGTGTACCCACCTTAAGACGACGTCACCAGTACTTGGCACCTCTGGGTAACACTAATTTCCACTGCAAATTATAACTATAACTGCCGCAACTTCTCTAGTTTATTGTTCCGGTTTATGATTTTATACTATGGACTTACTAAATTTTTTCATTTTAATTATCAAAACATTTTACTCTACCTTTTTTATATTATTAATATTTTTATTGGTAATATTGTTTGTCTTCTGGACTATGGTGACTGTTCCTACCTAACAGCAGTTGAGGTATATGAGTTGTTAGGATGGCTGTTGTAAAAAACTAGTCAATAAACAAGCTCCCTTTTGCTCTGTGAGCTATTTAGTTTATCTCAGCAGCTAATTGTTCATTGACCTGAAGTGTATGGAACGGGGTTACTGCTATTTGTGTTGCTGGGGAGGGAAATATTCAATTATATTGAATATTTCCTATTTGTATGTACAATTTTTTTATATTTTAAATAAGAATTTTTTTTTATTTAAATACCTCTTTAGTGGTAAACATGGCAAAATATGTTGCAGTTAAGAATTCATCCTTAAGAACGAATCGCGTCATCGGCACCCCCGCTGCGCGAGATACTTGAGTGTTTCCCCAGGGGGAGCGGGGGCTCGGCTGCCAGCCAGGAGACTTGCCAACTTCCTGGTGGTTGGGAGCACCACCTGATTTTCGTGAGCCTCTCGGCCATTCCGGGATGGTAGGTAAGCATGGTTTACAGACTCCTTCCTACCCCCAGTGGCCACAGGGAGTATAGTACATGTGGATAAAGGAGGGTCTGCTGTAGGGAGAGTTAGGAGGCAGACCAGAAATGAGCACAGCATGGGCAGCTGGCAGGCCCAGCGATAGGGGGGTGCAAGGGGGACACCTATCCCGGGCCTTGATGTTGTGAGGGGCCCCAAGGTCCAGCTGCAGCAGCGACAGGATGTCATAGATTAAAATAATCATATAAATTGCTGCATCACGCCAGCCGCCCGCTGTGTTGTGTAATCAGTAACTACCTTTTTTTTCTTTCAGCCCCCCCCCTCCGCTGTGCCCTGTGGTCACCCCTCAGTGCCCCCAGCCCAGCCATCAGCCAGTCCCTGTGTGCAGTGCAATAACGTTGCACTAGTCACACACGATGCTGCTTCCGGACCTTCCCTCCTCTCCGAGTCATCCCCTCCCGCCCTGTCTCTGCTGTGAGGACTGTGAGTGGGCAAGCAGGAGCGGGACTGCTGGAAGCTTGTTGCGGCGGGGACGTCACTGGTCACTCGGAGGCTGTGCCTGGTAGATTAGCGACGCTAGCGGCTGTGTGTTGCTGGTAAGTTATGTGTGTGCAGTGCAGGCCGGCTCGGCTCTCCAGCCGGAGTTTGTTTTGGGCGGGCTGCGGGCAGGGCACACATCATGGATACATGTGCATGCATTGCATCTGCCCTTTTTTTAATCAGTATTCAGAACATTGTAAAGCTGGTAATACTGTAGAATGCATATTTAGCTGTGTCTTAAACACACTCAGCAAATCAGACATGGTCGCTGAGCCATCATCTTCATCAGAACGCATTTGGCCTGTTATGTGGCCATCTTGGAAGCATTTCGCATTTACTGTACTCTGTGTGTGTGGGAGGGGGGGGGGGGGGGGCACCGAGATATCAGTGTACCGGGCCCCTAGATTTCTGTTGCCGGCCCTGGTTCCTGGTACCTGCAACACTTTAAATAACTAAGTAAAGATGGAGGAAGAAGACGGAGAGGCAGCTACATGCTGTATACTGGCACTGGGTACAGATACTGTATAGTAGCACTGATGACATGCTGTACACTGGCACTGAGTACAGATACTGTATACTAGCACTGATGACATGCCATACACTGGCACCGGGTACAGATACTGTATTCTAGCACTGACGGCATGCTGTATACAGGCACTGGGGCACATACAGAATACTAGCATTGGCGCCAAGCTGTTTACTGGCACTGGGTACAAATACTGTATACTAGCACTGACGGGATGCTGTTTACTGGCACTGGGGCACATACTGCATACTAGCACTGACGTCAGGCTGTATACCGACACTGGGAACAGATACTGTATACTAGCACTGACGGGATGCTGTATGCTGGCACTGGGTAAAGATACTGTATACTAGCATTGACACTATACTGTATACTGGCACTGGGGAACAAACTGCATACTAGCACTGATGGGATGCTATACACTGGCACTGGGTACAAATACTGTATACTAGCCTGACAATATACTGTATACTGGCACTGGGGCACATACTGCATACTAGCACTGATGGCATGCTATATACTGGCACTGGGGCATATACTGCATACTAGCACTGATTGCATGTTATATACTGGCACTGGGAACAAATACTGTATACTAGCCTTACGATATACTGTATACTGGCACTGGGGTACATACTGCATATTAGTACTGATGCCATACTGTATACTGGCACTAGGGCACATACTGCATACTAGCACTGGTGGCATGCTATATACTGTCACTGGGGCATACTAGCACTGATTGCATAATATACTGGCCCTAGGTATAGATACTGTATACTGTTTGTTGGTGATGTGAGATCAGAGCTGCACAACCAATCATCTGTTCCACGTCATACAATAACCCTAACTGGGTAATGTTACCAATAATTGTGCCACTTTTAAAGACAATCACACATACATGCTCAGTTCAGCAACCATCACATATTAATTCAAATATCTGCTGTAAAAAATAGTCACATATGTCACATGACATTTATATATTCCATGATTAAAATATCTGTTTGGTGTCTATAAATCAGGAAACATAGCTTCTGTGCTTAAAATAATCCTTATTGTGTTAGCTGAGAGATTTTCACAAAACAGGTGGGAAATTACATCTCTTCACTCTGCTGCACTGTCACAACTAATCAGAGACAGCCCCAAAACACTTATTCCAAAGAGACGTGTAATATTCTGGCTTCTGTCTGACTTTAGTTAAATTGCCATTTCCATTAGATTGCAATTAAAAATAACTCATGTGCAATTAATCTGGCAGACATATCAAAGGGGGAAAAAACAAAATCAAACGTATAAGCCTCCGCCTTTCCCAGCAGTAAGTGTGGGATCTCCAGAGATCCTGAAGGCAATGTATGGTGAAAGCATAGCACACATCTACACAGTTGTGGCAGCAATTTTGTGTACTGAACCACAATACTGGGCATCGAGACTATCATTTTACTGGAAGCCAGTGTTATCCCAGAGGCATGTTCCCAATAACTTGGCTGCAAGACCACAGAATGGCTCAGGCTAAATCAGACATGTAAAAAGTCTGTAGATTAGAAATAATTGTACACAATGGGGGTAAAAACTGGAGAGATCAACAAAGCACAGTGCGGGTAATAGATTCAAGGATTAAAGGTGGGTGGTGGTGAACAGTAGATGTACCAGAAAACCAGTGAGAGGAGGTGATTACATTAATACAATAAAGAGGCTGGAAAATAAGGACATGATGGAGAGAGACAATTAGGACTGACTGAGCGATGGCACATTCCAACCATCAGCATACAGGCACAGGGAAAAGAAGCGTTAATATCAGACCATGGCCAGCAATAGCCGCGTGTGCAAGATACCATAGAGACAACTGATACTGTCGTTGTCCCTGGTAAAGACACTTTATATCAACAGCAGGCAGGCAAATAATAACCACGCTTGTTAGCCTTCTTCACAAGGCCTCAATGGAGTTCTCTTAAAAGACAAGCTACAACCAAGTCTTTCAATATGTACTACACTGACACAAATATAAGACAGCAATATCCCACATTTCTGGGTGAAGTGCACTGGGTTCTACTCTCAAACTGCCGATGTTAGATCTGCCTGAGACTAGCGTCTTTCATCTAGTACATCTGAGACTGAAACCAAACTGTTCTGGGCAGCTATTCCTAAAGCAAGTGCTCTATTGAGCTATAAATAGATATAACCATTGCCGCATGTATTCTACAGACAATCATCAAGGTCAGCAAACTCCTGATACACGACAATATATTTAATGTATTCACTGCTAAACAGCCACATAACACCCAGAAAACATGTATAAATATAGTTAGCCTGCCTTTATTGCTCAATGTTGTATGTATTATGTATGCACGAAACCTTGTCAAAATGAATTGAAGTATTGGAATTGCTATATCACTATACTGTATGTCACCATATCATCATATATGTTCTGCAGATTCTTATATTCTGAGGTAGGCAAAGCTTTGTACTGTTGTGGTTATTGCTGAAATAGTGCTGGCATTTTAGGAACATGATTAATGTTTAGAAGCAGTAGGGTAATATGGGGATAAGACTGACAGGATTCCAGCCTTGCCAAACATAGCTCTAGTGCACCAAGAAGATTTAAATTCTTCCCATTACCTGGACTGGCCATGCCCCTATGTTGTGGGTTTGGGACACAGGACATTATTTTCCTCCACCTCGCCTCTCAGAGCGACCCTGAGATGCTACAAGCCCTTACTGATTCCCTTACACTACACATCAAGACTAATTTCCCCAATGACACCTTGGTTCTTACATACTGCTGTATATTGAAGTGCTCCGAGGCACTTATATCCAGAAAAGAGCACCAACTGTAAGAACATATGATGGAAAAGAGCACCAACAAAATGAGCACCAACAGTATAGAACTTATGATGGAAGAGGACAATTTGCCCTTGCCCGCCTCCGTTATAAGTTCTAAACTATTGGTAACAAAGCCTTTCGTCTTCTTATTCGAAAGCTCTGAGGCCACCAAGCTGTCTCCATAACTCTGCTGGCACAAAATGCCTCAACCCCTTAGATATTGCTAACTTGGAATATTACTCCAAATTGTACAACCTAAAGGATGACCTCCCTCCCCCAGCCGTCTGTAGACTCAATATCCTCCTTCCTTGGGAGTCTCCCACTTCCATCTTTAGACAGAGAAAGCCTGGCATCTCTTAATGCCCTCCCTACAAGAAATATGTCTTTTAAAGCTCTTGATTTGATGCTACCACACCTCCTCCATTCTCCCTTTCTCAGATCTCTGCGCTAAATTTTGGTTAGGGCCCACGGCCTTATTTTACTACCTCCAGTTTAGGCACTGAAATCTGACAACCAATACTACTCCTGCTGTTTTTCACACTTCCCCACCTCAGGTGTTAGCCAGATAAGTCTACTACTTTTTCTCATGGAGCCACATCCAACTGGTATCGCTTCATCGCCTCTCCTGGCTTTTAGTTATATCCCCTGACCAGCTACAATGGAAATCGACCTCCATTGTAATTTTAGCCTCAGACAGTGGGAATCTATTCATCTTTATTGCCTTTTTCCTATCAAGGTGCACTAATTACACTGAAATGCACATTAAGCTCTTCAATAGACTATACTTAAACCCTACTAAACTCCATATGATATGGCCCACGTGTTCTAAACTACTGTATGTTGGCACCTCTGCCAAATGGAGGGAACAATCATGTACATCTTTTGGGACTGTCCTGTGCTGCACTCTTTTTGTGTAGAACTGTTTACCCTCATTAAAGATCATGTGTACACCCTCACCACTGAGCCTGCCCTAGCCTTAATGTATTGGTACCCCCTTGCAGCCCCCAAATCTGATTGCTACATCTTCGGCCATAGTCTCATATCTGCCACTGCTTAACATTTGAAGGCCTCCACCCCTCCCTCCCTTTCATCAAGGTAACCACCAAAGCCCATTTCCACTACGAGACAGAGACTCAAGAGGCCCCATACTCTTTGGCCCCTCCTCTCCCCTTGTGAAATGGTACCTGTGGCACCTGTCGGTGCCCTCCCCTAAGGAATGAGACCCCAAAACCTCAACCCAATGTTTGAACTACTACAGTTCTCTGCTTCTTGTCTATGGGCCTGATTCAGAGATGGATGCAGAATGGATGCAGCATGCAGACTTCGAATTATCGTGAATCTGCAACTGCACAAGCTCCCTTCTGAACGGGCCTTGCGATGTCGCCATGGTACCCCTCTGCCACTGCCTGATTGACACCTCCCCCACTGTTCTGCCTTGTACCCCCACCTTTTTTTATTTCTGTACCCCATGTTTATGTTTTTTGCATATTCAATAAATATTCAATTTTGAAGAAAAAAAAATGCAAGCAATAGTCCACTTTTTTCCAAGGGTATATTACTCTTGTCTTTGACAGATGAGGAATGGGTTAAAATCTTTTGAAATCATTATACAATGTTCTGTGTTAGTGTTTCAGTCACTGAGAAATGTAAACGTATCTCAAACTAGATCAACTGTTTAAGATCTTGTCTACTGGCTCTAAATTTTACTGGAGAGACTGTGATGATGTTCGGACCCTTTTGTATGTATTATGGAGCTGTACAAAAATGTAAAAAAATCTGTTTAGAGGGCTTTGACTTAATAAATCAGTTACCGATGTGAGACTACACCCTCTTCCCAAAATGACAATATCTGAGTCAAGTGGCAGATAAATATGTGATAGGTCATATCCTCATCAGAACTAAAGCTGCATTAGCCCAGTACTGGAAAAAGCTCAGCTCATCCACCTCTCCCTAAAATTATCTCCCAACTCCAGAGATGTTGAAATATGGAAACTCGACTTCTGGTGGGCAGGCACCTAGCATGTCCACATTTTACATGGCTCCAGACCCCCATTACAAAAAATGCCTTAATTGTGTTTTTCTCCTGAGAATTGTCCTTTGTGCAGCTTATAGCAACATTAATGCTTCTGAAAGACCTTTGCATCAGATTTCAGGTCTGGAGACCCCTTTTATGCACCAAAGTCAAGTCCGCACAGCCACGGTGTTCATGAGCGTCCTCAGCCATCTTTGGGAGCGTGGCCACTTACAGTATATGGAACCTCTTGTAAAACACAATACACAAACAAATGCTGAAAAACATTAGTGTCTTTTCTTCAACAAGTAGATCTTACTAATTCTGGGGATCATTTACATTTGGATGTAAGTCATTGTTATGACACGCCTCTCCGATGTAGCAGTACACCTCAGCGCTGATATGTCTTCCTTTCACATTCTCCCTGAAATGCTTTTTCAAAAGTAGACAAGTATAGTGTAAGTGTCTGTTTTATTTCTGTTTTATGGCCAACCAGGCTCAGTTATCTGATGCGTGCACTATTTATCCATGCATGCACCGTCCTATCATTACAGATTTACATCTTTCTAGGTACCGATGCTCTAATGATTTGTTGAACAGTAGGTTATTCCTAAGTACCTGTCCCATCTCTGATTTAAGGCCTATCAGGTCCTATTGGCTGATTCATATATTATCCATCCCTAAATATATAGTCATGTCATTTAGATTTTACACTTTTTGGGTACAGTTCCTTAAACAACATATTTTTCACTTATGTTTTATCATCCAGTTTCTTTTTGATTATTCTTTTTAGTCTAAGGCCGCTTATGTATTATTATTTTATAGATGTCTTATATCTTTTGATTACCTTTAGTCTTGTATTTTTTTTGTTCCTTACCTCCTTTTGGTGCAGAGTTAAAATAAAATTTGAAGGGTGTATGCTCACAACGCGTTTCACACCCCTGTATTTTACACTTATTTCACATTTTATAGCGTTTTACGATGCTACACAGTTGATTCTTAGGACATGGGCTGTGACTGCAGCTTTCATTCTCTCCATTATGGTTAGGAACATTTAGAAGATGAGGGTGTTTGAAGCAGTGCATCTTCATATCAGTCACTGTGCAACGCTTGTTTTTTGTTTGTTTTTTAGTTCCATCACGTCTTGTATATAAATATCTGTAGTGTATTGCAAGCTAAGTTTTCTATGGTTTATTTTACAACTTGAGTCCTCAGTTACACTGTAATAGTTATTGTCCTTATTCTCAGCTATGCGTGCAATTTATTTGCTGACTGTGTAGATGAATATGTTTTAATAAAAAGAGATTACCCAAAAAAAGGAAACTGAGATCTGATGCAAATTCTATCCCTCTGACCAGATGGAGTATGGTTTCTTTATTATCCGGAACATCTAACCCTTCTACCCACTCTCCCATATTTATAACAGGTGTCCTCCTACCTCTACTACGTACACCTTTGTCTTATATTATTGTACTGCTTAATGCCGCATGCACACGGTACGATTCTAGCTAACAATATGGACTATATAGTATATATCGATAGAAAAGCTAGTGCATAGCGTACAGTGTGAATAGAACCAATGATGAACGATGCACGCTCCCGCATATCATCATTACTGGAAAAAATAGGCTGTGCATGCACAGTCTATTTTGGCTTAGATAGTGCATATTGTTTGTTTGTGTGTGTATTGTACTAACGATATAATCCAACGATAATGATTATCCCCTCCAGAAGACCCACCCACCCCCTTGACATTCCAGCCTACTGTATAGCCAAAATCGTTCATAGCCTAAATATTTCATAGCCAAAATCATTCAGTGTGTATAGTCAATAATGTTGGTTCTGGACTCCGGGAGCTCCAAGGAAAATCGTTAAGCTAAAATCGTTCATACAGTAGCTAGAATCGCCCCTTTACTTTATATTTCCTCTCCTGTCTCTTGTTGCTATCCATCTTGCTTTTGATTATATTTATTATTATTAGCCTTTATTTATATGGCGCCACAAAGGTTCCACGGCGCCTAACAAAGAACACAAAGGAGCAAAACAAGAAAAACAGCGACTTATAGTACAAGATAATGTAGTAGAACAAGTACAAGGTATATAAATATTGTTGTATCGGCAGACATTACACTGCAATAAGCATCAGGCTGGCCGAAACCAAGGAGTAGGGAAAAGAAGATAGTCTAAGTAAGGGAAGGAAAAGCACGTGAGGGTCAGTGTTCTATTCTACAGTACTGTTTATTAATTCAAACGTTATTACAGAATTTACTAAAAAACTTGTGAGCGATCTAGTTAGAAACAGAAGAAAATGTCAGCGCAGAATCAATAGGTCTATCCAAGACAGATGTGTTTTCATTAACCTAGCGTCTATACGCCACATGGCACGAGGCATCCCAGTATGAAACACTCTTTGAAGTGTAAGTACTTTCCTTTAAAGGTTGTGTCTTATTTGCAACTCAGATGCAGCTTAACACCCCTCATAGTGTACTAGAGATGCTCGGTTACGACTTTAAGCATAAAATTAGTTTAAAATATGTAAAAAAATCACAGTTGAAGCACAACAGAACTTGTCGTGATAAAAAGCAGCACCCACTGCATGGTAGCGCTTCGTATACAGATTTGGACTCACAATGTCGTACACCAAATTCATCAGTGTCATTTAGCAAAGTTGTTTTTTCACTTCCACTTGATTTGTTTATGCGATTAAGATGCACATTTTGAGCGAGAAAGACGCACAACCAAGTCATCCTGGCACCCCGGGAGAGTCTATTTACTGCCACTTGAGCAACATTGTATGAGGACACATTTGTACTTCCTAAATAATAATAATAATAATAAAATATTAATCCAAACCAATTACAATTCTCTAGGTTATGGAATTGCTAATGTTAGTAAGTGAAGCTGCTGCCCAGGGCCTTGATCATATGATTCCCAGTACCACAATCCCATAAGTGTGAGTATTGATCTTTTACGAGAGAGCTAAAGGGCAACGCAAATGCTGTTTTTATATATATATATATATATATATATATATATATCTATATCATATGACTGTTGTTGAGACCATGTACTGAATTTACGCTGGTTTGTGGGCAAAGAATGTTGTGTCTGCGTGGGCGCACACTTTAGCTTCTTCTCACAGCTGACACAGGTGTTAAGATTTCCACCATACACATTATCAGGTGTTCTGACAAACCTGCAAGTGTACGCACAGCCCCCTTTTTACGTGCCGGTCCAAGGATGGGAATTGGGCGACCATTATGAGATCCAGGTAGCAGACCAATAGGTGCATCTGGACATATAATGCACTGCTGGTGCACATTTTGGGAAAACGAGATTGAGTCTTAGTGAAGTCACACATTATTTGGGCTGCACCAACATACTGTAGAGCCAGGGCCGGATCTAGGGGGGGGCGAAGGGGGCGACCGCCACCCCTAACACAGTCATAGCCACACCCACTTTTGAGCAGAAGAGAGCTCTCCGGGGAGCGCCTGAGGCAGAACGATGTGCTGCAGCTTATACCACAGCAGCACAGAGGAGAGAGGAGAGCAAGAGTTACAGAGCATTTGCCCCTCAACTGCTGGTGTGTGGGTACTAGGGCTAATAAATACAATTACCCCATAGCACAGTCACATGTACATAGAACACTCACAAAGCTCTATCTCAGTCTCACTCAAAAAGTTCAGTCAGAATTGAGAGAGGAGGAGTTAGGATTGCAGATGGGAGGAGTTGGGACTGTAGAGGGAGGAGTCAAGATTAAAGAGTAACCCCCCCCCCCCCCTTCCCCTAAAGAAAAGTCTAGATCCGTCCCTGTGTACAGCCTAACTAATTTACTTCTTGCAAGTGGTGTCTAGGACGTTATTCCACTGCTGGCATATGGGCTGATAACATGGGATTGGCATGATTGCAACCCTTACATCAATTTGCAGCTTGACACACCATGAAGGGGCCAATATGTAGTACACACCAGTCAGCTAACACCATAGAGCCATCCCAGAGCTGTATGGCCTGTGGAGATAAAGGACAACTGTGCTCACAAACCCTTGGACTTAATTGCCATATTACATCAATAGATCCGGTATAAAGATAACATTTACAATAATCTATATCCAAAAGTGTCAGATATTTGCTTTTTAAAAACTTCAGGACCAAACATTAAAAAGTCTACAATGACACGAGACCCATGTTGTTTTTGCATCAATGTTTAGCATCAGTTTATTCATAGGCATCTGACTAAGCCATTTACTTACACATCTGCCCACGTGAGGAAATAACTGTTATTGCGACTCTCTCTCATTTTGTACCAATGGTGCTCAATAGCAAAAATCCAAAGAATTATACAGGGCGACCAACACATTACTGAATATGCACAATGATTATGACTGCTGGCTGGGGATGCACAGTACCACAATATAACAGGTACAGTATGAGAGTATATACTGTAATTGCATCAGTATGTCAAACATTCTCACTGAAGATGAAAATATAGAATATAGATACAAATAAAGCAACAAAGAGGATAATCCCTTCTGTAATAATGAATGCATTGTACATTTGTGTATAGACCACATACAAAGTCCCCTCAGTGTTACAAACTGCTATACAGCACACAAAGACACAAAGGTGAGGGATGGTGTGCACACCTCTCCTCTGTTCCCGTGTAGAATTGGAGACGGCATGGCAGTCGTGTCTGGATATATCTGTGTGTCTGTATATATTTGAGCATTTATATTATATATATATATATATATATATATATATATATATATATATATATCAAACAAAATAACACAATGGAACAAAATAAACAAAATAAAGCAAAATGAAACAAAATAAAACACTACAAGCCCACACTGATTGTTTCCCCATGTAATCTGCAGATATATGACAGCTGTATATGTATGTGTTACAGCATGACATGAATACCACAATAATGCACTGCACAGGTATATTACTCTATCAATATGAACGTGTGTGATATCTATCTATCTATCTATCTATCTATCTATCTATCTATCTATCTATCTATCTATCTATCGTGGATGAGTGTATAGCGTGCGTGTGCCTGGGTGCCCTACCTGTGTGTCGCCGCTGTCGCACGACTCGCCTCCGCACGGTTCCCCGGGGAGGTCGCCTGAGACTAGGAGACCGGCGAGGAGCAGGAGGCAGAGAGCGGGGAGAGAACCGGGAGACCCCGGCAGCAGAGGCATCAGGGAGGCCGGCGTGTGGTGATGGAGTGTGCAGTCAGTGCTTGCTGCTATGGATCTCAGCCTCAGCTCCTGGTACCCGCTGCTGCTGCTGCTGCTGCTGCTGCTACTGCCGCCGGCTCTGGATGCTGCTGCTGCTGCTGCGATCACTGAGCTGCCGGGTCCTGTTACCATAACAACTCCGTGACTGACAGGATGGAGAGCGAAGAGGGGCGGGGAAAGGGCAACAGCAGGGTGGGGGCATGTATATGGGGCAGTACAATATGGAGAGTTGTGCTACCATAGGATTTCTCTGTTCCCAGCGTTCAAAAGAGGAGGGGAAGCTGAGCAGACAAGTAATGAGATTAGTCATTAGATCACAGTGATGGAGAAATTGTGAATGGGAGAGACTTATCCCATAATGTTGCTAAAAAGAGCTCAGTTTTCTAATTCTATGATGATGATCATGATGATGATGATGATGATGATGATCATGATGTTGTTATGGTTATATAACCTGTGTGACTGGATGCTATAGCATATATAGCCAATGAAGACCTGCTGCAATCTGCCTGGATCAATTAGCACTTAGCCACATAGACTATTCCTAGGGGATCTATTTAATAAATGAAACAAAGACTTTTCTCCAGTACTTTAGCTGGAGAATTGTTTTTTATGTTGTTTATAGGGGATACAGTCAATTTACCTACAAGCAAAATCCCGACGATCAAAATACTGACAACCATTGACCAACGATCAAAATACCAACAAGGTCAAAATCCCAACATGGTCACATACCAACATTTAAAATACCAACATTTAAAATGTCGAGAGGTTAAAAATTCGACATGAATTTTTAATGATTTTTTATTGAAACTGACTTGTTCATACTTTACCATCCCAGTGGACCTGGAGGGGGAATATAATAGTGTCGCGAGGCACCGCGCCTGAAGAATGTCGAGCGCAGTGAGGGGACGCAGTACACTTATACGGTGTCCATGTCGACCTATGTCGACATACACACACAAAAAAACAATGAAAAACTCATGTCATCTTTTTGACCTGTCAACATTTTAAATATTGGTTTTCTGACTTTGTTGGTATTTTGACCTTGGGGTTAATTCAGACTGCGATTGCAGTCTGAATTACTGTGTGGCATGCACACGCGCAGCTGCCGCACTGCGCGTACGCACCCCGGGAGCCCAGTGAGATTGGTTGCGATCGCCTCGGCCTGATTGACAGGCAGAGGCAGTTGCAGGGCGGGAGGGGGCATGCCAACGGCGTTAGAACGCTGTTAGCGGGGCGCAATCCGGACAACAGAGGTGTGTCCGGACCATTGGGGGGGTGGGTCACGGCGGCTGCGTGAGGTCACACGCAGCCGCTGCGACCCGGGACACGGCCAGTAGCTCCCTGCCAGAACGTAGGAGCTGCCCTGGCAGGTACAACAGCATCGCCGCCGTGCAATGCTTTTGTACCTGTGCGGGGGGGCTGACATGCGGGGTGGACTAGCCCTGTGCTGGGCGTCCCCCCGCATGTCAGAGTAACTGATCGTAGATGTGCTAAATTTAGCAAATCTACTATCAGATCTGAATTACCCCCCTTGTCAGGATTTTGACTGTAGGTATTTCATACTAAGGGGGTTATTCCGAGTTGATCGTTCGCTAGCAACTTTTGTCAGTGCTGCGATCAGGTTATATCTCAGCAAAACTGAGCATGCGTATGCACCGCAATGCAGAGGCGCGTCGTACGGGTACAAAGAGGATCGGTGCTGGGCGATGGATTTAACGAAGAATCCATTCGCACAGTCGATCGCAAGGAGATTGACAGAAAGAGGGCATTTGTGGGTGTCAACTGATCGTTTTCTGGCAATGTTTGCAAAAACGCAGGCGTGTCCAAGTGTTTGCAGGGCGGGTGACTGACGTCAATTCCGGGACCAAAAAGACTGAAGTGATCGCAGCGGCTGAGCTACTCAGAAACAGCAAAAAACTTTTTTGTGCCGTCGGCTGCAACAGCGTTCGCACACTTGCAAAGTGAAAATACACTCCCCCACAGGCGGCGACTATCTGATCGCAGCACTGCAAAAAGTTGCTAGCGAGTGATCAACTCGAAAATGACCCCCTAAACCAGTTCATAGGGGGTATTCAGTTTGAAAAGTGCATTTCTCCATTTTTTCATTCACCTGGCTAGTTCTTGCAGCCCCCACAGTTTTTAATGTGGACTGCTGTGGGATGGTATTTATATAAAGAGAAGTGAATCTTGATGGTGCTACAGTATGTGCACATGTGGACTTGTAATAAGTAATAAGGTCAGTTATAAGGATATAGGGTCAGGCTTGCCATCTGTAGCTATCCTGGGACAGGCTAACCCAGAGGCGTCCCCGGGTGTGGTGACACCCAGTGCGCACTCTGGGGGTCATTCCGAGTTGTTCGCTCGTTATTTTTTTCTCGCAATGGAGTGATTAGTCTCTAATGCGCATGCGCAATGTCCGCAGTGCGACTGCGCCAAGTAAATTTGCTATGCAGTTAGGTATTTTACTCACGGCATTACGAGGTTTTTTCTTCGTTCTGGTGATTGTAATGTGATTGACAGGAAGTGGGTGTTTCTGGGCGGAAACAGGCCGTTTTATGGGTGTGTGGGAAAAAACGCTACCGTTTCTGGGAAAAACGCGGGAGTGGCTGGAGAAACGGAGGAGTGTCTGGGCGAACGCTGGGTGTGTTTGTGACGTCAAACCAGGAACGACAAGCACTGAACTGATCGCAGATGCCGAGTAAGTCTGGAGCTACTCAGAAACTGCTAAGAAGTGTCTATTCGCAATTCTGCTAATCTTTCGTTCGCAATTTTGATAAGCTAAGATTCACTCCCAGTAGGCGGCGGCTTAGCGTGTGCAAAGCTGCTAAAAGCAGCTTGTGAGCGAACAACTCGGAATGACCCCCTCTGTTGTATCACACATACACACACACACCCTGCTTAGCCTGCCGGAGCCGCAGGCGCCTGAAAAGGGGCATGGCCTTGCAGATCTCCTCTCCTTCTCTCCAGGGGTGTGTCCAGCTTCCCCGAAGATGCTGGCTGCCCCCGGAGACTGTGCAACGTGCAGTGCTGGCTCTTATCTGTGACAGGAGCCGAGTGCTACAGGAGATTATCACACTGCAGCACTCGGCTCCTGTCACTGCAGAAGAGCCGGCACTTTGGTGTCACCGCTTCCAAGGGTGACACCCGGGTGCGGGCCACACACCCTGCACCCGCCTTCTGACGCCACTGGGCTAACCTATGAGGAACTCCAGGGTCATTGAGACATGTTCCACTGTATCTTCTTCGACGGTGGGTCCTCCAACAAGGTCCTTTACTGTGGCCAGGGGCGGATAAGGCAGGAAGGGGCCTGTGTGCAGACTCCTTGTGGGCCCCTCTTCTCTGTCAGCGACCACAACACTGTAGACTCTGGCCTTGTGCAAGTCTACTGCACATGCCCATGTTCTCCAGAAAAAAGGCACCTGAGCCTAATTCCCAGAAACAAATCAACTGTTCATTCACAAATCACTGGGAAAATGGCTACCGCACCATTTTCACTGTGATTTATGTCACCAGCGGCCACTGTGGGACTCCAAAAGGGTAAGTATAATTATGCTGTTGCAGAGTGTGTTGTGCGGGCCCCCCTGGTCCCCAGGAGCCCATTTTGACCTCACACCCTGCCCCTATTATAAGGTAGACATGCCAATGACTGCGGCTCTGCTGCCGTCAAGCTACAGTGGCTGCCTAACCCCACGGATAGATCCATCTATAACCACAGTGATCAACAGGGCACAGGCAGTGGTTTTAGATGCATTTACGAGGGGTGTGCAATAAAATTTCCAGATGTGCAGTGCATAGGGAGAGTAGACACAGTCTATCTGGTTGTGAACTGTAATCTCTGACTAAAGTTCTTGTGAAATGTCACAGCACAGACCCATATATAAGCAGCACTGCACACAGGAGAAGTCAGCATGTTCACTTCCTTCACAAACTCGTTATGGAGCTAAGCAGAGGCCACTGGAGAGCCATGATCTTCTACGACTACAAGAGTGGTCTGAAACAGCAGGAGACTTTTGACCAACTATGAGCTGCTTTTGAGGAGGAAACACTGTCCTGTACCACTGTGTTTGAGTGGTTTGTAGAATTTTGGTGCGGGAGACAGTCCCTGGAACACAAAGAGTGCTGCGGCCGACCTGTCTGCCATCACCGAAGACATCGTTGCTGCCATGCAGGCCATAGTTGAGTTGGGTGCCAGGGTGGCCATGGCCTAGTTAGAGAAGGAGATAGGCATCTCATCTGGATCTGCTTTATACTCCACGAAAATCTTGGCCTGAGCAATGTTTCTGTACACTGGGTGCCCCATCAGCTGACTCAAGAGCAGAAGGAGTCTTGGGTGACTTAGTTCCGCAACATGCTGGCCAGGTTTGATGGTGGTTACTCATAGTCTGCCTGGGAGAACATTAGTAGCAATGAATGCTGGATCTTCAATTTCGACTCTAAGCCCAAACAACAGTTGTAACAGTGGATCCCAGTTGGAGATGCGCCATCACAGAGGTTCTGACATGAGCGCAGCATGGCCAAGTAGATGATGGCTGTTTTTGCGGCTAAGACTGGTCATGTAGCTACCATACCACTTGTGCAGGAGTGCACCGTCACTGAAGACTGGTACGCCAACCAATGCCTGCTGCAAGTGCTGAAAGCTATTTTCCAGTGCCATCCAAACACTCACTCGTGGTGCCCTTCTTCATCACAACAATGCACTTGCCCACAAGTCCAGGAAAGAGGTGGATTTTCTGGCCCATGAATGCATTCAGGGGCTTGGTCATCAGCCGTACAGTCCAGACCTGGCGCCCTGTAACTTCTTCAAGTTCCCACAAATCAAGTGCAAGATGCATGGGATTCGTTTTGAGTCACCGGAAGCTGCAGAGGAGACCTTCAATTCAGCATGTAGAAGACATACTTGTTCGTCTGGTTCAGCTGCTTCACCAAGTAGTTTGAGCGCATGCAACTTTACATAGACTACTTTGGTGAATATTTTGAAAACATAATGTTCACTTTGTAAATATAGTCTTTTTTGCATCCGTAAACTTACTGCACACCCCTCGTTTCTGTGCCTTCATGACAAATGGCGCTCAGAGACTAATGCTTCCATTGCCTTCAGGAGTTACTCCACAGCTTATGCTGCTGCTTGCCAGCAGGATACTATATTCTCTGTTTGTTATTACCCAATCTTGTTTTATTACGGTTTTGTTCCCAATTGTAAAGTGCTCTGGAATATGTTGGCTCTATATTAATAAGGGATTATGTAAAATCTAGCCCAATGTTAGAATTTGAAATTTAGAATTAGATGGCAAATAAGAAGAACCACTTGGCCAATCTAGTCTGCGCTAAACACATGTACACACTTTTAATTTTTTGTCAGGAGCCAATTAACCTACCAGTATATTTTTGGATACAAGGAGGAAAAGCATGGGGAGAATATTAATGCTTACAATAACATGCTTTATTTACTTAGCACCAATATATCTCTCATCACCACACAGTCAGGGAGAGTGTGTTACCCATACAGCAATGATACTTCAACACAGATGGTTAAATCAAAATAATTCAAGCCTGGATATCTCTAAAAGGTTGGGAATGCCTGATGTAGTGAGACACATAATTACACGGATGCTAAATGGTAATAGTGCATTGCTTGGTGTAATAAATGGAGATACAAATGCTGCCTTGCTAGGGATGGACATCAGAAGCAGGGCATCGAATGGTGGCTTCTCTTCCAACATTACATCATGCAATGTGATGACTAGTTGCCATTGCATCCAAAGCATTCAACTATCTAGAAAAAGCTGGAGCATCACAAATGAGCTGTCCTCTGGGTGTTTGCAACTGAATAGAAATGGTCATCAGAAAGAAGCATCTGATGGCAGCAACTCCAGCAGACCTGGTGTTTAATGGAAAAAGCATTTCCATTGGATCAGGAACATCAATAATTGCTGACCATTGGATTCCAATGTCCATCTATATTTCTTGCTTTTGCTCGGTGATGTCATTTATCTATAATAAAAGTAACAAAGGCCCTAATATTTCCTCTGCAAGGATTAATGTATTCTAAAACAGACGTTCCCTCTATACTGGGAAACCTGTAAATGAGAGCGTTAACACCAATAATGATTCCATCCTCAAGGCCTTCATTGAGAAGCTACTGTACATTGGGGGTCATTCCGAGTTGTTCGCTCGCTAGCAGATTTTAGCAGCATTGCACACGCTAGGCCGTATCTTAGCTTAGCAGAATTGCGAATGAAAGAGTAGCAGAATTGCGAATAGAAAATTCTTAGCAGTTTCTGAGTAGCTTGAGACTTACTCCTACACTGCGATCAGCTCAGCCCGTTTCGTTCCTGTTTTGATGTCATAAACACGCCCTGCGTTCGGCCAGCCACTCCCCCGTTTCTCCAGACACTCCCGCGTTTTATCCTAGCACGCCTGCGTTTTTCCGCACACTCCCAGAAAACGGTCAGTTATCGCCCAGAAACACCCACTTCCTGTCAATCACACTCTGAACACTTCAACGATGAAAATTCTTCATTCGGACGTGAGTAAATCTACATGCGCCCTGCGTACCATGCGCATGCGCATTTTCGCCTTAATCGATCCGTTGCGAAAATCGGCAACGAGCAAACAACTCGGAATGACCCCCATTGTAACCCTGTAAATGGGCTCTCTTCTCAAACACCTTCAGATCTTACACATTTCCAGATTGTGACTACTGGTGACTTCAGACACTATGAATCAAGTGTACATCCAATAATATACATTTTTGATATCACAATGAAGTCATGGTGTAGATCAATTATCAAAGTGTACTAAACACAATTGTTACAGCTGAGTTACGGTATTCAATATTGAAGCCATAGTTTAAACTTAGATAAGAGATTAATTGTGACAAAAGAAAGACATTTCTTTAATTATCATGTTGCATCTTACTATAGATCCTTGAAGGGAGATCCCAGAATGTACCACCCCCATCAGCTAAGACCCCTTTTCCACTAGCTAAATTTACCCGTGTTTTTGCACGGGGGCACGCATCAACACAGGTTTTTAGAAAGTGGAAATGGCTCAACACGGGTTGAGTGACCCTGGAATCCTACCTGGGTAGATACCTGGGTTGAACACGGTAACACAGTAGCACGGTAATGAGTAATGACCTGGGTAATTGTGCAGTGGAAATGGTCATTACCCGTGTTTTCAGATGTCAAAGTCGAAAAATATTGCAGTACACACATCACGTACAAACTACACACAGATGGCCTCCGTGCGCGTACTTGTTCTGCCGTGTGTGCACATATTCGCAATTTGCGTATGGTCGCTCCCGCGGTCCTGCGCATTAGCGCGTGGTATGAGTATTTACGGTAGAGTTTGTGAACGCATGGAAAAGCCATCAAAACACATTACATATTTAATCCAAATAGTGCACATTTTACACATAGTCTCCCTGCACCACACCAACAAGTTACAACAGTTTAAGTGGTATCAGAACAAAGGGATTCACCTTTACAGGATAGGAGGGGACAGAACAAGGTTATAAGGTGGTGTTTGGTATCCAGCTGTAGGGTATTTTAAGGGCAATATTCCGGTGTTGGTTTGCAGAAGATCGCATGTTCCAGCCAATAGTTATGCGCAGGAGCAGAATATAGATATAAACTGTATTTACTGTACATTTGGTATGCGGCGGGAACCCAGAGGAGACCACCCACAAGTGCATCTGGAACAGACATCGCCCACCTATTCAAACCAACCTATGACCTTTCCTGTACTGTAAATGACCATCCCTGTGTCCAATGGACAAAGAGATTACAGTATCCATTGTGTTAAGTTTTGGAAGATTGTATAGATGAGCCAGCTGCATGCCTGGTCAGGGACAGACTCAAAAGGTCATCTACCCAGATGACTGAGGACCAGACTGGGAAGTGCGGAGAAAACCAAATTACCAAACACGTATGTACCATTGACTGTAGCCATTATTCTGTTATATTGTATTGCTTTGTTATTGTAACCCCCTTTCAGTAATAATATGTTGTGGTGTCGGAACCCGGCATTTTAAATACAAACTGGTGTCGTGTATTCCCTTCCCTGCTAAGGTTATAAGTGTATTACTATCACATGTATAGCTGTTAAGGGTTCACGGTGTATCTTTGGGTGTGTACGCACTGAGTGTACTTTGTACAGCCAGCGCAGCATTTGTACGCAAAGTACGTACACGGTACGGGGCTCTGTACGCTAATGGTGTAATAAGTACGTAGGTTGAGGATTAAGTATAGCGGCCGCAGCGGCTCCATTTAAAGTGTATGAAATGTCTTTTTAAAGTGTTGCTTTTAGTCCTGTATGTAAATCAGCATTTACAATTGGGAGCATCGTCCAGTTTCCAGATACTCACAGCCTAACAGGTCATAGCAGACTTAATCTATCAGCAAAGGGCGGACAAGTTATCCTACGTAACCTTTTCTTGGTCGATGGATACGCTGAAAACCCTACTTGTGTGCTGATTAGATGGTGTCTGCTCTGTCTAGTCTGCAGAGGTGCTGGTAGAACCCGTAAAACACACAGAAAAAAAAGCTATTAAAAAATCTGTGAATTTTTTTTGGCACCAAAAACGTACACAAAAGGGCACTGATACTTTGCATACCCTCTCACATTGTTGCAAAACAAAGTTCAAATAAGTCATATTGTGTTTGATTCAGATTGGATTGTTTATCTGTTAAGTAGATTTAAAAGTACATTTAAAAGTTGCTGCATAGCCTTGAAATAGGTTTTTTTTTTTAAACTCAGGCCTAAAATAACTTCTGGTGCTTGTATGATTTGGGATTTCTGTGTGACAAAGGAAGCCGCATGGTCTGTCCTCCATTTTGGACTAACCACATGGCCTGTCCACCATCTTGTGTAAACCTCATGGATGTGGAAGGCCATTTTAGGAAGGTCATTTTCTAAATAGCTGATGTTCAGTCTGCTCAGAACAATCAGTTTCCTTTGTCACATCAAGCCCCATTTATGAGTTACCAATGCATTTATTTAACCCAGGGGTGGGGAACCTTTTTTCTACCAAGGGCCATTTGGATATTTATAAAATCCTTCGGGGGCCATACAAAAATTATCACCTTAAAAATTAGCCTGCCCCCAATCAGTAGTTATGCCCCCAGTCACTAGTCATGCCCCCAGTCACTTGTTATGCCTGATTAGATTTTCCCCCAGTCACTTGTTATGCCCCATTAGATATGCCCTGTCAGTTATTTTGGCCCAGTAGATATGCCCTGTCAGTTGCTATGCCCCATTAAACATGCCCCATTAGATATGCCCCCTGTAGTTATGCCCTATTAAATATGCCCCCTAGTAGTGCCGCTTACACACACAAACACACACACACAATAAAAAGAAAAAAACCCACAATGCTCACCAGCCCTGCTCCTGCTTCCAGACCGCTGCCCTACCTCTCTTCGAAACTATGGGAGAGATGTCATGACGTCTCTCCCATAGTGCCACACAGCCACACATGTACAATGCCTTAGCCAGAAGCTGGAG
Source organism: Pseudophryne corroboree (assembly GCF_028390025.1). NCBI lineage: Eukaryota > Metazoa > Chordata > Amphibia > Anura > Myobatrachidae > Pseudophryne > Pseudophryne corroboree. The sequence goes on from NC_086447.1 coordinate 180,403,857, forward strand.
CTCAGGAGTGAGCTCCTGCCACCGGCTGCTGCTGAGGAGCCGGGCGCCTGCTGGTGGTAAAATCTTAGAGGACGCTCTGCATCTCCTCTCGTTTAGGTGAGCCTTGCCGGGCCGGATCAAGTGGCTTTGAGGGCCTTATACGGCCCTCGGGCCTGAGGTTCCCTACCCATGATTTAACCCATGCCATAGTCAATTACAAATAGTTTCAATTGGGCCTCGTGAGAGTAAATGGTGAGATAAATGCTTGGCTTGGTGTAAGAAATTGCACACAGATAGTAAAAGGAAAGAAAGGGTTTTTTTTTCTTTTTCCTTCCAAGACTTGTAGAATCTGCTTACTAGGGAGGATAGCCATTGAAATGCAAATTAACCTGTGTAACTGGTTTTTTTTTTAGCAGTGAAAGGCAAATAGCTTTGATATACAAATAAGAGGTAAGGTGTCACATAGAAGGCTAATGAATGATACATATATATAATATTATAATTATGTGTATATTTATATCAGTGTATGTTCTGCAAGATAGCTATCCAATCTGAATCATATCATTTAAATTATAGATTATTGCATTCATTTAGATCTGTGTGAAATCGGATACATTTATTGCTATATAGTTAAAATTGATGTAACAGTATTTAAGGAAGTAAGTGTAAAGATACGAACACAGGTCTGCATAAAAGTTTATACAGAACAAGTTGTGTCTAGTGGGCAATAGTAATTAGTATTGTTCACATTTATAGAGCTGTGTGATTTGTTTTATTGCGGATGCACGGTTTTGTACACGTGTCTCGGACAAAGTACAGGACTGCGCACGCAGCGTAAAAGACACGCGCGGTCGCGTGTTTACGCAAAGTGTGTAAGAGTGCCGGCGCTAAGTACAAATTACACAATAGTGTCGTTTAGTTAAAAGGTGGGAAAGTAGCTATGCTACAATAGCACAAAACTACCCGGTTTCTAAAGCAGATTAGTATAAAACTTTTGTTTAAACTGTATTGCCTCTGGGGGTAAAGCTGCCAATCAGAACGAGTGAAAAATTTCTGTACAGAAAAACAAAGCGTATTTGAGTGAGTGAAAGCGGAGTGAGTGGAGCTGAACCCAGAAACTGAAGTGGTCTAAGTGGCTGGAGTGGTAACACTGGGTTAGTAGAGGCCCGGTGGCATAGGGTTCACTACCTTGCGTGATTAGAGCTAAGTGGTCTAAGTGATCTGAAGTGGTCTAAGTGATCCCATGCAACTAAGTGATCTGGAGTGGTCTAGGCTAAGTGGTCTACAGCAATCGTAGGGCATATACATAACTAGTATCTATAGGCTGTGCTATTGCATCGCATGTCCGTGTGTTCTGCACAGCACAACGTGATACCATTGTGTTATATGCACTGTGGAAGAGCATACGCAGACATGATTGTATAGACAAAGGGGTTTTTCTTTGATAACGTTGAGGAAATCTCCCTGGTGGGTTTCCACTGGAAAGGGTGAAGGATAGTTATCTAATTTCTCTGTTTTTCACTCTACAAACAATTCCAGTTGAAAAATGCCGAAAAGGAATTTTTTGCTGCCTCTCTCAGGAAAATATTCCAACAGAACCTCCACCGAAAGATATTACGATGCTGCAAGGTCTGATAGGAGCCCTAAGTTGGGTACATCGCCTTCGCTATCAACAGTGTATGGTAGTACCGGCCAATGTGGGCGAGAGCGAGTGGAAGACGCTCGGAGATACTTCCACCGTCTACTTCCATTGAGTATTTTGGTGTTTGTGGGAATTTTTTTTAGTTATTAAAAAGACCCACAAATATGGGAGCCAGTTGCTCAAGTGAGAGATGTTTGTGCAGGGTTCAGGCAGAAGAGTTAGGACCGAGAAGGTCAGAATTGCGGCCGAAAGGCTCAGCAAGGTTTATCATGTGTGGGAAATATGGTCCACACGCTGAAGTTTATTGTGACAAATGGGTATGTATGACTGACAAAGATAGGGTACCATTCCCTAAGGTGTGCAGCTTTGAACCAGAGGTACTGCAGAATGTAAGCAGTAAAATATGTCTTCTTAAATCCAGAAAACAAAGGATTAGACATAATGATTGTTTAAATTTATGGCAACAAGAGGGGAAAATGCAAAGGGAAAAAAACTCGCAAAGCAGGTTCCAAACCTAGCAGGAATGAGGACACAAACACACCATTATCGACACAGGTCGAGGGGAAAAAGATGGCTACAGTCAATGGTATATCTATGAATGATAGTATAATGCAAGAGGAATGTATTAACCCTAATTTTTGCAAGATTATCCTGTTTTGAAGTCTTTTCAAGGTTATAGGTCACAGGAAGATGAAGGACCCAGCCAAATCGCAGCTCTCATTCAGGCAGTCGCCTTGCAGGAAACTCAGGTGGGGCCTGCCCATCCAGTTAAAGCAGTCACAGTATTCCCCACTGAAAGAACTGGTGAGGTCACAGCTACCGGTAAGTGTGAGACGGGTCATTGCACAGAGACAACAACACCTTACAGCAAACAGATTAGGAACGGAATGGTAGGATTACATCCTGTCTTGGTAATAGTAACTCCTAATGGGGGAACCGATAGTCAGGGATTAATCCTCACCAGGAATAATGCAATGTATTGCCCGTGGTCCAGAGCTGAGCTGCGGTCAATCATTTCAGAATTCCCGGATCCCCGGAAGCATTTAGCCAGATGTCAAAAGTTTATCAGAGATCTGGGTAATGCTCTTGAACCAGCTAATAAAGATTGGCGGATACTTTTAAAAGCGTGCCTACCCCCTAATATTGACACCCAAAAATGTATCACTGATTCTAGGTTAGAGTCGGATAGTCCTATGACTGACGGAAAAAAATCAGGAGAATATAGAATGAATTAATAGGCAACTAGAGTTGTGTTTCCCCATTACTGTTAAGTGGAGAAGAATTTTCTCCATAAAACAGAGGGAAAATGAAATGGCATCTGAATATTTCCATCGGGCCCTGCAAATAATAGATAGATACATTGGGATATCAGATACAGGGAACGATGCGAATTACAGGGAGGTGGCTGTCTCTGTGCTAATGGACGGACTCAATAAGGCAGTAAGGGACAGGGTACAAACATCTTTGCCTAATTGGAGAGGTGTCACAGTAGCTTGTCTTAGAGAGTGCGCAATTGAACATCATAAGAATATTGCTAGGCGCAGAAAACAACAGGAGGAGAAGCTGATGACAATAAGTCTACAGGCTCTTGCAGCAAAGCCTCATCAGCCTAAACCCCAAAACCCGGGTAGTAAGAAAAGACGAGAATATGTTACACTTGTAAAAAGGAAGGGCATTTTGCCAAAGACTGTAGGAGTAGTAGAACACATAGTCAATATAGACCCCTAGACAGAGAACACAAGCCACATTATTAAACACATAGACGGGATCAAGGGACATATAGTAAGGAATCACGAGCCATATAGAAAACACAGATTTGGTTAATGGGAAGAACGGAATAAATGCAACTTTACCCTTTGACAGAACTTGCTGGGGTTAAGAGGAGGCCTCTAAACTTTTGCTTCTTTATCTAGCAGAAATAGCCCCTGATTAACTTAGCAGTAGTTTTATTAGAGATGGGATACACATAGCGTGCTCCCGCCCAGGAAGCACAAAGTATGTTGGATAACCACAAAGACTAATGTTGCATTTCACTGTTCTAGATGCATGTCGATCACTGGTAGAGGAAATTATCTCACAGATACCGGGTTCCCTATGAACTTAGGATGGACAGGACACTGGATTGATGGCTGGGATAGTCCCAGTAGATATATGACACATAGAATTTTTTTCAGGGGTATAGACAGTAGAGAATCACTTCCCCATAGTGCCCAATCCAGTTGTCAAATTTTATAAAATCCTCGTTGCCTCTATAAACTTACCTGTTACTAACCTCTATGTGATTTTTCTTCAAAGTTTCCTCCTCATCTCTTACGTTCACCAACAGGAGGGTACAATACATGGACCCGATCACAGTTCAAATGCCACATGCTTACTCGGTTCTTTAGAGTTCTGCCCAAATCCAGTATATCTCACCAGCATAAGGACATAAGGACACCAGTATTAATGCAGTGTGCCTGGTCATGCACAAAGGGTGGAGATTGAGAATACTGGTGAAAGGAGACTGTGCACAGACACCGATATGCATGATGGTGTTACAGCCTGTTGGTGAATGCCAAACCTGACATTTCCAAACCTGACATTTTCTTTTTTTTTCCCTCTCTCTCTCCTTTCATCCAGAGACGATTTACTTCACACAACTGATAACACAAGATAGTAAATTAAAATGAAAAAATTTGTGTTCCCTACAGGAAGAGGCAGTCTGGAGGACAAAGGGGTATTGCCAGGAGTCCTCAGGACTGTGGACAGGTGGACACGGTAAGCCAGTAGCCCCCAGAGCATATCTTCCAAGTTTAGCTGAGGTGGCACATGGTCTGACTCATCAAAGAGGGTATGTGCAGGCTGATGAGAGCCTACTGGTGTGCGCCAGGATTCTCTTCTCATGCAGGTAAGAGAGCAATGACATGTTTTACTTGCTTGAGGAAGAATATTGGAAAGACAATACCAACAGAGCCATCTCATATCCCTCCTACAGACGGACCTTTTCAGGTAATACAAATCGACTTCATACAGTTACCACCCTGTAGGAATTTGAAACATGTGTTAGTTTGTATTGATGTATTTTCCAACTGGGTAGAAGCGTTCCCTGCTGCCACAAATACTGCTACGTTCACTGCAAAGAAAATTGTGCAGGAATTTGTGTGTAGATATGGTATCCCTAGAATGATTGAAAGTGACAGGGGTACCCATTTTACAGGTGAAGTCTTTCAGGTCATGTGCAAACTGATGGGAATTAATAGCAAGCTGCATACTCCGTACCGTCCACAGGTGAGTGCAAAGGTAGAGAGAGTGAACAGCACTATTAAGAACAAGCTGAGCAAATTAATGGCTGAAACTGGATTGTTGTGGCCAGAAGCTTTGCCACTAGTGTTGTACAGCATCAGAACCACTCCCAGGTCTCCACTTAACTTATCACCCTTTGAAATTCTTTTTGGTCGACAACCTCATGTAATGATAGACCCCCAGGATGATTTGAAATGTAATAATGAAGTGACTGTGAAATATTTGGTTGGGATGAGCCAGCAGCTGAGAAATCAACAAAGAAATTTAAAGCTGGTGATTCCTGACCTACCGAACAGTAATTGTCATGACATTGAGCCTGGGGATTATGTGATGATTCAAAATTTCTTACGCTCAGGTTGCCTCATAGACAGGTGGGAAGGACCATATCAAGTCTTGTTAACCAGCACGACAGCATTGAAGGTCGCCGAAAGAGAGACTTGGGTCCACTAGTCCCACTGCAAGAAGGTCGCTGACCTGGATAGAACTCGTGACAAAGTAGTGGGTAACTGTGAGTTAAAAGTGAACTGTGTGTTCAAAGAGCAAGGCAAAGAGACACTAGAGTGTTTGTTCCGGGAAAGTTGAGAGGCAGGACTGTTGAAGGGCATCTGAGCACAGAGAGCAACAAGATCTAGAACGGTTGTTGCACCATTTTCTTTTTTCACCTCCCCCTACATTTTTCTTTCTTTTCTCCTTCTTATTTTCCTTCTTTCCCCTAACGAAATAGATCGATCACAAGAAACTGCGTTTCGGGTTCTGTTAGTAATTCTGTTTTTGATCAGGACAGTTTGTTTTGGTGAGGGTCCCAGAGAGGTCGAGCAGGTATCTGGAATGGGTTCTGATGGCGAGTACGAATTTGTAGGATCTCAGGAGCAGCACATCACTCAAGTAAAGGCTGGTATCAGTAAGCGCTCTGGTAGTCAGGGAGCTCGGAGGCACTGTGAAGGGTTATTGTTTGATGAATATTGTATTTGTAGGAATTGTGAGAATATAGTAGAGGATGGGTGCATCCAGAGATGTCAGTCCAACCTTAATATCGACATGGACTGCCATCCGTTGAGTGATTACCACTCACTAGTGGGTAAGGTTTAAAACCATACAGAATGCTGGGTGTGCTCACAAGTACCTCAAGGTCAGAGTAAGTCAGGATTAGTACCATACCCTTTAGCAATAGATGAGGTACTTGAATTGCGGGGTGGGAGACCGGTGGACAAGAAATTCAATATCTCTAGGCCCCCTAGTTTGAAGCTCCACCAGTATCATGTTGACAGGTCCTTATTGTGTTTTAATATTTCCAATTACCGAAAACCTGGAAATTGGGAAGTGACGTGGAATAACCAGACAATTACCTTTTCACACAGAGCAGATAGGATACCCATAGACTCTGAACTTGTACGCCAAATAGCCAACAGTGGGAGGTATTTTCGGTATAGGTATACCCGTGGAAGCAAGACCATGTGGGTTGGAAAAATATCGTCAGGGTATTGTGCTCATATCATCCAGCCCGATACTTGTACTGAGCAGATGGGAGAACTAGGGATTGGTTTCTTTACTTGGAAAATTTGTAATATGGTGATGTTATATTTTGTCCCCTATGTTCTCCCAGATGATGCCTATTTCATATGTGGGAGGAAAGCGTACAAGTGGCTTGCCCCGAGCTCAGAGGGATTGTGTTATATTGGGAGAGTACTACCAGAAGTCATGACCATAACCCATGATAAAATGAAAGACATTCACCGCAGTGCTCAGGCTCCTTATATTCATACTCACTATGAACACATCATCAAGAGACACCTCATAGATAGGGCAGAGCACGCAGCCTCTGATTTGATCCACGAATCCACCGGGATTCAGTTCCTTCTCGCATTAGACATCACCCATACTGCCAGAAGAACTATAAATTATAGGTATATCCATGCGCCTGCGAACTTGATAGATAATATCACTGAGATGTATGATGACACCTTCAGGTACACAGGAAGGGAGTTTCAAGCCTACAAGAAGGAACTGATTCAGCACAGGATGGTCCTTAATTATGTCACAGCCATGACAGGTGGGTACTGTGTTACTCTGGCAACTCAATATGGTGTGAAGTGCTGTACATATATTACAAACAGCACTGACGACCCAACGGAGATCATCGATCAAAAGATGGACGATATCTTGCAGTTGAAGTGGGAGTTCAGGAGGAAGCACAACCTTACCTTAGCGACTGTGAGTATTGAACTGACCAGCTGGGTCTCATGGTTGAACCCACGCAATGGTTCTCAGGTTTAGGAGAGTGGGCTCAAAATGTCATTATGAGTGTGGGGAAGTTTCTCCTTTGTATCCTGGGAGTCATCATAATTATTGGTTTGATATTTAGGTGTGTTCGAATTCAAACGCGGCGCAAGCACGGCACAAATTTGATGAGTATAAGGAGCGAGGGCGCTGTTATAGCAGCAGATTTAATTTATGACCCATCCATAGAGACAGTGTTATGATAAGGATTGCAAATGAATTTCATGGCCTGTTTCTTTCACCCGTTTTTCTTTGTCTCCCCCTCTGCCCAGATACAGCCAACCGGAAAAGACGTCAGCCCTACCCAAAATGTTTATGTGAATGTATTTTTATATAGTATTTTTATATATGTGTCTTATCTTCATCTCTGCAACCTCCAGTTAATGGCACACATAGTCGACAGGTGATATCCACATATACTAGCACTAAGAGGCAGAACTCTGGGAGGCAACGGAGTCATCTGCCGCCGGGCTCCTGCTCTGAAGGGGGGCACCTCTCCTCCCATTCTGTGACACCAGTGAATTAAGTTAATATATAGCTGCCGCTATCTTTTCAGTGGCCGACTTCCTCACTGGTCCCTGCACCTTACAAATCACACCCTCTTTATTATACACATTTTACAAGTGTCAACCCCGGGACTAGAAACCACAACCTATTACACTGGAAGCAGACACCTTACTGATAGAGCTATTTGCTCCTGTATAGGAAATATGAGAATTTTAACTATATGAAGATACTTCTCTGACAATTACACGTAACTTCATATAGTTAGCATTCTCATGCTTCCTCTACAGGAGCAAATAGCTCCATCAGTAAAGTGTCTGCTGTTACACACACACACACACACACACACACTTATCTTGATATAGGAAATAGGGGGGCACCAATATTTATCTTGCCTCCGGGAGACTAAGATGAACTTACGCCACTGCTAGCACTCACATATGTTTCCCCCCTCCATGTATCATCAACTAAATGTGCACCCCATTTGTTGGAACAAGAAGCCGAAAAGAGCTCGGTAGTGTTTGTTGGCCCATTTACAGACCCTTAATACGGGATGAGAAGGATTTAATGTATACTTCGCAATACCTCGAAGCTTATTTAGAACATCTACGGCACGATGATACATGCCCCTCAGACATGGATTCATACATACATGCTTTTACTATCCCACTAGGTCATACATTTCCCACCTACAACTCTCCCCCTGTCACGAACCTCGGGCAGCGGCGACCGCGCTTGTCCCTGCGGGTGGCCTGGTCTGCCCGGCGCCTCTCTTCCCCTGACGGTCTCCGGCTTCAGCGGCGGGTCGGCGCTGCTCTCCGGCGGCTTCCCGGAAGCAAGGACGCCGCCATCACAAGCGAGGGCAAGGAGGCGGAGCAGGTCTGACGTCACCTGCCTGCTCCGCCAATCAGGCTAGGGCGGGGAATTTAAAATCAGATACCAGGCAGAGATCCGGTGCCTGAGTATCTTCGTTTCTCCTGCGGAAGCTGTGATTCCAGAGCTCCCTCGTCCCTGCAAGCATCCTGTGCTTCCAAGCATCCTGTGCCTCCAAGCATCCTGTGCCTCCAAGCATCCTGAGCCTCCAAGCATCCTGTGCCTCCAAGCATCCTGAGCCTCCAAGCACCTCCGTGCCTCCAATTATCTCCGTGCCTCCAATTACCTCCGTGCCTCCAATTATCTCCGTGCCTCCAATTATCTCCGTGCCTCCAATTATCTCCGTGCCTCCAAGCACCTCGTGCCTCCAAGCACCTCTGTGCCTCCAAGCACCTCCGTGCCTCCAAGCACCTCCGTGCCTCCAAACACCTCCGTGCCTCCAGTTACCTCCAAGCACCTCGTGCCTCCAAGCACCTCATCCCTCCAAACACCTCGGTGTCTCCAAACACCTCCGTGCCTCCAAGCACCTCCGTGCCTCCAAGCACCTCCGTGCCTCCAAGCACCTCCGTGCCTCCAGTTACCTCCAAGCACCTCGTGCCTCCAAGCACCTCATCCCTCCAAACACCTCGGTGTCTCCAAACACCTCCGTGCCTCTAAGCACCTCCGTGCCTCCAAGCACCTCCGTGCCTCCAAGCACCTCCGTGCCTCCAGTTACCTCCGTGTCTCCAAGCACCTCGTGCCTCCAAGCACCTCATCCCTCCAAACACCTCGGTGTCTCCAAACACCTCCGTGCCCCCAAGCACCTCCGTGCCTCCAAGCACCTCCGTGCCTCCAAGGGCCTCCCTGCACTCCCTGTACTCCCAGCACCTCAGTGCCTCCAATACCACAGTGTCTCCAATATCTCAGTACCCCAGCCTTCAGTATTTCTACAAGTCTTGTCTTACAGGAGACCTTCAAGAATTCCTCTGGGCCTCCCGCCTGCCGTCTTAGTCCTGCATGAGGAAGACCTACATCCGGCCATCTCTACTACGACCCAGTGGCAGTTCCTCTTCCCGGTCATCGGAAGAAGCCCCGAGTCCACAACACTCCCAAACCAGGTCAGTGACAGTATACTCAGGCCACATGGACTCGGGGAATCGGAACACGGACTCGAGTGCCATTCAGAACCTGGCTTCTCGAGTGCAAAGTCAGGAAGCAGCGCAAGGCCAGGTGATGCAGTACCTCCAGCAGTTGTCCGGGCGTCTGGATCAGATTCAGGCGTCTCTGGCCTCAGTAATTCCGGCACCTGTTCCAGTAGTCGCACCAGTTGCCGTTGCCAGCAATGTTCAACCATCGGCCGGTGTCACTCCACGCCTTCAGTTGCCTACTCCGTCCCGCTATAATGGGAATCCCAAAAATTGTCGTGGTTTCTTGAACCAATGCGAGGTACATTTCGAGCTACTTGCATACAACTTTCCTACAGACCGGTCCAAGGTAGCATATATTATTTCTCTGTTGGAAGGTTCTGCTTTGGATTGGGTGTCTCCATTATGGGAACGATCTGATCCCATGGTTTCCAACTACACCAACTTCATCTCGTCCTTTCGAAGGATTTTCGACGAGCCCGGCAGAATGACCACTGCTTCTTCCGATTTGCTCCGTGTTCGGCAGGGCGCCCGTTCCGTGGGCCAGTACGTGGTTCATTTCCAGACCATTGCTTCCGAACTACGCTGGAATAATGACGCCCTGAGAGCTGCCTTCTGGAACGGTCTTTCCGACCGGCTGAAAGATGAGCTGTTACTAGAGATCTGCCGGATCCATTAGAAGATTTGATTTCCCTTTGCGTCAAGGTGGATCTTCGGATACAGGAGCGTGGAAGAGAACGTAGCCGTTCGGATCGTTCCAGGTTCCGGAATCCTACTCCTAGGCCGGTGGCCTCACCCAGCTCAGATGAGCCCATGCAAATTAACCGCTCCCGACTGTCTCCGGAAGAACGACAGCGTCGTCGTGAGGGTAAACTCTGCCTTTACTGTGGAGCCGCAGATCATTTTCTTAAATCTTGTAAAGCCCGTCCGGGAAACGGGCAGGCCTAGCTTGTTCCGGAGGAGTCAAGCTGGGAGTTACGACAAAAGCTTCTCCAACTTCGGACTGCTTGCTTCCAGTAACTCTAGTCTCCAATTCAGTCTCCAGGTCTTGTGAAGCCCTATTGGATTCCGCAGCTGCAGGGAACTTCGTTTCTTCTTTCTGTGCCCAAAGTTTGGGTTTAAAGTTACGGCCTATTGAGCGGCCAATTTCACTGACGGCTATCAACGGGACTAGAATTTCCAAAGGTCTTATAATGTGGCGCACGGGGCCAGTTAAGCTGCAGGTCGGGGCTCTACATCAGGATGATTTGGAACTCTTGGTAATCCCAGAAATGCCTCATGATCTGGTTCTTGGAATGCCTTGGCTGAAAAGTCATAATCCCCACATCGACTGGAAGTCGTCACAAATTCTGTCCTGGAGTCCCTTTTGTCACACTAATTGTCTTACTCCTGTTTGTCCGCTCCGTGTTACCTCCAAAACGGATGAAGAGCACATTCCGGAGGCATATCAAGGGTACAAGGACGTATTTTCGGAACAAGCTGCTGACCTGTTACCACCTCACAGGCCTTGGGACTGCCCTATTGACCTTGTCCCAGGGAAGACGCCACCTCGTGGTCGCACATATCCTCTGTCTCTTCCCGAGACTCAAGCCATGTCGGAGTATATTAAGTCCAATATGCTCAAGGGATTCATTCGCCCCTCTTCCTCCCCTGCCGGTGCAGGCTTCTTTTTCGTGAAGAAAAAGGACGGGGGGTTGAGACCATGCATCGACTACCGCGGCCTAAACGACATTACTATTAAGAATAAATACCCCTTGCCACTAATCACAGAGTTATTTGATAGGGTTCGTGGTGCCCGCATTTTTTCAAAACTCGACTTGAGAGGAGCTTACAATCTTATACGCATCCGAGAGGGGGATGAATGGAAGACTGCCTTTAATACCCGAGATGGGCATTACGAATACTTGGTGATGCCGTTTGGTCTTAGTAATGCTCCCGCGGTTTTCCAGGGGTTCGTCAACGAAATCTTTCGTGATATGCTGTATCAGAGCGTTGTGGTATATCTGGACGACATACTGATTTTTTCCAAGAATCTTGTCGAACACAGGACTCAAGTCAAAGAGGTGCTACACCGTTTACGAGAGAATCATCTCTACGCCAAGCTTTCCAAATGTACCTTTGAAGTAACATCTATTCCGTTCCTCGGTTATGTCATCTCGGGGATGGAGCTTCGCATGGATCCGGAAAAGTTGTCGGCCATTCGTGACTGGACTCAGCCTCTTTCCCTGAAAGCAATACAAAGGTTCCTGGGCTTTGCGAACTACTACAGGAAATTCATTAAGGGTTTCTCCACCATTGTTGCGCCCATTACTGCCCTGACGAGGAAGGGTTCTAATCCTAGTTTGTGGCCTCCGGAAGCCATTGTAGCTTTTTCTCGCTTAAAGTTAGCTTTCATGACGGCTCCAGTTCTCCAACAACCAAATTTCGAGGAACCCTTCTTCTTAGAAGTTGATGCATCTTCAGTCGGGGTTGGGGCTGTTCTCTCCCAGTATTCCTCTGATAAAAAATTACATCCGTGTGGCTTCCATTCTCGTAAATTCTCTCCAGCCGAACGAAATTACACTATTGGAGACCAGGAACTCTTGGCAATCAAATCTGCCTTGGAAGAATGGAGATATCTTCTAGAAGGGGCTAAACATGTGTTTACCATCTACACGGATCACAAGAATTTGCTGTACATCAAATCCGCACAATGCTTGAATCCTCGCCAGGCGAGATGGGCACTTTTCTTTTCCCGATTCTCGTTCATTATCAAGTACCGGGCCGGGACTCTCAATATTAAAGCAGATGCGCTTTCTCGTTCACAAGTTCCCACAGACGAGGATGAACCTCCGGAGCGGGGTTTAATTCTGAATCCAGTTTCTGTCTCTGCTGCTTTAACTACTCCAGCTCCTCCTCCTGGAAGAATGTCCGTGCCCGCTAGATTCCGCCCAGGAATACTACTGTGGGCCCATAACTCCAAGTTTTCCGGTCATCCCGGCGCTCAGAAGATGTACAAGTTTCTGCAAAGGTCTTACTGGTGGAACACCATGAGGAAGGATGTACAAGATTGCGTTAATTCGTGTCCCCAATGTACACAACATAAATCTCCTCGTCTGCCTCCTGCAGGGTTACTTCGTCCTCTGCCTATCCCTGTGAGACCCTGGACTCACATTTCCATGGACTTCATCACTGACTTGCCCTGTTCCAAGGGTTGCAACACCGTTTGGGTTATCGTTGACCGTTTTTCGAAGATGGCACACTTTGTGCCCTTGACTGGTCTCCCGACAGCACCGAAACTGGCTCTATTGTTTATCCGAGAACATTTTCGTTTGCATGGGTTGCCACAAGAGATTGTTTCTGACCGTGGAGTACAGTTCACCGCCAGGTTTTGGAAAGCCCTTTGTTCAACTCTACACATTAAACTTAAGTTTTCGTCTGCTTATCATCCCCAAACTAATGGGCAAACGGAACGAGTCAATCAAGATCTAGAGACTTTTCTTCGTTTGTATCTCTCTCCTTCACAGGACAACTGGGTGGAGTTGTTGCCTTGGGCGGAGTTTGCCCATAACCATTTGTTTCATTCTTCCACTGGGGAATCACCATTTTTCGTCAACTACGGGTTCCATCCCCGTGTTCCGGAATTTCCAAGCCTTCCGATAATAGAGGTTCCTGCTGTAGTGTCCACTCTACGACACTTTGGACAAATTTGGAGAAAGGTTCATGCTAATCTTAAGCAGGTTTCTGTTCGGTACAAGTTCTTCGCAGATAAGAAACGGCAAGCCGCACCTCAATATAAAGTTGGGGACAGGGTATGGCTGTCCACACGGAATCTCCGGTTGAAGGTGCCCACCATGAAATTCGCTCCAAGGTTCATCGGTCCTTACCCTGTGCTACAAGTCTTAAATCCTGTGGTCTGTAAACTGGGTTTGCCTGCCCATCTTCGAATACCTAACGCCTTTCATGTTTCTCTACTCCGTCCCCTCATTCTGAATCGGTTCCACTCAGCACTCCCTAGGCCAACGTCCGTAGTGGCAGAAGCTGGAGCGGAGTTTGAAATCAAAACTATTCTTGACTCTCGTTATCTTCATAAAAAATTACAGTACTTGGTGGACTGGAAGGGTTATGGTCCTGAGGAGAGAAGTTGGATTGGGGCTACTGAAGTAACGGCTCCTCGTCTGATTCGGATCTTCCACTCCAGACATCCGACTAAGCCCGGGAAGTGTCCAGGGGCCACTCCTGGAGGAGGGGGTACTGTCACGAACCTCGGGCAGCGGCGACCGCGCTTGTCCCTGCGGGTGGCCTGGTCTGCCCGGCGCCTCTCTTCCCCTGACGGTCTCCGGCTTCAGCGGCAGGTCGGCGCTGCTCTCCGGCGGCTTCCCGGAAGCAAGGACGCCGCCATCACAAGCGAGGGCAAGGAGGCGGAGCAGGTCTGACGTCACCTGCCTGCTCCGCCAATCAGGCTAGGGCGGGGAATTTAAAATCAGATACCAGGCAGAGATCCGGGGCCTGAGTATCTTCGTTTCTCCTGCGGAAGCTGTGATTCCAGAGCTCCCTCGTCCCTGCAAGCATCCTGTGCTTCCAAGCATCCTGTGCCTCCAAGCATCCTGTGCCTCCAAGCATCCTGAGCCTCCAAGCATCCTGTGCCTCCAAGCATCCTGTGCCTCCAAGCATCCTGAGCCTCCAAGCACCTCATCCCTCCAAACACCTCGGTGTCTCCAAACACCTCCGTGCCTCCAAGCACCTCCGTGCCTCCAAGCACCTCCGTGCCTCCAGTTACCTCCAAGCACCTCGTGCCTCCAAGCACCTCATCCCTCCAAACACCTCGGTGTCTCCAAACACCTCCGTGCCTCTAAGCACCTCCGTGCCTCCAAGCACCTCCGTGCCTCCAGTTACCTCCGTGTCTCCAAGCACCTCGTGCCTCCAAGCACCTCATCCCTCCAAACACCTCGGTGTCTCCAAACACCTCCGTGCCCCCAAGCACCTCCGTGCCTCCAAGGGCCTCCCTGCACTCCCTGTACTCCCAGCACCTCAGTGCCTCCAATACCACAGTGTCTCCAATATCTCAGTACCCCAGCCTTCAGTATTTCTACAAGTCTTGTCTTACAGGAGACCTTCAAGAATTCCTCTGGGCCTCCCGCCTGCCGTCTTAGTCCTGCATGAGGAAGACCTACATCCGGCCATCTCTACTACGACCCAGTGGCAGTTCCTCTTCCCGGTCATCGGAAGAAGCCCCGAGTCCACAACACTCCCAAACCAGGTCAGTGACACCCCCATCCAAGCTTCTGTAGATATTGTATAGATATTATTCGGTTTATTGATTAGGTAGTGGCAGTTATTGGTGACTGCCAAAGGGTGGACTGTCAAAGTCGAAAAATATTGAAGTACACACATCACGTACACACATCACAACACAGATGGCCTCCGTGCACGTACTTGTTCTGCCGTGCGTGCACATATTCGCAATTTGCGTATGGTTGCTCCCGCGGTCCTGCGCATTAGCGCGTGGTATGAGTATTTACGGTAGAGTTTGTGAACGCATGGAAAAGCCATCAAAACACATTACATATTTAATCCAAATAGTGCACATTTTACACATAGTCTCCCTGCACCACACCAGCAAGTTACAACAGTTTAAATGGTATCAGAACAAAGGGATTCACCTTTACAGGATAGGAGGGGACAGAACAAGGTTATAAGGTGGTGTTTGGTATCCAGCTGTAGGGTATTTTAAGGGCAATATTCCGGTGTTGGTTTGCAGAAGATCGCACGTTCCAGCGAATAGTTATGCGCAGGAGCAGAATATAGATATAAACTGTATTTACTGTACATTTGGTATGCGGCAGGAACCCAGATGAGACCACCCACAAGTGCATCTGGAACAGACATCGCCCACCTGTTCAAACCAACCTATGACCTCTCCTGTACTGTAAATGACCATCCCTGTGGACAAAGAGATTACAGTATCCATTGTGTTGTTTTAGAAGATTGTATAAATGAGCCAGCTGCATGCCTGGTCAGGGACAGACTCAAAAGGTCATCTACCCAGATGACTGAGGACCAGACTGGGAAGCGCGGCGAAAACCAAACACGTATGTACCATTGACTGTAGCCATTATTCTGTTATATTGTATTGCTTTGTTATTGTAACCCCCTTTCAGTAATAATATGTTGTGGTGTCGGAACCCGGCATTTTAAATACAAACTGGTGTTGTGTTTTCCTTTCCCTGCTAAGGTTATAAGTGTATTACTATCACATGTATAGCTGTTAAGGGTTCACGGTGTATCTTTGGGTGTGTACGCACTGAGTGTACTTTGTACAGCCAGCGCGGCGTTTGTACACAAAGTACGTACACGGTACGGGGCTCTGTACGCTAATGGTGTAATAAGTACGTAGGTTGAGGATTAAGTATAGCAGCCGCAGCGGCTCCATTTAAAGTGTATGAAATGTCTTTTTAAAGTGTTGCTTTTAGTCCTGTATGTAAATCAGCATTTACACAGACCCGAGTAACAAGTGACATCAATAGCTTTTACAGAGTTTATCCGGGTTAAATGGAAACAGATCCGACCCGGGAATAACCCGTGTCGAAGTGCAGTGGAAACGGCAGGGCCGACACGGGTTGTAGCCGGGTTAAACATCCTGGATCGGACCCAGTACTCAGGTGGAAAAGGGGTATAAGTGAGATGGGTGGATCTTGTACCGCTAGTTGTAGGAGATATCATGTGGTGTTTTTAAGGCTATGGTGTATTTGACACCTGGTAGTGAGGGGGAGAGTATCTATATATGACAGACAAAGAGAAACAGGTGGAACGCTTTTCACGTTATGGCAATTATAGCTTCTACCCAATCCATTTTAAACAAGAAATTGAGTTTGGCTAAAAATAAAGGTATCTGTGGGGGTATACTTTCAATCCAACCATGCAGAATCGTCTTCCTGACGTCTTCCTGTTACTGACTCAGAGTCAGTAACAGTTTATTACTCTCTGGGGTCATGCGTTGGTTTGGGTCAAAGACCCCTAAAATCGCCCACTCCGAGGTGAAAGGTACAAATGTTACTAGTTTGGCCTCTGCATACCTGCGGACCAGATGCCAAAAATACTGGATAATGGGACAAGCCCAAAGGTAATGGAAAGTGTCTGCTCCATCTTGGTGACATTTTGGACAGGAGTGAGACCCCATTTGAAAACGCCTAAGCGGTGAAAGATAAGTATTATATGTTTAGAAAGAGTTCGGTATACATACTAGCAGGTAACAGCTTTCGAGAAAATAATAAGACCTTTTCCGGAGTAGGCATGGATAATGTAGGAAAATGGGTCAACCACTTGAACATGCCTCTGGCTATTTCACTATGATCCAATTGTTTTGACTTAAAAAAGTGTAAAGGATCGAAATAGCTTTAGACTTGGGCGCTGGATATTTTAGGAGGCATTCCAGTGGTCCGGTCCACTCCAGTCTATCTCTGAAAAATGCCCCATTGTATGTGATACATAGAAATGTGCTACAAAATGCTAATGGGTATGGGCTTACCATAGCAAATTTTGAGAAGACTTCCATAAAGGTCAAGAGATGCTGATTGCAAAAGAGAATTAATCACCTGCGCTCCTTGCTTAAAATCAGGCTGCAGAAATTAAGCGTGACTTCCACCAATCACTAAAACACAGTATAAACACAAAAAACAAATTCCTGCGCACTGATCAAGGGTATAAGACACTCTATGTTAGATGTCTATAGGTGTAAAACCCATCTAGGTTTAACGTTTAAAATAGATCCAGAGAAGTCCCAGTAAAGTCAATTCTAAAGACAGTCAATATTCAGAGATTTTACAGTCAGTACTTGTACTGATCTCCCTTAATTATAGAAGATCAGAAAAATTAACTTGAAGCAATGTCCCAATAAAATTTCGATAGTCAGAGAAAAACTCTCCTATCTGGTCTCGTCTTGGGTCCTCCAACCAATTAGAAAAGGTAAACGTGGTAAAACTTGTACTCAGTCGGCCTCACCGTTTTCAATTCTTTGTCTATGTCCTCAAATATGGTACATGAAAAACAAATAATGGGGAATCATAGTGCAGACTTCTATAAGTTTATTTGGACACGTTTACAATTAAAAAATGACTTAGCATGCGTACCCTCAGTGATCTTCAGTGGAAGGCACAGTAATTGGCATATAAGGGTAATGGAGAAGCTTCCCCTATTAAGCTTTACCTTCACCGAATCCTGGGCCGCAGTAAACACCAACGCGTTTCAACCGGTAAGGTCTTTATCTTGATAAAGACCTTACCAGTTGAAACGCGTTGGTGTTTACTGCGGCCCAGGACTCGGTGAAGGTAAAGCTTGATAAAGACCTTACCGGTTGAAACGCGTTGGTGTTTACTGCGGCCCAGGACTCGGTGAAGGTAAAGCTTAATAGTGTGTATGTACGATACTGGATCCGATGCGCGCTCCCACGGGTCCTGCATGCAGGTCCAACGTGCGATATTGCTTACGAGGGCCATGCTGCCAAATGCACCATGGCCCCGCTCCTCCCCCCCGTCGCAGCTGGCATCGACAAGTGTTTATGCACATGTCGGGACCCCATCGCAGGCAATGTCGCATCGTGCGGACATCGCACTGATGTGTATATAGCTTGAACGGTGTGGGCAGAGTTTTGTGTTAATGAATTCAATGGAAAGTGCAAAAAGAATTTGCACTATTGGTTGGTTAGAAAAATCAGAAGTTTTATTTTGTGTATAATATGAATGATAGAGTCTCAGGATTGCAGCCAGGATCACAGAGCGGTTCAATCAGCACTCCGCAACAGACATAGGGTACACTTACAATGTAGCATGTTTGGCCACGTTGTAAAACCAAATGTCATTGCTGTATATGGAAGGCAGGTTGATGTCAAAGCCACTGAATTTACCAAAGATCGTTGTTTAAAACTTCTAACTCAATCAGCAATCAATGTGCATTGGTTTCAAATCCTGGTTTCCATTGTAACACAGCTGCAAACACTAGTTTGCAGGAATCTATGACCTGCAAACTGGATTTGTTCTAGGGAACAGGATTGCCACCTAGCAACAGCAGGTGGGTTAGGCAGCAAGCCTCCCGAAAACGCTGATGGAGAGGAGAGTGAAAGAATTTTCACTTCCTCCCCACACCTCCAGCGGCTGGCCGTCGCGCCCACACGCACGTTGCATCACGTATGCCCGCATGGTCACGTGGGAGCTCACCTCAGCCGCTGGTCAGATTTTTTCGGAAGCTTACTGGTGGCAAACCTGTCCCTAAGGCATAGAGAGAGGTGGCGTAAACCATAGTGCTTAATTAGCTCTGTATGGATTATTGTAAGAGAAGAGTCACTCGTAGTGCATTGAAACCAGAGATAGTTTATTTAACGTGCAACAGATATCATTCCCCTAAATGAACAGGGGGAGAGTTAAAGGTCTAAACTGTATGCTAGAGTTAGTAGCGGCGATGAATAATTAGAAACGGGTAGAATCAGCATAACTTTAGGTCAAAACATCCAAGGCGGAAAGTAGTCTACTTTTGTTCTTTATTGGCAGCTGTTTGCGGCTTCTTTTGGTCTCTCGGCGCGCCTAAGGAAGAACGAGAGGGCGAAACAACAGCCCTAGCAACATCGGTGTAAACCCAGGGTGGGTTGGGTGGGAGCTGTTGCTAGGTGGCAATCCTGTTCCCTAGAACAAATCCAGTTTGCAGGTCATAGATTCCTGCAATCTAGTGTTTTGTTCTTCGGGAGGCTTGCCACCTAGCAACAGCAGGTGGGCAGACTACCACATACCTGGTGGTTGCTCTGAGGAACTCGATTTTGCGAGTCTGTTGGCCTCTAGTAGTGCTTCGCAAAAGTTCTAGCGGAGGACCATCTTGCAGCTAGCATGATGGACTGCAAAGGAATGCCTTTGGCAGCTGCTCTAGTTGCGGCGGCTTCCCGTAGGGAATGGCTTTTGAAGTGATTTGTATCGATACCTGCTTCTTTCATAGAAGCCACTATCCACCACCTAATAGTTGAGGGTCTAGCGGGTCGATATGGTTTTCTACAGGTGATAAAGAGTTGTGTTATGTTATTTCTCAATTGTTCTGTCTGGGATAGGTAGGTTGATAAGCAGGAGGCTACGCACAGAGTTGGGTCTTGGTAATCTTGGATAATGTCAAACTCCACGATAGAACTTTTAAAGGAGGAGGTTTTAGTGTGTCCTTTAAGTATGATATGGTATCCCGAGGGTGTGAGTGAAAGCCATGGGTCTGAGATGTGTATGAGGGTGAGTTCAGCTCCTCTTGCAGCTATAGCCAGAGCCAGCAATGATGCTAGTTTGCAAGATAATAGGCTGATATTAGTGTGTGTGTTCCAAGAGGACAGGAAAGAGAGAAAAGGTTCTATGTCCCAGGTGTTTAAATACTTTGGTAGTATGGGTCTAGAGAGGTGAATGCCTCTGAGCAGGCGCAGGTATAATTTGTTCACTGTTAAATTTGGGATTATGATGGCTAGAGCTGAGCCATATGACTTTATGGTAGCTGATGCTAGTCCCATTTGGTATTTAGAGGCTAGGAAGTCTAGAGCTAGGTGAATTAGTGAGTTTTGGATAGAGGTTATCTGTTGGGATCGCCACACGTCAAATTCCTTAATTATTGCGCAATATCTGGCTCTTGTACGAGGTCTTAAGGACGCGTTAATTAGGGCTCATGTTGGAGAGGCTAAAGAGAGGTCAGTTAACAACCTAGTAATATTGCCATCCACATGCACTGGGGGAGAGTCTCTAGTGTGCCCGGGGTTCGCTGGAAACACTCCTTGGATAGGCCCAGGGGAATTTTGAGGCCTTTGCGTAGTTGGCTGATCAAAGGGAACCATACCTTGGATGGCCAGACTGGTTATACTAACACTATGTGGGGTACCCGGTCTTCCTTGATTTTCTGGAGTACTTTCAGAAGGAGTGCCAGGGGAGGGAAGGCGTATGGGTAAGGTAGATCTGTCCACGGAAAGGACATCGCATCCATCCTCCACACTCCTGTTGTCCATATTCTGGACACAAATTGCGGAGTCTGAACACTTGTGGGACTGGCGAATAGGTCTATATCTAAGTTCCCGAAGGTTTGAATTATTGTTTGGAAGACTTGGCTCTTTAGAGCCACGGAATCTAGAGAAAGTTTATCTCGGGAGAAGGAGTCTGCTAGCTCATTTAACTGTCCCGGGATGTAGGACGTGAGGAGGATTATGCCTCTTTGAGTAGCCCAGTTCCAAATTTCTAAAGCTTCTCTGCCTAGGGATATTGACTTAGTACCCCCCATTCTGTTTATGTATGACACTGCGGTCATGTTGTCCAAGCATAGGTGAATGGAGGGGAGTCTTTTACGTGAGTGGGAACTAACGCCTTCAGAGCTAGTTTTGCTGCACGTAGCTCTAGTATGTTGATGTACAGTTGGGATTCTTCGGTTGACCAAGTGCCCCTGACTGCTTTCTCTAGAGAAAATCCTCCCCAACCTGTTAAAGACGGGTCTGTGGTTATCGTCATGGAGGGTGGGGTGTCTAGGAGAGGGCGAGGAGGAGGAGTAGGGAGACTGTTCCAGTGAGCCAACTCCGTCTTTGCTCTTCTGGAAAGAAAAAAAATATATTTTTCCAGGTATAGTGGACGTGAATTAGTGTTCTTAAAAGGCCCTGCATTTCCCTGCATAGTAGAGGTACATGTCGGAAACCTGGGGCCATTGCAATTATTTTCCCTATAATTGTTGCTAAATCGCGTAGGGATAACTTGCGTTTTGTGGATGTTTTTTGTTTACACATTTTTGTGTCTAATCATTTCTCCAGCGGCACTGCCAGGGAGAAAGAATGGGTATCCAGGTTGAACCCCAGGAACGTTAGTGTCTTGGTTGGGGTAAGTACAGATTTTTGGGTATTTATAGTGAAGCCCACGTCTCCTAATAAGGAGAGAGCTATTTCGCTGTGTTTGGTAATTGTATCTAGGTCTGGGTGTACGAGCAGTATGTCGTCTAGATACACAATGCACAGGATGCTCTGCTGGCGCAGGTGATCGACAACGGCTTTCATAGCCCGTGTGAATGTATAGGGTGCACATGAGAGGCCAAATACCATGACAGTCCACTGGTATAATTTTTGTTTCCAGGAGAACCTAAGGAAACGCCTGTGGTTGGGGTGAACAGATATAGAATGGAAAGCTTCTTTTAGGTCTATTGTTATGCAGAAGCAGTCCTTTGTGAGTATATATGGAATGTCTGAGATACCCTCCATGCAAAAGTTTTTTGCTTTTAAGTAGCCCCTTGACATTTAACACTGGTCTTATTGAGCCATCTTGTTTTAATATTGGGAATAGATGGCTTACCCAGCCCTTTACTGCTGGTTCTGCCGGTTCTATTTTTCCCTGTAGTAGTGCTAATGAAAGTACTTCGTCTAGCTGGGGACTGCAATTCCTTGAACAAGGAATATGATTTATTTGTCGTGGGAAACGAATCAGGAGGAGGTTTAGCCCAGACCGAATCATTTTTAGCAACCAATTGTCTGTAGTAATTTTTTGCCATTCTGCAAAAGATTCCTTGAGTGTTTTGTGTGGTATGGGTATGCTTACCGTAATTGCGACCTCTTTTGGAGTTGTTCCTAGCGTTGGAAGTTGACGCTCTGGCAGTGTCGTTGGGTCTGTTACCGAAGCCTCCTGTCTGGGCTCTTCTGGTGCTTTGAAAGTCTTGGGTCGGACCTGCGGCTCTTGAAGTCCGGCCCCCTTGGGGAAAGGGCCTCTTGAACTGTTCGTTCCCTTTCTTGAGGTCGGAAAAGGATTTTCGGGCTTTATGTCTGATTTTAACTTCCTCAATAAACTGGGGCCCGAATAAGTCGGCATTGTCTAAATTAGGAAATTCTAGTGATTTCGGGGCTAGGTCTGCTAGTCCTGCACTAGATAGCCATCTGGACCTGCGGGTATTAGTAATGTGGTTAAATGTCTAGCCTATGATGAGTGTTACTCTGCTAATAGCCTTAAGGAGAGCGAGCTTAGAAGCCACTAGCGAGTCTAGGGAGACGCTGGATTCCCCTTCTCTTTCAGCTTTATCAAGTACGTATAAGAGGGGGCCAGCTGCGTCTGCAATCTTATATTGCATTTTCTTAAGAGTGCGGTCAGTGGTGTCATTATATCTCTTTTCACCCACTATGGAAGTCAGGGCAGGGTCTATACCAGGCGCAAATAATGCTGGCACATCTGGCAACCCCGTATATGAGCGTAAGGGTGTGTACACACGGTGAGATCCCTGCTATGTTCGATTTTGACTATGCGATTTCCCTTGAACTCCCCCAGAGCCCAGATAGCACAGATTGTACAGGTTTTGACTATCTGTGCTTGAGATTTTGTTAATGATGTGCACCGGAAATTTTTCGGGTTTTGTGTTTTGGTTTTGGGTTCGGTTCCGCGGCCGTGTTTTGGGTTCGACCGCGTTTTGGCAAAACCTCACCGAATTTTTTTTGTCGGATTCGGGTGTGTTTTGGATTCGGGTGTTTTTTAAAAAAAAAACCTAAAAAACAGCTTAAATCATAGAATTTGGGGGTAATTTTGATCCCAAAGTATTATTAACCTCAAAAACCATAATTTACACTCATTTTCAGTCTATTCTGAATACCTCACACCTCACAATATTATTTTTAGTCCTAAAATTTGCACCTAGGTCGCTGGATGACTAAGCTAAGCGACCCTAGTGGCCGACACAAACACCGGGCCCATCTAGGAGTGGCACTGCAGTGTCACGCAGGATGTCCCTTCCAAAAAACCCTCCCCAAACAGCACATGACGCAAAGAAAAAAAGAGGCGCAATGAGGTAGCTGTGTGAGTAAGATAAGCGACCCTAGTGGCCGACACAAACACCGGGCCCATCTAGGAGTGGCACTGCAGTGTCACGCAGGATGTCCCTTCCAAAAAACCCTCCCCAAACAGCACATGACGCAAAGAAAAAAAGAGGCGCAATGAGGTAGCTGTGTGAGTAAGATAAGCGACCCTAGTGGCCGACACAAACACCGGGCCCATCTAGGAGTGGCACTGCAGTGTCACGCAGGATGTCCCTTCCAAAAAACCCTCCCCAAACAGCACATGACGCAAAGAAAAAAAGAGGCGCAATGAGGTAGCTGTGTGAGTAAGATAAGCGACCCTAGTGGCCGACACAAACACCGGGCCCATCTAGGAGTGGCACTGCAGTGTCACGCAGGATGTCCCTTCCAAAAAACCCTCCCCAAACAGCACACGACGCAAAGAAAAAAAGAGGCGCAATGAGGTAGCTGTGTGAGTAAGATAAGCGACCCTAGTGGCCGACACAAACACCGGGCCCATCTAGGAGTGGCACTGCAGTGTCACGCAGGATGGCCCTTCCAAAAAACATTCCACAAACAGCACATGACGCAAAGAAAAATTAAAGAAAAAAGAGGTGCAAGATGGAATTGTCCTTGGGCCCTCCCACCCACCCTTATGTTGTATTAACAGGACATGCACACTTTAACCAACCCATCATTTCAGTGACAGGGTCTGCCACACGACTGTGACTGAAATGACGGGTTGGTTTGGACCCCCACCAAAAAAGAAGCAATTAATCTCTCCTTGCACAAACTGGCTCTACAGAGGCAAGATGTCCACCTCATCATCATCCTCCGATATATCACCGTGTACATCCCCCTCCTCACAGATTATCAATTCGTCCCCACTGGAATCCACCATCTCAGCTCCCTGTGTACTTTGTGGAGGCAATTGCTGCTGGTCAATGTCTCCACGGAGGAATTGATTATAGTTCATTTTAATGAACATCATCTTCTCCACATTTTCTGGATGTAACCTCGTACGCCGATTGCTGACAAGGTGAGCGGCGGCACTAAACACTCTTTCGGAGTACACACTTGTGGGAGGGCAACTTAGGTAGAATAAAGCCAGTTTGTGCAAGGGCCTCCAAATTGCCTCTTTTTCCTGCCAGTATAAGTACGGACTGTGTGACGTGCCTACTTGGATGCGGTCACTCATATAATCCTCCACCATTCTTTCAATGGTGAGAGAATCATATGCAGTGACAGTAGACGACATGTCCGTAATCGTTGTCAGGTCCTTCAGTCCGGACCAGATGTCAGCATCAGCAGTCGCTCCAGACTGCCCTGCATCACCGCCAGCGGGTGGGCTCGGAATTCTGAGCCTTTTCCTCGCACCCCCAGTTGCGGGAGAATGTGAAGGAGGAGATGTTGACAGGTCGCGTTCCGCTTGACTTGACAATTTTCTCACCAGCAGGTCTTTCAACCCCAGCAGACTTGTGTCTGCCGGAAAGAGAGATCCAAGGTAGGCTTTAAATCTAGGATCGAGCACGGTGGCCAAAATGTAGTGCTCTGATTTCAACAGATTGACCACCCGTGAATCCTTGTTAAGCGAATTAAGGGCTCCATCCACAAGTTCCACATGCCTAGCGGAATCGCTCCGTGTTAGCTCCTCCTTCAATGTCTCCAGCTTCTTCTGCAAAAGCCTGATGAGGGGAATGACCTGACTCAGGCTGGCAGTGTCTGAACTGACTTCACGTGTGGCAAGTTCAAAGGGCATCAGAACCTTGCACAACGTTGAAATCATTCTCCACTGCACTTGAGACAGGTGCATTCCACCTCCTATATCGTGCTCAATTGTATAGGCTTGAATGGCCTTTTGCTGCTCCTCCAACCTCTGAAGCATATAGAGGGTTGAATTCCACCTCGTTACCACTTCTTGCTTCAGATGATGGCAGGGCAGGTTCAGTAGTTTTTGGTGGTGCTCCAGTCTTCTGTACGTGGTGCCTGTACGCTGAAAGTGTCCCGCAATTCTTCTGGCCACCGACAGCATCTCTTGCACGCCCCTGTCGTTTTTTAAAAAATTCTGCACCACCAAATTCAAGGTATGTGCAAAACATGGGACGTGCTGGAATTTGCCCATATTTAATGCACACACAATATTGCTGGCGTTGTCCGATGCCACAAATCCACAGGAGAGTCCAATTGGGGTAAGCCATTCCGCGATGATCTTCCTCAGTTGCCGTAAGAGGTTTTCAGCTGTGTGCGTATTCTGGAAAGCGGTGATACAAAGCGTAGCCTGCCTAGGAAAGAGTTGGCGTTTGCGAGATGCTGCTACTGGTGCCGCCGCTGCTGTTCTTGCGGCGGGAGTCCATACATCTACCCAGTGGGCTGTCACAGTCATATAGTCCTGACCCTGTCCTGCTCCACTTGTCCACATGTCCGTGGTTAAGTGGACATTGGGTACAGCTGCATTTTTTAGGACACTGGTGAGTCTTTTTCTGAGGTCTGTGTACATTTTCGGTATCGCCTGCCTAGAGAAGTGGAACCTAGATGGTATTTGGTAACGGGGGCACACTACCTCAAGAAATTGTCTAGTTCCCTGTGAACTAACGGCGGATACCGGACGCACGTCTATCACCAACATAGTTGTCAAGGCCTCAGTTATCCGCTTTGCAGCAGGATGACTGCTGTGATATTTAATCTTCCTCGCAAAGGACTGTTGGACAGTCAATTGCTTACTGGAAGTAGTACAAGTGGTCTTCCGACTTCCCCTCTGGGATGACCATCGACTCCCAGCAGCAACAACAGCAGCGCCAGCAGCAGTAGGCGTTACACGCAAGGATGCATCGGAGGAATCCCAGGCAGGAGAGGACTCGTCAGAATTGCCAGTGACATGGCCTGCAGGACTATTGGCATTCCTGGGGAAGGAGGAAATTGACACTGAGGGAGTTGGTGGGGTGGTTTGCGTGAGCTTGGTTACAAGAGGAAGGGATTTACTGGTCAGTGGACTGCTTCCGCTGTCACCCAAAGTTTTTGAACTTGTCACTGACTTATTATGAATGCGCTGCAGGTGACGTATAAGGGAGGATGTTCCGAGGTGGTTAACGTCCTTACCCCTACTTATTACAGCTTGACAAAGGCAACACACGGCTTGACACCTGTTGTCCGCATTTCTGTTGAAATACCTCCACACTGAAGAGCTGATTTTTTTGGTATTTTCACCAGGCATGTCAACGGCCATATTCCTCCCACGGACAACAGGTGTCTCCCCGGGTGCCTGACTTAAACAAACCACCTCACCATCAGAATCCTCCTGGTCAATTTCCTCCCCAGCGCCAGCAACACCCATATCCTCCTCATCCTGGTGTACTTCAACACTGACATCTTCAATCTGACTATCAGGAACTGGACTGCGGGTGCTCCTTCCAGCACTTGCAGGGGGCGTGCAAATGGTGGAAGGCGCATGCTCTTCACGTCCAGTGTTGGGAAGGTCAGGCATCGCAACCGACACAATTGGACTCTCCTTGTGGATCTGGGATTTCGAAGAACGCACAGTTCTTTGCGGTGCTTTTGCCAGCTTGAGTCTTTTCAGTTTTCTAGCGAGAGGCTGAGTGCTTCCATCCTCATGTGAAGCTGAACCACTAGCCATGAACATAGGCCAGGGCCTCAGCCGTTCCTTGCCACTCCGTGTGGTAAATGGCATATTGGCAAGTTTACGCTTCTCCTCCGACAATTTTATTTTAGGTTTTGGAGTCCTTTTTTTACTGATATTTGGTGTTTTGGATTTGACATGCTCTGTACTATAACATTGGGCATCGGCCTTGGCAGACGACGTTGCTGGCATTTCATCGTCTCGGCCATGACTAGTGGCAGCAGCTTCAGCACGAGGTGGAAGTGGATCTTGATCTTTCCCTAATTTTGGAACCTCAACATTTTTGTTCTCCATATTTTAATAGGCACAACTAAAAGGCACCTCAGGTAAACAATGGAGATGGATGGATACTAGTATACTTATGGATGGACTGCCGAGTGCCGACACAGAGGTAGCTACAGCCGTGGACTACCGTACTGTGTCTGCTGCTAATATAGACTGGATGATAATGAGATGAAATCAATATATATATGTATGTATATATAATATCACTAGTACTGCAGCCGGACAGGTAGATAATATATTTATTAGGTAATGATGACTGATGACGGACCTGCTGGACACTGTCAGCTCAGCAGCACCGCAGACTGCTACAGTAAGCTACTATACTATAGTAGTATGTACAAAGAAGAAAGAAAAAAAAAAACCACGGGTAGGTGGTATACAATTATGGATGGACTGCCGAGTGCCGACACAGAGGTAGCTACAGCCGTGGACTACCGTACTGTGTCTGCTGCTAATATAGACTGGATGATAATGAGATGAAATCAATATATATATGTATGTATATATAATATCACTAGTACTGCAGCCGGACAGGTAGATAATATATTTATTAGGTAATGATGACTGATGACGGACCTGCTGGACACTGTCAGCTCAGCAGCACCGCAAACTGCTACAGTAAGCTACTATACTATAGTAGTATGTACAAAGAAGAAAGAAAAAAAAAAACCACGGGTAGGTGGTATACAATTATGGATGGACTGCCGAGTGCCGACACAGAGGTAGCTACAGCCGTGGACTAACGTACTGTGTCTGCTGCTAATATAGAGTCTAGACTGGATGATAAATTATTGATAATGAGATGAAATCAATATAATATCACTAGTACTGCAGCCGGACAGGTACTATATATATTTATTATGTAATGACTGATGACGGACCTGCTGGACACTGTCAGGTCAGCAGCACCGCAGACTGCTACAGTAAGCTACTATAGTAGTATGTATAAAGAAGAATGAAAAAAAAAAAAAACCACGGGTAGGTGGTATACAATAATATATATATATATGCCTACTATTTGTAGGTACAAACGAAAGACCCTTCTGTAACACTTGGATCTCTACTGGTGAAAACTCTCTCTTAGAGAGATTAAAGATCAGACTATCTTTTTGCGAGAAGGATTTCTTCTGACTTCTTGCGATTCTTTGGTTCTGCCTGCCCCTGCGGGTGGTTTTTGACCACCTTTCTGGGTAGCCCCTCGTTGGTCTAAAGGGACTGCCTCAGAAATGGAAGCATCATCGGATTCAGACACTGCAAATTCACTGTCACTCGTGTTTAGGGAAGCCGGGTTCCGTTTCTGATTCTGCGGACGTCGTGGTTGCCATGGTCTGCGGCGTCGTTCTAGGGCGCTATTGCGTGTTGCAGGCGCACCCCCTGATAGCCATCTGTAGACCCTATTTTCTTCGTAGTCTGCATCTACGGTGTGTTTTTTGTTCCTTTTGAATTTGATTAGATTACTTTTGTACTGCTCACATTGCTGTTGTAGTTTATTCAGCCAGCTGGTATTGGCTTCATCTTTCAGCACCTTCTGATGATCGTGCTCAAATGATAAGATCTTAGTGCGTGTAGCTGATAGTTCACGACCTGACTCTTCAATATATATATTAAACTGGTGGTGATTGATTATTAAACTGGTGGTCAGGTCACGTTGCAACTTGCAACTAGTACTCCGAGGCCTAAGCAGACAATCACAAAATATATTATTATACTGGTGGTCAGTGTGGTCACAACAATGGCAGTGTGGCACTGACTCTGGCAGCAAAAGTGTGCACTGTACGTTATATGTACTCCTGAGTCCTGCTCTCAGACTCTAACTGCTCCCCACTGTCAGTGTCTCCCCCACAAGTCAGATAATTAATACAATACACAGTCACACTATCTAATCTATATCACTTCAGCAAGTAGTATAGTAGTACTCCTCCTAATAGTAATAATGCTCCCCAAAATACTGTGTCTCTCTCGTCTCTACTGTGTCTCTCTCTTCTCTAAACGGAGAGGACGCCAGCCACGTCCTCTCCCTATGACTCTCAATGCACGTGTGAAAATGGCGGCGACGCGCGGCTCCTTATATAGAATCCGAGTCTCGCGAGA
The DNA here is from genome assembly GCF_028390025.1 of Pseudophryne corroboree. Lineage (NCBI taxonomy): Eukaryota > Metazoa > Chordata > Amphibia > Anura > Myobatrachidae > Pseudophryne > Pseudophryne corroboree. The sequence continues at coordinate 180,433,316 of NC_086447.1, forward strand.
ATCCGACAGCGGGATGATGACGTTCGGGCGCGCTCGGGTTAACCGAGCAAGGCGGGAAGATCCGAGTCGCTCGGACCCGTGAAGAAAAAAACTGAAGTTCGGGCGGGTTCGGATTCAGAGGAACCGAACCCGCTCATCACTAGATTTTGTCTATGTACGATTTTGACTAAGTGCCAATACTGACTATACTTTGTACTAGATTGTACACTAGATAGTCTAAATTGACTTGCTTGCACAGTCTATCTAGCCTTACGATACCGACCCCACGGGAGCGCGCATCGGGATCGAATCTGTATCGCAAGCTGCCTAGCACCAGGAGATATGCACTAACTTTTCATAAGATTTTGACTATATAGTCAAAATCTCACAGATTTATCTCACCGTGTGTACACACCCTTACACTAACTCATCCTCTTTAATGAGTGCTGCTCTAAATGCCAGCTGGGCAAATTTCTGCACTTCTGAATCTTGTTTTAGTGCCCAATGTGAGGCGTATAGTTTAGGCGGAGGTGTCTTTCCCGCTAAAGCTACTCTAGCCATTTGAACATCGCTAAATTCCCTGCGCTGGGAAGAGGCGGAGGATCTTGTCACTTCCTCGGATTCCCAATCCACTGAGGAAGAGTGACTTTGTTCCTTATAGGCAGAGTGTGGCTTTTTTATAGGTGACCCCGTGTACTGTGAACGGGTCCCTTCATACTGCCTGCTACGGGCAGATATATTGTGCCAGCTACGGGCAGGAGATGTGTGCTTGCTCCGAGCACTATTAGGGTGTCTGCTACAGACGATGCCAGGAAATAGGGGAGTATCAGCTGAACAGGTCCCCTTTTTGTAAGACTTATTTCTATCTGTCTTTTTAAGTTTTTTCTTGTGTGCAGGGCTCCCTGGATTAGGTGATAACCCTGTATCTTGCTGAGGGGATTTGCTTACCTCAATATCAGAGGAGTCAGAGGTCAGAAAGTTTCTGACAGAAAAAGTCCTCTTTTTCTTTATGGTAATATCCTCTGAAGAGTCAGAGGATGAAGGAGAAGAGTTAGCTGCCCTCTTTTGGGATCTTTTCCCACTAAAACCGCCAGCCATGGAGGACAGTGAGAGTGAATCTGTCGCAGAGACAGAGACACAGTCCTCCATGTCAGCGCTGACAGAAAAAATCTGACCAGCGGCTGAGGCGCACGCGCGTGCGTGCGACGCAGCGGGCGCACCGGCCAGCCGCTGGAGGTGTGGGAAGTGAAAATTCTTTCATTCTCCTCTCCATTAGCGTTTTCGGGAGGCTTGCTGCCTAACCCACCTGCTGTTGCTAGGTGGCAAGCCTCCCGAAGAACAAAAAGCTCTGCCCTGAGCGTAGGAACAGCAGTGTTGTGACAAATCAGAGCAATATGGCAGTGGTAAGGAGTGAACTCTCATGCATGCTGGGCCCTAGCTGCAGGTAGTGCGTTGTCTATGTGGGTTTTTTTGGGGCGTAAAATATTTTTTTGGACAGGTGCACTGCAGATCCTAGCAGGCCCTGGTTGACAGGTCATGCTGGCATCTGTGTTTCTCCAAGTGCCAACATGACCTGACAACCATTTAAGTTTGGCTTGGGCTTAACAGTGCTAGCTGTGACCTGTGGGGTGCAAGAAAAGAACAATATTAATTATTTTCTTTAACCATTATTTATTAACCTCACACCTACCACACCAGTGGTTTGTGGCATAGCCTGAGAGCCACCCGCACGGGCATGATTCTTCCCAGTGAGGTGGTGGGGGCAGCTTTTGCGTGCCTCACATATCTAGGTAATCCAACTCTGGTCTAGGGATGGTTGGCACTATGGCAGGAAGACACTATAGGGGATATCCAATGACCCGCTGTACATTACCATGGGTAATGATATCGCTTGGATTATTCTATTAGCCCCAATAATCCTCAATTTATCCAGGCCTCTGTTACCTGCATCGGTGCATAGCCTGCACCGGCCATCGGCTCTCCAGGATGCTCCCGTGTTCCGTCTTGCTCCACCATATCCAGGTCCCCTCCCCTCAAAGCCCCCTCTCTGCTACTTGACTCCTGCCTGGCCGGGGAACACGGGGCAGGGAAAGAGGGGCAGAGGCGGACTACGGGGCTGAGGACTGGCTTCTGGACGCCCTCCTTGCAGTCCCCAGCTTTTGCTGCTGCTGCGTGCGCGGGACACTGACTTTCGCCAGGCTGGCAAAACAAAATCCCAGATAAGTGCCGGCTTTTCGGGGCTGTGGCACCACAAACACATAGGTTTCACTGAACCTGTGTGTTTTCGGACTAAAAATAATTATTTATAGGATATCTAATTAAATACTCCGCAAAAAAAAATTGGTGAAACATTGGGAAAAACACTGACGTTTTTCAGTCACGAGGTTTCATCGCACCTAATTGGATACCCTTCCCCCCCTAATTTTCTACCGCCCTATGTCTTGTGTGCTCCCTGTTATACTGCCTTGAGCCCTGACTGGTAAAGCCCAGTGTTCGTTAGTGGATATTTATGGGGGGGGGGGGGGGAGAGAGATAGAGAGAGAGAGAGAGAGAGAGGGAGAGAGGGAGAGAGGGAGAGAGAGAGAGAGAGAGAGAGAGAGAGAGTGTGTGTTTTCAGAGCTGTACTGGAGAGTCAGGGTTAAGACTGAACAATGTATTATGTTCATATAGGAAATGTCCATAATATAGCCACTGGACATCAAACAACTGCACCATTTGGAGTTGCTTCATTTTGAAAATGAGGATTAGGGGAAAAAAAATAAGATTTTAAACCTACCGGTAAATCTTTTTCTCCTAGTCCGTAGAGGATGCTGGGGACTCCGTAAGGACCATGGGGTATAGACGGGCTCCGCAGGAGACATGGGCACTATAAAGAACTTTTAGTATGGGTGTGCACTGGCTCCTCCCTCTATGCCCCTCCTCCAGACCTCAGTTAGAGAAACTGTGCCCAGAGGAGATGGACAATATGAGGAAAGGATTTTGTTAATCTAAGGGCAAGATTCATACCAGCCCACACCAATCACACCGTATAACCCGGAATATACGCAACCAGTTAACAGTAAGAACAAAAACACAGTATCAGTCAAAGACCGAACACAACTGTAACATAACCCTTATGTAAGCAACAACTATATACAAGTCTTGCAGATTTAGTCCGTACTGGGACGGGCGCCCAGCATCCTCTACGGACTAGGAGAAAAAGATTTACCGGTAGGTTTAAAATCTTATTTTCTCTTATGTCCTAGAGGATGCTGGGGACTCCGTAAGGACCATGGGGTTTATACCAAAGCTCCAAACCGGGCGGGAGAGTGCGGATGACTCTGCAGCACCGATTGAGCAAACGCGAGGTCCTCATCAGCCAGGGTATCAAACTTGTAGAATTTTGCAAAAGTGTTTGAACCTGACCAAGTAGCTGCTCGGCAAAGCTGTAATGCCAAGACGCCTCGGGCAGCCGCCCAAGAAGAGCCCACCTTTCTAGTGGAATGGGCCTTTACCGAATTTGGTAACGGCAATCCAGCCGTAGAATGAGCCTGCTGAATCGTGTTACAGATCCAGCGAGCAATGGTCTGCTTAGAAGCAGGAGCGCCAACTTTGTTGGCTGCATACAGGACAAACAGAGCCTCTGTTTTCCTAACCCTAGCCGTCCTGGCTACATAAATTTTTTAAGGCCCTGACAACATCCAGGGACTTGGAGTCCTCCAAGTCATCCGTAGCCACGGGCACCACAATAGGTTGGTTCAAATGAAATGAAGAAACCACCTTAGGTAAAAACTGAGGACGAGTCCTCAACTCTGCTCGATCCACATGGAAAATTAAATAGGGGCTCTTGTGAGACAAGGCCGCTAATTCGGACACCCGCCTTGCAGATGCCAAGGCCAATAACATGACCACCTTCCAAGTGAGAAATTTTAATTCCACCGTTTGAAGAGGCTCAAACCAGTGAGATTTTAGGAAACTTAACACCACGTTAAGGTCCCAAGGCGCCACAGGGGGCACAAAAGGAGGCTGGATGTGCAGCACTCCCTTCACAAAAGTCTGGACTTCCAGGAGAGAAGCCAATTCCTTCTGAAAGAATATAGATAGGGCCGAAATCTGTACCTTAATGGAGCCTAACTTCAGGCCCAAATCCACTCCTGTCTGTAGAAAGTGGAGAAAACGGCCCAGATGGAAATCTTCCGTAGGAGCATTCTTGGCTTCACACCAAGATGCATACTTCCTCCAGATACGGTGATAATGTTTCGCCGTCACCTCCTTCCTAGCCTTTATCAGAGTAGGGATGACTACCTCTGGAATGCCTTTCCCAGCTAGGATTCGGTGTTCAACCGCCATGCCGTCAAACGTAGCCGTGGTAGGTCTTGGAATACGCAGGGCCCCTGCTGCAACAGGTCCTCCCTGAGAGGAAGAGGCCACGGATCTTCTTTGAGCATTTCCTGAAGATCTGAATACAAGGCCCTTCGAGGCCAATCTGGAACAACGAGTATTGTCTGTACTCTTTTTCGTCTTATGATTCTCAATATTTTTGAGATGAGAGGCAGAGGAGGGAACACATAGACCGACTGAAACACCCATGGTGTCACTAGGGCGTCTACCGCTACTGCCTGAGGGTCCCTTGACCTGGCACAATGCCTCCGAAGCTTTTTGTTGAGGCGTGACGCCATCATGTCTATTTGAGGAAGTCCCCAATGACTTGTTATCTCTGCAAAGACTTCTTGATGAAGTCCCCACTCTCCTGGATGGAGATCGTGTCTGCTGAGGAAGTCTGCTTCCCAGTTGTCCACTCCCGGACCGCTGACAGAACGCTTACGTGATTTTCCGCCCAGCGAAGAATCCTGGTGGCTTCCGCCATCGCCACTCTGCTCCTTGTCCCGCCTTGGCGGTTTACATGAGCTACGGCTGTGACGTTGTCTGATTGAATCAGCACCGGTAGGTCGCGAAGCAGATTCTCCGCCTGTCATAGGCCGTTGTATATGGCCCTCAATTCCAGCACGTTGATGTGCAGAGAAGCCTCCTGGCTTGACCATAGTCCCTGAAAATTTCTTCCTTGTGTACCTGCTCCCCATCCTCGGAGGCTCGCGTCCATGGTTAACAGAACCCAGTCCTGAATGCCGAACCTGCGACCCTCTAGAAGGTGAGCACTCTGCAGCCACCACATGAGAGATACCCTGGCCCTGGGGGACAGGCTTATCTTCTGATGTATTTGTAGATGGAACCCTGTCTAGAAGGTCCCACTGAAATGTCCTCGCATGGAACCTGCCGAAGGGGATGGCCTCGTAGGCTGCCACTATTTTCCCCAGAACTCGAGTGCATTGATGAACAGACACTCTTTTTGGTTTTAGCAGGTCTCTGACCATGTTCTGGAGGTCCTGGGCTTTTTCCATTGGGAGAAAAACCCTCTTCTGTTCCGTTACCAGAATCATGCCTAGGAATGATAGTCGAGTTGTTGGAACCAATTGTGACTTCGGCAGATTGAGAATCCAACCGTGCTGTTGTAGCACTCTCAGGGAGAGCGACACGCTCTTCAGCAATTGATCTCTCGATCTCGCTTTTATCAGGAGATTGTCCAAGTACGGGATAATTGTGACTCCCTGCCTGCGCAGGAGCACCATCATCTCTGCCATCACCTTGGTGAAAATCCTCGGTGCTGTGGAAAGCCCAAACGGCAGCGTCTGAAACTGGTAATGACAGTCCTGTACAGTGAATCTCAGGTACTTCTGATGAGGAGGATATATGGGGACATGAAGGTAGGAATCCTTCACATCCAGCGATACCATAAAATCCCCCCCTTCCAGGCTGGAGATTACTGCCCGAAGCGATTCCATCTTGAATTTGAACTTTTTCAAGTACAGGTTTAGGGATTTTAGATTTAAAATGGGTCTAACCGAACCATCCAGCTTCGGGACCACGAACAGGGTTGAATAGTACCCTTTTCCCTGTTGGACCAGGGGCACCTTGACAATCACTTGCTGTTGACACAGCTTTTGAATTGCAGCCAATACTACTTCCCTCTCCAGGGAAGAAGCTGGCAAGGCCGACTTGAAAAATCGGCGAGGGGGCACCTCTTCGAATTCCAATTTGTAGCCTTGGGATACAATCTCCATCACCCAAGGATCCACGTCTGACAGAACCCAGACCTGTCTGAAGAGTCGAAGACGTGCCCCCACCGGTGCGGACTCCCTCAGTGGAGCCCCAGCGTCATGCGGTGGATTTAGCAGAAGCCGGGGAGGACTTCTGCTCCTGGGAACTAGCCGAAGCAGGTGTTCTCTTTCCTCTACCCTTACCTCTGGTGAGGAAGGAGGAGCACCGACCTCTTCAGGCCTTATGCGACCGAAAGGACTGCATCTGATACTGTGGAGTTTTCTTTTGCTGTTGGGGAACAAAAGGTAAAAAAGTAGATTTACCCGCGGTAGCTGTGGAAACCAGGTCCGCTAGACCATCCCCAAACAAAACTTCACCCTTGTAAGGTAAAACCTCCATATGCTTCTTGGAGTCTGCATCACCCGTCCATTGGCGGGTCCACAGAGCTTGTCTCGCAGAAATAGCCATGGCGTTGGCTCTGGAACCAAGCAGCCCAACGTCTCTTTGAGCGTCTCTCATATATTTGACTGCGTCTCTAATGTGACCTAAGGTCAATAAAATGGTATCCCTGTCTAGGGTATCAAAGTCAGCTGACAAGGTCTCTGTCCACGCTGCAACTGCACTACAAACCCATGCCGATGCTATTGCCGGTCTGAGCAAAGCACCCGTATGCGTATAAATAGATTTTAAGGTAGTTTCCTGTCTGCGATCAGCAGGATCCTTGAGGGCTGCCGTGTCTGGAGACAGTAGCGCCACCTTCTTGGACAGACGCGTTAAAGCCTTGTCCACCCTGGGTGAGGATTCCCCATGTACCCTGTCCTGTGCAGGGAAAGGATATGCCATGAGAATCCTCTTGGGAATCTGCAGTTTTTTGTCTGGAGTTTCCCAAGCTTTTTCACATAACTCGTTCAGCTCATGAGATGGGGGAAAGGTTACCTCAGGTTTCTTTTCCTTATACATGCGCACCCTCGTGTCAGGGACAGAGAGGTCATCAGTGATATGCAAAACATCTTTTATTGCAATAATCATATAATGAATACTTTTGGCCACCCTTGGGTGTAACTTTGCCTCATCGTAGTCGACACTGAAGTCAGAATCCGTGTCGGTATCAGTGTCTGCTATTTGGGATAGGGGACGTCTTTGAGACCCTGAAGGGCCCTGTGACCCAGTCCAATCCGTGGATTGACTCCCTGCTTTTTCCCTGGACTCTGCTTTGTCCATTCTCTTATGTAATAGGGTCACGCTTGCATTTAACATATTCCACATGTCCAACCAATCATGAGTCGGCGTTGCCGACGGAGACACACCAATCATCTGCTCCACCTCCTCCTTGGACGAGCCTTCCGCTTCAGACATGCCGACACACACGTACCGACACCCCCACACACACAGAGATTTATCTCTAAGGGGACAGTTCCCCAACAAGGCCCTTTGGAGAGACAGAGAGAGAGTATGCCAGCACACACCCAGCGCCAACTGACACTGGAAACAAATTCCCAGATATAGAGCTTTTATATATAATAATCGTGTAATACACTCACTGCGCAATTAAAAGTGCCCCCACCCCCCTCTTTTCAGTCCTCTGTCACCGTGTTCAGCAGGGGAGAGTCCGGGGAGCCAGCTTTTCTGCAGTGCTCTGTGGAGAAAATGGCGCTGGTTAGTGCTGAGGGACCAATCTCCGCCCCCTCCAGCGGCGGGCTTCGGTCCCGCTCAATTGTATAAAAAAAATGGCGGGGGTTTATATATTAACTGCCTCCGCAGTCTACTATCTATAAAATGCCAGTCCAGAGGTTTATATTGCTGCCAAGGGCGCCCCCCCTGCGCCCTGCACCCATCAGTGCCCGTCAGCGTGTGTAGTGTGTGGGAGCAATGGCGCGCAGCGTTACCGCTGCGTGCTTACCTCAGTGAAGATCTGAAGTCTTCTGCCACCTTGAAGTCTTCTTTTCTTCTCATACTCACCCGGCTTCTATTTTCCGGCTCTGCGAGGACGGCGGCGCGGCTCTGGAACAAACAGCGAGGGGAGACCTGCGTTCCGACTCCCTCTGGAGCTAATGGTGTCCAGTAGCCTAAGAAGCAGAGCCTATCACTTAAGTAGGTCTGCTTCTCTCTCCTCAGTCCCACAATGCAGGGAGCCTGTTGCCAGCAGTGCTCCCTGAAAATAAAAAACCTAACAAAATTATTTTTCAGAGAAACTCAGGAGAGCTCCCCTGTAGTGCACCCAATCTCCTCTGGGCACAGAATCTAACTGAGGTCTGGAGGAGGGGCATAGAGGGAGGAGCCAGTGCACACCCATACTAAAAGTTCTTTATAGTGCCCATGTCTCCTGCGGAGCCCGTCTATACCCCATGGTCCTTACGGAGTCCCCAGCATCCTCTAGGACGTAAGAGAAACATTGGAATTGTACATTTCTCTTAGGTCTTCATTCATATTTGTTTATTGTAAGTTATGGGGTCTGCATACTCTTCGGGGCTTTGCGTAAACATATTTAATCATTTCCATAAGCGCCTATCACAGTGGAGCTTACAATCTATGTCCTCTAACGCACAGACACAAAAACACACTAGGGTTAATTTTGTCAGAAACCAACAATATGTACACGAGGAGAACATACAGACTCCACACACCCAGACACAGAGGGTTCTGTTACAATGGAACCCATGACCCCAGTGCTGAGAGGCAATGAGACTAACCACAGATATTTGCAACTACAAATTGGTTAATGATGCTGAAAATCATTAAGGGGAATAATTTTGCAGCATTTCTCACGTGCTTCCACTAGAGAATGAGCAGTGAAATCCCTCTCTACTCAGTAGAACATGTTTGAATATGTTGCAGTAGGCGTATTTGCCACAGTCACATTTCTACTGTAATATATGCCCTCTGATGTAGTCTTTGCTCCTCAGCCATTTTGGGGGAGTAGCAGGTTTAAAAAAAGAAAACCCCCCAAAAAACAAATCAGAGTGTCTATACAGTAAGTTATTCTCACCCTGGTGCTTCGGCAGTTCACATACCTTTCTATGGGTATATGGGACTCCTGGAAATCTCTCAGGTAGTTCTGGTACACAGTCAGGTCCCTCTATTCTTTCTGCAAAAGTAAGGCCAGGTCCGTCTCCTCTATAGAGATTGCCCACTCTTAATTCAATTTGTGAATGACCGGAGTTGGATTGCCTCAGTCTTGGGAATTCAACTGTCTTCTCTAAGGAGTATGGATTTCCAGGAATGTGGGGGACTGTTCCCAACAGTAGGAGTATTCCTCAGTTTTGTTTTATTGTTATTTTTTGTGGGTTTGCAAATTGACTACTTAGACAAATAGATAAATAGACAGGATCTGGTTAGCAAACTGGCTGTCAGAATGCCGGTAGTCCTAATACCAACGCAGGAATCCCAACACATCGGAACTCAGACTTCGCTCACAATGCCTGTGCTGGAATCCTGACTATTGGCATCCCAATCGTAAGTTTGCGAGGGTTAGGGTAAGGCTGCGGGGGGAGGGTTAGGCTGCATGGGGTCTATTTATGAAGCAGTGAAAAGAGTGGAGAAAAGGGCCAGTAGAGAAGTTGCCCATAGCAACCAACCAGCTTTCAAGGAAGCCTTTATCAAGTACATTCTATAAAATGTAAGGGAGCTGCTGATTGGTCACCATGGGCAACTTTTCCACTGGTCTGTTTCTCCACTGTTTTCACTGCTTCATGAATAGACCCCTAAGAAGGGAGGGTTAGAGTAAGGCACTAAGGGGTCTATTCATGAAGCAGTGAAAAGTGTGGAGAGGTTGCCCATGACAACCAATCAGCAATGAAGTAACAGTTATAATTTGCATACTATACAATTGTGTGGAGCAGTTGATTGGTTGCCATGGGCAACTTCTCCACAGGCTCACTTCTCCACCCTTTTCACTGCTTCATGAATAGAACCCAAAGGGTAGTTCTTAGGCTGTACGATTATTGGTAGGCTGCAGGTAGGGAGCGTTAGCATACGTACTTAAAAGGTGTTGAGATGCCACTGTCGGTCTTATGACTGCCGGGATCCCGATAGCATCCCAAATAGATTACTCAGTTCTTTATGTGGCCAAATGTCTCTCACTGGAAATTCTCTGCACCCCCTTTCTGCAGTTATCAATAAAAGTTTGTCTGAAATGGAGAAATGTACGGCTTACCTTAATGTCAAGTCTCACTAGTCCTTCAGGTTTGGGGCCCCTGGTACACTTTCCCTAAACCCTTTTCCACCCATAGCTCTTTGTATGGGCTTTCAAACTTTTTGTTCTGACTCCTTTGCTGTACTTCTTACTTTTATTCATCACATCAGGTAATTCCCCCCTAGGGTCATGGGCACACAAGGCTCTGACACCTTTCTATAATAGCCATCATTAACTTTTACAGCAATTTGTGCTACAGTAGCTCTTCTCTGGGATTGGAACAGATGGGCTAGCCTTCACTCTCCACATGCATCTGTTCCAATCCCAGAGAAGAGCTACTGTAGCACAAATTGCTGTAAAAGTTAATGATGGCTATTATAGAAAGGTGTCAGAACACTGTGCATCACAACTTGCTGCGTAGCCGCAGGTCAGGCAGTGCCCATGCTGAACCCCACAATGGGCATGTGAGAGTCTGAATTGAACCATGGAGCAATGGAAGGTGGCGTGGCGGAAACATTGTCAAACATTAAGGTGCGTAGTGTGATCAGATTTCTGTGTCTAAAGGGCACATCAGCAGCTGAAATTCATTGCAAACTTATTGAGGTGTATGGTGATAACGTCATGTCACGGAAACAAGTTTGTGTTCGGTGCACTGCCTTTGATAATGGTAGAACAGATGTTAAAGATGAGCAGTGATCACATCCACCACGGGCAGTGCACCAAACCTGTTTCTGTGACATGACGTTATCAATACACACCTTGTATTACTGCGGCGGGTGTGATAGGGGTGCCACGGTCATTATCGGCACTGCTACCTACAAGATAGCACATCAATATTGTAGGCAATGTATGAATGGCCTGTGGCAGGTATCTATGCTCATACACCACAGCAAGGGCCAACACCGTCTCTGGCTAC